>NC_064881.1:25845086-26498419 GCF_929443795.1 Astur gentilis | reverse complement strand
TAGTGTGACACAGCTACTTTCCACCTTTAAAAGAAATCTGTATTCAAGGTGAAATGAGTATTTCCTTTAGCAAGAACACACAAAATCCTTTTCAAGGAGAATCACCAAAGTCACTTGTCATCCAAAGGGATACAGCCAGTGGCTCTAATTCAGAGTAGCTTGCTCAGAAATATTATTTTTGGTATCATTCTGACATTGCTCTGCAAGCAGTTTAGGCTGATAATGTTATTTTATAGTGGACCCAAGGCAGTTCTCTGTATAATAGCCCGACCATATTCATTGCATAATTCAACACCTGATTGAAAAAGACTTTAGGTTTATAAAAAACAGCCACGATTTTGCCTTTCCTTCAGGAAGTAATAGTAGAGGCACATCAAGAAAGAAAATTAGTAATTATTTTTGTTCTTTTACGCATCTGTTTGCTTTATATGGTTTCAGGAATTATATACCTAAGAGTATAATTATGGAATTGGCTTCATTTGCAGGCAGGAGAACTTAAAATTCTTTCAGACTTCAAACATCTTGCTATTAAGTTGAGAAAAGTGATCTTGTGTGGTTTTGTCTTTAGCATAAATGTTTCATGTTCCTCCGTTCCTCCATAAAGTTTCACATTATAGAAAGTCTTCCATGATACACTGTAGTGAAATTATCTAATTTAATCACCATGGATCAGACTGAATCTCTGATTAAACTGCTGAAATGATACACTATATGTGTGTGTAGGTGTCTGTCAGTTAAGAACTGAATGTCACCACTGTATGTGTATTTGTATATGTAATATATAATCCAGAGACAAAAAAAATATTTTAACACAGAAGTAGAGTTGGTAGTGTGTCAGTAAATGAAGAGTAAGCAACATTTTGCTGTTGGCAAACTTTGCATTTTACCTTTGCAGAGGATTTTCCTATATATTTTCTTATATTTTAAGAATTACCAAAGAATTTATACTAGAAAACTGAAGTAAGAAGCTTCCAAAGAATATTCCTTTCATAACTTCTAATGACATGAAGATGTGAAATATCAACCTTTAAAAAAATAAAAATATTTTAACCGTTGAGATCAGATTTGTTACCATGCCAAACAACTCAGACCCCAATAAAGCTGCATTGATAGTTATTGTGCATTTTCAGAGCACAGCACACTCATGAATCCAGTCTGTCTTTGTGACTGACTACAAAAATTTTTAGGGCTGCATAAGTAAAAGCAGTGCTATGTGAGAGCTGCACAGAGAAAATCACATTTTGGAGTTCCTCTATGTCTCCCTGGGTTAAAGATTTTTCTTCTCTCATTTGTCTGGTACCTTATGCCTTAGACACAAAAGGCTGGGCATGACAAAGTAAGTCATAAGAAACCTTTAATGATTATGGCAGCAAGAAACCACAGCACTTTTGAGGAGCATTAACTACCAGGCACCAAGAATTCTTGAAAAAAATTTTTTCTTTTTTTTTTTTCTTTCTGAGTCATCTCATCATAAAGACAGCTTCCTGAAGATTAATTCTAAAGGAAGACTTATCTAAATATCCCAATGGCATTTCTTGCCTTAATTTGCTGAGAGAAACTAACTGGGAAATCATATGGAGAAAATGAAGACACTGAAGCAAAACCAAAAATTCTTAAAGGGAATACTTTAGCTTATAAATCAATATATTTCCCTGTACCTTTTCAACAGAAGTTATTTCTACTGGCTAGGCTAGATACTTGGGGAAAACTTATGTATTACTTTTCAGACAAAGAAAATTAGCAGAGATTGTGATTTAAGCACAAAACTGGATGCCAACCATACTGTCTATAATTCACTGGATTTTAGTTCTGATTTTTTAGAAATATGTTATTTAATGATCTAACCACCTCTGGCATCATAATAGCACAATTTCAGACTTCCAGAAAATCATATACCAGCTAGAGAAAGCCTACACATTCGGACTCATCCTCAGAAAAAAAAAAAAAGTCCATTTCTTCTAAGTATATCTTATATCTATACCCATGATTACATCTATGGTTTGGCTTCTTGTATAATCTGTATAGAAAGTTTCCTCCAGAGGTGGTTCAGCATGTTAAGTTACAGTCCTGTTCATTTAGGAGGAACCTCTCTCATTGACTAAGTAGAAAACTGCAGAGATTATCCTTCCTCTACTCCACCTCCTGCCAAGTGTTAGAAACTCCAAAAAAGAAAGCCCACTAATCCACTTAAAATGGTTTTATAATGGATATTTGGTAGAAATCTAAAAATAAGTCAATCTTTTAGCAGAAAATGATTAAGATCATACATTATTTGTACTACTTGGATTCTGATCTTGGTTAGACTCGTCAGCTAAAGGAGTATTTAAATTCCCTTTCAAAACATGTTGCAAAGAATGTATCTTCTAAGTTGTTGAAAGATTAATTTGAAAAGTTTCCATATGCAAAGAATAGGAGCTATTAATTTACTGAAAGTTCACCCAATTACTGAGGTGTACATAGTAGAGGCTTATACTTGCATAAGAGTGAGTATTGGCTTTTGCTGTTGGTATGACACCTTCATATCAAAAATCTACAGGAGTGAATTTGTAGTTTTACTGTCAGGACCATATAGTTCTTGGGAGATAAGACTTCACATAACATTTAATAATATTCTTATAATGAAGGTATTGTTGAATTTGTGAAGACATGATAACAGATTGTAGGGATTGGCGCTCGGAAGATCTCGCGATGTACGGAAAGAGAAGGGTTAAAGGAGGCGGGATGACCGACAGACAGTATGTAAGGGCGTGACGCAGTTGAATAAACGCCATTTGCAGCATCCTCATATTGGTGTCAGTGCTCTGTGGCCCAGGGTATGGTGGACCCTGTGCCGAGTCCCACGGGGTGATCAGACGAATGTCTACAAGTGGTGACCCCGACGTGATTGGACATCGGCGGATTACGCGGGGTGTAATCGAAGGCCTGGCCAGGCATGGAAGAAGTCCTGAAGGTGTTGGACTCATGCTCTAGAGAGGTAAAAATCCCTATGGGACAAAAAGAAGCGAAAGCTTGCCTAGAGCGGCTCCTGAAAGAGGAAGCGATAGAGCGCCCGGGGGACATATTGTCTCCTGAGTGCTGGCCGAAATGCACCGCGGCTTTAGCGGAACGGGCTATGGCGACGCAGCATGGTCCGGAGTTAAAGACGTGGGGGCGGATTAGGGCGATTTTCAGGAAAGTGCGGGAGGAGGGCTTAACATGGAAGGAAGCAAAGAGATTGATGCACGCGCAGGTGGAGCGGGGCGTGCAGGCGGATGGGGAGGCGCGGACAGAAGGGCTGACGGAGGTAGCGGAGCAGACGCCTCTGGTGCTCCCAGTGCAGCCGTCGGCACCGGCCGAACCACCGGGATACCCTTGGGAGGAGTTTGAACGGGAGCGTGAACGGGCGAGAGAGGAGGAGCGGGAGAAAGAGCGACAGTTAATTCAGGAGGCAGAGGAACCCGTGGCTGAGCAAAGGAGACGGGAGAAGGAGAGGCAGAGACTAGAGGAGGCGGAGAGGGCTGTGATGAAGGGATCAGAAAAGGAGCAGGTAGAGGAGGGAGCGGTTCCCCTGTATGATCCGGAGGATTGGGTGCCGGGACGTGTTTTGCGAACCGCGCCACAAGCGCACCCTAAGATGGCGCCGACATCCGCTTTCTCCCCGGATGTCTCTCCGGAGGTCGGGAGAGGCGGAGCACGGCCAAAGGAAGGAGGAAGGAAAGTCAGGACACTCCCACTTCCGCGCGTAGCGGAAGAGGAAGAGAGTGGGCCGGACTCAATCGAGGGGTCGGCTCAACGGTTAGAGGAGGCGTGGCAACTGGTGGGCGGAAACCGCTGTCGTCCGCCGCACGCAGCGATAAAACAAAAGGCTATCTCCGGCTGTAAGGCGCAGTCGGCAGCAGCCAGTGAAAAGGCAACGCCTATGCCTTTAATACCTGCGCCCGACCCAGCTACAGATCCGCTGCAGATGTTGCAGCGAGTAGTAGAGGAGATGCAGGAGCAGGTGAAGCAACAGCGGCAGCTGCTACAAGCAGCTGGGGAACAGAAAGGAGTTCCCGATTCACCGAAGGTCACGTTGCCAGACTGGAAAATTGTAGCAAAGGAATGTGTTATGGACGGCATACGCTTTGAAGGACCCCCTTTAGTTTGCCCAGTCCGAGCTGGTCCAGGTGGTGTAGGGGTGGAGTGGTCTCCGTTAGATAGCAAGCTTTTGCAACAAGTGAAGAAGACCGTGGATGATTACGGCTTAGGACATCCCATGACAGGCTCTCTTTTAGATGTGGTTTTTTCAGGTTCACTGACTCCCTGGGATTCGCGACAGTTTTGCAGTATGATTTTGACTCACACCTTTTTCTTGATTTAGAAAGAAGCTTGGACAAACAGATTACAAGCAGCACTAGTTGAGACCCAACAAGAAAGACCCAGAAACAGGAAAGTGGGAAGGTGGGAGGCGCTTGGTGACACAGGGAAGAGGGTATACTGCAGTACAATCATCAGAGCACCCAGACTCACGCGTGCGCTGGGTGCCGGCACGGTGGTTGAAACCAGACCTCAGTCAATAACGATTTGTTGTGAGTTATTTTGCAGGATGCCATTCAAAAGATCGTCTAAGTACCTGCACTGTGGTCGCTGTGACCTTTGGGTGCTTACCAAGTATGACCGCTGTGGACAACAACTCTGGAGACGCACCAGCCGAACATCAAAATGGTGTGACCGATGTTTTGAACACCGCAGATCCACTTTACAGCAACCTCTGTGTGTACCCCATAAGCAGGGGACTATGATATGCTTTTAGACAAAGCCAATCAATTACAGGAGGCAGGTGACAGTGGCTTGACAATCTCCTCTCGTCGACCTGGCAATGGCTCCTGTCTTTGATTGACTGAAAAACGTTGACCCTATTTGGAATCCTTTTGGTGGTGGTTATTATGGTTTGTTGTGGGATACCAGCACTGACTGTTTGCGTGCGGAAACTCTTTATACAGAGTGCGGGTACCCACCAGTACACGAACGCTGTAACGCCAGTTTGTACCGTCGGTCATCCGCCATAGTGAGGGGGGACTTGTAGGGATTGGCGCTCGGAAGATCTCACGATGTACGGAAAGAGAAGGGTTAAAGGAGGCGGGATGACCGACAGACAGTATGTAAGGGCGTGACGCAGTTGAATAAACGCCATTTGCAGCATCCTCATATTGGTGTCAGTGCTCTGTGGCCCAGGGTATGGTGGACCCTGTGCCGAGTCCCACGGGGTGATCAGACGAATGTCTACACAGATAAAGCTTTGATTGTAATAAAGTATGGGGTTTGTTTTAACCGTGCTGTACCTGGATCTACAGTGTAATGCACTGGCCATAATGTTTTAACACATACACACCAACCAGCTTAAGAAAACAGTATGTGTTTGCAGTTGGATGCGGAATTTATCGTTTCAAGATTATCAGTTCAAATCTGTATTATTTCTTAATGCTTTACAATCGTTATTACTGAAAGCTCACCCAGAAGCTGATTGCTGGGGAGCAGCAAGGACCAGCTGCTCCCTCAAGGCCAAGGGCCGAGGCGCCTGTCCCATCACCCCAGTGAGGCGGCAGGGCAGACCTGCAGGTGGCAGACGGGTTCACCCAAGAGTTCGGATGACGAGGCAAGGTCATGTTGATCAGGTAGGTCTGAGGTCAAGCCAGGTGGACAGGTCAGGTTCATGTCCAGTGAGGGTAACCAAGGGTGACACAGTCCAGGGCATCGGACACCTCCCTGGGGATGGCCAGGGCATGGGCCTGCAGGTGGGCCTGTCCTGGTAGGCTCCATGGCAGGGCAGGGCTGCGAGGAGATGGAGACCAGCCCTGATACGGTGGTGCTGGGGCAGAGAGCTGACAGCCCTGGGGGGCTGACATGGGGTCCTGGGCCATGGTCAGGGTGGGGGAGTCCCAGGGGGGCTGGGCAGGGGCAGCTGGGGCTGGTGGTGCCCTCAGGGCCCTGACAACAGTGTTTAATGCACTAGGTAGAGTAGGTGGTTCTGTAAGACTATTGCATCAAAACTTCACTTGGTCACTCTGGAGATAAAAACCTTTTAACATTTAGTTGTGTTGTTGTTTTCTTGCATACATACTACCTAGGGGAGATCAGGATAAATGCAAGTATCATGAACTTGCAGGGCCAGGACTGTATATTTTGGGAAAACTATATTCCCAAAACTGTACATTTTGGAAAAAAAGAGATTAGTTATGGACTTATTTAAACATTTACCCAAGCAAAAGGAAAAGATGTTTTCATATTCCATTTCCCTTGCTTCCAGCTACCTATCACAAGGCCCAAGGAATTCAGCAGCCCTGGCATGACACGGTGCCTACGCTGTGCCAGAGAGAAGGCTCAAGCAGAATATATTCCCCTATCCATCCAGTGCAACAGTTACAACCTTCTAGTTTACAGTTTCCTGTGTGAATTCCTCCTGGAGCATATATCAAAGCTACTTTATCTTCAGGATTAATTCAATGCTACTACTAAATACCATTTACTCATCATCTTTGACGTCACATCCCAGGCATTTTACCAGCTTCTCCCTTGGCATCTGGAACATATTTCCATTTAAACTGATTTACCTATAATTTCATATGTACGTTTATTATTTCCTTAACCCATTTCAGACCTTGCACATAAGTTTATGTGTATATAGCAACTAGAGAGATCATTAAAACTTCGGTAATACTAGGAAAAAATGTAAAGAGAGACCTTTATTTTTACTTTAATCTGCAAACTGAACATAGATTAGCTGAATTTGTTGTTTCCTAATAATTGCATGTTATTATTTTTTCAGGAGAATATTCTAACATGTGCCTTTTTGTTAATGTTGTTTTATTTTCTTCGTATTTATTTCCTACCCACATTTCCTCTGCCTGAAAGGCCTAGACCTCTGAGATACCTGCCTAATGCCACAACTGCTGAGTAATATTTCTTCAACCTTCCTCAGCTGCTGTTCGCAGGGTTCACAGGTAATGACAATTTTTCCTTGAAGCAAAGCACACTACGGAGGAGATAGTTTTGTCATAATACCAAACAGAATAGCACTTAGACAAAATTATGTATAACCTTTCTCTGTTAAACATGGTTCAATTCTTTTCAAACAGGCTAGAAATATTTTGTCATGGAAGGCTCTGTTTGGAATTAAATCCGCAACAGTTGTCAGAGTTCCTGAGTCTGGGGGTCTTCAGAGTACCCATGAAGACATGAAGATGATTTATTTTCAAGATTTCTTTTTTAAGGTTTTACTTTTTGTAGACAACGGACAACAATCATGCAGGGAATAAAAAGCTCTTTGGAGCTTGCTAACTCTTGCTGAGTGCATTGGGATTGTTTGCAAAGACCTCAGTTGCTGTTTCTCTTCCCTAGCTGTGAAGAGACCAGGTAATGTATCACTTATTATGGTGACAAAACCTAGAGAAAAGAATGATTTTTTGTTATGACAATAGAGGGCCATATGCTACATGTACATGCTAAAGCACAGAAGTGTGTTTTGTGGTAATAAGCAGCAAAGTAGAAAATTCTAGGTTAAGAACACCAATAGACTGTTGAAAAACTTTTGTCAGCCGCCGCACTTCAGTGACTATTGGCTGTCGTCATACAGTTTCCACGTTTTCTTAATTCATTCAGTACTTGCTTTGTTAAAAATTTATTCTCTCAATAAAAGTTCACTGGAAACAAATCCTACCTATTTTTCACTCAGTTTTAATCTCAATTATGCTGAGCTTTACCAGAACTGCACCTCATGGAGTTCAGCTAAGCAACAGTGTTAATGAGAATATCAGAGCCTAACATTGCTTTGGCACTCTGTTTTAAATGTGTTCAAATTCTGTTTATGAATATTCTGAAAAATAGGAGATATTGACCCTATAAATAAATTTACTGCAAATTATTCACACATCACTAATAATCCATTTCTACATTTAATTTACACATAGTAAAAAGTTAATTTACTGATGTTTTTTCCACCTTTTTACCCTATCTTGTTTACATAATCAATACATGAACTCATTATATAAATGAGATAGATAGTTTGCTGATGAGATCAATGTGTTTTATTGTATTTTTTCAGATGATTTAAGTTTATACATTTTTCCATCAAAACTTTCATAATATCAATATGGAGAGTTTTGCATTAGACTTATCTGGCAAGACAAATGCGCAGACTGTTACAAATATACCTGTAATATGTCTGAATCCCTCATTATAATTTATCCAGTACAGATCAGAAATTGCACTGTACCATTTTCATATACTTTATTACCCAGGTTTGTATCAGAAAAGTAAAGCAAAACAGATTTCAGATATTCCATTTGTAAATGAATTAAAATTATGCTTTCACTTACTGTAGAAATTACTACTTACTCCATCAGATGTGAAATATACATGATAGATAGCCCCAGAAAAGTTCTGAGGAATGAGACCGGGAAGATGAGTGGACATAGGGTAATATGGTCTCAGCCTCTCCTCTTCAGGAATATTCTTTCTGCCATTCCTTCCAGTCAAAACATTTTAGAAAGAGACTCTTAACTACTCTTCTATCTCTTCTACCATTCTTTACTCACATTTTCCTTCTCATATGGTAAGGGTTGGTAAATACTCCTAAAGAATAGCTTTTTAAAGACACTGCTAAGTCTTTCTGATTGGTACTTTGCAGGTCAGGAAAGGATTTTCTAAATAAGGCTGAAGCTGGTGATGGTTTGACAACTATTTTACTTTCCCAACCTCTTCATATAAGTAAAGGACATTTTAAGTAGTAGAACATACGGTTACTGTTCAGGCTGAAGACTGAAGGGCTACAGCTCAGGTTAAATTACACTGGGAAAATAGGGTACCTGAAGTTCCTTACTTAGAAAATTGTCCTTTTGACATTCCCTTTTTTCCTCATGGAATAGACGGTCGGTGCATCTGAAGAAGTCTGCACTGGGCATTATCTTGTATGCCTGGAATAGGAGAACCAAAGAAGCAGGACTAGTCTGTTCCCAGTCTGGAGTCAGTACAAATACCCTGTCTCTTACATGATTTCCTGTGCCTTTCCTTATTCACTTCAATATTTTAATCAACTGGAATGTTGCTATTTCAGCTAGATTAGCAATGTTGTTGCCCTCTAGTGGATTTACTTATTTGCAATTGTATAAATTATCCTGAAAACTTTTTGAAAAACATATGCTCTGTAACATAGAACAGTGAGTCTGAACCAGAAAATATCTTTGATTGAAAAATATCCCATAAATTACTTTTTGCAAGGTATGTGTTGAGGATTATGAAATGTAAATTATATTGGAAGACAGGAAACTTATTACATTAAATAATGAGTAAAGTCTGTTGCAACAAATGTTCAAAATCTACCTAGCAGTGGCACCAACCAAGCAAGTATAGCATGACTGCCCTAAGGCCCAAACCATACAATCAGACTGAGTGGGCGACTGTCATTTCAGCGCTGCAGTATGTGTATTAATCATTCTCAATCACTCTCAGCCATTATTCATGTTCTATTGTAGCTTCAATGCTTGCTTAATTTCTGAAATTAAGTCAGCATGTCAAACTCACACAGCTTCTGTTGGGGACAGAGAGAAAGCCTTGGATAATGTTCTGTCAAAGAAAAAGGACGGGTAAGCACTGAAAGGCAACAAAATAAAGTATTGTCAGAAGTATGTTAGAGAATCATCAGGGTCTGCACAGAATATAACAGGTTTTTGAATGACATTATAAAGATTAGACTTGAAGGGACTGGTCTAATAAAGATAGTTCAGGTGAGTAAAATGTAGATAGATTTTAGTAAGTACTTAACTCATTGACTTCTAAAAGCATTGTTTAATGAATCTCACTTGCCATTGTAAATTGCACCAAGCATCAATCTGCATAGTTAGACCCCTTCAAATGTGTGCAAATGGGGCCTTTATATCTAAAACAAATTATATTTTATATATTTTAATTTGGAATAGGAATCAATTAAAGTCTCGTTAGGATAAGATGTGTCTGAAATTTTATGAAATATGGATTAATGGGAAAAAACCATGGTTTCATAAATATCACAAATTTACATGTTGCAATGCTAATATTAAGCTAATTTGGTCATTTAATCTGTTTTAAACATCCAGTGGGCGTTTTAATATTCAGAGTCCATCAATAAGACTTATTTCACACAATAAGGAACAACACAAACATTTATTAAATGATTCATTATTTTTCTAAACCATTTCTTAGCACATAGTGGTCTTGAAAGCTTGACTGAGAGAGACTGATTACTGTCAATTCCATTGCTTATGCTTTGAAGTGAATGGGATTACTTTGGATTTACATTGTCAGAGCCCTGAGTGCATTAATAGGCTTTAGCTACCCTAAGCAGCCTAACCTGGACCTTCACCCACTTGCTCTGCCCATGGGCACAGGGGTTTCATTCAAGCTCATGCGTGGACACCCAGACCTGCCTTGAGCTACATTGTAGGTGTCCCTGAGCCCAGACCTGCCTCCTGCTGTCCTGGTTTGTGGGGTTCCTGGATAGACCTTGCACCTATGCTGTAGCGGCCCTGTTTACAGCCCTGTCTCCTGTCACTCCTGAGGGGAGCCCTGGGCTCACCCTGGACTTGACTCATTATCTTATCTTATCTGGGACTGCTGATGGACCCTATCCCTCTCATCACCCTGCCCCGATGCAGTAGGGCTGGGCCTTCGTCAGAGAGGGCACTGCCCTGCCCATGCTGTACCTGCCCTCAGCTCTTGGCTCATCCTCTTCAACGGACCAGTCAGGCTTTTGCTGCTCCGTGGAAAACAGGTGGATAAAATAATAATTTTTCGCTAACAAATTTACATCCAGTATCAGTAAATTAGGCACAAATTTATATTTTCTTGAATTTTATGAATCATATTTAATGTTTCTGAGTTGTAAGGGCAGACAGGACTTCTACACATCACTCATAAAGAATTAGAGACAAATTTTTCTACAATGTATTTCTTGCATTGTTCTGAATATTTTCTAATCTGGTATTATTCTGCTTCTGTCATACACAAGCCTAATACAGTCATAAAAATCATCTTCCACTTGTAAATACATTTCAGAGAATTTAAACACTTCTTAACAATGGCATTTAACTGCTGTGTTGTATCTACAGTTTAAAATTTGTTTTCAGATTGCACAATTTGCTAACTATATTCTCACAGCAACTGTTGATTTAGGCAAAAAATGCATTGGGATCCCCAAGTAAAGTCAAATGGACTGTGAGAGAAGAGGCTTCCACAGCTGAAATCTAAAATTAGGCAAACACAAATCATCCTCAGACTGTTGGTGCCTACCTTGGAGTTAATGTCTGGAGGTTGGGGAGCTACACATTAACGCAGTGGTGAAAGTGTGGACAGATACTGTATATCTTCTACATCCTTGGAAAAGAAAGCAAGGAAATGGAATCTGGCAAGAAGGTGCTTTGCCTCTGCCATAATATCAGTCAGTTCAAGTGCTCCACAATCTAGGTATCACCACACTAATATAAAGAATCATATATAAGGCTTCAAAGAGTGAGCAAGGTGAGGAAGGTGAGGAAGGTGAACAAGGTGAGGGGTGAGATGTGTGTCAGCCATGCACGCAGCTCCATACCTGTACTATTCCTGGGGTCAGATCAACTATAAAACACTCCATATGCAGCCATTGAAAGCAAGCAAGCAAGCATTTAGGTTGTCATAATTAACTGTGATCCAGCACTACATTATATAAAAAAATGTCACTAAGAGGGATTCTTCATATTAAGGAATCAATTTTCTATTCTCAATGAGTTTGAATTGTACTTATCTTGTTACAAATTTTGTAAAATTCTATTAAATCATAGGATTGACTCTGAATAAGATTTGCAGAATCCAAATTTACAGCAATATTTGTGAATAAGAATCTAGGACTAGTTTTATGAGATCTTGAGATAGCCAACCTTAACTGAAAATTTATTGCAGGCACTTCCCATTAGATCTGTGGTTTTATATTAATTCACCTGATATCTAAATTGTCTAGGAAGAAATACGTACATCTATCTCATAGCAAGATTCCACTTTCATGTACTTAATGGATTTTAACCTATTTCCAGCATGAGAAACAAAGTCATTTTTACTTGGGTATGTCGGGTAATGCCAGTGTAGAGTTTGCTTGATCTCAGTGGGCTACATTAATATTCTTTGTTCTGCTGTATAGTTGGTATATTAGAAAGAGAAACACTTTTTTCATTAGTTGACCTATCTTCTTTTCCCTTAAAAAAAATGCAGACAGTTTGTCATGTTGCATTAGGCTGTTTGTAATTCTTTTTTAATACACAGGCAACATGCTCCTCTGCCTGGTGTTACCCTTTCTACATCTTTCTATACTTACAGTCTCACTCTTTCCCCTGCCTCTTAAAACATCCTTATTAACTCAAGGCCATAGCTGGTATATAATGGATACTTGGAAGACTAAAAATATGTACTGCTCAAGTAATTGTCCAAGAAATGTCTCTTAACAGAAAAGACACAGGAGAAAAACTGAAATCCAGCAAAGTATAAAGGCAAATATATAATACACTGGTTGAACTCATATCCCTGGGTTGTAATTATATGGCAGACCTCCCTTTGAATTTCAGTGGACCCAGGATTTCACCATTTTTCTTACAAGGAGTCAAAAACTGTTTTCTGCACTACCTGAAAATCAGACTTGGAGGACAACAACAATTTGTTAGTAGGGCAGGGAGGTGACTGGATCCAAAGATATCTTTTCTTTTACCTTGGTTTTGTTTAACATTTTCCTAGTAATTTTGTCCTTGCTGTTTCAACATATTCCTGGCAATTTCCAGAGTAAAGATCTTTTCTCACAATTCAGTCAAGCAGTAATAAAGTCATAGTTCCACTTCTTGATCCCATCTTATTACTTCATTATTTCTTTGTTTCATTGTTCCACTCATGATGTTCTCAGATAGTATAATTTTTCCTGCTTTCTCTTGAATGCACTGATATCTCATCTTTACCACATATAATCAATCTCTTGTCTACATCTGAAAAGGATATTCTCCCATTCAGCTTGACTCATCATTTCTTCTATCACTCATTTTCTCTTTTCCTGTTGTTTTTGTATTTTCCTGCTCTGCTCTTTGCTTATTATGGAGCAATATGAAAGGGGCCTTCAGATGGATGTCACAAACACAACCTACCACTCTGAACATGGAAGAGATTGCTTCTTCCATTCACCACAAAAGTGAAAATGTCTCCCAAAGAAAGGGGGAACAGGCAGAGGATTTAACAGGAAATGGTAAACGACAGCGATGTCTGAGAAGGCTGATGCTCTTCAGGGATGTATCAGAAATTGTAAGCTCATGTTCTACCTCTCTGCTGCTTCTCTGTCTTATGATTTTTTTTCCCCACTTTATTCTTTTGCTTTCCTTCCTCTTTTCTCTACTATCTCACAGATAATTTGAGCTCTGGAGGTAACAGATCATGTCTCTTACAAAGGAAAATGAGGAGTAGCATGAAGGATAGACTTAGTTTTATCCATGACCTACTTCTAGGAATGCAATGCAGACTTTGTATAGCTGGAAAAACTTTAAAATTTACAGCCTACTATTAGCAAAACTCTTCCTGGAGCATTGTATTATAGCACGCAGGAGTCCCACATGCAATTAAATATAAAGTAAAATTATCAGAAGTACCTGAAGTAGAGGAAACAAAAGTTTCAAATTGGTCTAGTGCACAACTAATTATATAATTCATCAGAGTCCATATGGAGGCAGCAGTGAAAAAGGATAGCAACACAGCTGAAAAAAACCCAAACCAAAACTGAAACAAAAAAAGATTTTGTGTAATGACTACATTTTTAAAGAACTAATTGTTTATTTATCTTCATCTTAACTGTTGGTGGCCCAGATATGAGAGATGCAGGCTGACTGGCATTAGTTTCTTTTCTTTAATCTTTATGTTGTAAAAATCACAGGGCAAATTCATTTTTGCCAACTTGGTGAAGTGGTATACATGATTTTAGGATGGGACTTCTGAGGAGACTGTAAATGGAAAGGAGACCCAAAGGCCCTTCACATGCTCTTATCAGAAGGTTGTTCCCCACTTGGAGCAGTATGAAGTGGGAACAATTGCAAACTCTTTGAGTAAAATGAATGAATATGGTAAGAATAGAACATAAACATGGGAAAAATATTATTTTCCCTTTCATTCCAATGAAATAATAAGTAAAAGACTGACTAGGGGCCACAGACATAAAGTCTCTGGAGTTGCTTCAGCTTAATTCCAGATAACAGCTCAAAGGAGGAGAAATGGTACTAAAGAATGGCATTACTATCCTTACATTTTAGAAGGGGAGATCTGGTTCCTAGGACATTTTTTTGTTTGTTTTCCATTTATCTGCAGCTGATGAAGTTTCCAGTTGTAATGTATTTGAATTGCCATGACTAGTTTTGTTTAGAGGTACAAGACTCATCTTCCCTAAACATTCTCCAGCATTTCCTTTAAATGAACTATTTCTTAAAAATAGCTAACTAACCAAATAAGTACAATCCTGCACTCTAATTCTAGTTCACTAGAATATTCATAGACAAACACAAGAAAGAAATACAATGAAGTGAATTCATTAAAAAAATTAAATGGATATATACAGAAATAATTTCCTGTATCCACTAGCTTACTTTAATGAAAATTACTTGCATAAAGAGTAGGTTACTCAACACAAGGTCATGCCCTTGCATGCCTCACTTTGTTTGTTCTAAACAGTACTGGTTCATATTCTGTTTTTCTATGCCATACTGTCTATTGCTCTACTCATGTGAAAGGCTTCCAGCCATACAGAACATGAGTTGTTTATAAGGCTCAGAAGTGCTGTTTCTTCTTCCCTGTCTTCATTACTGAAACTAAGCCAATGGTCTTCCCGGCTGTAGACTTTAGGCTAAGACATACACCTTATTACAGCAAACAGCAAGCAGAAGAATGATATGATGAACAGTATCACTACTTGTCTTGAAATGATCCCTTTACAACTGCATTAATAACAGGGTGGTCTTCAGTAATGTGGACCAAGGTTCAAAAGCTATCCTGCTCTTGCATTTTGCCTCCTCCAAATGGCAAGTGGCATCTGTTCCTAAAAGAAAAAAGAAAAAAAAGGGCTAGAAGAGGCTATCTACTTTCATGTACCAGAAACATTTTATCTTACCTACTTAACTACTTATTCATCTACCAATATAGGGGAAAAAAATCTAGAAAAGCTGTTGTGATCAGTGTTTTTAACAGTTCAGGATCCTCAAGTTCATGTTTTGAAAGGGGCAACAAGATGCATTAAAAGATGGCTGCAGTCTGATTATTGGCATCTGCATAGGGTCCAGATGAACTTTACCCTTTTCCCATCTATAAAGGCAGGTTTAGAGACTGTACTGGTAACTCTTATGAGGAGCTATGGGTTTCTGAAAATGAGATCACTTCCCAAAGCTGTATAAGCTGTAATGACATCACAATCATATTATTGTCAAAATGTTCTCAGAATGGCAAGCTCATACCATTCCAAGCAAGTACATTTTTAATCATTAAATGAAAAGCTTTTTCTTCCAAGAGCTAAGGAAAAATATATCGTGTCAGCAAAAGTGAAAGGAGAGAATACTAGTGTTTCAAAGAGTAGTCCCGTTAGTCAGCACACTAATGTGTTCCACAAAAGTCCACAAAACTTCCCATCATGTGAGGACCTTTCCTGACCAAAAAAAAAAAAAAAAAAGAAAAAAAAAAAAAGAGAAAATTATCTTTAATAAATAAATTTAATGTATAAACTGGAAAAATACAAGTATTTCTGTGTCCTATATTAATTCTCAAGGAGTGGAACAAGTACAAAATTCTTCCTATGGAAAAGAAATACTTCTATACATACTTAAATCCAGATCAAATTTAAATTTGCTGGGTTTTTTTTTGTTGATTACATTGTTTACCTATAATTCATTAAAAAGATAATACAATGGGTCAGTCACTTGGTCAATCTACTTTGCTTTGAGGCAGGACTAACTTGAAACATTCTTATTTTTAAAAATTACATGGCCTTACTAAGTAGCCTCTTCCAATGTTTATGTATTATTACAGCAAGGAAAAAATTATGTCTAAACTAAATATCTTGGTTTTAATTAAGTCAAATTTATCCCGCAGTGATGGGGGATAAACGTATTCTTTTCATGATACCTGTACAGTTTCATAGATATCATTGCCATGTCCTCTGCACTGTCTTCCTTTCTAGGCTATTCAAATCCAATTTTCAGTCCATGACAAAAGCTTTTCTCATACGTTTTTAAAACTCTGATCATTTTGTTGCTCCTTTCTGTTTGTTTTCTCTTAGAAAATGGTGCCCAAACCTAAACTTCTAGCTGAAGCCTAGCCAAGACTGAGGAAGGAAGAAAAAATATCACTCAGAGCTGTCAATTTTCCATGAACCATTCCCAGAATGACTTTTACCTTTTTTGGCAACATCTTATAAACCTTAATTCAGATTATGGCACTTCTATATGTTTCTGTAGTCTTTCTTGCATTGCTCTTCCTCCTTTTGTATTTGCCCATATAACATCTTTCCCAAGCATGGTACCTGTAGTTGTCATCATTAAATTTAATCAGATTTGGGATCTTTTCTCTGAGATACATTGATCTCCAGAATACTTGGAAACTCCATAAATATTGTGTCATTTGTAAATTGCATAGCTACGCCCCTCATTTCATTGTTTAAATCATTAATGAAAATATGGAATACACCTTCAGAGAAGCTGTTTCCCTGAATGGGTCAACTGGGACAGACAGGCACCACCTTTCTAATTTGACACAAAACTATTGAAAACTGAACTTTGTCAATATTTTTCAACCTCTTCTGGTAATTTAATCTAGACTGTGTAAAACTGACATGATAGGACACTGTTAAGGAGCTGTATTTCTAAAAACTGTATATTAAGAAATGAACTTTTTTCATCACCTAGTCATTCATTGTTCCACATTTTCAGACTTAAATCCCTGCTGCCCTCCATGAAAAAAAATATACTAAACTGATTGGCGAATGTACCAAGTAAAATAGAAATATTTGTTTCGTCATGGCAACAAAGTGCTTTGGTGGGGAACAGAGCATTCAGCTAAAACATACAGAACAAACAGTTACGTAAATTTGGGAACTGAACCATCCTTGAAAACGCAAAATGTGAACTGTTTTGATCCTACGGGAAGGTGGGAAAATGGAGATTCCCAGGTGCCAGTTCAATACCATGATCCCAAATGGCATCGTATGAAGTACTGTCAAGTAACTTGAAATTCCTGAGGGATGGAAAAGTAAGCATTCAGTGATACTACTTTAAAGAAAACATGGAATATGTGGCATGTGTTGGCAAACCATGTTACCTGTATTGTTATAATTTAAAAGGGAAAAAGTTATTAAGAAACCAAGGAACTGTATAGCATGATTAGGAAAAAGGTTTACATTTTATTAAGTATTTGTAAAGTGCCATAATGAAAAAGCACCCTTAATACACACCAGAACCACTTTTGAATATTGAAGTAATCTTGTTAGACTGAAGACCTAAGGTCCATAGACTTTGGATTTACCTGAGATTCATATTATAAAAATTAAACCAGTATTTAGTTCCTGAGGTTATTAGTGCTTCTTTTGTCACATATACATTAAACTGTTCTCTTATGCACTAGCAAAGTATTCGGCTGTACTGTGCTACAGGAAATTATTTAGGTCAAGTATAGATTTCCTGAGACAGGTCCCTTGGTAGTGTAAGTTAGTTCCATTGAAAACAATGAAAGTATCAGTCTACAGCACATTGATCTGAATCCTCACCTGACTGTTGGAAATGCATCTATCTGCTTTACACTTTTTTAGAGCTGAATTTTTAAGCAAATGATTTTTAATTCATAGGTTATTTGCAGAACACTTACTGAAAATTTCTGAGTTTTGTATGAGGCTGCCTAGCTTCATAAGTCATCTGATTATTATTTATGATCCCTGAGTATTTTCTGTATGATCATATACTTACAGATATATTTGAATTCCTCATCTAAATGTAAAATCAGCTATTTTCTTTTGACTATCGATCATTTATGTGGCTTGAATATAAATTTTCTTTCTGTGAATATTTAGATTTTTAACCCTTAAATTTTAGTTTTTGAATGTTCCTGTGATAACCTTTGCTCAGAACTACACCATCCAAGGACAAAGAACAACTACAAGGCTTATAGAGTTAGACACTTAAACACTACAACTGTATGTATCTTAACATGACTTAAATAAAAAATAAAGCACCATCAGCATAAAAATAAATACATTTCCAACTAAATTCTTTTACGAACTCTAATCTCAAATTTGTAATAACTAAAGAATAGATAAGCTCAATTATTTGGTTCATAAAAAATGGTAACCTTACAGATTTGATGTTTGAGACTGAAAAGTTAGAGTTGGTAAACCAGAACTTGCTCAAATAATTAATGAGAAAATTTCTTTTACTTGATCTAATCTCCATTATCTCTGTTAGTTCATATGCATAGATATGTTCTCATAAGCATACCATGCATATGTTTCACACTCATTTTGTTCAAAAATAAACATGGATGAACATCGTATGTTTGAAGATAAGTACCTGTAGGCATTTGGGAAAAGCAAGAAGTCTTTGTCTCAGAACTTCACCTCTCACTCTACGCTCTGACAGCTTTCTGGATAGTTGTAATGAAACACTAGACATTGTATTGTTTATTAAGATAATCTGGAACTCTGCCTTGTGTGCTTTCCCCTCCCTCTCTCTCACACACACTCTCACATAATAGCAATCTTAGTCTGTGTGTTACAATGAAAAAACCCACATATTTCTAATGATGCTGTTTTCATCCTCTGTCTTTCAGAATTTTTACTCTTCCTGACAAACATAGGAATGTTCTAACAAAGTGTGAGAAACTTTTGAAAAGGTACAAATGTTTTCATCTGCCTTTGGGTCAGTGAGAACTGAAGGTTTGAAAGTCTACCAAAGGCCCCTCACCTCATAAAGCCCACTCACTATATGAAGAAGGGGATTTTTCACTATGAATGACTGGACACAGTAACAATGGTAATAATACTAAATAATGTGAACAGTAAGAAAGGTTTTCAGAGAAGTTAGTAAATTGGGCAACTGCAATATCAATTAGTTAATGTACATCCTGTATAAATCTCAGGTGATGACTAAGCAACTAAACCAGCAGTAAGTGCACTTTAAAAAAAATTATCTATATTATCAAGTCTCTTTCTAATTCTCCTATTTTTACATACTTTTTTTCATCTTTTCTACCACAGCACAATGAAATAGGTGAAGTGTAAGCCTAGTGTTTTCAAATATGTCTGTGGGATAGGTTTGTCTAGTTCACATAAAAATTAATGAGAACTAGATGTTCAAACCTGTTAGGTTGCCTTGAAATTTCAACCTGAAAGTATGAGCAGTATTTGGAAGTCTCTCTCAAGCTAAAGGTCTAAGCATAATTCTGCCTCTTCTTCAGTTATGCGTGAGTAAGAACATATGCTTAGGATCTCTACTGGGAGCCCCGCTAATGATATGGAAATACTGTATAGCCAGCTCTTATGCTTTTATGAAGTGTCTGGCAATACAGAAGTTGGAAGAAAATAAAATTGAGAAGACCAGAGAAATCCCAGAAGGAAGACAGAGGAAATATATAAAAACCTGTATGTCTTCAATTAAGGAAGATTAAAAATATATACATCAAAAATATATAAATAGTGCCTTTCTTGAAGAAAGATAATAGAAAACATTACAAGGACCAGGATTGTGTTTGCGCTCTCACATCGTATACAGCAGAATTGCGGGGGTAGTAGTAGTTTTTGTGTGACTTTTCTGTGCCTAAGCTATACAGGTCACATCAAACTGAATCAGTAAGACTTTATAAAAGTCCACAGCATGATCTAACTACTTTCTATGTGTTCCTCTCAGAATACAGATAGAAAACTGGACTGCTTATCTCACTCTTTTGCCAATGTCACTGTTACCAGTAGCCATGTATAAACAGCTAATAACCTTCAGTTGTCCCTCAGCACTTTATCTTCCCATCTTTTTCCTTTACCTGTGTGCACTAGCACTAGAAATATAATTAATTTAAATCTGTTTTTGTAGCTCTACACACACCTACAATACAATCATATATACAGATAGGTTTGAAGTGTACCTCTTTACATGAGGTCCTTCCCACCAGAAATGCTACAGTAATATTGTGGCAGACCACCAGATTCTAAGACATTTTCTCCTCTTCCTAACTATCACATCTATACCAGCATCTTCAGCCTTTTTCACGTATTTTATGCAAATTTTTTAAATTGCTGTTGCTAAGGTCATGACTGCCACTGGAATAGCAAAGAACAGCCAGGAGGGCCATGAAATTTGACTGATGAAAAAAGTTAACACAGTAAAATTTGGTTTAAGCTTACTTTAAAATCATTCCCTATCCTCTCCTTTCAGAACAAATATAAATTAAAAACCACCTATAAGACTAAGAAGAAAGTATTCACATTGCCCTAATAGAGAAGTAAACTGTGTTGCAAACAGAGGAACAGAACATTGTTTAGTCAAAGGAGCTTGAGCAGAGGAAAACTGAGTCAGGTCCAAACTTACATTCCCCAAAGACAGCTAAAATCATCTATATGGTGCAACTAGATCCTGTAAGTGTGCAACGCATTTTCAGAGAGTGTAGTCCTGGTAAACATGTCTGCCCTACTAGTCTAAAGAGTTTATTTCCTGAATCTCTCCTTCCCTCACCTCGCCAACTTTTTTCACTTTCAGATAAGTGGGTTTCTAAAAACACACCCACACTTCAATATTCCTGCACTTAAAAGCTGCATTTCTAGAATTGTTAAATGTTGCTTATTAGACCATCAGCATTCAAGTTAAAAGTTGAAATTGCAAATGATACCTTAATACTACTTTTATGAGGATGTGCATTATTTTATAGTCCTCTTTAACCTGACCACTATTTGCCAAATGACAAAAAAAATTAACCAATTATAGCAAAAGGACACTAAGATAACCCTAACATGGAAGTAAAGCTTGTCAATAAAAGGGGAAAATAAACAGGTTATAGTTGGAGGAGTAGAAACACAGAGAAACTGAACTCGCTGTGTGTGATTTTTCCTTTCTCACTTGAATAACTGTTTCTATCAGATAAGTATCTGTCACTTTGGGTGTATCTGTATTGCAGAATGGAGTAATATATAAGCTTAACTAGAGTCAACCCTCCTGTTTCTTGCAGGCTGGGCTCTTCAGATACATTTTCAAGTGTGCCCTTTTAAAACACGTTTTCTATTGTTAACATTGCTTTCTCTTCACAAGCAGTGTGCAGTTTTTCTTCTCTAAACTCTTCTCTCAGCAATTCTTGATCCAAAATCTCATATATGAATGGTATAAACTAAAATGATCTTAAGGAGTCATATGTGTCTGATGCTTTTGAGGCGAGTAACTCCAGTTCTTGGGCTACCAAAGCAGCAGAACTGCTTTTTAGAACCTAAACTTTAATTTATGCAAAAGCAAATAAGTAAAGAAATTATGGTGTGATGATAAAGATATCCTTGAATGTATATGCCAAGTATAATAATTTTTTTCTTGAGTCTGCAGAACAATAGCTCTAAGAGATATAGTGATTTCATTAATGACACTGGTAATGAACTCCAAAACTCACCAATAATATTTAAGTGTTACCATTCTTATCTATTTCACTGCTACTCATTTTGCCAGATGTATCCAATCCACCTATCAAATTCCACAGTCTTAGGTTTATTCCTCAAGTGCCAAATGCAATGCTATTTCTCCTAAACTCCAATTGCCAAGACTTATCTTTCCCCAGGTAACACTTCCAACATTCATTTGTGCTGTAAACATATGGAAAAAAATACATTTAAATACATTATTAAGTGTGTTGAAAGCTGAAAATAGACAATATAAAATTAATTCATGTGGACAGTAAAAGACAGGCTGTAAGTGCCATTAATTTTGGGAGGTTAATTAATAGAGTAATTTTAAAAAGGTCTGTTTTAACCATGTTGATGTGGAATTTCCAGCCAGGTTAGAGCAACACAAAACCTGGGATAATTACCTTCCATTTAAGATTCAACTTGATATGGAGTTATGGAAGCCTTTTTGCTTACGTTATAGAAGCCACCTAGTAACTAGACCTTTGCACATTTTTGACACGTAGTATTTATAACAGACACCTGTTTCTTGCTTGACCAAACCCTTTAATATTTCTAAGAGGACTTTGTTACTATTCAAGCCCTTTGGCTATGCCAGTGTATTTATTCTCTCAGAACTCCTTATATCTTCCTCCTCAAATCTGTCAGACTCACCTGTCACTGCTCTGCATTATTTATTTCTGTTTCATGTATTGTGTTCTTCTCTTAGCTGTTAACAATATCAATCTTATACACAGGGCACCTTGTAAAAATGAAGGAGATAATATTCAACACAAATTGTTAAGATCTTACAACAATCACCAGACTGCCATTCTGACACTACTGTAAACTCGGTGAATAATCACTAGCACAGTCCAAAGGACATCTGGACCACTCGTAAACCTTTGGCTGTAAAGAAATCTTTAGTTTCAGATATATATGTTGGGAAATTGCTGATGGACTTGATGCTTGAATGGGCCTTTCTTGCTCTGCAGACTGAGCCAAAAATCAGAAAGCATGGAGAGAATGCATCAGGAGTGGGAGAGAAAACAGCAGCATGAAAATTGTCATAAAGTAGAGAAAATAAAGTTTGATATGAAGTTACACAGCGTAAATAAGTAAGGACTTAGCTGCTTCAGTGCATTTTTTGGATTAATTCTTCACTAACCCAATATTAACTCATGTTCCTAGAAATGTTCTTATGAAAATGTTATTATCAAAAAAGAGATTTTTTTAAATTATTATTGTGTACTTCTTGATGTTTTTCTTCCAGAAGCCATTTCTCTTTCACACTGTATCTTCTCTTTAAAATGTATTTCTCTCAGTCCTCAGCTACAGAATTTATATTTTCTGTACTTCTCTCTTGGCCACTTCTCCTGCCTTCAAGAGATTAGGAGATACCTGCTCTACTTGCTGAAATGGGTGTTGTCACCACAAAGACCAAAATAACTGAAGGCCTGACAAATGCCTCACAGAAGAGATTTCACCCTCAAAATAGGCCCCTGAAGCAGAGAAATCATATTGCAGACTAGGAAATGATGCTTGGGTTAGATTAACTTGATTCGTAACTCCCTGAACAAGCACCAGAGTAACCCAACCTGAGTTGCCTCTGCTTTGTGCAGACAGTTGGACCTGATGACTTACAGAGGTCTCGAACCTAAATTATTCTATGATATTATGACCCTATGAATTAGAAATTCAATTTCTAACTTCCTATTTTTAAAAAATTTTTACACTTTCAGACTTTTTTCCTCTCTGACTTCACTGGCTCTTGTGAAAAATTGCACTCAAACATGAACCAAAATATCCTGAAATACTACTGACTTTTATGACTCTAGGAATTTTCCTTGTAATCCTACAACAATTATGTGTGAGGTTTTACACTGTCATTTATCTTTATCTTTACTTAGGTTCTTTATAAAGTCATCGGTGGAGCTCAAAGTCAACACAGTAAAGTGCACTGGCAGTATAAGTCAGTTCTACTTCCTGACCAGATAGCCATATGCCTACAGTGAATCTTGTGTAAATAAAGAACCAAAGATACCTGAACACAGGCAATATGAGTGTGATCCTTGCAGGAATACATATTCAATGCAATATTGCCTCCTACACTGTTAAACTTGTTTGTTGTCTTCATGTCCTGTAGGACCTTTCAAATAGTCAAACAGAATTCATACGGACACATCTATGAAAGTCTCATTCCGCGAATAAAAGGCTAGGTGTTCAAAACATATTTTCCAAAACAAAACTAAATATAGCAGTGCAAGATAAATGCAGATGTGTGAGATATGTGGTATCTACCCTCAGTCTTTGCAGTTTATTATATTTTGTAAGGAAGCTCTCTTCTCTTTAAAAGTTCCAGCTGGTACTATCAGCAGCTAAACAACACAAAATGCAGAAAGGACAACATGTAATATTTTGATTTTTTAGTTATCATATGAAATTCTGTTCAAAATTGATACACAGTAAAGTTGAAGATTTTTGCCCTGTGTTCAAAGCTGGACATGGGAATGTATAATGATGTCTATGTCTGCTTCTGGTAATCATCCATTGTAAACTTGTGACTATAGTCATCCATAAAAGATATATTCTACAGAGTCAGAACTCAGCTGGTAAATGGGCTGGTTGGGAGCACAAGAGAGAGATCTCTTCCTGACTTTCAAAAAGGCTAAAAGTTTTAGAACTAAATGGAAATCTCAGTTTTTCAATTTTGCTTTCCCTACAAACCTGCTTACTGCTTATTAGTTACTGCTGGTAACTGCCATAGGCAAGAATAGTAAAATCATATTGGTATTTGATAAAGATAAAATCTGCAAGACACAAAATATAGGACTTGAATCATTCAAGCACTTGAACAAATAGCCGCCACTTCTTTCCAATTCATTTTTCTGCTTCCTTCCTCCTTTACTAGTTTACTTACCCTTTCATCTTTGTTGCTTTTTTCTGTCTTTTCTTTAATCTCTCTCATAATACCATACATACGTATCTACAAACAGCCCTCTGTATGAAGTTTTAAATTCTTTTCTATTTCTTTCTACCTTCCTACATGTCCCATGAGGCTCTGACCCTACTCCTGTATGTTCCTGCCCACACTTACTCATAAATATTCAAAGTCCTTTCCCATCATTGCTGGTGTTTATTCCCTCACACAAGCATTCCTGAATGATATTTTTCACTTCAAAGATCTTCTCTGTCCTTCATATACCTTGTCTCTTCCCTTGGCACTCATATTCACACACTGCTACTCTTTTTTCTTACCAATCTCTTTCTTTACCTGTGTGGTCTCCTTCTCTCTTTCTCAAACATGCTTACAGATGCTCAGATGCTTTCGTGCTGCACCAGTCTATTCATATCATTGCTTCTCTTCTTTCTTCTTCTAATGTATAAAGGAAGGAGGTAGCTGTATTCATGGTCCCGTGCTTTTCACAATAAATAGCCACAGCAGTCCTGACAGGACAGATGAATGAAATTCCAGTTACTGTAACTTCTATATTTCCATTTCTGGGTATTACACTAATGACAGACTCTACAAAACACATCAGCAAAAACAGAGCTAGTGCTCACTAAGAGTACAAACAAGAAACAGTTCTGTTAGGAGAAGAGGAAAAACAAAAGTCATACTCTAAAGTTAGTGTGTTAGTGTTTCTTTTACACCAGTTACAGTGATAATTCATAGAGTAATAAAAGGAAAGATATTATTGATACATTAGAAGCAAAAAAGTTTACTAGATCTCATAATACAATCCACTGCCCTAGGAATGGAGGAAGGATATCTATAATATTCTTGCCTATCAAACCTCTGTATGGAAGAGATTCCACACTCCCACTGGGTATCTTGTTCCAAATGCTACTACGATCACACTTCAGAAAGTTCTGTCTAACATTGAATCTGAACTTTCTGAATAATTTAGTGGATTCATTTTTCCCTTCATCCCAAACCCATAAAGAATGAAATATCTCTGTCCCTTTCACAGCAACACTTTCCATATAAAGAGACCATTTACCCTCAGTCTTCTCAGACTAAATAAACAGTGTTCTTTCAACTTTAGCACATACGTCTTACTTGCCACACATTTTAATAGTTTGTTATTTTCCTCTGGACTGTCCCTAGTTTGAGACCAAACACAGTTGGCTTCATCAATCCCTAGCAGAAAAATAATTTTTCCTATCAAATGTACTGCACACCTATTAATATACTCCACAATGAGGCTGCCTTGTCTTTTTCTTTAATGGTAGCACATTGCTGACTCATATTTACTTTATAGTCCATTACAGCCCCCAGATTCTTTTCTGAAGTGCTGCTGTTTTACCGGTATCCTTTTACTTTTTGATTTTTCTTCCCAAATATCATTTGCATTTGTCAGTGTTAAGTTTCCTCCTGATGGTTCCAAGATGTTTCTTTAATTTGTTAAGATCATTTCGACTTCTGATACTGGCCACCAAAGTGCCAATAGGTCCTTCTACCTTGCTGCCAGCTCTGTATTTCATGATTTCATCATTCACATCGCTAACAATCTGAAGAACAGAAAACGCCTTTAAGATCAAGCAGTTAACATGAAAAAAGTATGTCACATAAAGGAATTCTGCTTAAATACCATTACTTTTGGTTAGGCAGAACATGACTTCTTCAGAGATCACTGCCTTACTGTTAAGGTATCAAATGATGGAGAACCTACCACACTCCTATGTCCTGCTACTAGGTGTTGTCAAAATTTTATACATCTAATCTGCACGTGTTTTAATTCTGGCCCTGACCTCAACTATCTAAGTAAGGAGATTTCATCTGTCAGATATGTCTTCTACTTCCAGGCTGTTCCATGTCATGATCAAGTATCTTTTCATCTTTTTTTGATGACCAAACAAGTGAAAATAAGATACATTTTTAAATTTTGGCATTTTAATATTGCCTCTTTTTTTTCAGTAAGCTTGTATTCCCCCCCTCCCCCCCCCCCCCCTTTTCCCCCAGGATGCATTATTGCAATAGCTTGTCTCTGTAACGTTGTGGATCATCCCAGCTTCCTTTGACTGTAACGTTGTGGATCATCCCAGCTTCCTTTGACTGGATAACATACCAAAGGGCTCCATAAAATGTCTCGTTAACCACAAAGTCACTGCAAGAGTAGTTTATCTGCCATAATCACAAGGCGTGTTGAACATCACAATACCCAGCATAAAGTTTGTCTACGCTATAGGTGTTTCACACATTGTGTTTCCTTAAATATACGACCACATATTTGGACGTATTAAAACAGATTTGCAGCCGACCCAGTCCCCAGACTTTGTCCGGCTTGTTTGTATCACCGTTAACTACACTACCATGAGCTCACTTGCTATGAACTTTGTCAGCGGTGACTCTGGATTTTCTCCCGAGCCGCGGAAAGAACGAATCGCTCCGGGACACCCTAATGACTACGCCGTGACCCGTCCCCATCAGGGGCTGCGTTTCGTGCAGCTCCGTCCCTCCGCCTCGGTCACCGCCCAGCCACTTCAATGTGCAGCTCGCACGACGCGCTCCTCCCTCGCCGCGGTCCGTCTCGCTGCGTTGCCGAGGGAAACCCCTCACGCCCGGGCGGCGGGGCTTGCTCCGCTGAACCGGACCGCACGGGCACTGGGGCGAGCTGCGCGTCCCCGGCCCCTCGGTAGCGGCAGGGGGACGCCGGGGCCGAGGGACAGCCGCCCCGCCGGGCCCCGGCCCGCCTCGCCCGGCACGGCGGCTGCTCCCGCAGACCGCGCTGGGCAGGCATTTCGGGGTCGCTTACCGGCAGCGGCGTGCACGCCCCCCCCCCCCCCCCCCCGACCCCGCCGGGCTTGCGCCTCCCCCTCCCCCGGCGCACAGGGCGGGCAGGGAAGGCCGGCCCGGGCGGTGCGTGCGTGTGGTAACCCGCGGGCGCAGGCACTGCCCCGGCCGCGGTCGCGCCCCGCCGGAGCGGGGAAAGGCTGGGGGAAGTTCACGTCGCGCCGGGCTCTTCTCCTGGAGGAGGGGAGGCCCACCCTGCCGGCGGACGTGGCGCTTGTGCGGCTGCTTCGGTATGTTCGTGTGAGGAACGGCCGAGCGCGCCTCCTGGGCGGCCGCCCTCCGACAGCCGCTGGCGGCGGCGGGCAGCGGGCGGGCTGCCTGCCGGGCCGGCGCGGCCGTACGGCGGCGGCGCGGCAGGGCCGCCTGGTGGGCCCGTCGCCTTTAAGACGCCGATGGGGCGGGGCTATGTAGATTTCGGCTGAACATTCTGGAGTGGAGGGGAGCGGCGGGGGGCGAGGCGAGGCAAGGCGAGGCAGGGCGCCGCGCCGAGCCGAGCCGAGCCGAGCCGAGCCGAGCCGAACCGCGCCGCCGGGCGGCCAGGCCGGTCTTTCCCGGGAGGAGGTGGAGGGGGAGGAGGCAGGGGAGGAGGAGAAAAAGGGGAGGAGGAGAAGGAGGAGGAGGAGGGAGGGAGGGAGGGAGGGAGGGAGGGAGGACGGACACGGGGAGGGGGTTGCTGCTGCTGGGCACAGAGGAGTCGTGCAGGAGCTGCGGCTGCACTCGGACGCCACATTCCCTCCTTACGGGACTGGCGGTGAGGATGAGCGAGAGCTGACCCTACCGGTGCCGCCGCCTGTGCTGTGAAGTGTCTGCGCCTCCTCCTCCTCCTCCTCGTCCTCCTCCTCCCCCTCCCCTGCTGTGGGTGAACCTGCGCTACGGGCTCTTCACCGACACGGCGGGGGTTGGTTTGTTTGTGTATTTGTTTAAGGCAAAGAGAGAGAAAGAGAGAGATCTTCCATCCACTGAAGCACAGTTCACTATGATCGTACTCGCATTCAGCACTGGAAGCCGGTTGGATTTCGTGTCTCAGTCCAGGGTGTTTTTCTTGCAAACCTTCCTTTGGATTTTATGTGCTACAGTGTGCAAAGCGGAGCAGTATTTCAATGTGGAGGTAAGATCAGCCGTATGCGTGTGCGCTCCCCCCTCTCCCTTTCTCCCCTTCCCTTCTTTTTTTTCCTGTCCCCTAAATAAAATCAAATCGAAGAGCCAGCCAGCCAGCCAGCCACGTCTCCCAGCAGCCAGGGCGTACGTCTGTGCTGGCTTGCTTTCCAGCAGCCGGTAGCTAGCTCCCCTCCCTGAGTTCCCCCGCCTGATGGATGCGTTTCAGCCGGAGATCCCGTTATCCGCGGCAGCACAAAGCGCGATGCGATGCCGGGGGCTGGAGGGCAGCCCGTGCCGCCCCGCTGCCCTCGCCCACAGAGGACGGGAAACCCTCGGCCCGAGCACGGGGGAAACCTGGGGCGTAGTATGTACACGCAGCTCAGGGAAGGAAGGCTCTGGGAATATCCCGGGCTTAAGATACCGCTGTATTGCAGACTTTCCCCAGCTTTTTCTTCTTCTTTTCTTTTTTTTTTTTCTTGAAAGAAGAATGAATGAAAGAGCGTTATGGGGACAGGAGGAAGGAAATTTGAGATTTCGGTACGTTTCTTTGTGGTAGAGTATTTGACAAAATAAGATCTTCTTACCATTTAAACGTAACAAAAAGAGTTGCCGCTAGAAATAGTGAAACAAACTGCATAAAGGTGCGACTACAGCACAAAAGTTGGAGGGTGTGGAGGACCAGGAACCAGAATCTTTCCAAGTGAAAAAAAAAGATTAAAATGTGAGAATACCTAGATGGGGCAAACCCTAAGACTTTACAGTGACAATTCGGTGGACATCCATTTCCAGTCACTCTTCTATATACTCCCAGTTTTCCTGTTTGGGGTTTTTACATAGTGCTTTTTATTAACTAATGTTCCTTTACTGACTTTATCATCCTTGCATATATTCTTTTTTTCTTTTTTTTCTCCCTCCTGTCACTTCATTCATTCTGCTGTGAGCCCTTTTTCTTAGTTGCAATGTGATGTATTTCCCTCTTCCTTTCCCTGTCTATTCAACTTCACTTTCTTCTGTCCTGCTAGCCCCACTCCAAACTTTCTGCTGCACCCGTACACTTCCCTCACTCATTTTTGTTCCTAGTCTCTTTCGTCTCCTGGGTTCCCACAATTCTTTCTCTCAGAGAAATGAAGTCTGTGTCTTCTCTGTCTCGCACATATGTACACTTGCTTGTTTTATATGAGCTCTTGTTCTCACTCAGTGACATTAATTCTTGCTACTGTCTCTGGCAAGATTGCTCCTGCAGATGCTCCTCTGTTGCTAGACTGTCTCCCTTTTTGTCTGAAGTTCTAACCTGTACTTCTCCCTCTGCCCCTTGCAAGATTGCCTCAAACTTATAAAAAATCACTTTTTCTTTCCTCATGTCTACTTTCATTCTAGTCTTTCCCTCTCTACAGGCAATTTCCCTTCCCACATGCAATCATCCTCTCAGCTTAACAACACACATCCATAGCTTCTTGCATTGACTTGTATCTCTCCAGAAAGTGTTGTCATTTTACTCCATCATTAAGATCTCTTCTCACTGTAAAACCTTGCCTTTTTTGCTCTGTCACCTACGCTGTAGTCACTCTTGTCCATTCCTTATTACAAGTGTGCATCTCTGCTTCTGTTTGAGTGTAAGCATTTTGGAGCAGGACTCCCGTCTTCTTACATGTTTATGTGGTGTGTACCACGCTCAAGTCTAGAGTACAATTGTGAGACTTTTGGTAAATAAAGTTGCAAATTTCAGAGTGCACATTGAAGTTTTAGCCTTCTTTTGCTCATGTCCTCAGCTGCCTTCTTTACTGATGAGCAGGGGAAAGCAGTGTGGAAGAGAGGAAGTTGCTCTCTGTATCCTCTCCAGGCTTCACAGGCTGGCCCCCTGCAGGGTACAGGGAAGAAATTCCAGCGACAGAACTTTCTCCTCCCACAGAAGTCTGCTTTGCTGGCATCTGGCTCTGCTGGAGAGACGGGCGGCAGATGGAGCTAGTGTGGGAGGAGAAAAAGATTGGTTTAGTCAAGTGGAATATGAACAGGAGGCCAACTCCAGTCAGAAGGAGGTTTTATGAGGGAAGAAGCGAAACACTTTCATTTTTGCCACCTCTTCCAGATGGAAAACAGCACATTCTGAGGGCAAAAGCAATATCGGGAGCAAGAAACGCTGTTGGGTGGAATGAAGTGGCAAGTATGTGTGATGAGGGCACGTATTTCTCCCTTTTGAAATATGCCATCTCCTGTTCTTCCTCCCAGCCCTTCTGAAACAAAGTGCGCTGTCATATGCCAGCACTCCCAGTCTCTTTTCATATTTAAGTCTTTGAGCCACAGATTCCTGGGAGCCAGAATAGTGCTGCAGGGAATTATTCTAGTACTTAAGAATTGTCCTAATATGGGGCTTTTTCCTAGGACACTGCCTTTGACCACTGTCCGTGACATTGTCCTGGGCTAAATGGACCTGAGATTTGCCCCAGAACAGCCATTGCCATGTTCACATCGTTTTGATAGCGCTGCAAATTCAACTTTCTTTTAGTCGGGAACAGCAAAAGCTAAAAGCATGGGGAATTTGAGGCAAAGAACTTGGCAACAGCATTTATGTATTGTGCTGTACAATCCTCTGTGTCAGCACAAGTGCATAAAACAGTTGTACTTAATAGTAAATTGTGAAAATATGACAACATTTCTTACGACAGTAAGAATAAATGTGCAAAGTAGGGTTCAAGAAAGAAGTGGTGTACATATAGTTGAATGAAGTGTCACTGAAAAAATGCTTAGGATGGTTGGAAAGCAGATTTTTTTCTTCATTCTTTCTTGTCTCTAAATAAAGTACAGATAATACCTGTTGAACATTATAAAAGTGGAGATCATTTATTTCCTTTTGTTGTTCTGTCTTAATTAATCCACATTCCTGATTAATAAGCAAAATCTCTGTAGTAGTGTTGGATTTTTTCTTGGTTTGTTTCAATGTGGGTTTGTTAGGCTGTGAGGCAGGGCAATTCTTAGGAGATATTACTGTAGCTCAAAGATACTCAATAATAATGTTATCTTTTAAAAGAAAAACACAAAGCTGAAGTTTACGAGCTTGTATGAACATTACTGTTCCTTGTTATTTGGTTGTCCGTCTGTAGAATGTCTTTTAACTGAACATCCATGTGGATGAAATCATCAAGCTTCTGATGATAGCCGAGTTGTCAATCCTGAAATGTATTAAAATGTGTAGTATCTCATGTAATAGACATAGCTGACTAAGATTCAGATCATGGAGTATGGGACTCTGGAGGGGCACACTTCCACTCTGAGTCGGTGAGAGCTTTGTGGTAAAGCTGCATGAGAGACGATTGTAAACTGATAGTTTAAGTCATCATGATGAAGTTTAAGATTCACATAGTCTGATGTTTAGGAAGATTTTAGCATTAATTTTCAAAGTTCACTGATTACCAGTGGCATTTTTGTGAGGCTTTGTTTCTGACATCATGAGAAAAACTAAGGACTACACTGTTACCTCCCTCTTCTCAGTGCTGAACTATTGGTCCAAAATGATAACTTCAATGAGTAAGTGCATTAATGGAAGAATCTGGCCATCAGTGTAGAGTTTTTGTACTATTTTCAACTATTTCTGTACACTAGCAGAGGAAGATGTCCATCAGTGAGATACTGAATGGAATAATAGGTATTAAAAGAACATTTTAAATGTAGAATTGAAACACACAGAAGATAATTTGTTACTAAAAAATGATAGAGCAACCAACTTTCTCCTCCTCCCTGGGTTCCTCACTATAATATCTTGTGTTGCTCAAGGATAGCTCCTATGTGTGTTATTGGGAGTGTCTATAGATGGTCTTTCACAAGTATTATCCATATAGATTATATATATATATATTTATGTTTTCCTAAAACCAATAATATTGTACTGTTTGAGCTGGTATTATCCTGTGAGTTTATCTTCTAATGTTATCTGTTAGTTTATATATATATTTAAATAATAAATACGTGTATATTTAATTTACTATTGATTAGTCAGTATTAAAAAAATTGAAAAACAATGTCGCCATATTGTTAAGGGAAAAATGGTTATTGAAACAAGAATACCTTGGTCAGAAGACAGGATCAGTATGGATAGAGAATAAGATTAATCTCTGGATCCTAATACTGCCTACGCTTACTCCGCTGAGTATCTGGGTAAACCCTGTTGAGCAAAGAGGTGTTTTTAGAATTGCACCTAGTTTCATTGACTGTATCTGTGATGTGGGAAACACTAGAAAGCATGCTTCATCATCTCTCTCCTCAAGCTGGCAGTTATGCTCTATTTTCCTTCCTCTAATGCTAAATATATAGACTTGAATCTCTTCAGGAGATCTTAAAATGACTCTTACTTTAGTGTGAGCAGCTCTTTAAAACAATACAGTCTTTTCTCTCCTCCCATTTTCAGAAGTGGGACAGTTAAATTGCATATTGTGGAACAAAATACAGTGGAATCCAAACTTCAGAAAAATACCATCCGTTTCCTCCATGGTAATAAGTGGCTGAGAACTCCGTTGTTTTCATTGTTAATAAACTTTACAATTAGCCTCCAGGTCCTGCTGGTAGTGCATTACCTTTTCTTCCATAGGCTTTGGGTCTTTTAAGCTTAAAATCAGACCAGTTTAATTCTTCAGCTGGTAATTGAAAGGGGATAAACATTTGGGAGTGGAAAAAAAATCCTCCAATATCATCTTTACACACTTTTCAGCTAGTGGGCTTGGTTCTCAGGTTTGCAAGCACAACACAGTATTTTTATAATTTGTTAAAATGCAAGCTCAAAACTATGGAGAAGCAATTAAGGTGGTTTTGGTATAAGTAGTGCCATGTGTCCTAAAAGGAATTTACAGGATCTTCTGCACTGTTTTTAGTTGCAGTCAGTATGCATGTTTCTCAGTTATTTAAATTCTGAATATTAGTCTTGCATAAGGTATCAACTAAATGAATTGGATTTTTGTTAAAACAAGAAGTTCAAACTGAAATTATTAGAAGGATGGAGAGGAGTTACTGAATCAGGTGGTGGAGATGGTTAGTGGGTGAAATATTAGTCAATAAAAATATAGATATAATGTGGTGTATTTCCTATTTGATTATTGAGGAAATACAGATATGTAGAAAACCTCCTGTAAAGGCTTCTGATGAGGAGATATATCTAGATAAGGAAAATAATTGGAAAGTTATGTGTTTTCTGTCATAGAAGGCAAATACCTTCTATATAATGAACTGACTCTCATTTAATATGAAGAAATACCTGTGGAGACTACTAGTTGGCAGAGTGCATTCTCTGCTGTAATTTAAACAATAATTCCTGTAGATCAATTTTCTACTGTAAAGTATGAGATTATTTTGTGCCAGTAATGTTGCAGGGAAGTTTATGGATTCTGTTGCCTGCATTTTGTTCAAAAACAGATTGAAAGTATGTTCCCAGTTCTTATGAGTACACAGTTGACACAGTATGTTAGACCTTAGGTGCAAGACATATTTGTTTATAATGGTAGTTCATCTTATTTTCCTATTGCCAATTTTTAGACTGTTTAGTCTTTAAGCGTCACAGCTATTAGTGGTTCTCTTTTCTAATAAGAAAAGAAATAAAATGGTTAAATAGATTTTTGTAATCACCTTATGTAGTTCAAGATAAACCTACCAAAACATGTATTCCTAATGTTTTCTGACATGAGATCTTACTAAAATACACAATTTATTAGTCCACCAAAAACCCCAAGCTCTCCTCCTTCCATTACTCAGAAAGCATAATGTAAAACTCCTGCATAACCATTCATTGTTTCTTCAGAGTGGATATACTGTGTTCTTTAACTGGTTTAAGATTTATGCTGCTCTTTGTCAGCTTTATTTGAATCCATCTAAAAGGTCAGTGCTTGCTCTAGGCACCTCAGCTCTGCTTATGCACTCGGCAAGACTGAGTTGTAAGAGTTTATAAAGATAGAATGTGGTATTATATATATTTTAAAACATTTCAAACTGCATCTGTTTTCAGTATTTTAAAGTGTGTCTCATCCTTCTACTTCACCAAATGATCATTTTGTGGAGTTAAAACACTGGAGGACTTTGTGTAGGTGCTTTTTGAAGATCCTTAATGTAACTTAAAAAAAAATAATTACCCTATTTAAATTGCTTAATTCTCACTTCTCTGTTTTGGATTCCAGTTTGTCTAACCTGTTTGCTATCCTCAAGCTACACTATTGACCATAATCTGAAGGAGAAGGTTGAGTATGTTTAATTTGTTATCTGTGATATGTCAAATGACAGATTTGGTTTCATTTTGTATGAAGAAGACCAGGATTAGTGCTGCAAACATGATTTTAGCTGGCACTGAAATGGATTTGAAAATAATTATGATTAGAGCTTTATCCTTTAAAGAGAGGTCATGCTATTTGGAACCTTTATTTATTGGTTGCCTGGCAACTGTTCATTCATGTTCGTGCTTATCATCATTCATTATAAGCATCTTTGCTGTACAGTAAGAGCAATTAAGTGGTAACAATTTATTTCTGTGATGAATTAAAATTGACATAAATTACAGAAATAGAAAAAAAAAAATATTTCTGGTGTTTTACTTATTAACCAAAACCATTGGTTCAATGTTTCTCTACTTGTTAACAGCTATTTTATACTAGCTGAGGAGTTATCTGCACTTCAGCTGTGATCATAATGTTCCAAATGTTCCTAGTACACCTTTTGAGGTATTACAGCACATAATTGACTTAGGGGCTTGTTCAGGTGTTTTTGTCATGCTTTAAATCTCCTGTTAATTTCAAGATCAAGGCTTCAGGGTGTGAGGAAACGTAGCCCCTGTTGATTTCAATGCTTAGCATTAGGCAATCCAATCTCAAGTGCTGAGGCTTGAAGCCAATATTGGGAAGGGAGTTTAAAATTCTGGGATTAAAACTCCTGTGACAGGGGATGTGCAGCTTAAGCGATGAGCCACAATAGGTCTGTAGAACATTAAAGTCACTTGATGCTTTCTCTCTGTAGAACAATAGCGGTTTTCATTACGCTGAGAGAAAACATTCATAAAGCATGTTGTTTGGCAACTGTTTTGTGACTGCGGGTGAAAAATATTTTGCCTTTTGTATTAATTCTTTATGAATCATATCGTGATTGACCCTTGTGTGGAATAGCAGTGAGGAATGGGATAGTTGTGCTATGGAGTATTTGTGGAAGATGTCTCTGTATATTGGGAGGAGTATTGGAACAAATTCCTTATGGCTGCATCTTAAAAGAACATCTGTCACTTCAGGGCCAGGGTGGAAGTAGATTTGTCTCTCTATTGCTACCTCTTGGTAGCAGTGGCATTGCCTCTATACCAGATGATTCAGAGCTTGGGGAAAGAATGTCCCTCTAGGACTGATGCCCTCCGCTTTGAGCTTCTGATGGTATTAACTCACCAGTACTCTTCATACAATGCTGTGGTTATGGGGGACAAAGTCACTGCTGTAGAACAGGTCTATGTTGATTTTCATCAGCTTTTCCCCACTCACATGACATAGCTGTAATACATGAAGATCCTGTTATGCATTTTTCCCTTTTATGAAACAATTGAACTCGTTTCACAGTTGTATAGATAACTTAAAAAGAAATGCTAACCTCAGAAAATGTGGTCTTTAATTTTTTTTTCCTCATGGTCTTGTAGAGAAAGTTGTTTTATTTCATTGGTCCTGTTCATTTTTGCTGACATGTATCACATCTACACTTGCAAGTGTGAAATACAGGTTGTCAAGGGGGAGACTTACCTTTTCAGAAAATTACCAGCTGAAAGGCAGATGGAAAATTGTCAATTTCTTTAAAACATAGATAACAAAACAGAAAAACAAGCATCCCTTTCTATGAGAAGGAAGAGACTTCCTTTAAATGTACAGTGGATATTTACAAAGTGTACCAAAGAGGAAATTGCTTCCTTTTTGTATTGCATCTGGATCTGAAGGTGATGATCCTGTCATATTTTTCTTTCTTACCTCAGATGTTGGTTGTGTGATGCTCTCCTAGTAAATTGCTTTGACCCACTGTCTTAGCAGAGAAATTGACAGATTGTGTTTGTCAACATGTCGTGGTTTACGTGCTGTACAGAATAGTAATAATATATTTCATTGCAAGTAAAAGAAATGATCTGTTTTCCACACAGTAAAACCTATTATTATTTACTAGAAATAATGCTATTATATTGCAAACTGGACAGCATGATTTTGGTCTTGGCATGTGAGGCTTTTTTTTTTCCTCTCATTACTTCTATGTATTTAAAAGAAAACAAAACACAACCTAGGACTGAGTTCCATTTTTTGATTTCCTTTATTGATTATGAAGTTCTGGATTCTGATACTTCTGTCCTTTATTACTCATGCATGGAATGTCAGCTTTGGAAAGGTATTTGTTATCTCTTCCTCTGTTGCATTTATTTTTAAATATGTAGGAAAAAGGAGGCGATGTGACTGATGCATTGTGCTTGGGCGGGGAGGGGGGGAGATCTGCATTTTGTGTCCAGTTCCATCATGAGTCTTCATATTGATCACATAGCTTATCCATCTTTGTAACCTAGCTTGCACAGATGTGAATTGGACTAATTGAAGAGTTTTTTGCTGCCTTTTCCAATACACGTCAAGAACAATGGAAGCGATGTAAAAGAGCCAGGAATATATCTCCGTCATTCACTTGTATTGGGGCTGTTTCACTTATTTTCATAAAAAATAGTAGAGGGATATCATAAAATATAAATACAGCGTTTCAGTTTTATCATCTGTGTAATCATTCAAGTAGTAAATATGTTCCAGAGACAAGCACCAGAGCAGAAAAGGTGAAGAACATGTCTATAACACTTCAAACCCTGGTGTTTTTTTTTAGTTTAGTTTTGTTTTTTTTAAAATCTAAGTACCAAAACTTGGTAGAGAACATTGTCCGTAGGATTACATGACGGATGTTATTAGATGACTGAAGATAGAGAGTATCGCATTCTCTTTCAGAAAAAAGGTTTTGAATAAGTTAATTTTTGTTACCCAAATATGAAAACAAATAGTGTGCTTCAAAGTGTATTTAAATAAATGTAAAAGTCTTAACAAACAGAATGGATTTTGGATCAGATTGTAAATGTTACACAATGCAGAATTAAAAACAGTTCTATTTTTGAATGAATGTACTATTAAATTAGTAAATTGTTCCACAAACATTCATGTTGCCTTGTCATCACGGTACCTAAGGTTCTCCTTTTTTGTTTGAATATTTGTGGATTTTAATGAAATACAATAAAAGATTGGCCTTTCACTTCTCTGGGTATTAATGTTTTTTTATTAGACACCACTAATAGGCAGACCAGCTGCTTACTTACCCCTGGATGCTAAAAACTTAGTGATGGGAAAATGAGGCACAGGAGAAGTAAGAGATTTACTATGCTGACATGTTAAGTATGATAGAAGTGGAAACTGAATCCTGTTCTTCAGGGTTCCTGTACCATGAGTTCACCTTATGATCTTCCTTCCTCCTTTCTACTTTCCTCTTTACTTTTCTTTTCCTTGCTTCTTTGTTATCTCTTGTTTTCATCTTTCTTTTTTTCTTTTTCTTTCCCCTCAGCTTGTCTTCCTACAGACCATTGCCAGCAGCTAAGGAAAGTCATCAGTCATTAATGAACCATAGAATCAGAGGTATTAGGGATGGGAAAGACTGATTTATCTAGAGCCTATTTCTCTGCCAGTGCAGGATTGCTAACTATTGTGTATTTTATGGTGTTTTGTCAAGTTTTAAAATCCAAGGTGGTAGGACTTCCAAAACTGGAATTGAAAAAAACACCTGGTAGAAGTACAGTAGGGAAAACTGCAGTGGAAGAATTCTTTTCAATAGACTTTCCTTTGGCTACTGGCAATAGTTTGAAGTTGGCTCAGGTTAGACAGTATCTGACAGAAAGTGGTGTCTGTTCTATAATACAAGATGATAGGAGCTGTTTATGAGCATAGATGGCATGCACTGATTGGTAATTTGGTATATTCCTTTGACTTTACAGAATGAAAGATAAAGGAGGGGCAGAGGGAAATGAAGGATTGATTTAAATTTTAACTCCATTTGAAATCCGTAGTGCAGTTGAAATGAACTAACACTGCCTGATTTTAAAGGATACGTAGGTGTGTATGGATTGCTGACACTGTCTTAGGAGGGCTTGACTTGTTTATGATGATTTTCTCAAAGTACTATGCCTTGTTGTATTTAAGTATTACTACCTAGTGAAAAAATTGGACATTAGTAGGAGTGTTACGAATATCCAGATATTATGCTCTGTTAAAAAAAAAATATCTTATTTTGCAATTTCACACATTACATCATTAGTGTGGTCACAAACACAGACTTAAAGATGTTCATGACACTGGCACATCTGAGTTGTCATAATGTCCATGGTTAGGAGGTGACACGCCTAGTGGATGAGGGGAAGGCTGTGGATGTTGTCTGCCTGGACTTTAGTAAGGCCTTTGACACTGTCTCTCACGGCATTCTCCTTGAGAAACTGGCGACTCATGGCTTGGACAAGTGTACTCTTCGCTGGGTGAAAAACTGGCTGGCTGGATGAGCCCAGAGGGTTGTGGTGAATGGAGTTAAATCCAGCTGGCGGCAGGTCACAAGTGGTGTTCCTCAGGGCTCAGTATTGCGGCCAGTTCTGTTTAATATCTTTATGAATGATCTGGATGAGGGGGTCGAGTGCACCCTCAGTAAGTTTGCAGATGACACCAACTTGGGAGGAAGGGCTGATCTGCTCGAGAGTAGGAAGGCTCTACAGAGGGATCTGGACAGGCTGGATCGATGGGCCAAGGCCAATTGTATGAGGCTCAACAAGGCCAAGTGCCGGGTCCTGCTCTTGGGTCGCAAAAACCCCAGGCAGCGCTACAGGCTTGGGGCAGAGTGGCTGGAAAGCTGCCCGGCCGAAAAAGACCTGGGGGTGCTGGTTGACAGCCGGCTGAATATGAGCCAGCAGTGTGCCCAGGTGGCCAAGAAGGCCAATGGCATCCTGGCCTGTATCAGAAATAGCGTGGCCGGCAAGAACAGGAATGCGATTGTTCCCCTGTACTGGGCACTGGTGAGGCCGCACCTCGAGTGCTGTGTTCAGTTTGGGGCCCCTCCCTACAGGAAAGACATGGAGGTGCTGGAGCGTGTCCAGAGAAGGGCAACCAAGCTGGTGAGGGGCCTGGAGCACAAGTCTTATGAGGAGCGGCTGAGGGAGCTGTAGTTCAGTCTGGAGAAGAGAAGGCTGAGGGGAGACCTTATCGCTCTCTACAACTACCTGAAAGGGCGTTGTAGCCAGGTGGGTGCTGGTCTCTTCTATCAAGTAACTAGTGATAGGATGAGAGGAAATGGCCTCAAGTTTTGCCAGGGGACATTTATATTGGAAATTAGGAAAAATTTATTTACTGAAAGGGTTGTCAAGCATTGGGACAGGCTGCCCAGGGAAGCAGTGGAGTCACCATCCCTGCAGGTATTAAAAAAAAGTGTAGAAGAGGCACTTCAGGACATGGTTTAGTGGGCATGGTGGTGTTATGTTGACAGTTGGACTCGATGATCTTGAAGGTCTTTTCCAACCTAAACGATTCTATGCTGCTATGCTTTGCAAATTATGTAACACATGCGAAAGGAGGATCTCAGGATATTTCATGTGGGAAGGTTGAGTTTGTTTGCTGATATACATCCTGATGATGAGATTGTGCAGGATGATTTGCCTGAGATGTATTTTCCGGCAAGTGTGCAAGCTGCAGGGTTAGATTGGGAAAGGGAATCAGTTTGGGAGAACAGTACTTAAGTATTCAAATGCGCTGTACAGGTTTCCTATACATTAATAACAGTCTGCTCCCTGAAGTCAATGAAACAGAGAGGCTAATTCAGCTGACCAACCAGCTGATGTCTGTATCACAGTTGAGTCTTTTTTCTGCACTCTACTGTTAGTATTGACTAGTAGTGTGATTCAGTTGGTTATGTGTAGGCAGCCAGCACCATTTAAGTTGCCCTTGGCCGAGGTGTGCACAAGGCTGGCAGAAATAACATGGGACCTATGAAAACTCGATCTTTTTAGGGCAGCATCAGGATGCCAGGCTGTGTGTCCTAAGTTATCTTAGATGACTCTAAATACTTCTGTTTAGGTAACTAAATCCTGTTCCCAATTTTAAGGGATGATGGAGGGTGTTGAGACACCTATATCTGCGGAGCTCCCCCAGGTAGACACTCGCATTCGGATGTCGTAATTTGGGATTGAATCCCTTTCCTCTGCAATGGTGGGATTCATTACAGTTGTCTAGGTACCTGGTGCTATTTAGGCCCTGTGGTCTCTCTTGCTTGGCCTCTAGATGATGTTCGAGAAAAGCGTGAGCCTCCTAAAGGTCTGATGATAGATATATCTGCCATCCCCTGGATAATGTAGATCATCTCAGATCACATCAGACACTGGTACTTCTGACAAAACCAAGAGCAGAGCTCCATTTTTATGGTAGTACAATTTTTACCCTGTCACTCTGGTGCCCTGCACATTATTAAATACATTTATCCCTTAGCACAAGAGACTAACACTTTCTTATATCTTTAGATCTCATGTATTTTAAATATTTAATTAGGGATGTAAAGAACACAACACTTCTCCACTGGCAACAAGGCAGTTTTGACTTCAACCTTAACGAGACCAAGCCTGGGCTTGTTTAAGTCCGTGTAAAACATATTACCTAACTTATGGCACATGTTTTATAAACTTAGTGCTTCTGACTGTTATTTGATGCCTTACCATAAATGATTTTAAAGGCGGTCTTTCCTTCCTAAACATATAAACCTCTAAACAGGTATTTGTTGCCCTAGAGAGGAGAAAAGAGAATGCGAAGCATTTTTATAAAAAGTAAGTAATTAGAAAATACATTTTAGAAGAATAAGCTTGCTAAATGTCTATTGTCTGATAGACAATCCCCAAGAAGCTAAAAATGAAAATGACATTTATTAATTTCTTTGGGTAGGAGCCCTAGGTCCTCAAGAATAATTAGCTATGTTTTCAAGTACTTCTGTTATGTAAAGTAAAAAGTGGATTAATTCCACAGAAATTTACATTTCTGTGTTAATACCAGAATTTAGATCTCATCATAGGCACGCATGTAATTTCATTGATTTATTTACACTACTTGCTTTAGGTCTTCAGAACTGTGAAATTAACTGGGTCAGAATGAGTGTTACTGGCGAGCTTATATTTTTGCTTATTTACTTACTTATATAAGTCAAGAATTTGAAATACCTGAGTATGCTACCTGATGTACTATTTAAATGAGTTTTCTGCTATCATGTAATTATAGAGAGACTAGATCTGTTGATTTTTAGGTCTACATTTCGGAAAGAAGAGTGATATATCTGCAATCTTCTGTTCCAGAAGAACTTCCTTTGTAATATTTAGCTCTACTCTATTGTTTTGCACTGACAAGCTCATTTAGAGAAAAAACAGTATTTAGTTCCTTTGTGAATAATCCCGTCATTTTTCCTAGCTGCCAAGAGAATTCACTTTTTGTCCCAGCAGTCAGATAAAGATAGAGTCATTGTTCTTCATAGATTAATTGCTTAGATGCCTTTTCCACTGAGATATTAGAGAATTTTTCTCTGCATGCAAGATCTTTCTAAGAAGGTGATGTTAATTTAATTTGGACCAAAAGATTTGGATTCTATAGAAATATGTTCTTTCTTTAGCTTTGCTCAAAATAAAGATTCCATTTCCTTAAAAGCATTTTTTAATGTCTTTATGAATATTCCCTTCCTTCTCTAAATTTTCAGCAGCAGAGGAAATGATTATTAAGGTGAAACTAAGCTTTAAAAATGTTAGAACAATACAGTCGGTAATGTTTTGTAAAAGTTATGAATGACTAAGGACAGGAGAGCCTAAAGCAACTATCTCATGTTCCAACGCTAATACAATAGAGAAGTTTATCATGCCCGTTAGCTTTAGCATGATAGCTAGAAAAGGACAGAGTGGGACTTTTAATCTTAAATGTCCTACAATGCAAAGGCTTTATAGGTATTAACTTGTTTTTAGAAATAAAATAGCACATGTGTAGTTGAAAATTGTGTAATGGTGTTTGGAAAAGTATCTAATAAAAAAAAAATAAATTGGTTTTTTCCTTTGGAACAAAGAATTCACAGAGTTGTTGAAAGAAGTCAACAGCCTTCAGACTTGTATAGAAATGGAGAGATACACTTTTGCTCCATGCTTTTTTTTTTTTTTGGAGCTCATACACTACCCATGTGTCAGTGGTAAGAAGAAACTATTTAGAGACAGGAAGAAGAAAGGAATCCACCCATATTTGATCTGTTTTCTTTTACAGAACTGTTATTTGTTTACTTATGTACTTATTATCCTAGTAAGGTATCTGTGTCTAATGGTCTTGATTGGAAAACTTTGATGAGATTCTAACTTCATGGAATTGGTCAGGTTGTGCCATTAATTTCATTGAGTCCAAGGTATTACTCCAAGCTCTTTGAAAACCACTGAATCACCAAACATTTTAACTGAGTACATTAAGAGTATGTACATACTAAATACAAAAGATAAATATTGGTGTGGAAATCTATAGGCTTAACCTGTACATAAGGGATCAAATCGGTACAAAAAGAAGTGGAGATACACTATCTATGTGTAAACTGAATCTTGTTGTTAGAAGAAAGTTTAAAAACATTAGAGGAGTGGGATTCTTGAAACACTTTCCAGAAAGAATAGTAGGGGGGTGATGTAGGAGAGAAAAAGTTAACTTGTTTTGAGATGGGATCTAACTATTTAATGAAATGGCTTACATAGTATAACTTCTCTTAGCAGCAGTAATGGACTGGATTCCTTCCTTGTCCTATACCCTCAGTCTAACAGTAATTTTCTCATTCAGTGAGGCTGATGGCTCTACTGACAGTCATTGACTGCAATGTTTATTCTTCTGCATTAGTCTGTCTACCTTAAGACCTCTATAGCTCTTGTATTAGACCAAAAATGTGGACTAGGTTGCATCGAGTTCTCCACTTCATTGGTTTTTGTCACTTACACTATTCAGACGCCATGTGTGAAAGTCTCTTTTTCCAATAACATTTAATTCAATGCTGACAAACCTTGAATAAGGCCTGTGGAATCAACCAGACTGGTCTGAAAATCATAAAAAGGCTTTTGGAATATTTTTGGTTGTCTTATGCTTTTTGAGCTTGTGGGTTCACTTTTTTTTTTTCCCCCTGAAACAAGGATGAGAAATTCACAGTTAAAGGAGAAACAGTATTTTCCTTATATGCAGTAAGCCAAGTCTTCAGAAAACATACCAAATACTTAAGATGAAGCCTATCTAGCACTAACCACAGTCCTCACTTCATACCTCTTCGCAGTTTTGGTTGTCTTCAAAATTGTATTTGCTGCTTTTCTGCTGCTATTAAAACTTGCCACTTCAAAAGGTCAAAGTACTTCTAACTGCTGGCAAACACTGTTTTTCACTCTATGATGACTACTAACATTATACAATTTGCATAACATCATTAAACTGTTTAACAGTGGGTAACTGGCTGGCCTTGTGCATCACTATTTGCTTGACCATGAGAGAAGCCTAAGTTTGATTCTACGGCTTGTCTGCAGTGATTTGACTGATTGTCTGCAGCCGCAGGGACTGGGTAGTTCTCCAGGAATTTAGCTTTTATTTTTACAGATACTGTGACTTCTCTAATAGGAGAAGAAAAGCACAGATTTTACTGCTTTTAAATAAGTTTGTGATTTTCTACTCTTAACTTGGTATTTCGTAGCATCCATGAGAGACAAATAGAGTTGTAGTGAGGTAGGAACAGTATCCTAGATGTTCAAGATTAGACCTCCAAAAGCAGTATATTAAAATACCAATATCAGTAATGACATGTACTTTTAGGCGTAAACTAACAATAATTTATGAACTAAGGAGGTTAATTTAGATAACAATATTTAAATAATATAAATGAATTTTTAGATGAGTATTTAGATAATATAAATCATCCTTCCTCCTATGTAATCAGATGCTTTTTCTCTTTCCTTTTTTATTTTGTTGTTTTATTTTGTTTTACTTTGATTGAGATATATGAAATTTAAGAAGACAGGACTGCTTAGTAGCTGACTGCTTAGATAATATTTTCATGGGAAAAATGTCAGTGATTGATACATATTCAATGGATATTGATTGGAGGCAGGATGACACGACACGATAGACAGTTGACTGCCTAACAATATAAATTTAAACTTCAGAATTCCCATAGTAATTGGCTTCATGCATGAGTCAGGAGTTGAAAATCAGGGGGATGGCCTTTGGAAGACCTGGCAATAGGGATTCTGCTTGTTCAAGAATGCAAATAGGGAGTTCAAAATTATTTTAACGATATATATCTATAATGGGGAGTATTTTAAATCAGTCACCACATTTCTTTCCTATGATTCAGAAAACATTGCTTGGGTAGAAAGGAGACAGCAAGTCATGAATTTCAAAGTAAGAGCTAAACAGAAACACACTGTTGTATGTTAGATAAATGCAGTGGATGATGTGGCTCTTGGTTTTGAAAGAACAGAGGAGGTAATCCCTTCAGGCATTGCTCTTTGCTTGTATTAATAGGGTTAGATTCAGCTCTGGAGATGTAGTCCCACAAAGGGTCTCTCTAAAGATAGTGGAATGAATTTAACTCATTATGTCCTGCTTGGTTGTAAAGACCTAATCACATTAATGTTGGAGACAAAAGAGCATTTGAAATGCAGCCCCCGATGACTGGAAAACCCCTGTCTTATATAAGATGAAGCAGACACTGTAGAAGAAGGTATCCTTTGAGTTCATTGTGAGTTTCAAGTTACACCGCATGAGTTTATACTGAATGAACACAGTATTGGAAGATTTTTGAAAGAGGTCTGACTGTGTTTATATATAATATATTAAAATAATAAAAATGTTTTTGCAGATTTTCTGGAGAGCTTTATGTAAAAGTGCCAATACAGTTTGAATTGCTGCCTTACAGACCTAACTGAAACTGGTATAAGTCTTCAGTATCTTTAATTATGTTGAGAAATTTCCAGCACAGATGTTAAACTGAAAAGCTTTGGATAAACTTTCGTATTGTGTGGAACTTTCATCTCTTTCACCCGTTTATTTGCTTGATGCAAGATACCAAGCTAATGACAAGTTAATTGCAGGAGTTAAATTTCAAGATAACATGTCGTGTTTCAAAAAGTATAAAATTCAGTATCAGAGTAACTCTGTCTATATTAGTAAGCTAAGCAATGCCACAGAAGTCTTCAGGCACTGAACTCATCTGTCTATGCATTTAAATTGTTTCAGGCATGGTTTCAGTATGGACCAGCTAGCTAGCATGGTCAGTGTGGACCGCAGTATGACCAGGGACAACCTCCTGAAAGATTTGAATTCAGGCACCTTGTGTGGAGGTGAGCTGTTGTGCCAGTGATTTTTTCTTGCTGGAGAAGAATCTTAGGCACATGTAATTTAGATACGACCAGTCTTTTTTGTGCCTGTTCTTAAATGAACTGATTCTGATTTGTCTCTCTTGGTGATTCACTCTGTTCAGATGACATGTGAAGGGGAAAGGTCCAGAACATCTGTGTCCTTTTTACCATTTGTTGCAGTTTCTCTCAGAAAAATTTGATGACAGACACTGTGTTGGAAAACCGTTTTATTGTTTCTTTGGTTTTTGCATATCAATATTTTCTTTGGACTTGCACCATCCAGGCACCGCAGGCAATGGTTAGCCCCAGACACTTCTATGGTAGAAAGAGAATTTAACCAGATTTAAAGACTTGAGGATCAGGGCTTTATTTAGTATCAGTCTGCAGTAGGGTCATACTGGTGTATCGGGCCAGGGCTCAGTCAGGTTTTCTGTGTGATCTAGAAGATATACCTTCAAAAGCCTGAAATAATTTCATTGCCATTTCTTGCATACATTAGATTGAGGGTCAACACTTTGTTTTTCTGCTCTGCATTGTATTTCTTTTCAATATCTGCTTTCTTATGATTGTGTTTTTCTTGGTTGTAGTTTGACTTACATTTACTGACTGTTAAGGAGACAGACATGCTTTTTTCCCATCGTTGTCTCTAGAATGGTTAGTGGCAAGGCAAGTTACCCAATGCTGTACCAAAGTTGATCAAACCTGAGCTGGAGAAAGCAGCACCCAAGTCATAGAGTCAGCTGAAGCAGAGGCGTTGATTGTTACCTCTGATCATGACCTACACAGTTAGCTCTTGTGAAATGCTTCCCTGCGGTTTATATGTTTGCAGTTTTGCGTCACAAACTTCCGTTAAGGTTGGAGATTGTGTGTGCTGCAAATGTTATGGTGTTGCCTCGCAGTCAGGTCTGTATCTCCGGGTGAAGTCTCACAGTGGGTGAAATTTTGCTGGAGAAGGTGTCCCCTTTGGTGAGAAAACCAAAGACCCCTTTGTAGGATGTGGACAGTTGTATGCTGGCGTTCATCTGGGATATGATTCAGGCAAAAGAAGCAACCAGCAGTTGGACTCTCCTTTGCTGAAGGTGAGGTAAGTCAGGAGAGCTTTCTAAGGTTCCTTCACTGTTTGATACTTCCTGGGACTGTCAAGGAAGAATGCCCCTGAGAATTGATTTGAACTGTATTTTTGGTAACTGAGCTGGGATGATCAACTTGTGTTATGTACTAGCAGCGCTCTAAACTCCTCTAGTAGCAATGATCTAGTATTATTAGCCTTTAAGACCACATTCAGAGTAGTACTTAGATGGGGAAAAATGAGCCTTCCCCTGTTTTTTTCCTTTGCATTTCTCTTTGTAAAGCTCAGCCTGTTACACAGCGGAGGACTTCAGCCTTGATCTGGGAAAGGATGCTATTGAGAACTGTGTTTAGGGAAGCTAGACCGTTCAGTGTCTTGAAAAGGAGAAAGCCCGAAGTGGCTTTTTGTCACTGATACTATTAGCCTCCTCTGATACCCTGTGAAATACTGTCTTCAGTATAAACTCTGTAAATAAAATCAAGCTACTGATACCTATTCTGCTTATTACTCCTCTCAAGACAAATGTTTTCTTGTGATCTGACACCCTCCATTCTCATTTTGTAAGCCGGTTCTTAATCTGTATGAGCAACTTTTCTAATGTCTGACCTTGTAGGTGAAACTGCTGTGTAATGCAGCATTAACTGATTTGCAATCGAGATAAAATGTTCATTGTGTCACATTTATCATCTGTCATATCAGCAATACATACAGTAAATTCTTGTGTAGTTTTTTCATGAATTTGAGTTACTCTGGCTGGTCTATGCATCAGACAATTTTAAAGGTTTGTAAATGAGACCATAGCAAGCATTTCCAGTTTCTGTCCTAAAAGTGAAGTCAGAGTTAATGGATCGCAGTTCTTCAGATCCTCCCTTATTCTTTATGTAAATATAGTTATTACCATGTAACATGTGGTGCTTCCTCTCCCCTTTTTAACTTCATTTCTTTATTCAAAGTAGAAGAAAGGATATTGAAAATACAGCAAGACCAGCGACAATGAAATTCCTGCAGTGAAATTGTGTCCTGACTGAAATTAATGGGAGTTTTACTCTGACCTGTGTGTGGCTGTGGTTTCACCTGGAGCACTTATCTTACAAAGCTTTCAGTTCAAGTGCTAGGGGACTATGTCTGAAGCTGTGGAATCCCCTGTCACCAGCTAGAATGTTTCATGTTGCTTTTTCTCTGTACTCTTTACTCACAGGATTAGCTCTTGCTAGCATCAGTGCAATTGGTTGAACACTGTAGACTATGGGGTAACTGTAATTTGGGAGTATTGCTTGCAGGATGATAACATGGCTGATAATTTTCCAGAAGTGTTTCTTGTGTGCTTGGCAAAGTAGCTTCAAGTCATTAAGACTTATTTCTTTTCTTTTATTTAGAAAATGTTAAAATACAACAAAATGTATCAAATAATGCAACACAGATATCTGAACTGGGGAGCACTTAGTTAGGGATCCTTTGAATAGGGTGTCTGACAATTTTCAAAGTAGTGCCTCAGTTTAAGTCACTTATGGAAAAAAAGTGGCAAATGATTATCAATAGATTTAACTTACCTGTATGTACCAGGTAGATATATACCATATCACTAGAAATGTTTTTCTTATGGTTCATCATGATGTAAAATGAGGACATAATTTCTGCATCAACTTGAAATTATTCTCTCTTAAAATTAGTCTGAATGATCACCAGCAGAACAAGGTGTAAATGTTGCTACTTTGACCTGGCCTCTTTTCTTGAACTACATACTGGGACAAATTTGCACTTCTTTTCCCTGTGGAGGAGGAGAGCGTGAGATATATTGCACCACTGCCACTCCATTGGCATTAGCAGTGTTACTCCTTCTTTCTTGGGCCAAGGACCAAGTGTAGCATTTCTTTTAAAGCAGATGAGATGCTCATGTGTCACTATAGTGACATATAGATCTGTGATTCTGTTTGTGATACACAAGGCGTATCTGTCCTACAGTACAGAGTGAAACACAGATACCCTGAAACTACCATTGATTCTACCTGCTATGCCTGCTAGGTAGATACTTGATTGGGCTCCCAATAGCAGTCAGACAGTGCTACACCTGACCCCAAAATCCTCATATCCAAAGACAGGCCTATATCACTTGACTCCTTTTGGTTAGAGACTTAGGGGAGGTCCCTTACTAACTGGGAAGTCGATTTTACTATGTTTCATTTTGCTAGTCAGCCTAACATTTTGTTAAGCGATTGTTATGGCTTAACGCGAATAGGCTGTTGAGCCCCACACAGCTGCTATCTCACTTTCCCCACAGTGGGTTGGGGGAGAGAATTGGAAGGGTAAAAGTAAGAAAACTCGTGGGTTGAGATAAAGACAGTTTAACAGGTAAAGCAAAAGCCACACATGCAAACAAAGCAGAATAAGGAATTCATTCACCACTTCCCATGGGCAGGCAGGTGTTCAGCCATCTCTGGGAAAGCAGGGCTCCATCATGTCTAACAGTTACTTGGGAAGACAAATGCCATCATTCTGAATTTCACCCCTTCTCCTTATTCCCTTGTCTTTTATTGCTGAGTATGATGACATATGGTCTGGAATATCCCTTTGTTCAGTTGGGGTCAGCTGTCTCGGCAGCCCCTTCCCAACTTTTTGTGCAGTAGCATGCTTGCTGGCAGGGCAGTGTGAAAAGCAGAAAAGACCTTGACTTTGTGTAAGCACTGCTCAGCAATAACTGAAATTTTCCCATGTTATCAACACTGTTTTCATCACAAATCCAAAATATAGCATGATACAAGCTACTATGCAGAAAATTAACACTAATAGTAGAATCAAAACATAGATGTCCATGATTCCCAAGTGCATAGGAAAAAAGTACAGGATATTAAGATGAAGTGAAGTTGTGGTGGTAGTCTGGAGGAAGAGCCTTACATTCTTTCATAGTTGCCTAGCAGCTAAATATGACTATATTTTATTATTGCTTAATATAAATATGCCCTTGTTCAAAATGCTTGACAAACATCGGCAAATTCTCACAATGATAATAATGCTGTGTAAAAGCATTGTCTCTTGACTTTCTGTAGCACTTTGTAGGACATTTATTGAAATCTTGTATATTTATGCTGGAAAATATTAGTCATCACACCAGACAGACTTTTCAATCACTCTGCCACAGTCCTATTGTTCTTTTTGAGTTTCCAATCTATACCACTTTCACATTCTAGACACGCTTACACTTTGTTTAAGCATCCCATTCAGTAAGAGCCTCCCCCCCCCCCCCTCCCCCCCCCAGTGATTCCTATGGATCTATCACATGCCATAGGAGTTATCTGTGGTTAGGTGCTAAAGTCATTAAGGTATCATGGTATGGATCCAAAAGTTCTTGCTCCAGAAGGCTACCTCATATATACCAGTTCAGGTATAAGTGGGATGTTCGATAATTTGATCTGTGTGATCAAAGGCGAGCCGCAATAATTCATGCTTGGTGATTCTAGTATGTTTGTACCATTCTAGCCTTGTGAAACTTCAACAGACCTCTGACAAAAGTATGCATACTTACTTTGTCAAATGGGATTTTTCTATCATACATATACAGATGAGGAAACTGATGTCACTTAATCTGTCCAAACATCACTGCAAAAGCCAGAATCATGATTAGTATCTTTGGAAACGTGGTGTCAGACCACTATGTCACACATTCTCTTTATAATGAGCTTAAAAATCCTTTGTACACCAGCACCTAAGCCACACTCTCTACAAGGGTTACACAGGATAAGAAGAAATGTGGATCAAATAACTAACAGCAGAGTTCATAAGGGATGCTAAAGGAACAAGGAGATGGAAAGAGACACAAGCAACCATAAAGAAAGGAGAAAATGACCTCCGTCTGTTTAAAGGTGTGGCTTCCAATGGCAGAGGACAAGGGCTTGTACATTCTATCAGATTTTTCCCTCCCCTGAAGAGCATGGAAAAGAAAGAGGAAATTGTTTTGTGACAGTGTGAAATTTAGTGGAACTCATGTGAACAAATCTTTCTCTACCTTCTTCTGTGTTAAAAGGATCTAAAGCTCTGTAAATAACATTTACATCCACTGTAGGGCTCCTGTACATAGAAGATTAGAAAAGCAGGCAGTAGCTGAAAACCAAGTCCAAAAGAACCTCTTTCAAATGTTCTCTATCTCCCACATGATCATGATAATAAAACAAGAAACAGTATGTTAGGAAATGTGATTTTTCTTTACTTCCTTTGTTTCTACAATGTATACCCTCAGCGGCCACTGAATCCATCTGTAAGTATTTCTAGCAAGTTTTCATGGTAATTGTTCTTTTTATACTTTTCCCCATGTCCACTTATGCTCTGTTCTAAAGGAAAAATGTGTCAACAGACTCTCATTTATGCCTTTTCTTTGCACATTTTAGAAATAAAGCAAATTAAGCTATATAGTTTTTCATTTTTTTTTTCTTTTTACAAGTAACAGTTTGTAAAAATCAAACAGATTTATTAACGTCAATAGCTGCAAGGATTTACAGGAGAGTAAGTGCAATATTCATGAAACAATAGATCAGTTTAAGGCAGATGAATAACAACTTTTTCCAAGCTGTGTATGTTCTGGAGAGGATAAATGGCCTGGCTCTGGCATTACATGAAGGCTGGATCAGAAGTACCTCTCTTCTAGTCCATTTAAATCGGTGTGGGCATCAGAACCATTCAGCACATTTCCTCAGCTGTCCAACACTTGCTGGTGTTTTTGTTACCGTATCTGGATTTTTTACACATTCATAATGAGGTCTTCAGATCCATGATAATCAGGCTGTTATATGTGCAGCCTTGGAGGCAGACCAGACCTGTCAAATCCAATGGAAAATAAATGTAATGGCCAGCTGGCTTAGAAGGCTGCCGTTAGATCATCAGGAATGAAAACTCCACCCAGAGGTCTGTCCTCCTCCTGTAGTGGAGTTTGGACTTCCAGCAACAGATCATGCTATCCCTATCTGAGCTACAAGGCTTTAACATTCAAATTTTTTTACCATTTCATAACTGAGTGGAGGGATTCTACTAGTTCTTATTTTCTGTCTAGAGTTCTTCAGAGCATCAGCAGATTTTTTTTTTGTCATTTACTAGTCTCTTTCTAGGGAACGAAACTTTTGTTCTCTTTTGTGATGAAATAGTGAAAAGATGTCCCACATTCCTTCTGTCCAGAAAATATGTGACGATAAGAGTCAGTCACATGTTAGTACCTGGATTTCTGGATCGTTTCTTGCCAAAATATTATTCTGGGAAAAATAACAGACCCAAACTTCTCTAAAACTGAAGAAGGTATGTTTCTGACCTCTTTTACCTCCTTCATAATTGTACAGCAAAGACAAAAGAAATACATAGATATCATGGGTTTTGGTGCGTGGTCTGGGATTTAAATTAGGCTTGGTGGCTCTGAGATTAGGGGTTGCCTGACTTTTATCTCTTCAGATTTTTTCAAGAAATGCACTGATTTTCAATTCCTATCTGTCAGCTTAACCTTGGGAGAAATTGGTCGCAAATTCTGTATGGCTTACACACATGCAATTGCCAGAGGGGTTACTGCTGCAAAATGTAGTGGGGCTTCTTATGAACTTTTATTGGAACATGGAGAATCTCTGTGGGAGTATTGGAAATCAGAAGAAGAGGTCTATTATGTCCACTCAGCCCTGCTATACTTTGACTACAGTTTTTAGTAAACCAAAAACCTGGAAGGGGAAGTGATAGACAAGTATATTACTAGACAGCTTTGAGCCTAAACAGAGGGTGAGATTAGCAATCAGAGAGAAAAAGGATTGGTCCATACTAGATTCAGGGTTCTGCAACCCTAACAGGAATGTGTATTGGAGGCCATCGAAGGCTCTATAAGGACCTTCCAGCGCAAGGAGTCAGAAATGGTCCTTTTCTGGTTTTAGGGTTACCACACAGAAGTCATGTGGTCCTCTGACTTATGTGCCTTTGCTCTCACGTTGTAAATTTTCCCATTATTACCTGTAGAAAGCACACTGTGGCTTGCAAAGGTTATATATATAGTACTATGTTGTATTACCGTGATGTCAGCATTCTGCAGAATCACTTTTTCCAATAAACTCGTAAGCTTGAGGATGTGGGAGTGTGCTAGAGGGAGTGGTTTTATATGGCTTCTGGAATAAACAGGCTTAGAAGTGAGAAAAAGATCAAGAACTTTATTCTAGGAGGTTGCAGAATGTAGTTTGTTTTCAGGTTTGTACTTTATATATCTAATAAAAACATGATCAGTCCCTCGCTTTACAGGTGGTTTTGGGTAATAAAATACGGTGATGTTTAATAACAGGTGCCTGGAGACCGAGATAGTAAATGAACAGCAATACGCAGCAGGGAAAAAAGGAAAGAATACTGGATATAAAGTTAAGCTGATCTAGTATAAATATTGCAGAATAGATTTTCATTTTTTCATTGATAAAGCGTACAAAAATGCTGGTTTCCTGTTAAAGAAAAACATTAACTGAGAAATAAAACAACCCTTCAATAAACACAGTTCAAAAGCATTTTTCCTCTTTGATGTAATTTTTTGTATTTCTGACTGCTATTTTTTTGGTTTAGATAATAAATATGCCTGTCTTTTTAAAGAATGATGAGAGAACTCTGAAAATCGGTATTGTACAGCAACTATGTATAATATAGAAGGGTAAAAGAAATCTAAGCAATAAATCTCATTTCTGTGTTAGGATTTAATTTTACTCCTCCAACTGTATTTTAATAACAAAAATGAATTCTAAAGAGCATGTATCTTTAATAATTTGCCATCTGCAATGTATAGGATAATCTGGTTGTTTGAAGAGCAGCAATAGCTCTTACTAATAATGGGGGGTTAGTACTTCTCTCGTAAAATAATAGTTGTATCAGTGCAAATAGGAGCTGCTTAATGACTCATTTGTCATTTAAATCTTTCAACGCAGTTACAGCAGATGCTTTTATATCATTATTTTCCTTCTTTTTTTTGTTGTATTTATTATACCTATTGTTCACTGCTGAAATGAGCACGACTGCTCAGCTGATGCCGTTTTTCATAGGCTCTCTCAGCAAGGGAGGGAGTGGGGATGAAGCTGCATGTAGGTCTCCATGGCGACCTTGGTCTTGGCCTGATGCCTGCAGTCTGGCCTGCTCTCAAAACGCCATGCCCTGATGAATTATTTAGCTCTGGTGAAGAAAAAAAATACAGCAACAGGCTCCTAGTGAGTAACTGAGGAGAGCAGTAAGGTGACATCAGTCAGCTTATACTGATGTGCTTGAGGGTTCTCACCAGCTAGCAGAGGGATCAGTTTGCTCTTGCTATTCTTAAGGCTCTGCTATTTATCTCTGTCCATGTTGGATGCCTACATTTTGTCAATGGTTATGAACAAAAAATAAGAGAATAATAATTCTGTAAGTTGCTAGTCTTTTTTCCTTTGGTGATCTTTTATTTATATTCAAACAATTTTGTTATTCCATTTTTAACGTTATTCTTTCATAGAGAGAAATTACGACAAGAGTTGGACAATATCATACACCAAATTATTAAGGCCTGAAATAATTGTGCCCCAAATTGCTATGTGTCTCTGTGTATTTAGATTATTGTACTAGTTTGCTAAAGACCATTTGGTAGTTGTCAATTGTTTCCAACAAAGTTAACTGACCTATATTCTGTTTATGTATTGGTTTTGTGCTTGGTTTATGTGTATCCAATCCAAAATGCATCTATGCAGTTTTGGGGTTTGAGGCATACTTGCAGGCAGGGAGTTTAAGTAGAATAGAGAGAAGTTACTGTTATTTTTAGCAGTATTATCTGCTGGAAGTATGAAGAAAATTTGGAATATTGGGGCAAGAGGTAATGTATCATGTGTACACTGTTTGGTTTGGCACCTCAGACTTTGGAGACAAATTTTACCAGTGAGCCTGATTTTTAAAAGTTCAGTCTATAAAGTATATTCATGTGCATATACTTCAGGGCAGAGTACCATTACATGCATGTATAAGACTCAAAAGCCCTCTATTTCAGAAGAACTCATACTTTTCTTTCTAAGGAGGGAAGACTATTTCATACTACCATTGACTAAATCTCTTTGTGTCAATAAAGTGCAATGTTTCAAATAGTTTTTTCCCTGGCCCTGGTGTATTTTTGCATGTTTTTGAGCCATACAATAACTCTTCTTATGACCCCTCCCTGTACAACAGCACTAAGTAAGGATTACAAACGAGCTGTTTGATAGATTCTGTGGGAAGCATGCCTGTGTTGGGGGGTTGAAGTTCAGGTATATTTTGTTGCTTGACTCACCACCTCCTTTCACTTTTGATGTGGCAACACAGCATTGACCTTCTGCATGAAATCTGAACTTGCAGAAGGAACGTTCCCTACTTGGCATAATGTATAATTAGTCCATGTGAGTCTTGAACTAACCTGGCAAAATGCTACCAGTGCTATCTCTCATCATCAGTGGCTTGCAAAGGAGTGCTGTGCCTAACCTTCGTCCATTCATCTTTGCAGCTACAGCCTCAACCAGAAGGATCCTCTTCACAGCTCTGTCAGCTTGTAAGTCCAAGGCAGGACTCAAAATGAGGTGGCTGGGATTACTCTGTCCCCTTGCACTCTGCTTTTGTTTTAACCAGAAGTAACACTGACTAAACCAAAGCCTTAGCTAGCTAAGGTTATTAGAAGTAAAAAGATGCATGTTCGTTATTAAATCCTTATTTTGAAAGAGAGTAAGTCAGTCTACTAATCTCTTTTTGCCTTGGGACTCACATTTCTTGAAAATAAAACATGGAACAGTTTGGTAAAGGGAAAATTGTAACTCCTCTACATTTCAAAAAGTCACATGTCAAAGTCTCCTGAGTGTAGCTAACATCTTTGCAACTGCCAGCTGCAAATAAAGATGAATTAGTAAATACACAGCTCAGTTATAGTCTAGAGAATACAACAATGTGAAGACCTTACAAAGTCACTGTAAAGATATACAGTGTAATTCAAAGGCCGACAGCTAATGATCAAAAAAAGAAAAAAAAAAGAAATTGTCATTTTTTATCAGGCAAACATACCACTGTAATAGAACTCTACAATGAAGAAGCATTGATAGCTTCAGCAGAAAGGAAACACAAATTTCTGACAACAGGAAATCATAAAGTCCACATTTTCTGTGAATAATCAACAAGTACTGTTCTTTTTTTTTTCCTTTAATACTTAGTTTAGCATCTTTGTTTTTCTCTATTTATAGGAATATTCATTATTCTTGGGGGAACTGATTCTGAATCTGGGAGTGGTGCTCTACATAAGGCTATTAAGTGGTTGCTTATAGCTGAAATATGGAGTTTACATACTCCCTTCTTTTAGATTACATTATTTTTGACAAGTGGAACATCTGGGTATTGTTATTACATGGATTATATTTACTCCCAAGCAATCAAAAATGTAAGCTTATACTTAGCTTCACTTAAAATTTTACAAAACCCATGACTTCAAAATTTAAAACATCTTTGTAGAAACCAGTGAAAACGATTGTCTGTGTATTAAATAAATTCCTTGAAATACCATTGCAACAGTGCAGATAAAATCCATTATAAGATCTCATTAGACTGATCTCATTAACATTAGTTAGATAATTTATAATTCTAAAGAAGATACTAAAAGATGGAAATGCATTCTTCTTGCTTTTAAAGTAATAGCATGTAAGTAATATATTTTATTTTCAGATATGCATAATTTTTGGGTTTTTTATAGTATCAATTTATCAATCCTGGTCATTTGCATTAATCATCCAAGGTGATGGCCGTCTTGCTAGTGCCATGGCCTAAAGTGATTCAGGACCCTTCACCAGGTTTGATTACTAATTGAGAGTTACAGTGATTTATGAGATATGTCCTGATTTTTTCCAGCTCTGGCTTTCAGAATAATCTGGTGTTACCTGGTGGACATGTAAAAATAAATTCTACCAGCAATGTAGTTTGTGGGTTTGGCTGTGATGTTTCAGCATTACTTTTAGTAAAGCTGACTATTTTAATAGCATCTCCATGTGCCATTTTGCCCAGTTGAAATACCTCAATTTGCCACTGAACCTAGTGAAGAAAGGATTTCAGTCTCCATATCTTTGCTGTTCTTTTAAACACTTGAAAGTCATGGTCAAAATACTTCCCTCACTGTGTTGAGTTTATTGCTGAATGGCTCAGCTATCTTTAGATGTCAGGTGTTGAACCTCTAATCAATAGGCTTAAAAATTTTTCATACCATTAGTTAAAACTGATTTGTCAATGGTCTAGCTGTATAATGTGGTATTAAATTACAATATTATCCACATTTTTTCCTATGTTTTCTTCTGTTACTTAAAATAGAAGTGTCTGGAGCAAGGATGAATGGTATTTTAAAGAACGTTATGAGGTTTGCACATCTTTACTTGGCGGTTATGTTTAATGAAGAGTTCCTTTAAGATAATGTGACTTTTCCTATGCCATTGGAAATGCATTTTTTTTCTTCTTAAAGAAAAATATTTCTTTTTGGAAAATACTACAATAATGGCAAGCAAATTTCCCCAAATCAGTTAAAAGCCTGTTACCCAGTTTAGTGTATTATTTCAGATGTTTTCCTGACATTTTTTCTGAAATGGAGAACTTTTTTTGTAAGTCAGTTTCAATTTTATACGGTTTTTACTCAGAGAAAAATGCTGTTCAAGTGCACTGCTACTGCACCTGTCATTTACATCCTAGATAAAAAGGAAGAGAGTTTTGCCCCAAGTTGTTCTGCAGAATTCATTCCCATGTACATAAATTTAAGGAGGAACTGAAAGAAAATATCCTTATTAACATTTAATGCACTGTATGATCTCATAGCTCTGCTGAAGTAGAAGACTGTAATCCATAATTTAAGAGTGTGAAATGCACCTTCTTTATGCAATTAAGCCCAACATTATTTAAGAAATACTTTTCGTATTAGTTAGACATGCCTTACAAAAGGGTGGCACAATTGTGATATGGAAGGAGAAGAAATTATGAATCAAAAAATGACACTTTAACTCTTGTTTGTTAGTGCAATGGACTGAATCTCCTTTAGCAACTGATTACCTTAATCCTTTTCTGGTATTCTCCATCAGTTGAACATTTGCATGAATAAAACAGAAAAAGAAGCATGGGATGGTTCTCATGACACATCTAAGCTTCTGTAGAGACTGCAGAGGAGGATGAGCTCTCAGGGCAAAGACGTTGCCTGGCATAGGTTTGGTTATTGGCACAGCTATAAAAGAAGTTGTAAGATGGGAAGCCAAACCTAGCATATTCCCTGTGCTGCTGGACAGTTCCCCCTGCGCCCCAGCCCACTGCAGCTGCCCACCTTCTTGTTTGTGTTGCTCCAGAAATTGCTGCTGGTATGGGTATACGTTTAACATTACAATGAGCGTGAACATTACCTTGAAATTAGTCTACATCATTCAGTGTGTTGTTAAAATTAGAAAGGAGCAACTTCAGACTGACTTGAAAAGCTTATGCTTCAAAAGCACATTTATAAAAGTTTGATTTAAGTTAAGGAATAGTAAGAATAAAAAATACTTGACAAGAATTCTACGGCAATGTCACAGTTTGAGACCACATTGACAGTATAGAGACTAATGGGTCTGCAGAGAGGTGATTGTTGCTGTGGTTTTGGCTTTCCTTGTTTCAAATAGCTGGGTTTAATCTGACTTCATTATTCATGAGACACTTCTTATTCCTTCTGGTGGATGATTGTCTGACAGCAGTCAGAGGTAAAAGTTAGGGGGTTGAATTCTTGAATTGATGGCCAAATCCATGAAGTTGCAAGACCAACATACTAGGTACAGCTGGATTCTCTTACTGGTTGTTTTTCTTGGTGGTGGTTTTATTTGTTTGGTTTTGCCAGAAACATCTGAAGCTTTACTGATTTGAGAACTTACTTTTTAGTGTCATGGGACCCCAAGTCAGCCACAGCTGCGAGGCAGATGTGTGTAGACCTTTCCTTTACAAGGAACTCTTCAAAGAAAACCAAAAGGCTTTTAAATAAACAAGTAAATAAGTAAATAACCTTTAGGTTTTATTAGCATAAAACTAGATTAGTTAACTTCCTAAGAAAATTCAAAGAATTTAGGAAAGGTAATAGAAATAAGAAGGATTTATAAACAAATTCCTTCTCAGAGTTGATCCTTGTTTCCAGAAAATCCACTGACTTCCTGACTCAGCACCATCCTGTGGGGCCCACAGGGGCTAAAAAAAAAAAAAAAAAAGGCCCTATCAACTCTGACGCCTGGTTATCTGCTCCTTGCAATCATTTCTTCACCTTATCAAATGAGCTGCAGGCTCCTAGCTCTTTACTGTCATGCAGGTTCCTTTGCTTGATCTTTTTCTCTTTGAGGAGGCTCAGTGTCTTCCCAAGGAAGGAGCAATATCCCCTTTCAACAGATTCCATCCGAACAAGTGTTCATAACTGCCATCAAGTATGAAACCAAGAACTGCCCGTCACACTTTGTTCACGCTACAAATTTATTTCCTATCAGTGGATGAGAGAGATAGAGAAGCAAACTCTGCTCCAGTATAACTCAGAAGAATTGACATGAGCGTAAATGTGCTCTATACTGGTTTATCTATTTGTAGATGTGGAAGCAGGAAGTTAAAAAGATAAACAGTATGAAGAATCAAATGTAGAGAAGGTATAGCCATATCTAAATCAGAAGCTGGTGTTGTATGGATATAATTACTACACTAAAAGAACCCACAAACCAAAATTTTTATTATGCTATAATCTGTGTATAGAATAGCATTAGGTATATATGCAAAAACAGGCAATTGCAATGAAGAATGTGCAGCAGGTAATTTCAGAAAAATACTCAGGCCTGTGTGTGAAGTATTTTTTTTTCTATTTCTGCCTGTGCATGCTTTTAAAATTGTTTTCATTCCCTTGTACATGCAGACAGTTTTGCGATTTCATTTGAAAATGATCCCACTGCAATTCAAGGAAAAGCGAAAGGCATTTCATTGTGGGGGTCACTTCTAAATGTTCCTTCAAAACAGGCAGAAGTATTTCTCTGAATAATGCATAATGGGAGTGTTGTATAACTTTTATTAGTATGATGATCAATTTGTATTTTTCTCAGAAGAGAGATTCTTAAGAGCAGTGATCCATGTACCTGAGAACATGTCATTCAGTCACCGGTGTGTTCTTGATTGTGCTGGTCTCTCTGTGGTTGTGTGTATGTGTGCACATACAGCTCCATGGGGTTGGTGATTGTGTACAGGGATGATAGAGTTTTCAGGGGTCAGTCTTATGAATCCAGAGTCCTTATTCATCCCCCCGGGGACAGACTATTTAGTGTCCAAGAAAATGCTGCAAGTTACTTCTTTTCCATTCATTCACTGTGGAGTTTAGCTGGTGAGGTGTGTAGGTTGGACATATGAAAGCACTTCTGGTGTGATGTGATAAGTGACTCTTTCAGAAGTGAGCACTTTTCCTTCTGAAATAGGTTATATGGATTTTGTAAGACTTGCTTAGTGTGCAACTCCAAATGAAAGCCAACTTTCAGTTTCCATAGAAATAAGTACAGCATGTGTTTAAAAACTTTGAATCATGGCCCTATTTAATAGTATCAAAAGAGATTTAACAGCAGTGTAAATCTGTGTGCTGAACTTGCAGGCTACTTGCTGCTTTATTGCTATCTAACATTTTTCAGTTTCTGGAAATACTTGTGTATGTGTTGTTTCTCTAATTTTTGAAAAGAATTGTATGGTAGATTGAAGCTGAACATTCATTTATTAAAACTGTTGTTCATGTTCATAGTTCAAAGTAAGGCAATAGTATGTTTAATATCTGTTTGTCATTTCTGATGCTTACATGTGACATATAAGCAGTGCTGTCTGTCTGAAGCAAAGACAGTGCAAAGCTGCTCAGAAACTGAAAGGCTGTATATGGAAAAGCTTTGGCAGAGCACCATACTGGGCATCAACTGGGTGTTATTGGAGAAGATGGTGTCTGTGTATGGAAAAGTAAAGAGAACATAAAAACAGAGAGGTGTGGAAGTTTCAGCATAACTTGATCGACACAGGCTTTGCAGGTCTGTTTGTCATCCTCCTGAAATCTGAGGAAGTGTCTGGCAAGCAGTCTGTGATAAACTGAAGGCTGTCATTCAGAAACTGAATCTAAGGAAAAGAGAGTTATTGAAAAAGCAGACAGTAAGTCACTGAGATCAGCATTTCTTCTGAAATAACTAAGGTTATATGGAAATGGATAGTTTTATATTCCTTTTAGGATATGGAAAGTTTTGCAGGAGCCTCTTCATGTTTTGCTCAGTAATATTGCTAAACTGATAGTACACAGACACTGCAGAGGTTAAGTGAGAAAAGCAAGCTTACAATAGTTAATGCAATGTGATTTTTCTGTCTAAAGCATTGACAGCTCTTGCCATTTCTCTAGTTTTAGGCTGCTTGCATGCCAAAATTCTTTAAAGTTGAACATACATGGCAGTCCTTACAGTCTAAGAACAATACATAAGCATACCAGTGTCTTAAGAAGGTGGTATGTCACGATAGGAAAATTCCAGATTTTCCTGAGAGAAATAATTATACAAGCCTGTAGTTGTGATTACATTCTAAAACGTTTTCATCTTGCTTTTTGTTGTTTTTATTCAAGGGAAATTGTGTATCCCTGCAATAGATTTTATGGCTCCGGATTCTTGAGGGGCAGCTAGCTAAGTGGTCAGAAAAAACCCTGAAATGTTATGACTGGTTATACAGTTAAAGCAGGCATAGGCATAAACACGATAATGCTGATGCCCTAACCGTCCACTTGATATTTTAGGAAAGTATCTAGAGGAAGAACAATAATTGAATGTACAGGAGGAAAGTATGCATGCTAAGGGAGGCTTATCTCTTTCCATAATTCAGTAGACTTAAGATTCAAATCTGTTTTCAGATCTACTGAAAACTTACCAAAGAAGTTCCTAATGTCAGGGTAGCCATTACTGGAATATCAACTGGTAAATTCATCCACCCTGCAGTGTAAAGTGCTCCTCAGAGTACAAGAGTACCACTTTTAAATCAAAGTGGGAAAGCATAGCTTTTGAAGGTGAAATATTTGGAGCAAGATGTAGAAGAAGGCTCCAGGTGAAGGACATGAGTAACAAGTGGCTGTTGTGGTTCAAGAAAAGCAAGTACTCTGTTTCTATGACTGTTTATAAAACTATTGGACTGCTGGGAATTTCAAACAGTGAAGAGATTTCTTGGAAAAACATAGAGTAGGAAGGTGTGTTTCCACAACATCATGCAGTGGTTGGTCTAATTAGCTGTGGCAGAACACTTCTATAATGCAACTATACTGCCTCTAGTATTCGAGTTACCTTGTGCAACTCCACAGGCAGCATTATGCCCTGCTGACATACCTTGGAATTCAGCTTACTGCCTATGCAGAATAAGAGCATTACAGCTCAGAGCCAGTCTGCACAGAAGTTCAGGCGACCAGGTGAAAATACAAGCAGAAGAATAGGAGTCTATTTTCATTAAATCCATGTCCTATGTTGATGTGTCTCACTGCTTTCTGCTGACACGCTTTCCTGTTTCCACCATGCTATACCTCCCCATTGTTTCATAGCAGGGCAACTGGGCCCTTGATTATTACTGAGTGAAATGGAATGGATTGGTTAATCCCAGCCTCCAACAGTATCAAAGCAAGTGTGGCAGCTCTTCCACTGATTGTTTTGTGTTGCTGTGGCTCATTTTCTTTTAGTCTAGAATTATCACGGAGACTTTTTTGGAGGTTGTGTAGTCAATGCCTGCATCCGTGCAGAGAAAGTCCCTCCCCAGGTCAGGTAGGTTTGAACACAGCTTTTCTAAATGAACCCTTGTGAGGAGAAACAGAACATCTCCTGGGATCAGCATTAATTACCTTAATACTAAACTTCTTTCCCCAAACCTGTAAAATCCACCTTTACCTGAGCTACCAGTTTAAATAGAAAAGACTCCTGACTCTCTCTTCCTTCACTGGACCTTGCAAACAAATGCCACCTGTTGGGAAAGATCAGTAGAAGCTTGATATCCATTCCTGGTTGTTGGAAAAATCTGAATAATTAATTTCTTCTAGCACACGCTGGCTCAGTTCTTTCTTCTCTGCCTTTGTTATTCATTCTTTCTTTATCTGTTCTTCCTACTCTTTAGCCAAGAGTTTCTGTTCTACCTCTGGCTAAAGGCCGGTGTTGTTGGTTCTTACTGCGTGATCTCATTTACATACAACAGTGGCAGTGTTACGGTAAAAAGATTAACGCACCTCTGCAAAGCTTAGTATACTGCTTCCCAACCTCGATCTCTGAATCTTTTTATCCTCCTTTTAGAGCAAAACTGGAAGAAATCAGTCATGCATGGAAATAGGAATTATAGGGAATAGGGTTTATTAAAAAAATCCAAGCAGGAAAAAAGAACTAGAGAATTCTGTTCAAAACTAAAGGCAATGCCAAAAATTAAGAGTCTGAAATTGACCTCTCTTAATGTAATTACCTCTGAGTTTGGACCAAAAAGCATAAAGCCCTATGTTCACACTGCAAATGAGGATGAGAGATCTGTATCAGTGGCTGGAATGGGAAAGGAGTGGCCCTTCTATTTCATGATAATCTCATTTGTTGCCTGAGTGTTTCATTTGGCATGGCTTGTTAGAAAATTAAACTAAGACATGTTATTAAAAGATTTTGTTTGATCCTTTTAGATATCAACTGAGTTAGCAGTTGTTCTGCTGAAGGAAGACATGTTACTTTTTCATTACTGATGATTAGTTATGGAATGACTGTACTGGATGAAGAGGATTGGGACATGAGTGGCGGTTTTCAGGCAGGAACTACTGATCCACCACGAGTTTTAGTGGTATTAGACAATCTGCAGTACCTATGTAACATACACTGCTTTCAAATATGGAAACATCTTGTTTGTATGTAATCCCTTTTAAGGAAATATCCAAAAAGCATTCCAGAATTTCAATGGAAATTGAGGTGGAATGTTAGCACTTGAATTGAAAGAGCATTCTTCAAAAGCCCTACTGAGGGCTGACCACTTACCTACAAATGTTTGGAGATTGTACCATTTTTGTGCAGAGTCCTCAGGACTTATAACCCAGTTGAGGTTATTGGAGCTTCACAAATGAGGAATTCTTAAACTCTGTACTCTCCTCAGCCGTCAAATTTAATAGACAGGTTTGAGCAAATTTAGCTGTATAAAATGAGAGGATCTCTTTTATAACCAGTGCAGTTGTGCTGGTTTGGTCTAAAACATACAACAGGAAGTAGTCTGTTAGGTAGATATTTATTACAGAGAAAATAATTCTGATTTACAGAATGTTAATCAAGGGCAGTCCTGGGGGTGAAAAAATATTGTATGTTCTAAGGCTATCTTTATCTGAGGCCAAAAGATGATACACATATTACGGATGTTGAGAAAACTCTGAACAAATTTCCCCTGCTTAAACAGGATTAGATTACTGTACCTGGAGATGCATTTTGTGTGTTAAGAGATACGATTAGGGAACCAAAACCTTTAAGGGTAAAAATATTTAAGGAAAAGCAGTATGAAGTTTGACTTCCTGGTTTTATGGATAATCCATCTCTTATAATTCTGAAAAATAATTTCCTTTCAAGTATTTGATGGAGCACAGCTTAGTCAAGTGGTCATCACACATCAGTGAAGAATGTTAAAAGCAGACATAGTATACTAAAATTGAGGTTGTAATAAAACGAGACTAATGTCATTGATTAATCCCTGTTGTGTGAGAACATGACATCACTGCAAAAATCTCGAAAACTAATCTCTAATGTGGTCCTGTCTTGGGCTAGCTCTGTCAGTAGAGCTATCATTTTGGATGCAGACAGTATAAGGCAGCTCTTAGAAGACAGAGCACTCTGAAGACATTTTTATTATATTGTTGGTTTTATGACTTCAGTGACAGCATTTCCTGCTCGGTGCTTTTAGCATAGGACAGGACAAGGTAAGAGCCACATAGAAAATTTTTTTAGGGAAGAATGTGTGTTGAAAAATGTTAACTTGCTAAACTTGAAATATTTCATGTGTATGTTTTCCTTCTCTACTTATTTTTTCCTGTGATGAAGACTCCCATGAAATAGTGAATGAGTTTATTTTTTGTTTCTCTGTTCCTTTGGGTAGATCCAGACTGATGATAGGTAGTTTCCTTGTCCCTTTTCTGAGGAAGGTTAGAGAGATAAATGCATGCCATTCTTCCTTAATTATATGGCATTGATGTTCTCTCTTTCTTTCTGTATTTAGATACATATTCTAATATTAGAGAATAGTAAAGGCCATATCTGATGGCAAAACATCTATGGAAAAAGGAATGTTGATATTTGGTTTATTGCAAGAAGTTTGAATGAAGCCATCCGTCTATGGTGCATGATTGAGACAGGGACTTTGTTGGAAAGCATCTTTTTCTTGATGTTTTCCCACCTTTCCTTCCAGTGTGTATCAGCAGCATTTATTTCTGTTAACTATTCCAATGACACAACAGGAGTTGGTGCCTACAGGGAGCACCTATCCCACTGGAAGGTCCTCTGCTCTAAAGACCGCAGCTCATAGCACAAGTTGTTAAAGTCCATTTGTGTTCTCTTAGTATTCGTTGAAGATGCACTGCTGTGAACACACCTCATAGCGTAAGTTGTTAAAGTCTGTCTGTGCTCTCTTAATATTTGTTGAAGATGCATGGCTGTGAATACATTCTGGATTTATAGCCTGGGTGTTGTGGATGCTACTAGTTACATTATGGCATTCTAACTAACAGAGTATTTTCTAAGCACGATAGCCATTGGTTGATAACTGAGGTTTACACTGATTTTACTATATTTGCGTTGAATGTATTGATCCACAGGCATAAGCAGTGTAAGGAACCAAAGAACTCCAGGAGCCTCCACTCAATTTGCAAGTTACAGTTTCTTTTTTAAAAACAATATAGTCTTCTAAAAAAAGGATAAACTTAGGCTGTAACTCTTAATATATCAACTTCCAAGGTGCCTGCCATGTGGAATGATAACTCCCTATATTCATCCCGCCTTGTCAGTATTCCATGAGGCTGCTTATGGTGAAATCACTTAATCATTTGTTTTATAACTTAGAAAGGCTAAGAGCAGAAGGTGTTATTACATCAGATAAAGTGTTGCTATGTACTGCAGATGCCATGCTAGTACAAGATACACAGTCTATGGGGACATCCTCCCATATGGTCTGTGGTAAGCTAAACTCTTGGCTGATGCTGATGCCCACTATATTTTTCATTTTCTTCTGTGAGTGAATGTAAATGCTGATTTGTAAAACCTTAGTAATCATTTATTTAAAATTTATCTTCTGGATGCCTGGATTGAGTGTTGTTGTGGTAAGCTCTCTCACTAAGATATTAAGTTATTTTTCTTTTCTTGTATGTCCACTGAAATTTAAAATGCATGCAAGTCCTATTAGGAGAAAATAGCATTGTCTTTTTACAAATGGTATGTTTTCATTCCACACTCTTGTTTGTGTACTGAGCTTTTATGTTCAAAGTGTTACTGCACATTTCATTTCTATGTCTGTATCTTGAGATGCTTGTACTAGCTGAATATAAGTGACTGCAGCTGCAGAATTTTATTTAATCTTGTTGGATAGCACTTCTCTGACTGTTTGAGTCTTCCAGAATTATCTATCCGTGTTTATTTTAGATCATTCAGAAAATGATTACTAGTCAGGTTTTTTATAAGTAGGGAGCCAAAAATAGGCTGCTTTGCCATATTCTTGGTTTGCTATATTTGCCTTTTCTCCCTCCTCCCCCCCCCCCGCCCCCCCCCCCCTTTTTTTTTTTACCAGCTTGAATACCTTACCAGGAAGCTATTGCAAGAAGTTGTCTGCTATTCAGTTGTCTGGTTCTAATACTTTACAGAGTGTTAAATAACTTGATGTCTGCTTCCCATGGCTGTGGTTGAAAAGGGAGTAGATGTCACCCAATGAAACGTGCCATTAGAAACCAGGTTTTGATGCTTTGCTTGATTTTATTATTTTCAATAGAAATGTGCTGAAATTTCAAAGAAGGAAAAAAGCGTTGCAAGCAATTCTCAAATTCCATTACAGTTTTCATCGACTATTTTGTTTTTATCTATTGTTTGAATTTGCAGTTAGCGTCACATAGTTCTATGTGGCTGATGAGTTTTAAGAGGTGTCTTGGATGGTATTTCTTGTGAATAGAGCAAATTTTTGCATCTAAGAAGATATTTTGGGGGGAGAATCCCGAGCCCTACCTTCCTTTGGTGAAATGGACTGCATCAGTTGAAGTCAACTAATGTAGTTTCCTGTGAGGAGATGAAGGCAGACTTAAAAGTTCAAAGAAAAGGGGATTTTGCTTCTTTATCCAGCTATTTAAAAAACCTTTTTTTTTTTAATCGGCATAGCTATTTTTTCACTGTTATATGTAGATACTATTGACTAAGATGAACGTGTTCTAAAATATTAAAAAAGCTCACTATGGCTTCCTAGTTTGTTTGGTTTTTTCCTTCTTCCCTTTTTCTGTTCTCCACTTTCTGCCATTATCTGTTTACATTACTCCCTTTTCCACAGCACTTTACCAAAAATTCTACTCCCAGAATGCTTTCATAACTGTCCTGTGTCCCCAAACCTTCTGCCTTCCCCTTCAATTTCCTTCCTCAACTTTACCTCTCAATACTGATTACTCTTTTCATTCTAATTTAATTTCTCATTGTCCCTGTCCCTCCCTGGACACTGTTACACTGGCTACCTTATTCTGTTCTCCATTTGGAAAACCATGTCCAGGCTGATGAAGTTTTGGTAACATCTCAAATGAGAATATAGGATGAAGCATCTGCAGAACATGCCCTGCTTGACTGCAGGCACAGCAGATGAAGCAGATATCAAAGCATAGCAGAGAAATGGTTAAGAATAGTTAGCCCTCCACAGGTAGGTCTGGAAAAAGCTATTTCAATAATAAATTAGAATACCAATATATGCTTAAAAATTTGGAATAGGCAGACTTCTGCGAAGAGATTAGTTTATGGCGAAGGGATAGAGAGAAAGCCATTGTGTTAAGCTCACCCATATAAACTGGAGAGAAACATGCTGTTCTGCACGTTTTCTTGTCCTATAACAGCAATAGACAACCTGCACTGCTGATCCCAGAACTCATCAGCTAAAAGCAGCTGTACCTGAACCTCTGACCTGAATTTAACTTGACTGGGCTAAACTGTGGCTGATGAGCTAGTGAAGAAGTTTAATCCCACAGTACCAGCTAACTAAAGCTATTACTCTAAGATTTACTCTTTGAGAAACTCTACTTTTCTGTGTATAAGTGCCTGCTGAGTCAAATACATGTAGTTCAAAATGGACTGCAGTTCCATAAATGCAACTAACTGCTTCCCTGCTACAAAGTGAAATACTCTGGACCAGCTCCAGTTTTCTACTGAAACAAATAAATTATGCGGAAGGTTTTATTACAGTTTTTAATATACTAGGCTTTTTAGCCAAAACCTGTTTAAAAGATAAATATTGTCACACACGGGCATGCACACAAGAATTTTTGTTAGGAAATAACACCTCTGTAAAGACAAGTTTTTTTCTCAGTGCAATAATAGGAGATCTCAGGGGCTGTCCTCAAGGTCAGTCAGTCTTCCTTTTCCAAATGCCTTTGAAGGTCTATATCTGCAAGTAACTAGAACTATGTAGTTGTAGGAAAACTTGTAATTGGCTCTATGTTTCATCCATTTACAACATATTATGCATACAGTATTATTTGTCTGGTTAAATTTTTCTTTGAGACATAAATTATTCTTACTTACTGGTTACTCCTTATTTTTTCCTATCTGTCTTACTAGAAGTCAGACTCTTCAGGGCATGATCAGAACAGTGTTCGTTAGTGTATAAGCAGTACAAGAAGCAAACCCCAGCATTTTATTCAGGTCCTCAACAGTAATGTGATCAGACTACTTTGACTGCAGTGTAGCCAGAAGTGAGACAGATATTAGTATGGCATGACATATTTATTATGTAGTAGTATGTCAGACATCAAATCAGGCTCAGTTGCCGAGTGTTATCTTCTGCTGGGTTATAGTCTTCAGATCCCCCTTATCTAGGCTGGGTTACTCTTCTTTTATTGTGTCACAATGTAAGGATTTTTAGAATCACTATTTCTGTGGAGTACACAGTATTTTTGGTTCTTCCCTTGTTATGCTGATATGGTTAAAAAGCAATCGCTATTCCTAGAGCTATGCAAGTATCAATCAAATGATGGTAGTATGCAGACAAAGATATATGGGAATGTCGAGACACTGTGCAAGTTGAAGTTGCTCTTGTCAAACAAATGCAGACATGCAAATTTCACTTCTGTTCAGGGCACAAGAAGAAAAATCATTGTTTTCCAAATGGTGGAAATATAAGTGAGTGTAAATGCGTGAAAGTGTATCTCTGTATCTTCCTGCTGTATGTTACAGTTTCTAATGGGTTGTTGCAGTCAGTGCACTGGAAAATACAAACGTGTATTGATCATTTTCTTACCAAAAAAGAATAGAAGAGTACTGCTAAAGAGAAAATATTTTTTTCCTTCAAACTCTTTGCTGATATTTGAAATTCTTTACTCTTTTTTTTAGTGTATAGGTTTCTGAGAATGTGGAGTTTGAAATGCATACAGTTCATACACTTTATACATTGAAATGTCCATTTTATATAACAATGGACTGCTATAACTTTACGTAAGCATATAAATGAGAACAATTTGCATGGTTAAGAACCATCACTTCACTGAAATTAGACAATAAATGGAAGCAAGCCATTTTTGATGGGTAATGGGTTTGGTCTGAATGACCTCTAGTCTAGTCTTTGAAAGAGCTCTGTATGATGTGAGCCCAGATACTAGAACCACACTAATAAAATAGGGTAGGTAGGTATAATTTTCTGACAAATTTAACTGTACTATGAATGGTTGTTTGAAACACCATTTGCAGAGGAGGAATGAGTCCCTAAAAAGAAATGCTGCAGATTAAAAAGAGTGATATAGGGTCCTCAGATATGACATGTTTTGCAAATTCAGGAGGGTAAATATCACTTGCAATGTAACAGACATAGGTACTGCTATATGAGGAATAAAGACTGTTCTTAGCCTCTGGTTTAATGCAGACACCACCTTCTTCCCATTAATTTGAAATTAAAAGGCCTTGTACTTTTTGTATGGGATTCATTAAACAGATCTATAGGCAGATATATATGGCCTCTACAGAATGATGATCAAATGTTGATATGACAAGGACTTAGTTTACACAATCACAAGTTGTGATTCTTTCGTAAGCTTAACCCTTTAGTTTTGCAGTTCATATAAAGATACTTTACAAAACATGTGGCACATTTTTTTACAGAAATATCCACACAGTTTAGTTTTGTGGGAGAAGAGTGCAGATTTGATGGATTTCCCTTTAAAGATCTTATGCATATGTAAGCTATGCATATGATAGCATGTGAAAAAGCCACTGCATTGGAATTTATTTTTTTTTTCCTCTCTCTTGGAGGGGCTGGTATTTATGCTAAATAGATAAGATCTTTTCTTAACCCTTAAGAAAGAAATATGAATTTTTTCCTCTTCAGAGCAACCATAACTGCAGAACAGATTTACATGTAATACAAAGCATTCATTTCTCCCTGTTTGGAGCACTTTATCACTCTTCTTTCCTTCTTTCTGCCACTTACTTTCCACTCAGCACTTTGTGAAACAGTAAACCATTGCAACTGCTTTTCAGTCATTCTTGCTTTTATTATGCTCTCTCTTTTTTTTCATTTTGGATAGGCAAATAAAAAGAGAACCTTTTAGAAATGGAATAAAAAGGTCAGAGGTATTTGCTTCCTGGAACACTGGAATCTGGCAGAGATTTTTAAGTTTCTTAAAAATTACTAAAATTAATTCAAAGGTCTCAAAAGGCTCTGAAAACATAAATGAGTTTAATTATTCCCTTGTGGCATGGCCTTGTAAAAATATTGTGAACATTTTTGCACTGAACTATAATATATGGCTCTTCCTTCCAACTTTTTATGTACCTGAGTGCTTGAGAGTTATGAAAAAGGGAAGATACTTACATTTTCGATAATTCTATCATCAGTGCACATGGCTGATGTTATTCTCATTTTTTTAAACAGTTAAAATGAGACATGTTTAACTCCTCTGAGGCCATATTGGATGTTTGAATGGAGAAAGGGGATAGTCAAACATTCAGGGAACTTTTGGGTTGCTTTTCTGTATTGTGCTGAACTGCAAAACTCAGAAAGGCAGTTTGGACCAAATCATAGAATCATAGAACAGTTTCAGTTGGAAGGGACCTTTAAAGGTCATCTAGTCCAATGCTCCATTCCAGCTCAGTTACTCAGGCAAAATGTCCACTACATGAGTGGGACTGGAGCCTTGCTTAAGAAAGACCCCTTGTATCCACCCCTCAGTGGGATGGTGCAGGCATGAAGCTGTTTCTTCCCTCCACCCCAGATACTGCAAGGTCCTCCCAGAAGCAAATCTTAAATCTTCCCAGTGACCTGCACCAGCCTTGGAGCACAACTTCTACTGCAGTCTATGTGGTGGTACTAACCTTCAAAACTTCCACAAGAAATTCTCAGATTTATGCCTTTTAAATAGACCCATTGACTTAGATAACATCAATTACATTCTTGGTAGTTAAATATCTGGTTGAATTACAGCCTAATGAAACATGATAAACTATGTCTACAGTACACAATGCTGGGCATTATTAAGATACAGTTTATGAAGATAATATTTAGAGTATGAGGGGAAGTGTTTAGCTTGGGAGGAATACCAAGGCAAAATCATTTCATAACATGCTTATAATTGAGCACCACTCCTGATTATACCTGCATAAGTCCTAATAGGCATACTATGCTGAGATGTCTGAAGCTTATATTCTAATTAAAACTTCTCAGAAGGTCTGACAGTGAGAAATACAACTATTTCATAACCTAGCCATCTTCTTGATCTATTTAAAAACACTTTGCAGCTGAAGACTGATTTTAGGAAAGTCAGCCAGGGCTTATTACTTAAATGATTGATTTTTTAGTTGTTGACCTTGAACACTATGGCTCAGTGCTGCACCTTTAATTACACAGCCAAGTGCTGCAAAATGCAGGTGTTTGATTAGGTAATCAAGAATTTAACCTCTGACTACATAAAATATTATGAAAGGTAGAGGTTCTTTTTCTGCAGTCAAAATGATTAGCTGCCAAAACTAAGTTCTTTGTTAACAAAGATGATACTTTACCTGTAAATATTTCAAATAAGATGTTGATTTATGGTGAAGAGGTAAGGTTTTCTATTGTACTTGTATACTTTTAAATAATATGGAGAAGTAATTAAACCACTAATAGAAGCAGACATTAAAAAAAACAACAATTGGGAGGTAGTCATTTGTACCCTCATGTAGCCTGGATTTACGCAGCAGGTGAAGGTGGTTGTAGCCCTCCTCTGTAGTTGGGGCACACAAGCTAAGTGTGGTGCAGCTGTTTGACTCTACTGCCTCTCCATGCTTTCTGCCTGTCTCTTGTCTGCCTGTCTCTCTTGCAGTCTGTGGCAGCATCCATCCTGGTAGTACTGGCCTGGATGCTCTACTACTGGTCATATGGCAGCGTGATCCCAGCCCTTACTGATGATGCTCTATCTGTAGCAAGAGCGGTGACAAATCGTTACTGAATTTTATGCCCAGAAATATCCATCTGTTTTTTAATGTTGCTTGAGCCACATCATCCTCGATTGAAATACAACTACCTTTTATCTAAGGTGAGTTTCTAGAAATTGAAAATTGCCAGTCTCTCCAGAACTTACTGCTTCATAGTGATTACAGAGAAAAGCATTTTCAAATACTCTCAGTCACCTCTCGCAGCAGCCTTGGAGCATAACTGCCTGTGAGGCCTATCTGCTGTCGCTAGCCTTCAAAAAGTGTAGAAAGACACCGAAGTTTTAATCTGCCCAGAATTTGGAGAATTTGGGATAGGTTCCACATATATTTTAATATGTGCATAGGATCTATAAATATTATCAAGCAAATAATAATTTTTAATATAAAGGTAATTATTAATGTCCACATTTACTGAAGAGGACAGTAGTCCAGAGAAGTGATCTTTGCCATAGTTGTCTCTTTGCTATGTACAAGTTGGATCAAGGTTACTGGGGAGAATGTGAGAGAGAAACCAGCTTTCTGGATCCCATGCTGAGAGCTGGAAAGGGTGTGTGGGGTGGCATGGGAGCTTCTTTATAATCTTGTTACTTGTGAACTGATAAAAGCCATTGAAAAACAGTAAACATCGAGCTCAGAGGTGCTGTTTTCATAGGAACACTCTTTGGAGCTGAATCACACCTTATAATTTACTGCACTCAGTGGTTCAAGAAGCATATTTTGTTGTGCTACACTCTATGACCAGCTGATGGCTAAGGCTCCACCAGGGTTTGAAGTCCTTGGTGTTTTGGGGTGCTTTTTTCTGTGTGTGCGCATGTGGCTGTCACGATGCATTTCAGTCTTATTCTGAATGTGATTGTTGCTAACACTGTAAGAGTTAATTTTTCCTCAAGAAAACTATTGCCCGGTGTGGAAAGATGTGAGAGAGAAAAGCGTTGCTATTGGCATTGATTCCCTTTGGGAACAGTGTGGATGTTCTCTGTGCAGGGCCATTTACTCTGAACAGCTCTTTGTCCAGAAATCCAGTAGCAAATGACAGGAGCATCAGAGCAAAGAGAAATTCCACTGAAACAGCAGAAATAGGAACATTTTAAAAGAAACATGCTGTCTGGACAAAGAAGGCTACTTTTGCCCAGAAATTGAATGTGAAGGGGAAGAAGGAACATAGCTTCTGGATGAGCATAAAGTTCATTAGAGGTTTCACAAGTAAAATTACATTCAGGATATTGCTTTTCCACTGAGGAACTTTACCCCCCTTCCTCACTCCCCCCCCCCCCCCCCCCCCATTTTCTTTTTCGCACTTCTGTGTCTTTTAGAAATTCCTTTGCTGAACCCAAGTTCTTTCTGTTACCAATTTGTTCTTTAAGAAATTAATGATAAGCCAGCATCTCTGTTATAGCCATGTGTTTTCTAGGAGAAATGTATTCGATTATCTGTGGCACTTAAAAGGCTTGAAGGGCTAGTTCCAGAGTTGAGGCAGCTGAATCCTAGGATCCTGATCACCTGGAATAATGTCAGATTAGACTTTGCACTTGAGAGAGCCAAACTAACCATGGTTATCACCCACTGCTTAAACAGAGGGAGCTTTATAGCATGTAAAGTATATAATTCTATCACAACAGACTAGCTTTCACTGAGAACAGCAGAGCTGAACCAAACTGTGATACAGGGCTTGGGTTTGACATTTTTATCAAGACTGAACTCATTTATGATATGTGCTTATCAGATAAACACTGGAAGAGAAAAACTATATTGTGGATTTTCAGTAGGTTAAAGAGGGAACAGATTATAGGCTTTTCATTTTACTATTTGCATAGCTGAGGAAACAGAAGACAACAGACTGAAAGAAGTGGCCCTAAATCTAAAGTGAAAGAGTTAATACATTAGATGTACTTAGCCAATCCACTGAACTCACAGGAAATCTAAACTTTTTTGTTGCACTTACTTAAAAAAGAAAAATTGATAATACTTTGATACTGGTATTATTTGTAGAGATGCATTATGTGTCAATAGATTGTCACAATTCTTTAATGCTTGAGTAGACATTAAAGAAGAATTTACAATTTTCACAATGGAAAACTGGATGCATGGATAAAGGGATCTGTTTCTTCTCAGCAGAATTTATAGTGCTGGCTGCTGCAGCAATGGTTTGCATATAGTTTGCATATTGCATGTGGTTCAATTAAGTTGAATCAAGTAGAGTTTGGAAGTGAAGTTTAGACCTCTCAGAACACTCAAATGAGAAAAAAATATATTTGTCATGTTTTGTCTCTGGTGGAATTACATCCTTCACTGATATGCAATAGTAGATCTGTGAGGGAAAGAAACATTGTACTAATGGGATAAAGCACGGGTGTGGACTTCAGCCAGACATGTCATTTTCTTGTTTCTTTTTGTGCCCCACTTTTGCCTTTCCCCTGTAACAAAATAAGAGTCTTTTTCAGCGCCTGCAATTAGATGCCTACTACTGTCAAGTGTTCCTACTCAGTTATGTGTAAGGAAACTAACTGTGCTCCATGAGTGAACTAGTGCTTCTCATTCTGCCATGCATCAGTAATATTTGAAGCAAATTGGAGTGGTCTGTCTTCTTCGGAGAAAAGATGTTGTCTGTATTCAGTAGCTGTTTCTTGGGTCTAGCATCTGTCCCAGATGGGAGCAGTATCTCTAACATCACTGATCATGCAAATGAGTTTATTTAAGTTTGGAAAAAGATTAATAGGTTGCAGAGTTACTTTGCTCTTTCACAGGAGTAGAGAGATGCTCCAGATGCATCTTTGTGCATTAGACCTACTTAAAAAGGGTGCTAATAAATCAATTCTCACTTTTAGTGTAGGTGTTTTACACTACAAATAGGAGAGAAAAAATAGTGTTAACACTAAGAAACTGTGATTGTAGAATACAAATTGATGTGGGAATTGTGGGCCTGGAGTGTACGTCCAACTGCTTTTAACACTGTATTTGGAAACTAACATTATTTCTAACTCAATCTCCCAAGCACAGATCAATGTTGTGCGGGTTAATATGGGTAAGTTATTTTTATTTCTGTAACAGGAAATGACAATTTCTAATCTTGCAAGTACTTAAGGCAATGAGCAGAGTATACTGGAGTACTTTTAAATAAGGTGAGAATAGATTTTAGTAGGTTTATTTTAAGACTTTGAATTTTTGCAGGTCATACATATCGATGTTTTATGCTAACCACAGGCAAAGGAAATTTACCCGCAGTTGTAATTAAACAAAGTCAGAATTCAAAACATGATGATGCTGTAGTAGACTTAATTCATGAAAGCTGCAAGACAGACACTTGCTAGCATGTTTTTCAATTAAAATCATAAACCCCTCTCTTGCTTAAGTTACACTTTAATATAGTTAGTTAGGTAGGCACTGTATTTCACTAATTGTTTTGAAGGAAAGAGGAAATTTAATGCCAGGGTGGCAGAGCAGAGGACTAGAGTCAGAAGATCTAGATTCTTTGCTTGACTTTGCCCCTAATCCATCATTGAAAATTGGAAGACATACTGCATATGTAAAATGATTGTAAATCAAATTCCAGGGGTTTTTTCATCATAAAGCAGTTGGAGGCATCTGTTACGCAATCTCTTATGAGTCCATTGTAATGATTAATTTTAAGCTTTTCAGAATACTGATTGTAAAACGATGAATGTACGCATAGTTTACAGAAGTGACAGCTTTCTAGAAAGAGTATGATTTATCTTAGACTATTAAATAAAAAAATTATGGGTTTATGGTAGATTCTTAGGTCTCAGTCTTCTTTAAAAAGATAGACTTAAGGGGACTGAAAATCCTGTATCATGTAATGATTTAGAATTCATCCTCTCCCATGAGAACATGCTGGTCACCTACAGGTTGAACAGGAAATCAGACTTCCCAATTCAGGAGTTCTGGAAGAATTGTAAGATTATGTTTTGTTAGATGTCCAGAGGTGTATGAACATTTGCATGAGTGACTGCCCTTCATTCACTTCTGTTGTTCCATTGGTCAAATCTCTCTATTTGTCTTCTGAGTTGCTGTGGAAATGACCTAGAAGGAGCTAGCAATGACCTGGAAGACTGAGAAGTGGCTTGGCAATTATCATAGCAGTCAAGTAAACATTGACGTGGTCATGTTTGCACCCTGGGTCTAAAAAAATAGGGGGATTTTAATGTCTTCTTAATAACTATTGCATATCCAGAATTAAATCTAACTTTTATTTTGAATTAGCTGGTTGCACCCTGTAGATTTCACCACTCATAAAAAGAAGATGGTTAGCAGGTCTGTACATTGTGAGTGAAATGTGTATTGGAAGGGCACTGTATGCTTTAAAACATCACAGCAATCTTGAAGTCAGAGGCAAAGCACCCCTTAACTGCAATGAAAGCTGCATGGAACCCCTGCAGAGTAGCAGGGTTTGGATGATAGCATGTTTTTCAGTCTGAAAGTGAATTAGCACAGTTGTATCAACAAATGATACAAGCTGATACCTTAATATGTCATGAAAAACATCAGTTTTGAGGTGAGTATGTAAATTAGGATCTAGATATAGGTCTTTTTAAATGTGGTTCTGATAGGTTGCAGCTGGATCTATAATTAAACTGGCCTTGTTGGAGAAGCCCACAATGTGTGTTTACCATTCAGGGAATAAGAATTGATCATCTCTTCAGCTGATCCAAAGCTCATCTCTTTGATCTAAACCCAGGACAAATAAAGATTTATACAACCGGATCTACAGCTAAGGGAAAAAAGTGTCACTAGCTACTTACTGAGTAATAATTTAAATATAACTTCACAGTAGCAAGAGCTATAAACAGGAGCTGTATGTTGTTGTTGTTCAAATTTACCCTTACAGCATCTATTAATTTTTTGCTTTCATAAAGTGGCTGTCGGCTCTTTTAGGTGCAGTCCAAAGCCAGTAGTGTGTGAAATTAGTATAATTAACTTCTAGATGTTTGCTAGCAGACATTGATAGATTACTTGATGGTGACTCCAGTTTATTTACATCTAAGGTTTACTGTTTAGCCTTACACATTAATTACTTCTTATTTTAGGCTGACTTTTCCAAAACCAAATAAACAGGGGATTTAAAAAAAAACAACAACGAAACAAAACCCCTTCTTCATCCTTCTGTAACATTTTCTGTTGAAATGTGGTGTATTCTAGAGTAGGGGCAGATGTTTTCTCCTTAATGATCTGAAGGCATCTTTCTGCTCATTTATTTGACAGTATGAGAAAAGCTATTTAGAATTACTAAATATAACATCTTTTCTTTGTCAGAAATAGAAAGGTGCAAATTAGTCTGAGAATTAAACAAATACAAAGCTTAAGGATTCTAGGAGAAGCAAAGAAATAACTGAAAGCTGGGATTGGTAGCTGCATATGTCTCCTTCATTAAACTCATGCCTCAAGCCCAGTCAATCCAAGGAAAAGTTCAGTGAGCCAACTTCTACCATGCACCTGCTATGTGCCTGTAAATCTGCTGCATTTTGTTCCTGTGAACTATTGCAGGTTCTTAATGAAATAAAAAGTTAAACACATGTAACTGTTCATAAAACATGGAAATCTAATCTTTAATTAATCCCATGTTGTGTTGAAATATGACCTGTCTGTTTTTTTGTCATGTTAGTACATGATAAAATAAAATTTAACACTGCCAATTTCAACTGCACTTTTCAGAAAGGAGCTAGTGGGGAAGAAGTCTTTCAGAATTTGTGATCATCTACTTCCTGTGTGAGCATCGAGTCTCCTAGTACAAAAAAAGGTTGCAGGGAATAAATTACAGGTTGCTAGGAATATTATGTGCTTTCCTTCCTGTGCACTCTCCATTTTACAACCTATAGATTCTTGGATGTATCCTGGAACTGACTCTAAAAGAGTTCAGGACTTTACTATAATGATGAAATGCAGATTTTATTTTTCTTTTTCACTTAAAACCTTTAAGTATTGAAAGCATGTGTTTGAGAAATGAAAGATATTGTTGAGAATGGTTGGTCTGGAAAGTTTGGATCCCCTACTCTAGATGAAAGAATTGTGACATGACCCGTATTCATTTGCAAAACAATCCTTTTTAAATTCTTGTAATGGATAATTCATTCTGCTTTGTTTTATAGGACTCTAAATTTCAGTGGACTTTTTTCAGAATTCTGCTTTGGTCGAAAGTTCTCAGTACAGTTCAAACCTTTTGCTTGTTATTATAGCTGTGATTCTTGGAACCCACAGCTGGGTAGCAGAGTAAGTGATTTTAGCAAAAATTTAGGCGTAGCACAATGACACTTAGTTTACTGATAAATCTGCTCTTGGATGGAGAATCTGGTAGTAGGGATCTGACTCCATTAAATTAGATTAAATTTTTAAAAATATAGCTTTTCTGAGTGCCTACAACTCATCACAGTAAGAATTCCTTTTCAGATCTCTGTAGCCTGTTGACCTCTTTTTGATTCAGCGATTTTCTGTCTCACAGGCCTGTTCCTCAGCTAAAATATCTCTTACAGTTTTTGACAAAGTTCATATAAACTGGAACACATTCAACCATTGTTTTAATGATCTCCTTTTAAGTTTCTTTAGCATCTTAGTGTAATTCTGTGAACAAGATTTTCTTCAATTTGTAGGGTGAACTTTGGGAACATGTTATTGAATTTCTATAACATTTTCTGCTAATAAGAGAAAAAGCTTTGTTCCTTTCTAGTAGAAACTGTAAAAAACATCTTACATGTTGGCTCAGGCAGTGTAGGCTCCTGCAGAAACAGATCAGAGCTAACATGATTTTAACATCAAGGATGAATAAATTTCTTTGTAACAAAGTCTAAGATGGATTCAACCTAACATCTGACCCCTCTTTTTTTTTTTTTTTTTTAATCTTGAAATTCTTGAATTCTTGAATTTCCCTTGAAACTTTTCCTGTCACTTTTTCATAGACTACATTACCATTTTAAAAACTTCTTGTCATTATTTTCACCACTACAATTTTACTTCAGCTTTGAAATTTTTAGTAAATTGGGACAGTGGAGTGGTGGTGTTACAGTGTCCTGAGGAAATCTGGATCTTGTTGAAGGTAGTGGGTCTTTTGTTGATTTTAATGTTCTCCTTACTTTTAGAAAGCTATAAAGTTTGTATTTGGCCTTTTGGCTTTGCCAAGCATGTTTGTGCAATTCCAAAGGTTATTGTGCTATAACTTATTTAAGTTGTCTTCTAGTAGAGAGATGGTATCTCTCAGTATTTAGATCTTTGCAGCTTCTCTTCCTCTTCTTTAATTTCTGTTTATTCTCCACACAAGAGCACACTACTCATTATAAACTGCCATTATCTGATTTATCATTAAATTATTGAAATGAGCTAAACTATGAAAAAAGTGTTTGTCCATTACACTCTATTCAGCACAGTGTAAGGAAGACAGTTTATGCAACCTCTGAAATAGGACCAGATTAAGGCACCTTTGGAAAGCATGGAATACATTAAATGTTTTTTTGCTATCTCTGATAGTTTTTTTTGTAATGCTAGCTATGTTGTGGTGGGAAAGACTTCACATCTTCAGTGGTTTTAATTATTAGGTTTACATAACCTTAAAGAACCCAGAAACCATCTCCTACATCTTGTTGAAGAGATTGCAAGAATAAACTCAAATGACCTGGAGATAAGGTCATTTTAGAGGAGCCTTTAAAAAGGCATTAGAAAAAGCCACCTTCTCACCATATTTAGGTCCAGCTAAAAGAAGCAGAAAACCCTGGGAGAACTTTCAATAATAACAGCCTATTACTGTATCAAGACCAGGACATGGAACTGAGCTTACTGCCCTCTGGGGAAATTTTAAATATTTTTAAGCATGTATAAGCCACAATGATTGACATTTTCATAAATGTTTATACTGTAGAGGGATTGTTAAATTGCCAAGCATTTGCTAGTGACAGTGTAAAAGAAACCCTCTCAAATATTAAGCTATACTGCAGGAGGCTGAAAAAATTTTAACATCAGAATTGTGTATAAATGTTACTGTACTAGTTGATAGTTATGAAGTCAATGTTTCAGTTTGTTTTGCAGCAGTGTATGTGAAACATGAGGAAAATATGAAAATATTCTATCTTATTGGAATTTACTATTTATTGGAATTATTTTTTCATTTAATTTGATTTTAGGAAAATGAAGTCCTACATTTTTCACTCAGATGCCCAGTCTAAGTTAGTATTAATCTGAGATAATAATTCACCTTTATATCAGCAGTGGTTTTAGAATTTAAATCAATCCTTTTAAATTTGTATTGCATTTTCTAATACATATATAAGGCAAAATATGTAGAGATTTTATAAGTTTCATTATATCCATTTCAAGAATTCAAATTATGTCTTTATTTCCCAGTATATACCACTGTGTAAACATTTGCATGTGTGGATGTATGTTTTCATCACTATATATGCTTATAAAAATTATAGATAAGATTATTGTATTTTTTATATGGAAAGTTTTTACAGGTTCAGTGTTTCAATAGATATGTTTATCTTGAAAAAGAGGTGTGAAGTATATATTGCAAAATGCTCACCTCCTTTCAAAGACATGCTTGTGATGGTAGGAATCAAACTTCTGTAGTGATCCTTTGGATATTTCTTACTATGAGAATGGGTGAATTTATTTATGCATCCCTTTTGTCTCCAAAGCCTACTCACCGAGGAAGTAGTCTTCCTTTACTAGTCTGCTAATATAAAAAAAAAAAAAAAGACCTATATTCCCATAAATTCTCTTGCACAATGAAGGTGCTATGCAGGTTGCCTCAAAATTGCAGCTGAATGTTGTAATGTCAGTGGTGGAACTTTCTATTGCAGATATAGCCTTGTTGCACAATTACTTCCATACTGTGACTTCACTGAACGTAACAGCAGCTAGTTGCACCAGGTATTGTCCAGTATTCTGAATACATAATTTCAGTGCTCATTTTAGTGTAAACTAATTAAGTTATTTTAGTAAAGTCACACTTTTTTTCCATTGTAATCTTTGTAATTTAGAATTTCCTTGCAGTTCTGAAGATAATTTAATGAAAATTCCAGTCATAATGAGATCAAGTGACATGACTGACAGGTTTTCCCATCATACCTAGTACTTAAGAAAGCATAAAGGCACTTAGAATTTCATTACTTCTGCCTAGAGCAATAACAAAAATTTTCAAATCCTAAATACCATATCTGAACAGAATGGGTTTTGTGTTGTTTTAAGTATTGATATTGAAAGACTTGATTAATTTGGTTACTAGCATTTATTGTAGTACTTATAGGTTTTGTAAACAACTTTGTTTTCCCTTCTTTTTGATTTCATTTCCACTTACATACATGTGTATATATAGGCACACAATTAATAAAACTCTTCTGATGAATTTTAGGAAAAGCATACACTCCATTGTCAGCTTGCTCAGCTGTGAGGAGAGGGGAGGCAGATTTCATAGAATCATAGAATGGTTTGGGTTGGAAGAGACCTTTTAAAGATCATCTAGTACAATCTACCTGTAGGCAAGGACATCTTTCTTTAGATCAGGTTGCTCAAAGCCCCATCCAACCTGTCCTCAAATGCTTCCAATGATGGGGCATCCACAACTTCTCTAGGCAACCTGTTCCAGTGTCTCACCATCCTCATTGTAAAAAATTTCTTCCTTACATCCACCCTGAATCTACCCTCTTCCAGTCTAAAACAGTTGTCCTTTGTCCTGCTGCTACAGGCCTTGGTAAAAAGTCTCTCTCTGTCTTCTCATTGTCCTGGTTTCAGCTGGGATAGAGTTAATTGTCTTTCTAGTAGCTGGTATAGTGTTATGGTTTGGATTTAGGATGAGAAGAATGTTGACAGCACACTGATGTTTTCAGTTGTTGCTAAGTAGTCTTTAGACTAAGTCAAGAATTTTTCAGCTTTTCATGCCCAGCCAGCAAGAAGGCTGGAGGGGCACAAGGAGTTGGGAGGGTACACAGCCAGGGCAGCTGACCCAACTAGCCAAAGGGGTATTCCATACCATGGGATGTCATGTCCAGATATAAACTGCGGGGAGTTGGCCTAGGGGGGGATCGCTGCTTGGGAACTAACTGGGTGTCGGTCAGCAGGTGGTGAGCAGTTGCATTGTGCATCACTTGTTTTGTATATTCCAATCCTTTCATTATCATTATTGTCATTTTATTATTGTTATTATTATCATTATTAGTTTCTTCCTTTCTGTTCTATTAAACTGTTCTTATCTCAACCTATGGTTTTTACCTTTTTTCCCGATTCTCTCCCCCATCGCACTGGGTGAGGGGAAGTGAGCGAGCAGCTGCATGGTGCTTAGTTTCTGGCTGGGGTTAAATCATGACGCTTATGGGCCCCCTTTAAGTATTCAAAGGCTGCAATAAGGTCTCCCCAGAGCCTTCTTTTGTCCAGGCTGAACAACCCCAACTCTCTCAGCCTTTCTTCATAGGAGAGATGTTCCAGCCCTTTTAACTTAAGTTTGAAATGTGTTAATGACAAGAACTTATTTGTGAGTAAAGATATCACCGATAGGCTGAAGTATTCAGAGATCTGAAAACTGAGGCAGGAACTGGAAATTATAGAAGGACAGTAGGAAGGAGCAGAAGGTTAAAATAGCCAAACATGGAGAGTTCTTTACAGAGGTGCCTGGAAATCTTAAAGTCGAACGCACATCTAGATCTATATACTTGGTATGGATCACAGAGATGCCGTGAAGCTGGACTAGTGGGTTAGAAGAGTATGACTTGTTTAGAAAAGACAAGCCAAGGAAAACCTGTAGTTATACTTCATCTGAAAAATTTATTTATAGCTCTCTGATGTTCAAGCAAGAAAGTGAGAAGTAGACTTCTTGAAGGCACACCTTTACCAGCCTGGCTAAAGTTATGAAGGGAAAAGAAAAGGGACATTGTCATTCTTGGAATCTATTGTAGACAGCTTGCTCAGAAGAATAGAGTCACTAGAAACACCTGAAGGATTTGGTGTAGTTGAATTAGAGAGCACCAGTTACTCAATTCCAAAAATGGTATGTAAGGATAGAGAAGGTCTCACGTATGGACAACTTTATTTTAAAACATAAAGAAAGTTATTATTACAAACAGCATTTCTTAGATTTGGCTATGACTAAGAGATTTCTAAAACGGAATGAGAATCTGCACTTGGAAGCCAATTTGTGTGAAAGTAACTGTAAAATGGTAACATTTGTGGTTTTAGGAAGAAGCAACCATAGTAGCAGAACATGAACAACCGACATAAAAAAACATACTTTAACGAATTTGAGGACCTAGTAGAAATGGTCTCCTGGGAAGATAATCTAAAGGATAAATAAGTGAAAGAGAGCTAGCAGTTACTGAAAGAATATGTTAAAAGCACAGTCACAAACTGTCACAATAGGGAGGAAAGACAGGAAGTACATGTACTCAGAAATATGGATGCATCAGGCTACACAAATAAGGCTCATGAAAGCTTTAGGGAAAAAGTTCTGAAGGTGTTAGAATAATACGTTAGAATGATAGAATGTTAAAGGATAGCACTGGTCCATTGCTTAGCAAGAAAGAATAACAAGAAACAGAGTAAAAAAAAATCCCCTTCAGTTCTGTAGGCATGTATTTAACAAAACAACATTACAAACAGAACTGTGAAGGAGAATTTAAAGAATATTAACGTAACGTGATGTATTCATGTTGACAGGATCCAGTTAAATTTGCCCTTAAGTACTTAGAAAACCTAGCCAACTCAATCCCTGAACCATTAGCAAACATAGTACCTAACTTCAAAAAAGGAAAAATAGACTATTGTAGAGTTATAGCTGAATCAGTGTAATTTCAACATCTGGAACATTACTGGAACAAGTTATTAGGCATTCAGTGTGTAGGTCCAGAGGAGATAATAAAGTAATAAAAACAGCTAGTATGATTTTGTCAAAAACAATCACATTGACATACTCTAATTACTTTATTTGATGGGATTTCTGGGTTAATCGGTTGTGGGAACAGATAGGATTAATTTTGACTTCAGGCAAGGTTTCTGACACTGTCCCATAAAGAAGTCCATAAATAAATCAGGACAATATGATCTAGATGAAATTAAGACAAGGTGCGTAAATAGTAGGAAATGATACTTAAAGCTGAGTTATCGTGTCTGATTGTCAAGGAGGGTGGACAGTGCTGGGCCTGGTTCTGTTCAACATTTTCATAAATGACTTGGTAACAAACTAACAAATATTCTTCATATAATTTACGGATGAAATATGAGAGTTTGGAAGCATTTTGAACAACAGGAAAGAAAGATCATTATTTTGGAAAATTTGAGATGTTTTGTATCACTGTGCTGAAATTCAGTAATAAGTGTAAAATGCTTAAGGGTAAGAGTGAAATACACAAATACAAAATGAGATAAAAACCCTAGGTATTTATTCTGAAGAACATTATCTGAATGCCTTAGTGGACCACAGACTTTGCCAGCTAAAAAAATGATGGTTTTGATATATAAACATCAGATGTTATTCTGGTTGTATTAACCAGAATGCCACATGCAGTATATGCAAGTTAATGATTTTATTCTGCACCTGATGAAGACTTGACTATGAAGTGATGTGTCCATTCTTTGCCTCCACACTTTAGAAAAGAGCTTAAAATTATAGCATACTCAGAGAAGAGTAGCAAAATTACAAGACCTATGGAAAATTCCCTTTTGAGCAGAGAAGACATATTTAATTGAGTTCATCTAAATGATGGAACTCACTATAACAGACTTTCAGTATGTAAAAGACTTATAGGCAAAAGACATCCATGTGGATGAACAGGTAATAATTAGCTTGGTTTTCAAAAAAACCCATAAGTAACCAACCAATCAAAGCCCAGTGTTTTAGATTTGGTACTGGGAAAAACATCCACCTTTGTGAATGAAATGCTGGAATGCTGACTAACAGGAAACAGTGTAGAATCTCTTTCATTGTTTTTTTTTTAAGAGAAAAATATGTCTTGAATGGTCTAGATGCTCTTAACTCTGCTTTTGGGATAGGCAAGTGACTTCATTACTCCTATACACTCCGCCAGCCTTCCTTTTCTATGATTCTTTGTAAAATGCTATGTCAAAATTCTGATTTTGCCCTCATCTCTATACTTTTTAAACTTCTGTTTTGTTTAATGTGGCTTTTTAATTTGGTCTTTGTATCTGGGGAACTGGACAGGTTACCTCAGACATGATGCCTTCCTAATTAATCAGTTATTCCAAATAGGTTTGCACATATAGAGGCAGGGAACAGAACTTCTGAGTCAGCTCAGGGTGAGTCACTTGCCAGACTGCTGCTATTTATTACTCCACAAATACTCTCTCTACAGTTTTGCATGAGCACTTTCTGTCTTGTGGATGCTCCAGATGTGCATGTGGAGCACAGCAGTCTCTCTGCTGTTGACCAAGAATATCACCTCTCCAGGCTTCGATCTTGTTTGTTTTGGGGCTATTTGATGGAAATGGCAGCCACCGTATCTGAACACATCACATTAGAGCTAGCTGGAATCACCAATTTTGTCCTATAGGCAATTCCAGTATTTTGACATTTGTTTTCTGTCTCCGTTACTAGATTAGATTTCCTGTCACATTGGTTTCATTTAGGTGAGTCTGCAGTGCCTCATGGAAGATATAGTTCAGGCAGGCTAACACATATTGCACCACTATCTTAGAACAAATTGCGCTGGGTATACCATTTGCTTGCATGACCTTTGTACCAGAGTAATTAAATGAGCTTTGATAGAGTTATTCCTGATTTGTGTCTGTAAGCAAGAGAACCATAAGCAGATTGTTTCAAACTGTGTGATTCAGTAAGAAAGCAGGGCCTCTTTTCATAATTGGGAGGGTTTCTTTTTAAAAATATTTTCTCTTTTCATTTAAAAGTTGAGAGGTTTATGTGAAAGCATAGATGGACAGGTTTTATTTTCATTGATGATGAAATTAATTTCCATAGATATCCCCATCTCTTTTGCTTCAATAAAGGAAAAAAAAAACCAACAAAAAAAAGCATCCTCAGCTGGAGCGAGGAAAGACATTGCTTCAGGAGCAGCAGTGACGTAATCTTTTGTTCATTTTACTCCTGCACAGCTGATGGGTGATACTTAGAGGTATTCTGTTCTTTAAGCAGAATTCTTCTGTTTTTCACAGTTTAAGTGATTATGTAAAACAGTTGTTTGTCTTGAGTCTGTTGTGTTTTTTAAATTATTTCTGGCAAAACAGTCACATTTTCCCTTTAGTACATTATACTCTGGTTGTAACAGTTTATTTATTCTGAAAATTAAATAGTAGACCACCATGTCATGTTTTTCCATGGAAGTTTACTAAAGCTATAAAGTTCCTTGAAAGCTTTTAAGTTTTTGCTGTTTTGTGGATAATGAAAGCAACATCATGCAAAACTTCTGTCCATTTAAACAATAGCAACCATATTTCTTCATCCATTGCAATGTTTTTGTTTCTGGTCCAACAAGTATAGTTTTCATTATTCATTTATCTTCATTGATTAATTTTGCATTTCACTTCTCTTTTGAGATCAGATATTTCAACCTATTTTTTTTGTTTACATGGCTGTTGTCCAGTACGTAAATTGTGGGAATTTCCAAATCCATCTTATACTTGTTTTACATTATAGCAAAACCTGCACAGATGCTTTCTTAGCTTTATATGTGTTTTCATGGGTCTTATTTTCAGATTTTCTCCCTTTTACATGGGAAGTGACAATCTAGTATTTACTTTTTTCTTCAGTCCTCAGCAACAATATATTATTCAGCCTTCATTTCCTTTCCTTTTCTCAGAAGAGCATGAGCAGAAATACCTAGGAAATCGGCTTCTAGGAGAGGGATACCAGAAGAAGTACCTGTATAGAAATCCATGTGAGCTTGCTGCCTTGCCCTAACATAACTACCAGTGAAATTTTTGGGAAGTGTGGAATGTCGCTGTCACAGCATTCATAGGCCCTGCAAGCACTGAGCTAAAATAGGAGCACCTTATCCAGCAGGCCCTCCCTGCTTTCTGTTCCAGATAGCTCTTCAATCATTTTGACCCACGTCTGCATCTATCATAGCTAGGTTTTGACTTGCCAGTCTACTTCTAGTAGTAAAAGTCAAGCAGCACTAATGCCAGTCTCCCTGCTGCAGAGCTTCATCTACTGTGTTGGCTTTTATCTGTGACTTTAAAACTCCTCAGGGCTTTGTCCCTGTTATTCAGTATAATTACATATTTTAAGCACTATGTAACTTTTGGCAGTACCAGCTTATATAACAGAATGCGGAAAAAATATTTTTTTATAGCATTGGTAGTTTATATTTTTTTGTGTAGTAGGATGATGTTTCAATTTATTTGTTTGGATTTGTGATAAAGTAAAATCTTATTAGAGAATGCTTTATTATACTGCAACCTCTAGTAAAGCAGACATGGAGTTGATTAAATAATTCACTACTTTGCCTTTTTCTTATCTTTAATTGAATCTAGCCCATCTCAATTGGACAAAGAGGGCTCTTTGAAGTTTTTCCTTTATGTCAGCTTTCATGTGTGGCAAAAAAAAAAAAAATACAGTTAATATATAACCAGGTTTGAACCTTACTATGGACCATTCTTATAACAGTAATTAAAAGCAGTATTAAAAAAGAGCAGTAGAAAGCTTGGTGATTCTTTCTCCAGTACTTTGATGTAAGTCTTGCAACGTGGAGGATCAGCTTCTTACCTCCATTGCAGCAGCATAAGCAAGGAATAATTCCACCAAAGCCATCAGGGCTAATGAGAGGATGATCAGTTCTGCTGTTTACCCAAGGTCTGTGGGGATAGGGGGCCTGTGTTCTGGATATGCTGATTTTACAATGAATAAAGTAACTGAAAAAATAATGAAATTAAAATTTTGTAACTCTTCCCTTAAAATCCCAGGATTTTAAGGCCTTCATTACTTTGATATTCCTGGTTAAAAGCCAGATTGTGCCTATTATAATAAATAAAAGAGAGTCATGGAAGTAGTTTAGGTTTAGTCAGAGCTAGCATAACCTGATCCAAAAAAACAAAGAGACATTTTAGACAAAAGTGACAAGGTTGAGCAGGAATTGAGAGAACAGAAATTAAATCAACGTTCGGCTGTCAATTATCTGGTCTGTATGTAGATCATGCAGTGGGTTCAGTCAGCACAATTAACTCTGCTCTGGCCTTCTTGCGTGTGCCATCACTCAGAAGTCCAAAAGCCAAAGGTTGTGCTGCTTTCTGATTTGAGCTGACTCTGCAGTTGGGTGTCATTAATGAGCTTTCCAAGAAAGAGAGACACAAAGTGCCAGGAATGAGGGATGGAGAAAGAAGAGGGAGTTGTGAACAGTGTCAAAAGCCAGAAAATGGATCAAAGGCACAAAGTTAGTAGATACCACAGAATGCTTGAAGGCTGGAAGGCATCTTTGGAGATGATCTAGTCCAACCCCCTTGCCCAAAGAAGGATCAGCTAAAGCAGGTTGCCCAGGGCCATGTCCAGCTAGACTTTTAATGTCTCCAAAGATGGAAAGACTCCAAGACCTCTCTGGGCAACCTGTTCCAGTGCTTGACCACCCTCACAGGGAGAAAGATTTTTCTTATGTATAAAGGGAATTTCCTTTATGTCAATTTATGTCAATTTGTACCCATTGCCTCTTGTCCTGTCCTCGGGAATGACTGTCAAGAGTCTGTTCTCGTTTTCCTACTCCTACTCATCAGTTATTTATACATTTTGCTGATATCCTCCCTGAACTTTCTTTTCTCCAGGCTGAACAGTCCCAGCTCTCTCAGCCTTTTCTCATATGGCAGGCGCTCCAGTACCTTAATCATCTTCGTGGACTTGCTCCCATGTGTCTATGCCTCTCTTGTACTGGGGAGTCCAGAACTGGACACAGTAATCCATGAAATGATAGGAAGCGTATTCAAGATGTGGAAGTAAGAATCCCCACAAAAGAGGCAGCATCAAGCAGGCCAACGGTATTTGACTGAGGAACAGCCTGGGCTAGAGATCCTCTATATCCATGTGGTCCTAAGCAGAGCTGGCTCAGCTGTTTTTGCATCTTCAGTGGAAGTTTTGTGGGAACTACAGAGGAAAAAGCAAGGGTAAACAAGGAGTATGCTGGAGTATGGGCTTGTCGTTTTTCCTTCACCCAGGAATACACATTTATATGAATGCATGTGGAGTTTGTGAGAGGAGAAAGAATTGGGAGAATGAGGAAATGTCTCCAAGATATTCTATAGGTGTATTTAGGGTCTCTCATGTGCGCTTTGAGAAACTACAAAGGAAATTGAGCTGAGTCCAAAAGATCTGTGCCTATATTGACATAATGCTGAGTTTGATCTGATGTATTTTATCTCTCAGGAGGGCTTTTTTAATTCAAGCTTAGCTCTCTGTAAAGCAGGTACATCTTGGCTAGCTCATAGGACGGGCAGAACGAACTCAGCATCTCCTGTAATGCACTGTGTAGGCTCATGTAGGCCATTGCCAGGAAGGCTATAATCTACTACGGAAGCTTTTGGCATGGAAAAGACAGGGAAGGAGGCTGGCGTAAAGCCCGAGTGAAGTGAGTGAGCAACTACTGCACTAAAACTTTGTGCTTTGAAATCCCAAGGCAGGTAGTGAAAGAGGAGAAAAGCTAAAATTTTCTTGGAGTTTGTAGAGAGTCAAATGGTGTGTAAGTAGGAATAATCCAGAACTGTGTAAAAGTTGAACAAGGTGGAGGCAGAACTTCGAATGTAAGTCTAAGGAGGCAGAGAAGGCAGGTGGATGACAGCAGGGAAAGCATTAGGAAGAGTATCTATCAGATTTTCAGAGCCAAGTGGGCAAATAAATGGAAGAAAACTATACCATCACATAAAAGAATATAAAATACATGCTTTTTAAGAAGGAAGACTGTTTAAATAGCTTGTTCATGAAAGAATGTCTGATTCTTCTAAACTCAAAATGTATTGAAATTTATTTAATTCACAAGGAAGCTGTGGTGAAGTGAGGTGCAGTTGGTATCAACTTTCTCTATATTCCTACTTCTTTATAATCAAAGGGCAAAGATATGAAGTTGTTGAAGATTCTTTCAGCTGCAGTTTCTCCCTTTACCGTATAATCACCACACAGCTGCTTTAGAGCATACTTCAGGTTGATCATAGGGATTTAGTTTTGCTGATGGCTGCCTGCAAGTTTTTATTTGAGAAAGCTTACGCATGTCATTCTGTAATGGTTCCTATTTTCATTTTAGGTCAGTATGCTTATGATGGCAAACAGCTATAAATGGCACCACCAGGTGCAGGCATGAGAAACCAAGTAGAAGAAACTCTCGTCACAATATACTCTCATGTTTTCCCCTTGACAGCAGTGTTTGTCTTCTGCAAGATACAAACCCTATGTTTCCAAATAAGTCATCATAACACTCATGAAAAAAGATGTTATACTGCAGCATTATCATTTGTGAGGCTCTTGGTCTTTCATAGTGGAAGTTTAAAGCCTCTTACATGATTGGAAGGTGGTGGGGACTTGAGGTTGTGATGTGCTGTGGTTGATCTTTGGACATGTTTGGGTAAACGTAGCAGGCTACATGGTAACCAGCAACAGTAGCACAGGTGTCCTTTTCTGGTCTGAGACAGATCTGAGTATAAAATATAGTTCTGACTTTCATGCTGCTTTAGGATAAGCAATAGGTAGCTCAGTTTTGTATTTGTTCTTAGAGTGGAAACATTCAAGTGCATATATGTTCCATAAACTCCACAGAACTGTCATCAGCCTCCAGATGCCAGTCCACCAGCTGCTCGTGTTTTTTGAAATTATGATGGCTTCTTTAGTTTGTGTCCAAAAAAACTCTAAGGGTTTGGGGTTTATTTGGGAGTTTGGGGTTTTTTTCCCCCTCAAATGGAGAAAAATGTTTGACAAAATGATTTGGGAATTATTTACAAATATGAGTAATTTATAAAAAGTCAACTGGGAGTAAGGCAAGCACCTTAAAACATATATGGTCTATGTGTCCTGCACATTGTAGGTGAGGAAATAAGCATCAAAATGGTTTGCACATGTCATAGGTATATTGCAAAATGTTTCCTATAGGCACGTACTGGAACCTATTTAGAGCCAACTTAAATTTTTGGCTTAGAAATACCTTTGTTTATGAAGATCTTATATACATTTGAATACATACTATTTTACTATTCTTGTCTTTTGTGTCTTCCATCATCCTCATATCCCACTTCTCTCTCTCCCTTTCTCCTTTCCCTCCTGTGAACCCATTTTTTAAGTTTTCCCAGACATCCAGCATTTCATGATGTACAGCAGAGGATTCTGGGAATTAACAATCTCCCACATGAGGTGTGATGGCTCCCTTTGCTTAAATCTTCCATAAAATATGTTTTGACCATGGAAGTCACCTGCCACAAGCCTGTTTATCCCAGAGATCTGTGAGCTTGCATGGCAGTAGCTGGGTGAATGGTGAATGCCAGATGACCAAATGTTCTGGGAAAGATTCTTGAAAGGATGAAGTAACAGTGTAACCTGTACAAAACAGCGGAGAAAGCTTTGAGTCAAATTTGTTATGAAACTGCATGTTATTCTTAACTGAGGTTAACTCAATTTTTTTTTGCAATATACCTTCACAATACCATCAATATTTCCCTCTGTGGGATGTGCAGTTTCTCTGATTTACATATTTTCATATCATAGAGATGCCAGTTTTCCTAGACACTTCAGCTGTATCAATTCTGCCTTGCTTTTGCTTGAAACAATACTGAAGTGGGTTTTGGCTGGGCTGTATTGTTAAATACTAGTCTGCCATCATTGTGCTGTTTTCAAAGGTACACTTTTTAATTGTACCTACCACATATAGCTGCATGTTATGTTTCAAAAGCAATACCAAAAAGTTACATTATTTTAAAGTGACTTTTATCACAAGATTAAAGAGAGAGAACCTTACAATTGAAATTCAAATCTCATCTGTCCTGTTGTGTTTCTGGACTTTTTTTGTCTGCATCTGTCCTAAAGATGATACTGTCAAGGTAGCTGGAACTGGACCAGAAACTGATCTGCCTTGACAGTTATACCAGCTGGAAGCTCTTATCTTTTGTAAGTGAAAGATGTATTTGGTTTTTTTCAAATAAGAGATACTTTGATTTAGAGTCACAGCTGTGGCCAAGTAGTGCTTGGCACATCTTAAGTGGTGGATGGTGGAAACATTACTTCAAACCATGCTGGTTTCTCTTAAAGCCAGTCTCTGAGCACAGGTGAAGACTCTAAGTGGTGTGCTTTGACTTGCACTGGTTGCCTGTGAACCCAAAGGACTTAGGACAGCAGTGGTTTTGCTTTCTTTTCCCTGGCTTTCCTGCCTGATCTATGCTTTTTAGCTGGGGCTGGGGAGAGCTTGGTGCAAGCTGTCAGGATTGGAAGGCTGAATGCATATCATGCTCTAAAAATGTGTGAGAGTCACTGTTTATCCTGACTGGAAAGCACTGAGCTTGAATAGGAGCGTGCACTGTTTTCAGTAATTATCGTTGCACAATAGATGGGGGGACGGCACTGTAATGCAAATGTCCTAGCTGGACTTCTTCATAACTAGTATGGAGCTGCACCACTTCCAGCAGTGGGATGCCATCAAGTCTGAATTGATCTTGGATATAGTAGAACAGGTTGCTAGCTGTTGTTCTAGTCCAAAACAAGGATTACCAAACTGTGGCATACCTTTTTTTCAGAATTCATACACCATGTATTTCAAAGCAGCATGGAAAATAATAGTGGTAAAACAATAATATTACATCTTGCTCATTTATTCACAGAGGAGATGAATGACAGCTGTTGGGTGGCCAGTAAATACCCCCTCCTGCACCTGTGCAGAGTTTGGCACAGACATGCGCCAGCCACCACCATCGCTATACAGAAGAGGTGGGACAGGAGACTTCCGAAGTGTGTGTGTGTGACCCAGCACTGACTCTGCAGGAGTGGCTGCTCACTGTATAGGGGAATCCCTGTGGAAAAAAATGACACATTAGAAAATGTCACAACCAAAGGGGGCTAGCCAGAACGCCATGTGGCATTTCCATGTGTTTACCAATGTTTGCCTTGCTTTCACGTGTTTGGTTTTGGTTAAAGAAACCTATGGCACAACTGATGAAGTAAATCAGTTTAACATAAAAGGTCAGCCTTAGGCGATTCCCTTCTCCCTACTATTCCACTGGGCCTTAGAGATATTAAACCAACATGCATGAAGAGCAGCATCACACTGTCCAGGTTGTGTCTACATCACACTCCACGTTTTGTTCAGAGGACTCATTTTGAACCATTCTTTAAAATGAAATTAAAACAAACAGCAGAATTTGAGGTGACTTTTGCAGATAATACTCATTAGGTGGCAGGCACTACAGCAGCTAACAGACGTGATAACCTTTAAATCATTCTCATCAAATTTGACTCATCTAACCGCTGCAGATATATTTTTAATGGCAGTGACTATCATAGGTCTGGGTATCTTCTTCACAGTCCAATTTTATTTCATGTTTGTGCTTCTACCTGTAGGCTGCTACACTGGATAGTTCCAGGGGACTATCTTGTCAGGATGCTAAATATGACTATTACTGAATTGTTCTTTTAGTGCTAATAAAATGAAAAGGAGGGACAACTATAAATGGATGAAAGAACTAGAGCACGTAGTACTTCTGGAAGATATAATCTGTTTATGGTAAGTTGCATTGGTAGTAAAAAGACACCATGAACTATTTAAAGAAATAAATGCATTCTTGAGTTCAGTGTTACTTGAGTTCCATCCTGCCACAGAAATAATTATCATCATATGTGAATTATTATTGTATATTATCCCAACAGTGGAAAGTAGCCAAAGAGTTGGGGCCACATTTATACTCTTGTAGACTTGTGACTGATCAGTTAGAGCTAGTGTACCATAGAGCATTGTACCATAGAGATCAACCAGTGCTTGATACCAATTTCAATGGCAGCACACCCCAGGCTGCCACTCTGTAGCTTTCTGTAGTGTTACTCCTGCTGTTTTTTTTCTACATTATTTGCCTCAATTCTTAACAGGGTTCATTGCATCCATACATACTTCCATGTGCTGTTTCTACTTGTATTTTTCACAGTTACCTATGTAGCTACAAAGCTGGCACTACCAAGAAGTAACACCTAGCTTCCTTCAAGACTCAAACGTTGCCTGATTTCTGTAGCTGTTTTTCTGACATGTCCATGGAAAAGGTTGAACTCTGAGCAAAGCACAAAGTAATTCTACCTTGTTGTCACATTTTGAAGAGGCATACAGAAGGTCAAAGTGTTCCTGCAGATCTGAAGCAAGGAAAAGTTGATGAAGGGCATAGACTGCATAGACAGGATCAAGTAACTCATGAAGGCATAAAACAATTAAAGTAGTTTCATGACCTGGAGGTTGTTGGACTGAACAACACTGTAACTAGTTAACCAGAATTTAAACTTATACCTATTTTTCAGCTAAATATAGACATTTTTTACAAGTACTTTGAGGCATTATAAAAGCTGTGATTTAAAGAGAACACTATTTCCTGAAGTGTTTTTTTCTAAAAACTTTTCTCATTTATTCTTTCTATGGTGTTGAGTGGTTTGAAGTAGTCTCCCAAGCTGGAGTAGTATGCAGATTTGAAGGTGACAGCATCAAAGAAAAATCAATGTTTGCAAATATGTTAGTGCTTGTTCATAGTATTTTGAGACATTGCCCTGATACTGTGTGATTGATCAGACTAAAGGAAAGCATTTTCTTCATCCAAGCTGCTGAATTCCATTGTGATGGATGCGGCAAGCAAGCTTGTCCTTCTGCACTGACCTTTCTAAAGCTGAACATGTCAGATTCTCATCACAGATGGCATTGCTTAGAGGTTCTTTGTCAGATCCCTTGTCACTGAGATTGTGTTTGTATTTTGGGTCAGTAAAATACAGGCTGATAAAAAACTAGCATTATTTGGGTATTATCTGAAAATGTAACTCCCCAAATCATCTATCATACTACTACATATCAGAAAGTTGATAAAATTTTTGCCAGCAAAATCAGGTGAAATGAGAACTGCCTTTCCAAAACACTGGTCATAGTTTATTTAAATTCTGAAAATATTAAAAAACTGACAGTAAGCAGTTGACACAAAGTCTAACTTGTTGCTGCTTTTAAGCATTTCACAAGAGTAAACATCTGGTGAGGCCACTTCAATCCCAATTTTAATAATATCCTATTTAGATAATAAACTTCTTTCATGTGCTTTAAGCTAAGCCTTTCCTCATGTGCAAGTCTGCATGAATTTGTAACACACAGGGGAAGACATCTGGGTCTGGATTTAATTCCATGTTTCCACAACCAAGTGTTGAAAAAACAACATAAACTTAAGACTTTGTGAAAACCAATGTGTTTGCAGTTCATTTTATTAATTGAAGCACAGTTATCAACAAGAGCTTGGGTGTTACAAACAACATTAGAAGCATTACTTTGATACACTGAAGTACAGTGAAACACAGGCTTCTTCTAAGTATGTGCAGATTTTGTTGCAAAGATGGAAGATATTGAAATGAAAGCCAAGCCATTGTTACTGGGATCCCTTACAGTAATATGATATTATTTAAGGTGTCATATGGATCTATGGGCCTTGTCACTGATACTTGGACATGAAAAATGCCTAGTAAGAACTGTGCTTGTGGAGACTCCCTGCCTAAATTTAAACTTCTGCCTAGCTGCCAATTTGTGTTGGTTTTTTATGTAGTAAAAAACTACCAAGTATATACTATAATAAAACTTAATGCCAGAGTAAACTGAAATGCAGTATGTTTTATCAACTTAAAGGCATTTTAAACAATAGAACAGGGGGAAAGTACCTCTGAAGGACAGTAAGTGGAGTCAAGTGATATCATTAAGGTATTTTGAAACTGAGACAGTTAATGTAATGGTAATGGAAGTAAAATATAAACTCACTGTGAAATTCATAACTCATTTCTATCTGGCTGCAAACACAGTGAATGTGTGTAAGGTATTTTAGCTTAATCAGACTAGTACATGTAGAGTCCGTCTGCAATTCCAGCTGGAAAAACTAATGCTTTTTGCTTTTGTTGCTTTATTAACATAAAAAAGAGAAACTACATGTGGCTTTAATAGCTCACTAGATTTCTTATAACTTAGATGTATTGTACTGTTTATGTATATGGGCTCTGGTATTGTTTTCTTTCCTTGTTTTTATTCCTAGCTTGAGATTTTTTTTAAACAGTTCATGTTCACAATCACTGTAAAGTTCAGTCATGTGCAATTATCTGTGAAGATATGCATTTTACATATTTTTCTATATTTTATAATTCTTCAGAGTAGTAATGAATGGTATACAGTATGAAAATACGAGTTTATTTGGAAGAAAAACCCCTTCATGATATAACCATCATGGCCAGTTAGAAATACATAATGAAGAAATACTCACAACATGTAGCCTGTGTACGGTTCCATCTGACCTACTGAGCTATCTTCCTGAAGGGACCTTGATTTAGTTTTCCAGGCTTTTGATTTTAACAGAAGTATTTCCAGATTATAATTTGTTGCTTGGAGCTGACACTGAATATGGGTTTGTCGTGGTTTCAGCCCGGCCGGTAACAAAGGACCACGCAGCCGCTCGCTCACTCCTCCGCCCCCCTCTCCGGTGGGATGGGGAGGAGACGGAGGAGAGAAAAGAAAAAGAAACTGGAACCTCGAGGGTTGAGATAAAGGCAGTTTACTGGGACAAACACAAAGAGATTATAACAACAACAACGGCAATAATGAAAAAAAAGTATACAAAAAGAGTGATGCACAGTGCAACTGCTCACCACCCGGGACCCGACGCTCCGCCACTTCCCCCACCGAAAACAGAGACCACCCCCCGGCCCGCTCCCCATCTATATACTGAGCATGATGTCCCATGGTATGGAATAGCTCCTTGGCTAGTCCAGGTCAGCTGCCCCGGCTATGCCCCCACCTCCCAGGTTCCTGTAAAAATTAACTCTATCCCAGCTGAACCCAGGACAGGGTTCAAGTCCACTATTAGATTTCCCAGTCTGCCTCTGAGATGCTGCTGTGGACTTAAACAGCTTAAGCTACCACTTGAGGACTTCTGAGAATTTGTTGTAATTATCCATGTTATTCTTCTCTTTGTGACATCTATGAGCCTTGCAAAAACCTAGATGCATTAAAAATTTTACATACAAGGGCACAGAAGACGGTTAAAAAATTTGCTCGTTTGGATCGCAAGGGTAAATGCCTCCCTTGGTTCCCTGCACTTCTATATAGGACCCTATGTTGTTTTCATTGCCATGTTCTTTTTCCTAATTCTTTCGAGTCTATGCTTTTTAAGCAGTTCATATTGACATTCACTGTAGTATATGCTGTCATGTGCAATTGCATGTGAAAAAGTCGTACCCAGGAAAACGGGAAGATGTAATGTGACAAAGCTGAGTGTTAGCAGGGCTCAGACTGGGAGGAGAATTTAAAAAATCATGTCCCATATCTGCATTCTTTTTACAGGGAAGGGAGAACAGGTCATTTATCAGCACAGGCTATACATTACCTTCAGCTTCCACTCAGAAACATGGGAAAGAGAAGTTTGTTTGTGACATCTACTCTCTTCAGATTTTGTCAAGCTAAATAAGCCCTTTGAGTAGCTGGGTCACCATGGTCTTTGAAAAGTACTGTCAGATAGCTGGTGCTAAGGAGTCATCAAATTTTCCGTTATGGTCTTTTAAATAAAACATTTGCTCCTATTCTTGGCTCTTCTCTGCCATAGTTCCTTGCAATAGTCAGCTAGACTAGAGGCAAATTTGAAGCTCTCTACCCTCTGAAGAAATACCACTGTATAGGAGGAATGCTACCTGAAGTAGTGGGAATGCCTCCACAGAGAAGAGCACAAGTAACAATGGGGATGTGCATTCCAGTGGTTAGAATAGGAAACAGGAGAATGGGACCAAAGACTGCTTATTGCTCTTTCTGTGAAAGAAATTTTCATGCGTACCTGTGTGATCTAAAGATCTTTCTGAATAGCAAAAATCTGAATTCAAAGTAACCCAAGGAATCTGGGATAATGCTTATGCTATCCAAGGAAAATGTGTTTGTCTCCAAAAATAAAACAGAGTTGCACTATAGGTACTGCACTAAGACCACTTAGGGAATCAGGTATTCTACAATAAGTGGTTTAAAGGAACCCTGAGATACATAAGTTTCAAATAACAGCTTTTCAACAATTAAAATATCTGATAGAAGAAAAAATGGAAAATATCCCATGAAACTGTTGTTGACATTTCTGTAAATTCACTGAAATTGGAAAATATTTAATAATATTTATTAAATATAGTGAAATTCTAGATAAATTGAAGTTTTGGAGAGAAATTTCTGTATACCATAGCATAAACTTTTGATGGGCTTTTTATCAATTAATATATGCAAAAATGCTGGGAAAAAAAAACCCCTCAAATTCCTATATCTATAACAAAAATAGGGGAAAATCCATTTTTAAGAACAGGTCTATTTGGATGTTCTTTAAAAATATCTTCCAAAGATCTTACCTGGTATTTCATAGGTGAAAGCAGAATTTTACTGGGAGAGAACTGAAGGCAATTGAATTTTATGAGTTAAAAGATGAACAAATAGTAAAGCATTTTCATATGCATATTTTCATTGATTTATTTTCATATATATACATATATAATTATTTCCATGGTTTTAATTAGTCATAAAATAACCACAGCATGCTAATTGGTACTGTATATTTTGTAATATTAATAAAATAGGAATATATTTATTTGCTTTGAGGTATGAGAAATTTGCAGTTATTTTAAAAAATTAAAATATAATCCAAGGTATAGTGGGGGGGACACATCCGTAAAGCTAGTGAGTAATACGAGAGTCACAGGCACAGATTTTTAAAGCTCTACTATTTAAAAAAGTATGGGGTTTTTATTTTTAAAAGTATATATTTGAAGAGAAGACAAATTACACACTAGCTAACAGTTAAATGCACCTTATCAAGTCAGCTGTAATATCTGAATATGGAAACAAATTATAACATTATATATGCTTTCATTCATTAAGTCTTTTGCAAAAGACTTAAATTATCCTGAAACCTTCTTTAGTGGGTATTGTAATGTATTTTACAAATCATTTGGTCAAACAACAAGGTGAAAGCAGTTCCATCAACTTCAGGAACTTTAAAGTATCAGTGTAAGAATTTGTTCTGATGAATGAGGAGGAAGCACAGTTTGTGTCCAAGAGGCTTTCCTCCTCTCCTCTCGATCCTCTGTCAGAGGCTTAATGGGACAGTTCTTTGCCTTAGCTCTGCTTCAGGTCCTCATCGATGAAAGGAAATTACCATTATTTCCCTAACTGCTCTGCTGTAAGAAGAAATCCTTTAAAATTGTGAAACATTCAGAGAAACTAATTTTTTAAGGCAATGTAAGCTCTGTGGTGGATTTTTATGTGTACATGTCCATGCTGTACTGAATTAACCTCTCCATAATAAAATCTTTTCCAGTCTCGTGTGGAAATTAAATTATAAGTCTGACTATTTAAAAATTAGATTCTGTGCCTTTCTAGAAAGAGCAGCTACTTGAGAAGCCTTTCAGAATGGCAGAACAGTGCCTGAGGGTACCAGACCTGTGCTACATGGGGAGGCACTTGAGTTTTAAGCAGAATTTTCAATACATGATATGGGAATCAAAACAGTGTTTCCAAGAGATTTCAGATACTTTCCTGGTGTTACAAGTTTTCAATGTTTTAAAGTCAAGAAGGAAAAGAGAACATCAAAATTAGTGTCAGGAGAAGAAAAAAGAAAGTCTTGCCAAGCATTTCTATTATAATGCTGAATAGTGCACTACTTGGCACTATCTGAAATGTTTCAAGACCCTCACAGGTTGGGAACAGAGACTTTCTATATATTCTTCTCACACTAATTAGTTGTAAAGATTTTACAAGATTTAGTTCAAGTGTTCCATTATGAAAACTGACACATACAGAACTTGGTATGTCAGCTGCCCTATGCACCCTACAGAAATAAACAAAATAAATAGCTTGTTCTGAGCCTGCAAGCAGATTTTTTTCTTAATCATATGACAGAAAACTGGCTTTAGTTAAGTTTGAAGGGATGTATATGTGTTTCCACCTGTCTAGACCTTATGTGTACAACGGAAGCCATTTATATAAACAGCCATTGAGCCAATACATCATCCCAGACCTCAGCAGCAGACTTTTGCTCCATTTCTCTCAGATTCTTTTTCCTGCAAAGCAGTTCAGTGCTCACTAAAACCACATGAATCTTTTCCAGTTCCTTCCAAACCCAGACTGGTCTGTATTAGTCCCTCTGCAGACCTATGTTCTGTTATTTGTCAGTCCCCGCTGCTTTTTTTCATTAAGGCTTCTGCACTGTTCCCTGGAGGCATCAACTGCCAGACCTCCCAAACTCTTATGATGCATATCGCTTAAATATACAGCTTTCGCTTACAGTAAGCATTACCTCTTTGCTGTCACAACCACATGTGTTTTGTGGGGCTGAGATAAAGTGAACAGGCACAAAAGAAAGACTAATGATTTCTAGATCATGATATGCAAAAATGCAAATCTAATAGCTACTGCCATGCTGATTGTACAAGTATCCCATCACATCTTCATCTTCATGAAGAATTATCTCCAAGAAGATTGTTAACTCTAGGAGGAAAATAATGTGAAACCTGTTCTCACAGAAGACTGCTGATCATCTTGCATTCATAGTAAAGGTCATAGGACTTCCCTGAACTAATGCTGCTTTGAAATAAAGCACATCCATTTGGGAAAAGACAATCCATCCTGATTTTCAACTTGACAGTGAAAAGAATATTTCTTAAAACTTTGAAACTCATTCCATTAGCTACTTACCCTTGAAAGACTATTTTTTCCCACAGATTTTGTTGAGAAGTGAGTTTATGATGACATTTTGAGTTTATTTTGAGAGAGAGGTTTTTGCTGAGTGCTGTAGTACAGTTCTCAGAATGTGTGGATTGGAGTGAATGGTTGTCAATTTATTGAGGTTGGCAGGTGAAATTCAGTACTGATAAGTTAATGCATACTAGAGGGGATAATTTGAATTTCTCACACACGTTGCAGATTTCTAAATTAATTGTAGTCACTGAGGGAAGAGATTTGGGCAATGTTTTGGACAGCTCAGCGAAAACAGCTGTTCAGTGTGCTACAAAAGGAAAATGCTAGGACATTTAAAAACAATTCTAAAAATTCTGAAATATTTTAATAACATTAAGATAATCTGTTACCATTTTCTTACATAGTGTTTGTTAGGTTCTGACACCTTCATATCAGGAATTGATTCATCAAGAAAAGACAGAATTCTAGAAAAGGGTGAGGAGAAATTTGTGTAAAGGAATGCCTTTTTGTAAGGGTCTATATTAATATTGTTTCATTTGAGGAGACTAAATAGGATTGGCTTTAAGAATAAGAAAAGCTAAACTGAGTTCTCCTATTTGTCTTTTCAAAAATTAATGTGGATCACTTGAAGTGGACAGTAAACTTTGAAGTGAAAATTGCTTTTTAAGAAAACAACCTTTAACTGATGGTTTGAAAATTAATTTATCCCGACAGCCAGATTATTTCATAATTGTCCAATAGGAAGTTTTTACTAAGGCAGGAGATGAAACACCACTGAAACAATCCACTGTGGACTTTCCCATGCTTAGTCCCATACTTAGTTTCCAATCACTTATCCTGATTATCAGTTTATGTGATAGTGATAATGATCCTCGCATGAGTACATACAATCAGCTAAGAGCTTTTGACGTTATCAGATCCTTCAGCTTTACTTTCCTTTGAGATCATCTGCAAAACCTACCCAATGCTAAAGCAAGACTGCATTTCTGCTCTGGAAAGGAGGAAAGGAAAGCAATGGGAACTAGAGATCAATTAAATTTAATGAATCTAAAAATGCCACTTGCTAGAGACTCATTAGGCATACCTCACTTTTTGGCAGTATGGCTGTGTGACCATATTTCACTTTTTATCCATGAAACTGAGTGAGGAGAAAACTTCAGTTTTCCACCTGGCAACTTTAGGTTCCTAAGAGCTATAATGCTGAACTTCATGGAAAAGACATATGAGATGCTTCAATGACTGTAGGTACCTTAACAACTAATGGAAAGTTGGTTCTAGTTTCTGTTAAGGTAATGTCTTAGGGTCTTCAAATCTACTTCTGACTATTAGGTGCTTAGTAACTTTGAAGCTCTGTCCCTCCATAGTTGTTAAGATAGAAGAACTTTCTCCAAGTTTGCATCAAGTTGCAGACTTGGTCTCCATCACTGCTGCTTCAGACTTTCTGCTAGGAAGAGAAAGAAAAGAAAGGTTGCTGCCACTCTTTGAGCCTCCTTTTACATCCCTGTGTTTGTTACAGGTAGCTTTCTCAGCAATATGATTCCTGACAGCTTTCACTCTCTAGGAACTTCTCATTAAAGTCTTGTTCATATCCCTGCTCCTCCTTATAAGATCATCAAAGAGCAGCATGAGCACTCCAAGAACTCTTCCGTACATTGAGGAAGTCACCTTTGCACCAGTTTCTGTTCAGATAATGGCTACCTTATGACACTAAAAAAGACTCGAGTCCTAATGATAATATTTAAAATGCCTTTAAAAATAACCCAAGTTAGACTGTTAGAAAGCTATTACTGCTTTAAAAGATGATCTCATACAGCATTCCCAAATTAAAAGGTAACACGAGGAATTTCTACTTTTTAGTAACATGAAATTCTCATTGTTAAAAAAGGATGGGTGACTTCATTACTTTTCTCAGACTGACTATTCCTTAGATTGGGAGAAATAAGAAAGACTACTTTTTGTGAAAAATTGCTTACAGAGGTGGTATGTGGCAAGCATGTATTAAAAAAAAATGAACCTTAGAATATGTATGATGCAGGTCAATTGCACAATTTTAAGGTGAGTAAGGAAATGGTGCTTGATAAAAATGAAGTTTAGAGTGCAGATGTTTGTAATACAGATATCATCCTCAAACAATGCAAAAGCATACTGTTAGCTCTTACCTGTAGGAAGTCAAAAACCGTTGCCAAGTGTCTAAAATAAGCTCTAGTTTAGCTGTCATGCAGAAAAACAGTACAGCAAAATGAGAGAACTACTTCCATGGTGTCCACCACCTGTTGGAATGTCTCAGTTGGAAATGTTTTGTGTGTCTGTTCTGTTTTGGGATCGGATGGACTAGAACAATGTATCCTAACCAGTTTATGCCATGTCAATCAAAATCTGTATTTTTTTTGTTCATTATACATGGGTTACAGGCTGGACGGGTTTTGGGTGTTGGTTCCTTAGTTGCAGTTCTGAGGTACCTTAATCTGGAGGAGAGCTTAATGTTTGCAAAATGCAGAACTTCATTAGATTTCTAACCCTATTTTCTTCTTTTTTTCTTCTTTTTTTTCCAGTATAGCAATACTTATCACTGTTCCTTTTTCCTTAATTTTCTTCCTTCTTCCTGATAAAAGCTGAGAAATCAAATATTCAGCTTGTCCATTAACAATTGCTAACTCAATCACTATACTAAAACACTTTTTCTTGTTTCTAACACCAAAACTGAAAAAAAAAAAGTATTTTTTTTCTCTTAAGCATATGTATACATAAACAGTCATACACTCCCTGGGCTTTAATACATGCAAAAGCTGTTCTCATTTGCAGTTTGAACCTGTACAAAAACATATACATACTTTTAGAAATTCAGATTTAATTGCTGAATGGGGTAATTCCAGCTCTAATTTTGCCTCTAGTTTATGGTAGACCAAGTCTAAAAAACTTCTGTTAAATTGGAAACAAATGAATATCAAATAAAGTGCTGCTTGGGATACTTAAACATTAGTTTCACAGGATTAGCATACTAATGACAGTGCTATGAGAACACAGAACCTGTTACGTTTATTAATTGCAAATGCAATTTCTAAAATGTACTAGGTTACTTGTTTTGCATATTATCCTTCTTAATTGCATGGAAGACCACGTCTCTTGGAAGAAAAAGACAGAAAAGCATGCACACATAATTTTCCCTGGCCTTTTCTGCTATTTTGATTCTATCTGCATGTTTGAGCTAGAAAAACAATGTATTTATAAAAAAAACCAAACACGACTCTATAATGTCTGAGCTTTATAAATGTTACCACTGGTGAGTGTAAGGAAATTACTTTCTTTTAGCAACTTACTTTTTTAATGTATATTAAAAAAGTATAGATAAATCCTAATCTTGCTGTTCGTTGATAGAGACACTTGGCTGAGTTTTGCCAGGTACAGAGTGCTCTAAGCATCCATCTTAACCTATGGCTATTGGGAGTACTCAGGAATTCACAGCAACAGGTCCTAATTAAGCAAAGCTAAAATAGTTCTATTGCATTTTAAAATTGCAATACACATGACCATAGCCCATAGGGGAGCTAATAAAAGATAATCCCGTGGTTTGCTTTGAATCAATTACTGTATGTCCCTTTCTGCCTGCAGGAATCACCTTGTCACATCCCTCACTTGCATCAATCCACCACTTCCCCTTCCCCCCTTCTATTTTTGTAATCCTGCCCTTTAACAAAAATAGTGTAGAGGATGACATAAAAAGGAGGGTTGCAGATGTACTGAAATATATGCAGTCTTTCTGCTACTTGCAGAAGGATTGCAAACAGCTGGTGAGTTAGTGTATTGCAAGCAAAATAGACTTATCAAATGAAGTATGAGGACTTTTTTATCTTTATGAAAGTAGGAGGCTAATACAGCTAGACTGAGTTGGTCATATTCTGCCACTAATCTACACAGAGATGTTTTCAAGGAAATGGAATGTTTTACTTCAGAATTGATATGTCTTTATTATAGCAAGCAAGATAGCTTTCTCTACACTTTCTTTTTTCTTCACCTTAACTTCTATGGCAGGAGTCAGTTGTGATGGATTCTGTGGCGATTTGAAAGAAGGATAGTGTCTTACCCATACTAAATTCACCTTTTCTTGCTACTTAAGATTTGAACTCTATACAGAAAAGCTACAGTATTCACCTATTATGATCCATGCTAAAACAGAATTTATGAAAGGTATGTGATCACTGTTGAAGATGATTAAAAAAAAAAAAAAAAAAGTAAAAATGTTTAACCAGTATTATTATTACCTCTTCATTTGTAGGGCACTGCCTGGCTCCATTTGAACCACATGTACAAGAGGAAAATAAGACAGGTGTAATTTGCATAAATTATCAGAGAGAATCATTAGAAGGAAGCATGTAAAAGTGGATATGCTAGATTCTGGTTGATCCCTGCCCTCCCTGTGGCAGAGTCGTCTCCCATGGGCATTTTCTGAAGAAGAATTGGAAATGAAAGTGGGAAACGTTAATTACAGAACAATATCCCATGGAAACTCCTTTTCAAAACTGGGGAGCAAGTCAGAAACTGAAAGAGGATGGGACAGAGAATGAGCTGGTTTCTGTACTGCCTTTTCCTTTTCATTGTTACAGCTTCTGATCTGATATAGTTCCTATGTAGCTGAATAGACGGTCTTTATTGCAAAACAGGAAGAGAGTGGCTGAATTAAAATGTTGCCCTTCTTCCTCCCAACTGGATGCATTGTTTTAAATAAATCATATATTTCAGGGATTTTACTTCCTTTCTTCTCTATTATCTCCCTGGCCTCCTTGCAGAAATTACAAGGTTTTTCTTTCAAATGATGTTGTGTTGTGGCATTTACTTCTTTTTGTGCATTTTCATTCTGCTCTGTGGACCAAATAAAGTAATTTGGGAAACCACAGTATTACCTTTTACGTTCGTGACAGTCTCTTCCTGTCTATCCCTGGGAAGTGGCAAACTGATACTGTCTGTAGATTTTATGTACTTATAAAATCCATGTTCATCTTCTATCTACAGATTTCTGCAGGAAAACATGAATCAGATTTTTCAAAGAGCTATTATAGTACTGAAAATATCACAAATCTTATGACAGCGTGATTTCTAAAATACGGAATGATATCCAGCAATGAAGTGCAGCATCTTAAACTTTACATATTTTATATCTGACTTTGAAAAGCAGAAGAGAAAAAAAAAAAGATATTTTCAATTTAAAAAGTGGGTTTAGTATCAATTTATATTTAAAAACTATTTTGACCATGGGAAACAAACATACTGTGCCATTAAAGCTTATATTGCAATTAGTAGTGAAATCATTAATTGCTGAAAAGACATAGGAAAAAAGTAAAAGTTACATTCAACAAAATAAAGGAACAATCTGATTCAGTTTAATACCTCCTGTTTCCACTGAAGGCAACTTTGCTGTTGACTTTAGCATAACCAGTTGGGTTTTTATGGACACACTTTCAAACACTGCTGATGTGCAGTACAGTATGAATTTACATGCAATCCTATCTGTAAAGGTGTAGTACAAACCCCTATGCCTATGAAGTATAAATCCACAAAAGATATGCAATGCGTTATTGCATTTCTGTTCTTTTGCTGTAATGTAATTTTAGTTTAATCCATAATCTAAGAGTATTCACGATATTGATATCTATACAGGAAATATTTGCATAGATATTTAATGAATGTGTTTGATTTAAAATATTATGTTTCTTGTGTCTATAAAATGAGAAAAAAACTATTATAATGAAGAAAATTAAATATAAGTGATATGGGGGAAAAAAAAAAGTTTGGCCAAGTCACATTTCCTACAGAATTTTAACTTGCAGTCCATCTACTTCACTGATGTAAACTTAAAACTGCATAAACAATAATAGTAAAGTTATTTTATCTAAAGTATTCAAATACCAAGTGTCAGATACGGTTTGAAAAATCATTTCCCCAAAGGAACTTTGTAGCTTGACCTTTTGATTTTATTACAATGGACTACCTTCCCACAAGCCTTTCTAAAGTAGCACAACACCATCTGTTGGTACATTATGTATTTATGTATTTCCTATGTAAACATCTTAGAACAAATTTTTAGTACTTTTATTAAGATAATTTGAAACAACCTATTGGGACATATAAAAACCGGCAGTGCTGATTGATGTATTTTTGCTTTAGTACAGTGTTAGTATCTTTTTTTTTCTTTTTTTTTTTTCACATGACAGCGTGTAATTTATAGTTGTGCCGTAGAAGATGTACCAAATAACCAAGATTTTTTACATTAGTCTTGTAGTAGTATACAGTTTCTATTTGTCTATGTAGATGCTGCTGCTAATAATAATTTTACAGTCTATGAGGAACAATCCTATATTACTGAATTTTACTGATACGAATGCTTCTCTTTTGAAGTGCGTGACTGACTGCAGTGATATTCTCAGAGCCTAAAAAGGTCTGTGTCCATTTCCAGCTAGTGCCAACCACTTTGAGACTTTGCTTCTTGTAGGATGGTGATGAAGTAGTGAGGCAGTCCTTATGAATTCATGATGAAATGTTTTACTTTGATTGTTTAGCATATGTGTGTGAGGGGAGATAGTCCTTTCTCTTGTGGAACCTAAACCAGAAGATACAAAAGTCCAAGCAAGTGCTAAGCTGTAAGATCTAAGCAGCAAACTCTGTTTCCCTGGTTGGTGTTCAGTTCCCTGCTTCTGTTTTGAAATAGTGAAATAGAAGAAACAACTCTGCACTAAAATACTGTGATGGTAAGCATAGTCAAAATAATGCCAGCATTATACAGATGGATTAGACCAAAATAACCAGCTTGCAGGTGAGGTATTGCAAAGCTATTGGGATCAAAGATGATAATACCAAGGCAATGACAAGGTGGGGTAATCTTCTGGAGTGCGATGAAAAAGTCGCTTTGAACTCTTGCCTTCCTTGATACATCAACAAATGACAGTTGCATTTAAATAGTGTTTCATATGTTCCAAGCCCTGTCTGGATTCTTGCAGTGCTGTGCTGAGGAAAGTTCAGAAGTATCACTGATTCTTATTTTTGCTACCACAAAAGCCAGCTGATTTTCCCAGGAACACCTAATGGGCCTGTGGCTCAACTAGGATTGTTCTGACTCCAGCCTCATCATTGTTTTTTATATATGCCAATCACCTTGAGCTGGCCAGTGGTATTCTGGGATCCAGGTGTCTGAATGAACTCCACAGTTACATATAACAAGACACAGAAAACAGTAAAAGAAAGAGAATCTAAACCCAGCAAAGATCAAGGATATTCCACGTAGGAACACCTGAGTAACCTCTCAGAAGATATACAGAGAGGGAGAGAAAGGCAAAAAAAGTAAAAGTTGTGACAAATAAAATTAGTCTTATAGGGACTGGAGGTTATAGAATCTTGCAGGCAATCTCCATACCCCACAATATGATGGTTGTCAAAGAATTAGACCACAAGTCTTGCAAAATGTATACTAGAAGTCAGACTGCTTCACTATCAGGCAAAAAGTTGCAAAATTGCACCCAAGTTCTTCTTTAGTTTGAGATTCATAAACAAGATGTGTTATTGAATAGGTATTATAGAAAGAGAGCTCTGTGGAGAATTAACTTCCTAGGACTTATTTTCATCTTTGAACATGAGGACTTTTTCCCCTAATCTTGCAACACTATGCTAAATAGGTTGTTATCTCCAAGAGTGTCTCCTAATTTATTTTTTTTTTCAATGACTGTGGATGACTACTAAGAATTACTCATTATTTTTTCTACTTTATCTTGTTTAAAAGATTAAATTACTCAAAACCCCTTGTACACAGGGGTTTTCAGTCTCTCCTTCCTATAAACTGTTTCTTCATTTCATATTGAACTAGGTATTGTCTACTGCTGATGAAGGTATTGGCTTTCATTCTGTTCATTGAGGCACAATGGGACACTTGCTTCATAGCAAATTATCTGACTTCTACTGCAGAAATATTAATAATTAGTGTTGTTCCCATGTTCATATTTCCTGATTCTCTGCCAGTCCTTTTTTTGTCCTCATGTTAGGAGCACTGTCAATGCCTTGTAGGCCAAAGGTAAGACAGTCCATGAAACATTCTGGCTGTTTAGGAATGTAAGTATGTAGACATGTTTTCCTTCCTAGATGACTTCTGTTCTTCCTGTCTTGGAGATCTGGGAATGACACTGTGTACCAGCATGTGAGTTATAATACCAAATGAAGTCTCCCCTTCTCAATGGGGAGAGTGCCTGTCTTAAGAAAATCAGTCACTATAAACATAATTTGCAAGGAGTACATGCTTGGCCAAAATTAGCAGTCTTCTGTTTCAAACCAAAGTTTTGGGATGGAGTCAACTGAAAATTGTATTAGAATGCTAAATTAGCAATTTAAATCAGCAAGCCTCATGACATATTCCTGTATGCACCTATGCACCTTTCTCTGTGTGAGCTATAGTATACATTCACTTCAGTTTAAGAGTATTGTACATGGTAAAAGAATCTACTGTTTTATTTGACCATATGAGAATTAGTCTGAAGTAATTTAGAGTAATTATTACAACAGACCTTGGGGGAAAATACCCTAGAAAAATATCAATAGTGACTTACCTGGATTTCTAATCCCTCAGGGACTTTTCCGTGGTTTGAGTCAGTATGAGCAGGATTCTACAAGTCTTCAGGATATTACAGGTTGGGAGCTTCAGTCTAAAATCACAGAGTCACACAGAATGGTTGAGGTTGGAAGGGACCTTTGGAGGTCATCTGGTCCAACCCCCTGCTCAAGCAGGGCCACCTAGAGCAGGCTGCCCATGACCATGTCCAGGTGGCTTTTGAATATCTCCACAGATGGAGGCTCCATGACATCTCTGGGGAACCTGTGCAAGTGTTTGACCACCCTCACAGTGAAAAAGTTTCCTTATGCTGAGAGGGAACCTCCTGTGTTTCAGTTTGTGCCCATTGCCTCTGGTCCTGTCACTGGGCAGCACTGAAAAGAGCCTGGCTCCATCTTCTCTACTCCCTTCCTTCAGATATTTGTACACATAGGTGAAATCCCCCCTGAGCTTTATCTTCTCTAGGCTTAACAGTTCCAGCTCTCTGTCTTTCCTTGTGGGAGAAATGTTCCAATCTCTTCATCATCTTCGTGGCCCTAGAAGTTTCTTTTTTTTTCCTTTTTTCTAAAAATTTATTTATCCAGCCAGACTATTCAACACAGCATCCTTATCCCTGCAGAGCACTTCATATTTTCCTAGAAGGTATAGAAATTCTAGTAAGATGTAAGGACTGTGTCCCTTAACATGCACTTATGATTGAGTGTTTACATCTACTGGAACCGTTAGTTTTATTTGTGGAAGTGTTTGCACTGGTCTGGGTCCATGCCAGACTTCTCCCAAGATTTCTATTAGTGACTGGAGAAAATTTCCCTGAGCAACTAACGAATAAAGTCCACTTTCTGCAGTCGGTTATAAATGTGCATACTGTTAACAGGGAATGATCAAGGTACAAAGAGTTCCTTTCCAGGGCAAAGATTTGTGTCATGGTTGTTATAACACTAACCCACTCTCGGCACAGGCACTCGGTAGAAGTAGTGAATGAACAATGTAACTGCTGCCTTTGGAGCTGGGTAGTATCTGATCCCAGTTCCAAATGTATTTCAGAGTCTCTCAAGCACAGTGTTACATGCAGATCCCACATCTGCCACTTACTGGTAGGTTCCCACCTGCCTGGGGTCTGCAAATGGGGAATCTGCAAATGGCTCTGTCCTGCTGCTCCTGGCTGCTCTTTTACACCTTACTCCTGCAGCTCGCAAGCTACATTGTTTTTTCCACGCACAACTGTGGCAGTAAAGCAAAAGCTTCAGAATCCTTCAACTAAACTTGAATTATGAATGAGAGGAAATCAGTAGTTTTGAATATATTTTGCCGTTTTACTTTTGCCACTCCTTGGACTCTGACTTTGGTTCAAGTCACTAACCAGGCAGAGCTTCTGGCCTTGGGCTGCAGTCTTGATTCTTGCAATGGAGTTACCTCTCACTGGGAACAGGAGCTCCCTTTTAAAATTATCTCAGTCACCATACACTTGCATGGGGAAATTCCAGACTCTGTCCCCTCTCGCCTGACTTCGTGTAGAAAGTGACATACTAGATCATGTACTGGTAAATCTGGTTTTGTATTGTTTGAGACTTATATAATATGAATGTTCAGTTTCACATCTGTTTTGTAGGTGGAATGCAGAAAAAACTATCAGCATACACATACTAGAACAGTGGAGATGCCTCAACTAACTTTAAACCTAGCTAGCTGCAGCAAGATAGACCTCACTGAGGCCTAGTGTATCCTCTTCTTTGGCCCACTGTGAGCTCAACTCTGTTACTCTAGTATTGCATCTAAGTATTTACTATAGTGCAGTCTGCAACCTAGACATCCCACAGACTCTTCTATATTATTAAGTCCTCATTACAAATTTTGTAATCCACAATAAAGATTACCATCATTAATGTGTCTAAGACTATGGCAATACCACATCTAAACTGTTTTTGGGGGGACTCTCACAGTAGCCAATACCACATCTAAACTGGTTTTGGGGGGACTCTCACAGTAATTCAGAAGAAAAGAAGTTAGTCACTTTCTAGTTTAGGTGATTGGAGAACTAAATTTTGCAAATTGAGTTTTTCTTTTTGGCATGTTCATAATGACAAACAAGATAGTTTCTTGGTCTGAAGATTATTCCTTTTAAGATCTTTTCCACCCTGCTATACCATTTCCAAGAAGTGGATTTGTTTGTGAGCTTTAAGCCATTGCAGACTAATGTATTCTGAATATGCAGTCTCTTTTTGAGCTGTTAAGGATTAATTCTCTCAAATTACAACCATAGGTAGCAAACCAATCATAACCATTAAGCTATTATATTATCTATCATAATTCTTATTCTTATTCTGTAGACATTTCTGATAGACTAGCTTAGACTCTCCTGGAGTATATGTTCTTGTTATATGCTTTTTGGGGAAGTATTTTTCTCACTAGATGGACACCATACACAATATACCCATTCTGTAAATTCACATCAGTGTCTTCTGTTAAAAAGAGAAAACATCACCAATGAGGAACTGCTGGCATTAGAGACAGGAGGTAGGAAAAACAGCAGAAGGTTCCCTCTAATGCTCTGTGTAAACATTTCTGTCTGTGTCTGTCTATCTGGCTATCAAGTTGGCACTGAAAAGTCAGTGTGAGCTGCAGTACTTAGGTCTGTAATTAAAACACACCATTAGCCCTTATTAATTGGCCTAAATGGAGAAATGACCTGGTCATATGGATACTAATTCTGGAGTTAACTTATTTAGCCATACCATAGTAAAAGCCTTCAATGTCTTTTCAAAATGACATCAGCACTTGAACTGCTAAATCCTGTGGTGATCAGTCTAAGTTCGATTCTTAAATGTATGCTTTTTGAAAATATAAATCATCTCCTGAATTACTCAGACATTTTAAATCATTTCACTTACAGTGTCTTTAGTGGAAGTGTATTAACAAACAAGAGTAAAAATATTTTGAAATCTCACAGCTTTACTCAGTACAGATAGGAATTTTGTTTGCATGATAAAATCTAAAAAAAGAACAGGAATACATGAATAATAATGATATGCAGCTGCACTACTGAAGGTGTTTATGAAATTGTTTTGATCCATACTTTATTAGACTGATTTACTAAGCTTTCAGGTTCATAGAACATAATTGTACTGTAGCTTATACTATGTACTGTCATTCAGGAACTAATAATTCATTGGTAAGTTCCCTTCTATCTTGGAAGTCAGTAAGCTCTCTGAAACTCTGATTATCTTCATAATATTATTTCTTAATCTTTAAAGATGATGCATGGGTTTTCTTTGATCTTAGTAACAGTTTGGTGTCAACATAATGTTTTTAAGAGCAATCTTTCTTCCCAAACTAGCAAAGATCTCAATGATTGAAGTCCACTGGTATGTTTAATACACTTAAGTTGGCCAATGCTTTATTCTTTAGAGGAGACAAACATACAGCCATGTGACAAAGTGCTACTTATTCCATAGCCAGATGATCCGTATAGCATACCATTAGTAGCAATTACAAACTAAAATGAAAAGATCTTTTCATCACAGCAGAACCCCCCCCCCCAAACCTTAAGCATCTAGTCAACATCCAAAATCTGGAAGGTGATACAACTCATGTGCTGAGCACTTACAGGTTCCATGGATTCCTGCAGAAGTGGCAGGTCCCCAGCAAACTCCTAGCATCTTTACAGCTATCATCACCAATTGATTCTGTTTATCTTTTTCCTTGCAATCATAAAAAGAGAAAGTGGAATTATGGTGAATGAATTTTTCTGGTGGAAAAATGTATGTAAAGCATGGGTTTATAATTTTAAAGTGTATAGATAAATGGGACATAAGCCTTGAAGTTCAATTAGTGAGAAAAAAATATTTTTAGGCTAATTTCAGGTGGGTTTTTTTTTTCCCCAAAATGAGGTATTTGAGTGTCCATTTTCTTCTAAATTACTCCTAACACTTCAGCTGAACTCCAGTGTTTGTTAATAGGCTAAAAATGGGAACTAACATACAAATCTAGTGCAAGCAGATGCTTAGTAAAGGTAGATTTTAGCATCTAGTTTCCTGGAGGTTAATGTGGACAATGAAATAAGATTAAATGAAAGAATTTTCTTTAGTTTATTTTAATAAAGATTACAAAGAGGGACTCACATAACAGAGTTCAAATACATAAAAAGCTGCTGCACAGGGGAAAGGAATAATCAGTTCCCCTCATCCTTAGCAGGTAAAATGAGAAGTTCCAGGCTTAAATTATAGTAAGGGAGATTCAACTCTAAGACAAACTCCACAGCAGTAGAATAGTAAAGCACTGTAATAGAGAGGGAAGTGGTAGAACATGTTGTCTTCCAGCTGTGTTTTTCTGTGGTTTCCATGAGAGTTTTACCATGACTTTCATTTTGCTGCAGGACAAGAAAGTCCTGCCCAAAAACGTCACTTGAAGTGGCGGTATTTTGTCTTCCTAAACTGTGTGAAGGAATGGGACATATCACTAATTCTGGAGTCTGTGCAAAGGGTCTCTGTTGGCATCCCAAACATTACATGTTAGATGGATCTACTTAACTATTTTCCTTGTTCCAAGACAGGTGAGTTCCTCAGGATCATAGATGGCTTGCCAACACTGCATTGTCATTGCTGAAATGCATTAAGGCAGAGAGACATCTAATTTCAGTAGGGTGGAGGGGGAAATTCTTGTAGTCATAATTTCTTTAATAGATTGCCTCAAAAATACAAGGCTGTGAGAAAATTGTTTTCTTTTGTTCTGCTGTGTCTGCCTCATTCTGTTTCTTTTCCTCTGTTTTGTTTTACCCACCTATATATTTTGGACTTAACTTTGAAGTTAAGCTCCTCCTCCATAGTTCCCAGCATTTGGACTGTGCACAATAGAATCTGAGGGGTTTATTTCAGGTATCTGACGGACTGATCCAAGGTCCTTCAAAATTTGTTAATAGAGAACTGAGGAATCTGATGAATGCAACAGGAACCAGATTTGTTGTCTCTTATCTTGTTTCATGATCCTTTCTCACAAGGACAGAACACTAGTAGCATTTAGTGGCACTGAATGCTACTAGCTCTGAAGCATTCACCAGTTATTAGTCTTGGAGGTCAATTTGTCTGAATTTTCAAAAAAAGAAACTTGCTTTCCAAGTGTCATCTGACTTTCTGGTATGTTTGCTGTGTCTTCTAGTTGCTATTTTGAACCTGAGGGAAGACCCAGGTGGTCTACTTCCTTTGTTCAATGATTGGGAGTGACTATCAGGCATCCTGTATTTAACTTGTATTTGAGTCTTTTTAGAAGGGGAAAAGCTACGCTGTCCTCTCCTGCTTCTTTCTGAGCCACGTCTCTTCTCCTTTTCTGTGTCTGCAGTGGCACTCCGCTAGATTCCAGTTTTTCCTCTCTACTCCACTCTTCCCATGAGTATTACTCTCCAAGCTATTTTTTCTGTCTTTCTCTTTCTAATTCAGATATCTGAAGGTTTAGCTTCTGGTAAATTTGATTACTTGTAACCCCACACCTCTGTCTCCTTCAGTTATGCCACGGTGAGGATGTTTTTGAGTGGTGATAGGTGGCCTCACAAGCCTACCAAGCAATTTTGTGTGCCCTTAGCACCTGAAGGAGAGCTTCATGAAAAGCCTTGCTCTGTGTCTGCATGCCAAATTCATGCTGAGAAGGTGGCAAGAAGGTGGTATCATTTTGGACAACAGTGACATGCTGCTCAGAATTATTTTTCTTCCCTGTCTGATCATTTGTTTTAATATCACTGACTTGAGAAGGTGAATCTCAAAAAAACCCCATTCTTAAATATATGCATCGCAAATATTAATTCAAAGGGACTTTACATGCTACAGTGAAATCAACCCACTCTGTCTCAGACTTATTTCTTACTTCCATGGTCTTGTTTTCACATACTGCATTGCTCTTGCCAACCTTCCAGCTCTAGCTGGCCTCTCAGAGCTATCTTCCAATAATGGAAGGAAAAACAGACTTCCAGTTCAAAGCAACACATAAACTAAATTATTTGTGTGATGACCCAAATCTAGCACAAACTTAGTGTTCACAAGTTCACCCTTGAAGCTGAAAAGTGCAAGAAGTCAGGAGTATGTAAAGTTGGATGTAGGTACTGATTGTAGCAATTCATTTATACTAGAAATAAGAGCATCTTCCTATCTATTAAACAAAATTTTGTTCTTATTCTGAATGGCTCCTGTATATAGAGATAGTGTGAGGGTGAAAGAGGTTAGGCTGGCTCTTAATCCTGTCTGTACTGTATAGCCCTGTTGTGTGGAGCTCACAAACATTGTTGAGATTGTGTCTGAACTGCACTATGGGAAGGTAAACCTGTTTAAATAAGAAATACCTGCATTCATAACCTGAAGATTTACTCTATCTTTAGTGACAGTTTGTTCTTTTATTTACACTGACCCAATGTTCACCTATAACACATGTTCAGTGATACTAAAGTAAACCATAGCAATGAGTTCATCCATCCTGAGGTTCTTCACTGGGTCTTTAAAAGAGGAGTGCATCACCAACATGGTTAACCTGCTACTGAAGTGAATCGGGTAGACTCTGCAAGCTAAACTTAAGGCTGAAAATTGCAGGCTACACAGTTTGGTGTTAGGCTGTGTATAAACAGTGGGTATATAAACACACTAAAAACCCAGAAGTGTTGTATGAGGCAGACAGAGCCCATAACACACTAAAGGGGGGAGGGGGTGGATAGCATTCATTAATGTAATGATTCAGAATCCATGAATTGGGATATGGTATGTTTGAAAGAGGTGGCTGAACCAATTTTTTTAATTTGTTTATCTATTAATTTATTTATTTTTTTCTTTAAAGAACAGATGATCAGATTTATGGGGTCACAAGTACTTTGTTACTGGGGAGAGTGAAGCTGCAGTAACACAATTTAACTGTCTTGTAGATTAGCAATATATGTACCTTTTATTCTAGTGAGTAGTTCCAGTCCTTAGATGAGAAGCTAAGACATTTTTATAGATGTATCAGTGCTCTCATTGCCTCAAAAGTCTTACACTGTGCTTTGCATAGGCTAGATTTTGAGAATGCTTAGAAACATTAAGATAATCACAGCTACTTGTTTATGAAACATTGTCTCAAGAGGACAGCATATTTCAGAGGGTTTTTCCAGGTGTTCTTAAGATATTGGCTTTAATCCATAAAGCTTTCAGTTATTTGGACCATGCCTTCTCCCCTTCACTTCTACACAGTTAAGAGCATAAACAGTTGACATTAAATCCCTCTTGATTTAAAAAGGAAGACCCTCTTATCAGGGAGTTTCCTGTACGTGGGAACAGACTCTGCTACTTCACTATCTCCAGGCCACCTGCTTTGCCTATAAGTATGTGATTTTGATATTCTTCTCAGAAAGCTGAATGTCTGCCCACCCTCTCTTTCACATTCTTTGAGAGATTATAACAATACAGTATAACTGTGTGAGAGCTATTGTGGATTTATTATTGTAGTTGGTGAATATTATTATGTACCCTGTGGATAGTCAATTATATGTGGCATAGATTGTAGATTTTACATTTTGTCTGCTTTAAAAATTTCTTGAAGTGCCTAGAGCCAGGGTTAGGTGCTTAACTTGTAACTTCAAATAAATAAATACATTAAATAAATAATTGAAGCATGCAGTTTCAGATAATAAAGAGAGCTGGCTCCTGGGTAGAAAACACTGTAAGTCTTAAACCAGCAAAAGCTTTAATAGAGGAGGTGAAATAAAAGCCCCAAAGAATTTCTTCTCTGCAAAAAATAAAAAAACCCCACAACCCAAACTAATAGGATTTATGCTTGGTGAATTAGAAGCTTCATTATATATGGTACAAAACTAATTACTAGGGAGCATTTTATTTACCTCTAATTTCTATTTAATAGCCACTGCACTTGTCATTGCAGGTATGGTTACAAAAGTATGGCTACCTTCCACCAACTGACCCCCGAATGTCGGTGTTGCGCTCTGCAGAAACCATGCAATCAGCTATAGCTGCCATGCAGCAGTTCTATGGCATTAATATGACAGGAAAAGTGGACAGGAACACAATTGAGTAAGTAACCAGTACTGAACTGCTCTTGACTTTTCTGTTTCAAGCAGGGTAAAATAGAACTGGAAAAACTTTATAACACATGAAGCAGGGTGACCGGGATATCCAAATAGTGTTGCAGCTTCAGATGGGGAGTTAAAATGTTTCTCTCTCTCCTTACGTCTTTTTTTTTTTTTTTTTTTTTTTTTCATCTTTTGTATTTCATGGTAGCAGGTAGTCACCTGCCTAACTGCTGTCTGCCCTTGGGCATGTGATGTAAAGAAAATGTTTCAGTGTTAACCAAAGAAAGGGCAAAAAGGTTATCAATGTGGAAGTGGAGAAACCTATTCAAAATTGGCAAGAATACATGAAATGTTTCACAGTGGAAAGAGTCTTTTCTTACTGGAAAATCTTTAGTGTAAATTGCCTTATCCTTATTGAAAAAAATTTTAGCACGCTCCACTGGCCCATTCATTTAATGGTTTCCAGTAACAAAAGACCAAGTATGGTCATTTTAACATGCAGTAAAATTGGATTAGTTTTGCATGACCTTTGCAGTTCTGAAGTTGTGTAAGGCTGGCAGTGTCTGATTTTACTGACAGACTGAACACAGGGAAACTTTGTGAAACAGAGCTATTAAAAGGCACTTCCAAACAACTCTATACTATAACAAATTTAAAAAATGTGCCAGGAAAATATGAAAAAAAAAATAATAGTATTAGTACACAGTTAAGAAAACGTACCTGGGATTAAGAATTGAAGTGCTTGTTGTACTCATTCCAGTTAAAATGTGATAAAGATTATCTTGTGATTTTAGAAAAAGTTACTTTTCTTGAAAAGCAAACAATACCAAATAGTACTGTCACTACATATCCAACATTTACTTTATTGAAATATGTTTCTACTCTCTAAAATGCTTTTTTTGGGGGGTTGTCCTCTTTCATTTCCCATTTACCAGCCTCAACGTGATGTGTCACCTTCTGTTATTCTTTTTTGGTAAAGTAGTTGACATGAATGATTTTTCTATCATTTAGAGACTAGGGAAGAGACTACCCAAAATGCTGGCAGGATTGGAAAAATCATTTTATTCCACTGGCACATGCATTATTGCATTGAAAAGCAATAAAGCAAAGCAGATTTTAGGGCTGCCCTAAGGGGAGGTGAGTTGATCACACATCCCTCAGTTTAGGAATTTAAAGGGCCTCAGAACATGCAGTGCAATAGCAGTAAATGCCTTGTGAGAGAGTCATGCTCAAAAGTATGTTTATGATCCAATCTGCAGGGTGGAAAGGCTAGGTTCTTTATATAGCTCCAGTCGTTGATCCTTGAGTGGAGAGTGCTGCTATACCAGTCACTTGTAGCCTTTTAAAGACACATTAGTGGCAGCTTTGTAAGAGGAAATGTATTTCACTAAAAGGAAAAGAATCTGTTCACAGTTAGGAGTACAGAGAAGATAGAAAGTGGTAACCTAAGGGAAAGCGGAGGCCATCTCTTAGTTTAGAGTATCAGCTAGCCAGTTGAAAAAAAACAAAACCAAAACCAAAACCACTTCAATTGCAAAGGAAAGTGATTTATGTTTGCTAAATTGGACTTGTTGGCCAGCACGTCAGCAAGGCCGTCTTCACTTCTTCTGCAATGTAAGAGTCAAAGAAATCCACCTATGCAGCAGTCCAAAACGTTAATTTTACAATCTGGTGGATAGTCAGTCTTCCAAACCTTTTGATGCATGATTTTCTTCTACACAGAAAGAAATATTAAAGTATGGCAATTCTTAGCTACATATAACTCATGCTGGATGAATTCTGCATTTATTTACACAGTTGGAGTTGCATTAACTTGAGTCAAGTTGGGAACAGAACTGATTCTTAAAGACTTGTCACATATGCATTGGTGTTGAGAAAAAAAACACAAACTCAACAAAACTGTGGCTCAACTTATCATCAATTAACACCATTGAATATTCTTGGGACATATGACTATATAACAAAGGATAAATTTTTTTTCAGTTGTTCATTTATTGCAGTATTTTGTAAACATTTGAAATAATTTTCCCTTTCATCTACAGAGAAAGTATACATACTGTCTTTTGGCCAGCAATATGTGACAGTTTACCATTTGTTTCTCTGTGATTAATATGTTATAATCACATACGATACTGGGATTACAAAATAAAGAGAACAGCAAGAACCTCATAAAACCAATATGTTCTCAACTTGTGCATGAGGATTTACCTACTTCTCTAGCATGTCTTGAGAAGAGAATATGATGTGCCTCTTTGTCTTCAGAAGGACAAACAATTAAAAGAAGTTACACTAGTAACTTGATAAGAACCAGCTTTGGGGATATTAACAGAGAAAGAATGTCCTCCAGCCACATCACCAAAAGTCTCCTGGAAGCATTTTGTTGCTCAGAATAAATGATAATCCCTCAATGAGTGTTTTGGTATGCATAAATATGAACAGCGTTCGTCTTCCCCCTACTACTCACCATTCACTTGGTTTTGCTATATTTTTAAATTTGTTTCCTAAGTGGCTTGAAAAGCATGATGCATGCTTATTGCTGGGGATAAGGAAGAGTGAGTGGTAGAAAGAGACATCATTATAATGGCGTAAAAATATGAGAGATGTTCTGAATACGAGTATCATGACAATGGTAAACCCAATGAAAATACTGTCTGACATTTGCATGGCGTGCCACAGTATTTCCTCTGATTCATTTATATGTTACAACACACAGTCAATGATTCATTAAAAAGGAGTCTTCTGAAAATGGACACAATGTGGGCATCCTGCTCTTTCACATCCCTAAACCAAACATACTAAGTAGAAAAAGACTAGTTGTCTTAACCCCCAAAGAACAAAATATGGTGGGGCAACTGACTTGAGTTATGAGACGTTCAGTTCCCGCTCTCTCTCTACTGGAAGAGCATTACAATTTTGCTGCGTATTTTTATTTTAATATTTTCAGATTTTCTCTGAGTTAAACTGGTTTAATTCTCTTGACATATATAGCTCCTCAAGATTCAAACTAATGGAGTTAAGAGAGGAATTTGATGTGACATAGTCTACAGATAGAGTACATTAGTCACAATTAAGCCTCTTTATTGAGTACTGATAAAATACTAATTTTGAGGGTCTGCTGCATAAAAGATTTCGACAAGTTCAGAAACAGGTGAAAGAGAGGCAAAGTCATTACCAGTATGGAGCTTTTTAAAATTAAAACAAATTATTTCAAAAAATTTAATTAAACTCCAACAAGCAATCAAGAACATTGGAGACCTTGACCATATTATGTTAAAAACAGCTATATTTGGAAGAAAATAGAAATGAATGTTTTATTTGTCAATTGCCCCCCCGATGGAAGAGCATATTACACATGAAGTATTCCCAAATGTCATGAGCATTGATGATAACTACTGACAGAAGTTTTCCTCCCAGTCAGTGTGAAAACAATTCCTGTTTAAAAAAATATTTTTAACATATTAAAAAAAAAGGAAAATTTATGTGCCAGAAGTTAACATTTTGCTTCATTTCTGTGCTAGAAAATACTGAACTCCAATACTAACCATGTAATAATTTGTTTAAAATTCTGACTGCTAAATTTAGCTCAGCTAAGATCTGGGTGATAGATTTGGTGATAGTCCAACTCTTCAGCTGCAAATTGCATCTTTCCTTAAATTTTACTTGAACATAATTTCCTGAGAGCTAGTGAACCACTTGTGCAAAGGCTTACATTTGATTTAAAATGGGATTTATATTGTGTGTGAACCACAGTCACAGTCCTCATGTAAGTAGAATAAGAACATTAGTGGGCCAGACAGCATGACAACATGGAACATCCCCTGCCCATCCAAACCAAAACGTATACAAGCATAATGTTCTTGATAGGTAGATACCACTTCAAATCAATGCAAGAACAAATTGTGACTGCTTTAATTTCATAACAGTTTATTTTGGGCTGTGTTTTGTATTGCTAAAATCGGATTGTCAGTAGTTCTAGTAAGATAATACAATGTTGAATTTGGAATCCATGCTTCCTACTGTTCTTGACTTTTTGTATTAAATCTTAAGTGTAAAACATTTTATGTTAACATTATTTTCTGTAAAAGTATTGAGCCTTTGACATAACTTGAGAGATCATTTCAGTAACAGCTTTGAATTCACAAGTTGGAATATTTACACTTAGCTGCCCCTGGCTTGCCAATGAGCAAACCCTGCTATTAAAATAGGTCTCCATCAGTTAAGCTAAATAATTTAATTTTTTTTGTTGTTTTTTTTTTTTTTTTGGGGGGGGGAGGCCTAATTCAATTGATTTAAAGTCATTGCCTTTGAAACAATACAACTATAAGTGATATATTACATATTTTATACAAGACCCTGACATTTTTGTATGGTGTTTCTAACAAAATATAACAGTTAATTGTTTTTGCTTTATTCCTTGCTTCTTTCTTTTGATGTAGCGATATCACCTTAAGGTGAGAACACTGTTCTTTTGTTACATATATGCCTTTTTCTGCAATGACTGTGAGCAGTTTCAACAGCATAATTTAAATATACCCTGTCATTAAAATGCATGGTAAATGTATGCTGATCTAATATGCACTGCAAAAAAGTATTACTGACAATATGTCTAAAAGTTTTCTGAGGTCTGAGCCAATTTTAATCTCATTTGCTGAAGTGTAAATAAGATATCATTTTACTAAGAAGAACAGAACTCCCCTTTGGTCTGTAATGAAGATCTGCTTCTTTCCTTCATTTTCTTGTTTTATTAGAGCAACTGAAACTTTTCAGTAATATTTCATCCCAGAAATCACTGATATCTACTTTGTTGAACTGATACTTTTAAAAATCCAGAGGAACCTGAAGTAAAGTTGCAGGGTGTTTCAGCAAATACTGGTGCAGTAAAGTTTTATAGATTTTGCAGTATTGTCTTTGCAGACACTAGGGAAGGAAGATTGTCTTCCTTGCAAATACAAGTAATAGTCAACTGTTTTATGTGCCATGCATACTTTGTAATTATTCTGACAGAAATTAGAGCAAATCATTCTGTGTTTCTTATTTGGAACAGATAACAATGAACTCAGTGTCTTCAGTTCAGGCAAATTCATAAGTTTTGTCTTCCCCACTTGTACGACTTGATGGATGTGTCACCCATCAAAGTTTTTGCAGGCACTTCTATAGTGTTTATCAGCGCAATTGGGGTGCAGTGACATCTTGGTACTACCACTAAAATTCTATATTTTCCCCCAGGCTGGTGAGCTTAACTCCTACTTACGCATTTAAACAATAGCTTGCTACATATCCATAGATACAGCATATATGAAGTGTTTGTTATAAGTATGGCTATACTGTAAAACCTCTTCACATAGATTTATGAAAATGAGTGTGGCTGATTTTGACTACATTAGCCCATCTCTAAAAATTCACTCAGTATGCTATATGGTTTGACTTGTATTAATAGGTTTAAAACTTACAATGCATATCTCATTCCTTGAGTACAGAACTGAAAAATCAATTATTTCATTAGATTATGTAGTTTTTTATACACACGCACTCTACTCCTTTGTACTGCAAATATTCCATGGGTTCTTTTTGACAAAACAAGATTGTTTTCTTCATTTTGCATATATTGAACTATGGATGTCTACTGGAAAAGATGAAAGATGGTTGGCTGGTTATTTTTTTGAGATTTGTTAACCTACACTTGTTTTAAAAGTAGTCTGCGTTCTGAGATGACATTTCAAATGACTTTTCTGTCATCCAGTCATACATACATGCAGCTGCTGTTTGTATATTTATTTATGAAACAATACTTAAATGCCAGTTTTATGGTCAGAAGTTCATTCATGCAAGCCTGAATATAGGGTATGACTACTCTTGTGGTAAATACCATCGGAAAACTACAGCTTTTACATCAGTAATTATTTGGCATGATAGAAATAAAGTCAAATGAACTGGAAAGTAACAGAGGAGATTTGTCTTTTATTTATGCAGTGAATGTCTTTAATCTTGCTATCTTCCTGATGGTAAAGTATTCTGCTGAATATCTCATATAATATAGTAACTTCAGCTGAGTTTTGTTCACTTTTACTCAAACTAAATAATCCCTTACGCTGTAAGTGAGGAACACTTCAATGATACTGCTGTTGAACTCATGCTTTTGAATTGGGTATCTTCCTAATTTTGACATATTTGGAATGCTGACAAATGTGAAGTTTCTGAAATATTGGAAAACATTGAAATATTGAAGGCCACTGTAAAAATCAAACACTTTTGTGGAAATCCTGGTGCTGCTGGAATGGTCATTTTTGTTGTTTGTGATTTAGACCTTTTCAGCTTGATTTTGTGCAGAGCATTAAATATTCTTAAGCAGAATTCGTGAGTTAAATATCTCCACTAGGAGCTTACAGTTGCAATGAGATACTGTTCATTGTGTGGAAAGAGAGTAAGATAGAAGAACTTAATAGTATCATAAAGTTAGCAGTTTCAGTATCTTGAATTAAAAAAAAAAAATTCTGGCAGTTGACTTTTTGATTAAAGGCTTGTTTAAATATCATGACAATGAGACAAAAGAGAAGGATGACAGAATACAAAAAATAATTTAGGAACTAGTGATTTAACGAATCTTTGTGTATATACTTTAGCTTCACCTTCAGCAAGCAAGCTAGTAATACAGATCATAATTACTTTGAATGAATGTAACTTAAAAAAAGTAGGATTTTTTTATTAGTTGGGTGCAGTAGTAATGATTTTTCTTTCATGTTGCTTCAACTATGTGGTGCTGTTTCTTGCAGCTGGATGAAGAAGCCTCGATGTGGTGTGCCTGACCAAACAAGAGGTAGCTCCAAATTTAACATTCGTCGGAAACGCTACGCGTTAACAGGACAGAAATGGCAACACAAACATATCACTTACAGGTACCACAGATATTCATATAGATATATAAATGTCACTAGTACTGCTGACTCTTAATTTAAAGTAAATATAAAATTCTGAAATATTTTTCAGTATCTTGAGAAGTTTATTATTAATATGTGGTATAAAAATGCTGATTTGGATACCTCTTGGATAAGTATGTATGTGCTACATAAGAACCAAATTATTTTCTCGGATTAAAATTGCATGCATATAGTAACCAGTAAATTCTCTGAAGCTTTCAGCATCAATTTAACTCCCAATATATCTTTAACCTTACCTTTCAACCCTCTTGGCAACTTCTCAGGGAATATTGCTCTGAAACTGAAATCTGTAGTGAAACTCAGATCTCTAATTTAAGTATGTAAAATAGGTTATTGAAGGGAGTGAGTCTCTGCAAAACGTAGGTGCCTACAGGTCTGTTCTAAGTACAAATGAATTTGATTATAATTTGGTGAGTCACTGACCCAACAATTTCCAGCCTACATGATGATGGGCACAGGGTTGTGTGCAGGGGGGTACATCTGTATAGCTCTTGAGTCTGACATGTAGTTTACAGAGTATGTTGCCTACTGTCAGAACTGATCTTTGCAGGGGAAGGTAGATGCAAACCGTGTACTTGCTAGACCCCTGTCAACCAAAGAGTGTCATGTATGTAATATAAAATCTATAATTTGTCAGCAAACTAAGGATTCCTATACAGCCTGTTTGAAAATGTACACAGCCTCATTGGGATACCTGTAATATATAACAAGGGTAAGTTCTGAGGGGTAACATAGTTTTCAAATTCATTAACTGATGTTATTATTCATGAACCCATATAAGATTACATGTTAAGTTCATAAACTCTAATGGTCATATAGATTGTTCTTCATACCACAGTGAAGAGGTAATTTTATTAGTAACTCTGTGTCAATACTATGGCTTATGTGTGAATTGGAGAATTCTGTTTTAAGACATTACACACTGATGTAACTTCAAGCAAGAGAGAAATGACTGCCTTGAGATTAGTATGTTGCATTTGCTGGAGTCCTTTATTGTTAATGTAAATGTAATACGTAGCTGGTTAGGATAAGAATGCCCACTTACAGCACTCTACATTTATCTGCATTTTAAAATTTAAATGTAGTGTGTGCACACGTATGGCAAGGCATGTATGGTCACCTACAAATATGTGTGGTTTTCTATCCCTCTGATTTGTACAGGGTCTGATTCTCCATTTCATTGCAGGATTTTTTACAACAGTCTAAATCCTGCCACTTGTATATCTTCTGTACTGTCACCCAAGGCATTAATCATAATAACAAACAAGGGTGCCCAGTATTAAACTATGTGGCAACTATCTAGTAATCTTTCTCACTTTGAAGAATTTATAGCAATTCTTTACCTCCTGCCTTCCCTCTTGTAAAATGTTCACTTTCTCACTTTGACAAGACCTCTAGTCAACCAAAGCTTTGAAGTGAATAAGCCTATAATATATTTTGTTGTGAATTACAGACCAAAAGACATTTAAAGTAGAAACCCCAAATTTTAGTAGAATAAAAAATACAATATTAATCTTTCTGAATTAAAAAAATAACTCAAAGCAAATAAGGGCAACAAAAAAGGAAATAAAATTCTTTACACGCTTCTCCTCACCTGCTTTGTTCTTCCCAGCAATTCCCTTCTTACAGGCTTAATACCAGTTAACTGAATGACATTTTAAGTTGCTTTGTTCCCTAAACTTTTGATCATATCTCTAGCATCACTTGTCTGCTCCATTTTTCTCAGTGCTACGTCTCAGTCTCTTTATAACCTGCAGGTTTCCGGCTGCATTCTGTGTCTTCCTGGCCAGTTGAACCCTGTAGTCTGAAGTGTGCCTGCTAAGCAAGCTCAGTAATTCCTCCAATGAAAGAGTGATTTCTCCCTCATTTCAGTGTCTGCTACCTCCTCCACTTTTCTGGAAAGCAAAACCAAAACCCTACAAAACCCACCCTCATCCAAGCCCCACCCTGCCCCAGCCCCAAACAGAAGCACGTAATAAACAATAAATAAGATGCCATCCATCACAGTTATCTTATCGTAGGACTGCACTCACCAGCTTTTCTGAACAGGAAGGGTAATAGTAAAAAAAAAAGTGTTTTGTGGACATACCCATTATGTTAAAAAGAGACCATCAGATGAGCAGAACATGGACCTTAACAGCAGTTAATGGGTTTTCCTAAAATATTTGGTGATTATTTTTTGCCAAGGATTTTGGAGTAGAGTAAGGCAAGCTTTTCAAATTTGCTCCTTTGTTGCTTATTTCAAGAAAATATTTAGTATAATACTGTAAATGTATAAACTCTTGTTTGAATCTGTGACATACACAGATGTAGGGTTCTTCTTTCTATGCATGACTGTCGAATAGGTGCAATACCAGGGCTGAGGGGAGCCCTTTGAAAGATACCAAAAGCTACATTTACCACTTACTATCTGTCTGGCTACTTGGTCTTAGAATATATCCTCAGATGCTCTATTTAAATGAAACAATTATAACTTCAAGCAAAACATCAAGAATTTATTAATGGAAAAATAGAATTGAGATCACATATAAATGCATTTTAAATTGTATCTACTTATGTTTTTACTCTAGCATTTTTTGTCTGTCACTCATTTTTTCCCCAAGAATTTCTCCTGGCACCTGTTAAATTTAAATTAATTAATGTTGTTCAGAATATATTTCCTCTTTGATTGTCCCTGTAATCATGGGTAAAAGGATCAAAACAGATACATGTGACATAATATTTTTTCTACATTTCCATATTTTCAATTTGTACTTTTTGAAGCTGAAACACTACCCCGAAATTTCAAGATGGAGCTACAGAGAAGCAACTTACTATTATAATTTACATTAATTATGTCCTTTTTGGTGACATATTACATTTTGGATTTAGGTGATAATTACTCTTAGAAAACAATATGTCTGCAGAGAGTATCAAAATGCAGATTTCCAATATTGGGAACATCAGCATGGACTGGGCATTGTGCTGCATTAATTATACTTTCTCTCCCTCAGGGAATCCAGCTTTCTGCTTATTTGAACTGGTGAATAAAGTGTTTGTTAGAATTTCTGTTTCTAATGAAGTTACACAACAATATTACTTACTGTTCTTTTCTGCCTGGTATAGTTCATGCCGGTATACCATGTAAACATTATTAGTACTTATGTTATATACTAACATGATTTTTACAAAGAGAGAAACAGAAAGTGATTTTTTGAAACTTTTTACCAGCTAAAAGAGTATAGGAGTGAAGGAGAACACCTAGAGTACATGAAAATTATAGCCCCATTACAGAACAAACTACAAAGATCTTAATGATATGGTGTTGATTCTTCCTTAGTGTTTTAGACTATATCAAGTTACACAAGAATCTCTGAACATTATAAAGAGTCAGAGAAGAAATCTATGAAACCTATTAAGGGATTTTTTTTTTTTTTACCTTTTTTTTTTTTTTTTAAGGGCATATTTACAAGGACATCTATGAGTCTTAAAAACCAATCATCTTACCTAGGGAAGTAAATCATGCAGCACTTTAAAGAAGCAACAATGTGAATCAATAAAGCAATCAGTTTTGTAAAAATAGAACATAAATGTTTATATGTCCTTTTTACACAGACAATTATTGAATGTAAAGTACTCCTCATCAGAATTCTGGGCATACTATTCATAATTTTAACTCCAGCAGTCAGTCATTGGTCAATTGCTCAGATTATTCAGTCTGCAGAACACTTTTGCAAATAAAATTGGAGAATGCTCTCTAATAAGCCAAGCTTTGCCTTGAATTACAACCATTATTTAGAACACATAACAATTTAAAATAAAAGAAAATAATAATTTGAAAGGTATGCTGCTTTATTTTGCCAAATTGAGGAAGAAAAAAATCCCAATTTGATAATTCAGCAATATGTAAAAATTTAATTGGTGGAGAAAACTTAATTGTAGATGGTCAATGGCTTCATCCCATACTAACTAGAATTAATTTAGTCTTTTTCTTGACTTCAGTGGGCATTGGGTCAAGCCCTAGATTAATGTCCTTTTCCTTTCTCAACAAGTTGTATACATCCTGGATTTCAGCTCTCCAAAAACCGACAGATGATGAAAGATTTGGACATGTCTAACTTTATGCTGCCCAGTTAAATGAATTAAGGCTAGCTGAGAGCTTCAGTATGCAATGAAAAGTCCTATCTGGCTTGTTAACCATAGACTATGTTATTTCTATGGTGTGAATGATCCATATTGTGTGGAATATGGAAAGAGAATTATTCTTGGGTGTTTAAAACCCACACTGAAAAGTAAGAAAATACTGAATTAAGAAAAAACGTAGAAAACACTGTTGATTCAAAGTAGCAAAAAGATTTTTTAATAAAATAATATTTTGAGTATACTACTACAGAAGAATATTTAAAAATATTTCCTAAATCAAGGAATTGCGTACCTTATTAATCATATTTGTAACAAAGTCAGTATATGCTGAATTTCCTTGATTTCAGTTTGCTCATGAGTGAAAGAAGGGTAGCTCTGTGTCCATATTGAAATGAGAACACAAGCTTTGCACTGTGATGACATTCACACTGCATTATTTTTTAAATATATGGCTATACTATTTCAGCATCAAGACATGAGCATATTTTCTTCCCTTTAAAAATGAAAAGCAGACATAAGGGGAAATAATGATTATCTGGGGTTTTTTCAGAGATGCCGAGAATGTCCTAACTGTAACAGATTTGTGAATAACTGAAATGTCTGAAAACTTTTCTTCAATATGCTAGCAATATTCTGTGCTTTAATTCAGTTGTACCTGACTAATATATTTTGAAACATGCCAGAAGCATTTACAGGATTGGGCTGCATTTTGATATAATTTTTTCCCTACTAACATATGAGGCCTACAAGACCTTAAGGCAGTGGAAATACCTAAATACATGCTCTAGAATTCTACTCTACCATTTTAAGTCACTAACAAATTTTGAATTAGAGCACACGGTAGTATAGAAAAAAGCATGCAGATTTATATTGAAAAGTAATACCTCCAGATGTGGAAATCATTCTGAGTGGGATGGTGAAGAAGTTTTCAGGGTTCTCTGAAAACAGATGTTTTCAAAAAGACCCATCCATGAGTTCTTAGCATTCCTACTTACATATTTTGCTGGAATTCTGATGATTGACAGCTGCAAATCTAGAAAAATAGTAATTTGTACTAGAGAGACTACTTATTTTCTACCATAAAGTTCTCATAAACTGTTGGACTACCATAGGGCTTCCATCCTTAAGGTCTAATGGGACAGGGATGCTATGATTCGTGACACTAAGCATTAGCTTTTTGTAGTAAGCATAAATGCAGAATTAGATGCTAATTAAGGCTGTATTAAACATTCTTTTGTCATTATAACTGCATCTCCTACCAGCTTTCAATCAGAAATACCATTAAAAATGCAATTCTAGTCAACCTGATAATACACAGGAAAGTTTCCAGTATCTAGCTACCTAATATCTGCCAGTGCCGTTAGAGGCAATATTAAGGAATCTGAATAAAATGGAATACTTGAGTTCCTGAGGGTTGATTTAAGCATATTTATTCCTCTGTTGAAGCTTGATGCTTTCCCAAAGTCTAACTTATTAAAGGTAATGCTTGCCCTTTTCCTAAAGAACTGTTAGCAGTGTTATTATACCTTAGGATTTCTAACCTCTGAATGTAAGGGGAGAGGACATGTAACATGTACCTAATAAAAGGCAATTAAATCACAGTGTGGCAATTCTAAAATTTATGCAATGAAAAAAGTGTAGATAACTGTAATTGTGAAAGAGGATTCCTACATAACAATCAATTAAACCAATTAGTTATTCTTTTCCACACTGCAATTAAAAAAAAAAATGCTCTTCACTATATGTATTTTTAGTGTCAGTCTTCTTCACATAAAATTTGAATATTGTAGAATATCAGTTCTCATTTCTTTAATACTTACGTACTTCAGCAATCCTGAAATAATTAAATATTTTAATATCAACATGCTATAATTGTAAATTTTTATGTTGCATTTTAGTAGTTTTAAATTGATTGGTAGTAAATTATGACATGGGATTACTTAGAACATCCTTCCTATAAAACCATTTATCTGTCAAGTATTTTATAATCTTGGTTTTGTATTTTGGAAATCTCATCTTTGTCAATTTTCCTTTCTTTTTAATGAATCATGGGGAGAATATTATCCATGAAACAGAAGAGGCAAGAGAATTATGAATTCTTTCCAAAATGGCAGCAGTAGGTTGACTTTTAATGTGGTCACAGAACAAGAAAATCCAAAGCAATAGTTCTGACTTGGGTTTATCAGCTGAGGCAGGAGCTATATGAACTGAGATCACATTTTGCACGAGAAACATTCTTAGGTTATAGCCACAAAGAGTTAGCAAAATGAGACCGGAAAGAAGCTGAAGCTAAGAAAACCCACATCAGTGAGAGATTAATGAAACAACTTGATAGAAAGTATCTCTAGAGAAATGGTGGTGCAAAATGAAATATATCTTTGACCAGAGGTAATCTTTTACTTTCAATAAAAGTAATAGTGGGATTAAAAAAAAAAAAAAGAAAAGAGGAATCTTTGGTTAAGTTTAGGTTTGATTTACAGCAATGGCAGTGAGAAGGTAGTTTCAACAAATTATTCAAATTTAAGCTATGTTTCAATTCATTTTATGTTAACTGTTTCATACCATACAGATCTATAATTGGCTTACTTCAAACAGATTACTGACTGCATCTTTTTACCTACTCAGTTGAATTTCCTGCTCTTTTATCTTCTGTGTGCTTTCTTTCTTTAGAATGGGGTTTCCATTTTGTGTCTTTGCTCCAAGAAAATCTTGGAATTTTTGAGAGAGGTAGCAATGTAGAAATATTTTCCCCATTTATATTTAATAGAAATATTGATGTTCTAAAAAGAATAAAAGATCATCTTGCATCACTATAATTACCTAATAATTCTAAAAGCACTCATTAGTATCCAGTCGAATCAGCACAACAGTGTAGTAAGATAATGTTAATCTTGTACTCTGGATTTAATGCACAAATGAGCATAGAACAAATTTAAAAACAGTATTTATTATATGCAGTAGAGAATAGAAGTATCAAAGTCTACAGGCCATGAAGAAGTCTGTCACTGAGTTATTACAACTCTTGTGGAGGCTATTACTGCTAAGGTAAGCAGCAATAATAAGCTTTATGCATTTCGAGCTTTGTCTAGCCTTTGCTGAACTGCCTCTTGGGTCTATGTTAGGTCAGAAGGGTTGATTTTATATGCAGAATTGTAGCAATTTATATGAAAAATATAACAAGCTCTTCTAATGACAGCTCAGGAAGGAAAAAAGGAAATAGTGAAATTTAATGGCAAATATGTGCTACTTAATGTACTGTATTTAAATTTCAGATGACTGATTTTACAGAGCCAAGTGAGGTATATCCTGACAGCCTTGCAGGGCTCCTGAAGCTGTTGCAGCCAAAAATGTGCCACTGAAACATGGATAGTTTTTTTTGAGGATATTTTGGGGAAGAAGGGGGAGGGGAAGGAAACCCCAAATCTTTTCTAGAATCACTAGGACTCAGAACTTCAGAATAACAGTCTCCAAAACAAGACCCTTAAGGCATCTGTAGAAATAGTAGATCAGTGTGAAAAGTGTATATCACTCGTGAAATCTCTTGTGCAAGACATGGATTTAAAAGACATAATGACTAAAGCAACTACCTGGTTGAAAGCCATGTTTGCATCAAACAGCAATAATAACCACAAAATACTTAATTCAATTGAGACATGGCTGTGGTTGTCTAAGAATAGCAAGCCTTCAAAATTTATATAAAGCATCACTCAGCTTAGTAGTTTGTAAAAAATGACTTTGAAGTAAATATTTAATCTTACAGATCATCTTTTGCTTACTAAAGTACTCTCCCTTTGGAAGGAATTGTATGTTCTTCAGTCTCTTTATAAGGTTGCACTGCTGATCTGGTCAAGGTCAGCATTGGATCTTTCTCTCTAATGAACACCTTTTCTGTGAAATGATCACTAGACTTGGAGGTTAGGAAAGTAAGATTTAGGAAATATTGTTTTCTTATTGTGATGGCCTTTGTCTTGCTGTGCTGCCACCTTGCAATAGGAGTGGTTCTGAGTTGGCAAGTCCTTCACATATTTTTACTTGAGCTCCATTATCTGGACATGCTTAGTGCAAGATACCCAGTTCCTTTTTTTGTTACCAGTGACAGTTACAACTATTTTAGGTGACTGCTGGCTGTAAGATGTAGAGCCAAATGTAATAGGAAAAGGGTTCATATAAGACTATTTGCTATTGCAGTGATATGTCTAAACTGAAGACTTTTAAGTCCTAGAATCTCTGGTACTTGAAACATTGTCTGTATGGACTGATCTTCTTCCTGTACTTCCCCTTTGGAGGTTATATGATCACCACCATAACAGAAATGTAAAATAACTTGGATTTCATATGTCTACATTGATGAATTATTCTAAGCAAAGTTCCCAGCTAGACAACTTCAACATTCATATTACACACAATATTGGCTTGTGTTAAACACATTAAAATGGACAATCATTTTCTGGAAATACTCTTATATTGGAATAACTACTGATTTATTTCATTTCTTTTAGAAGATACATTTTTTCAGTATAATCTTACCCTCTCCAGAAGGTTGTTGTGGAAGCCAGAGGTCTGTCTTGTTTTAATACAGAATGTATGCTTTGAAAAATCTTTCCTCTTGACAATGAATCTTGAGATGTAGGATGCTATTTCAAAAGTAATTCAGTAGCTGAATCCCCTGTAAAAGGTCTCCCATCATGGGTAGTCACCCCTAGTTAATGTGGGTGAAACTAGCACAATAACTTATTTTTCCATTTGTAATCAAGGACTAAAACTTAATTCTGTGCACAAAAAGCAAGAAAATGTGAAGTCATATGGTTTAAAATATGACTCAACCCCTTTTAGACCAAGTAATTCATCCACCAAGTAATTTACCACCAATACCGATCTGTTTTTATCCATTTCCTAATGTCACATATTACATCACAGCATAAGACCATCCTTTTGCTGTTTACATAAACCCAAAGCATGACTTAGACCCACTACTAAGATTCCTAAATACAAAACATTAAAAAAACCCAAACTATATCTTTCAGATGAACTTCTCCTACATCAGAATATCAGTTTTGATAGACATATTCTATTTTCTATGAAAGCGCATTGATTTATTTGCTGTGTTCATTATACATAGCAAATAACAGAGGCTCTAGTCCTTCAAGGCACTGTGCTTGAGACTATTTACGTGCTTTAGAAAGCACACTGCAGGACTGACTAAGAGAAAATTCATCAGCTTTGTAAGTGGTATTCTTAGCATAGCAACAGGTTAACTATTGTCAAGTTTTTGGTAGTGGCAGTGAAAGTGTGCCTTTGTGAGTTGTTTTGATTTAGTGCCACATGACACTCTGGTTGTAAAATACTGTACATTCTCAAGGGGCACAGGATGACTAGCTTATGAACTTGCTAACTAAAACATGTCAAAAAAGTAATTCACAAAGGAGGGAGCTTTCAGAGAGGAGTTCTGCAAGGATGATAGTTGGTCCAGTGCATCCAATATTTTTTTAATCACCTGAAAATCAACACAATACTGATCATAAAATTACTGAGGAGTAAATAACTATGAGGAAAGGGCATCATACAAAGCAATTTGAATCATTTGACATTTACATCATATAGAGTAAAGCTGCCCTACAGATCAGAGGACTTTTTCTCTCCGACAGCAAGATCAGTACAGCAGTATTTTGTAGTTCTGACAGAGTCAGTATTAAAAGAACGTTGCACAATTGGAGTGAGTTCAGTAAAAATCACAGAAAATATTTAAGACTGGAGAAAATGTCTTATAGTAAGAGATTTAAAGATTTCAAACTTTTAATTTCAAAGAGACAACAAAAACGTAATGACTTTGCAGTGCAGAAATGTCTTCTAAATGTCTTTTTTAGGGGGGAAAAATGTTCTTAAAGCTCATGTATGTGGAAGAGAAAGGCAGAACAAGAACCAATGTTACAAAATGGACAAATAAGAGAATAAGCACAAGTATGTAATGACTGGTTAAATCATCTTTGGAACAAAAGATCAAGGGAAGCAGTGGATTCCCTCAGTATATTATCTTCTAATCTGTCATACCTCTTTGAAACATCCATACTAGCTAAAAAGAAATAATGCTTTGGTTAGACTAGCATTATTGGACTCAACACAAGAATATTTCTGAGTGGAAGTCAAAACAGGTAACTTTATGTTTTTTACATGAATCTATGAACAAAATATTATATATGTGAAGTCAAATCTATAAAATTAGACTTGAAGGATTTATTTCCATTTATATAACCTTACAATACCATATAATCAAGCACATGTAATGCACCAAACAAGTCAATCAGTCCAGGTTTATTCATGAAAATATTTTTGTTCTCCATCATGCCATGCTGTGTAAACTTACATAAATCTTACAGATACTCTAGAACTATGTAATTTCTGAAATTTGTGCTGAACATTCAGTCAAGCATATGTCAAATGAAAAAAGAGCATCTGATTGCAGCAGTTTCAGAACAGACACAAACCTAATGGAGTTTTTGCTAGCCATATAAACTGAGTAAAAATTATGGAGGAAATTGGATAGGTCTGAAATTGATTATTGCCATTCTTTTCTTGAATTCAATAATAAATAATTTTTTTTAAAGGATGATCCCACTATAATTTACTAGTAACTGTGACTCTGAACTCAACTGTAATTCTGATGGTTTTTTGCCTCTTATGTGTGTCATTTGAAGAAGTAGTGGAGAATGAAATTTCTGTTTAAATATATATTTATGAATTAGCACATAATTATCTTCTATAAAATTATTTCTCTGATGAAGTCTACAGTTTTATGTAAGATTTATAGAAGTAATCAGATCATAAAAGGACATCTTAGCATTTATTGAATTAAAAAAACTTTGTTTCTGATAAGGAATTATCTATCCAGTTACAAATGCAACAAGAACTGTTTTTAAGGCTTTGTGAATACTGGTTGGTGGTCACAGAATGGAGCTCTGCTATTGTTAATGTACTCACTAAGAAGTTAAAATTCCATTTAACTGAGAAGACTTCTTCTGATCAGAAATGACATGCCATTCTTTAGCTGTGAAGGATTCTAATTGTTGTCCAGGAGGTAAACAGGCAGTGGTTGATTAATCTGGTTATCCCACTGTTAAGAATTTTTCATTTTAAAATATTTTTAATCTTCTAAAAATAAGAATTTTTTACTGCTGAGTGAAACCTAGCTAACATATAATAAGTCCTAGCATAAAGGGCTATGCAGATTGACACAATAATTTCACACCAGCTTGTTTAAAAATACTCTTCTTAAAGGATATAATGCTAGAGTAGCACATTTTATTAAAAGCACAGTGCTTTTAATAATTAGTGGGAAATGGATGTAAGCAGTGTCACTTAGCACTTGCAAATTTAATCTATTTAACATTTCTCTGTTTCTTTCAGCATAAAGAACGTCACTCCAAAAGTAGGTGATGCTGAAACTCGTAAAGCCATTCGCCGTGCCTTCGATGTGTGGCAGAATGTAACTCCTCTAACGTTTGAAGAAGTTCCTTATATTGAATTAGAAAATGGCAAGAGGGACGTTGATATTACAATCATTTTTGCATCAGGTTTTCATGGAGACAGTTCTCCCTTTGATGGGGAGGGAGGATTTTTGGCTCATGCATATTTCCCTGGGCCAGGAATTGGGGGAGACACTCATTTTGACTCAGATGAGCCATGGACTTTGGGAAACCCCAATCATGATGGTAAGAGAAGATTTCAGTATAAAAAAAATAAATAAATGGCATGAATTTTCAGCTAAAAGAACTATTTCCATGCTTCCCTGTCCCTGAAGTCACACAGTTTTCTGTCCTAAGTTCACCTTACTTTAGAAATATCTTCTCTTGATTGGTCTATTAGAATCTGAGGCAGAAAAGTTTCTGTCTAAATGTAAGTCACAGTATGAAAATGTGTTTCTCTTGAAAAAAAGTTGAATTCTTTTTAGGAACCTTTGTGTTCATTCAAATATTGTACTGTTGAATATTTACATAAGCTATTTTAATTTTGAAATTGTTTGCCATATAGATCTTATTTAGGTTTAGGAAAAATGTGGAATGTTCTCTAGCAGTGATATAAGAAAGGTTAAGAAGAACTCACACTACCCACCAGTCCAGTGGATACCAATGTACATAAAATCTAGTCTTCTCAGTTTTTCTTTATGGTGGTACAGTGGCAGCATTTAAAGTCAACTCTTAAAGATGCCATTCCAAGAACAGAGTTAGTGTTTTCCAATAACTTTTGAACGTCTTTTGGAGTTGTTAATTCCAACAATAATTCCAATTTACTTAAGCTGCACATTCCCCATAGTCAAATAAATGACCACGTAGTGTACTTGACATACCTAAAATTTACCAAATCAATATTAAAGATAGTCTTTAAAGTTACTTCTCACAGAAGTATAGTCTGGCCCTTGCCGAGCTCCAAATTCATGTGACTAAATCACTGTCATTATCTAGAAACCTAATTTAAAGCTAGCCTTTGCATCTCTGCAGAACAGTATCGAAGAAGAGTTTTTTGTAGACATACTCTGTGTTTGATGCTTTGATGCTTTGACAGGTTTTCATTCCAAGTAGCCTCAGTTGTCCTAGTAGATCTCTCTAAGCCAGTAACAGAGTTGAGAGAGTCTCTTCAGCAAACAATGATGCACAAAAGATGATTCACAGATGCACAAAGAGGATGTTTCTGGCATACAAAAGATGATAAAGATGACAAGAAGTGCAGAACTGTTGTCTTTCAATGTTACACTGAATTTGTGAACAATGAGAGGCTTTATCTAATTCATTTCCTTTTCCTTTCTCACCTGAGATCTTCCAAGTAAAATTCAGAGCTTTTTATGTAGCAGTATTTGTAGCCTGAAGTTTGCAACAAAGCCTTAAGTTAATACTTCAGGAGTATAAATACGGTACTGTGACTGTTCTAATGGTGCAATACCTATGCTGTGCCAGGGTCAGTGAAGCAAGAGCAGTGTACTGCACTGTGAAAGCCCTTAGTAGTATAATGGGTTTAAGAAGCTTATTTCTTGTGGACCAAGCCCTAGATTCTTACTGGAGCAAAATCCGTGGTATTGCACTGCTCATATTTGCCCTTTTCACAAGTTTAGCTCAAAAAAACAATAGTGGGAATCTTCTGTTTGTGCAGTTCAGTCAGTCACAGCATCGTGAGGCTAAAATTAAGGTGTTTTTATGGGCCTCAGCGGGACACCAACACTGCACACTATGTTGTGTGTTTTTGGAGCTATTACTTCAAGCGTTCAGAAAAATCTACAGGCATGTGTATGTTGAAGTCAAGGTGTCAATTTTAAATGTGATAACTCTTTTGGAGCAGTTCCACATATGGATACTTCTAGTCTGTATGAAATTGTGCAAACTTCTGGCTATCTCCTTCTCCTTTAACTTAAATAATTTTCAGAGTGCAAAAGGGCACTTATGTCTTTATATGCCTTTTTGTGGCTGAATTTTGTAGAGCAGTTTTCAAAAGCTATGTCTTGTATTAATAGATTTTAAGATATTCTGAAGGAAAAAAATCAAGTGAAAGTAAAATGCTGTCACTAAAAACATGCTTTTATGTATCTTAGAACATTGAATTTTTATTAAAAAACAGTTTTGCTATCTATATCATGAAGGTTTAATAGGTATCACTGGAAATTTACTCTGCAAATTTAGTAACTTACGTAGTTTGGTGTGCTCATGTATACTTTTTGAGGGAGACATATTCCTGTTAGAATGGAATACTCAAGGTAGAAAACCCAGGATATTTTATGACTGGAAAATTTGTGCAAAATACATGACGACTTAAATAAATACCTTATCAATGCAATTTTTCTGAAGAATTTTGGAAACTCCTCGTTTCATTGGTGAGTTGGTAGGAACCGCAGATCTTTGGTCATAGCTATTGTCCAGTCAAAAGCCTTATGTCATTGTAACTCTAGAAATAACAACATATGTGCAGTTGATGTGCAGAGTGCCTATTTGTCTGATTGGTGATTTCCAGATATCAGGCAGGCCAAGTCCTGCTGATGATCTTACTGCATTAGCTTACATCTAGGAATCCTAAAGGAACATCCAGATGATTTTTTTTGTGACTGGAAAAAATTTCTTGGTTGAAAAAGAACACAAGCATGATATTTGGGATTGACAGGAAAAAGAACACAAGCATGATATTTGGGATTGACAGGAAGAAAAGACTTAAGCTCTCTTAGGCTTCCTATCATCTTGGGCTCAGTCTCAGAGCACTGAAAAGCAGAAGGTTGAAAAATATATTTATGATCTTAGCTATGAGCCATTTTTCCCAGGTGAGTGTCATTTTTTTTTTAGGGTTCATCGCTCCAGTAGTCATCTTCACATAGTGTTATTCGAAATCCAATAAAAGGGGAAAAAGATTTGGTGATTTATTTTTATTTCTAAATTAACTCCCACCCCAAAGGGCTGTTTTTCTCTGATTCCTGTTCTGTTATTCCAGAGTGATTTGAAAACACAGACCAACCTGGTTATTTAGCAGCAAAAATGCACATATAAGATCCTCTTGAAAAGTACTAGCGTCGTTCTCCACCTTGTACTGTTCTTCTAATGAAAACGATTTGCATACTGTCTACCTCAGAAAAGACAGGCAACTTCCTGAAATGCTTTCATAAACTGTGTCCTTCTTAAAAAAAATTGTATTCCCAATGAGGAATCATATACAAATTCAGTATTCTGAGGATAGTTAATTCCTAAGGTGATTTATCCTGACTAGTTACTTGCAGTGTCTTCATACTTTAGGTTTGGGTTTTTTGGCTTTTTTTTCTTTTTTTTTTTTTCATATTTGCTTGATTTTCTTGTGTTTTGCTTGGGTTTAATGACTGAAAGGACACTTCCAACAGAAATGCATCATCTCCACAGTGCAGTGCTGCTTTCCTTTGTTCTCACTTCAGTGGTATGTTTTTGTGGATTACAGATCTATCTTATCAATCATGTTCTGGGGAAGACATCTGTGCTTTGACTCCTCCCTCACTCTAAAGAATGAGTAAGGAGTAGGAGTAAAGACTAATGGGCCCATCGCTCAGCAAAAAAACTCTCGTCATACAATTTAACACTTGCAGGCTCTCTAAAATGATGTATTTCTTTGCTTTCATAATACCCTGTAAGCAGAGTACAGCTGGTACCTTAACTCCAGCTGCGCTGTAGAGGTCTTTTCTCTGAACTTCCTTCCATAGTGCTGCAGGTGATGCCAGAAGTATTGGCCAGAAAGAAGAACAAGAAACTTTCCATCACAGGGGAGCAATGGAAGCAAGGACAGAATTTCTTTTGCTAGGAAAGGAGGGATATACTGGAGGATAAAAGGTGCTTGGGGTTTTTTGCAAGGTGGGAAAATGGTAGTCTTCCAATACTTTGGAAAAAGTGTTTGTATGCATTGGACAGTAGTCTTCCTCCAGTCAGCTTTCAGTTCCACTTGTTCTCTTAGGAAATCTACTTTTCAAGTTGTTCTGTGGGAGTAGGCCTTTTCACCTATAGTAGATCCTGTTTACTTTATGGTCTGCCTGTCCAGGCTTCCATGTAAGATGAGACCCTTAGGTTTGTAAATTATTTGGGACAGGATGGTTTTTTCATGCATCTTATGAAGTACCTTGTGCTCCTAGGGAGTCCCAGTTAAAACTCAGATTATTCTGCTAACGCTTGGAAACTATGGTAGAAGAAGAGGATGGAGGAAGCAAACATTAAAGGTGAAACACTGTTCAGGAATAGCAAATCAGAAAGGATAGGAATATCACAGGAAAACATTTCACAGTATGTACACTTAAAGCTGTAAAAAGAGAAAAGAATAAACAGGAGATGAAAATGAAGTTACATAAGTAGCTGTCTGAAAAATAAGCACTTATTAAGAAAAATTCTAAATCCTTATTTTCTTCTGAACTTAAGTGCAGGAAAGAAAAAGTGGAGAAAAAATAGAAAAGGAAGAAATCTTAATATACCAGTCTTAAGGCAAGGGAGAGATTTCATTGTTCCCATGACTCCAATTCATTTAGGTGATACATATCACCTCATTTTTTGAATGAAAAATTTATGGACAATGAATAATGTATCTAAATCCGTAAAAGGACAATGACCTCCTGCTAACAGTATTTTGGAGATACTGCATTGTCAAAATCATCAATAAAAATATTTTTCAAAGTGTTTTTTTCAGTTGCAATATTTCAAATCACTGTGATGAAATTTAAAGTCACTGCCAGGGAGCAGCAGGTATAGGGACTGTCTCTGTAGTAAATTTTCTAGTAGCTAGCAGAAGAATCCTGTCCTATGCCCTGTCTTGTACTAAAAGTGAAAGTGGTGTTCTTATTAGCCTTAACAAGGCTTTCCTACATATTATTTACATCTGTCCATTTTTAAATCTGCAGCATTGAAATTTTTTGATGCACTGCAATATAATTAGAGGTTGAAGTATCAGATTCTAATAGAACAAGTACTGTGCTAGTTTTCTGGAAGATCTGCTTCATTACGGAGTTGTTAAGCCTCAGAGCCTATAGTCTCCTCCTCCCCTATCCTCCAAGTTACTGCAGCATGATGGGCCATACACATTCACAAGGTCTTATAGATAAGGTCTTATTTTACCTATCATAAAACTCCAAAATTATTTGTTTCTACTTATATTCTCCAAATTTCTTTCTAACTTTGAGCAAGAGTCTTTTGAAAGCTGTTAATAATGTCTGCTGAGCATAGATGTTTGCTACTGGAAAAAATGGCAGGTGTACTACTACAATGACATAAATAGGCATAGGAATTATCTTGCAACTCTGCCTTGTTACTAGCATATAGTAATAAAACCATAAAAAAGTGCATTAGGCCAGTTTTCCTCTGTGTACTTCAGAAAACGCAAATTAGAAAGAAGTCAAAACATATATTATATACAGTACTCACTAGATTTTATTTCATTGCCTCATTCTTGTGACTGAAGGTTGCCTATGATCCCGTAACAGAACTTTGAGAAAGAGAGGTGGCAACATTTGATCTAAGAGGTGCTAAATGCAGTCTACACAGTGGGGGCTGCTTCTGAAGTGATGAAGTAGATATATGTCCCTTATTATAAGATCAGTAGCTGCTGTATTTTGGAAAGGAAGTGTTATTTGATTGTTTGGGTTTTTGTTTGTTTAGCTTGGCTTTTTGGAGAAATCCCTTGTAAAGCCTTGGAGAGGACAAGAACTAGACTCAGTTTAGTTTGAAGTTTTCTTAGTAATTTAAAAGGAGACAGTTTCAAAAGCTAAATGAATCTCAGACCCTTCACCATTTCTGAAGTAAGACCCAAGAGAAGGACAGATGAAGAGTGAAAACAGTCTTCTGAAGAGTGACTTCAGAGAAAGCTGTCTCATCTTTAGACATCTGTGTATCTTGACTAGTTCTGTTGGCAAACCCCAAGAGCCATTTCATGGATCCAGTTCGTGTAACATTCTGATATTCCCTGGCAACCCCAACCCATCAAAGCCAGGGTCCTTAACTAGTGACTATGCTCAGAAGTTTCATTCTGGCAGATAGTGGCAGGGAAAGAAAGAAAGGACTGTCATGAATTTGTAGTTAATAGTCACTGCTACCTGCATGTTGAATGAAACACAGACTATTCCTATCATTTGGGAACAATGACTGAGATATATCTGTTCTTCTTCCTCACTATGGCCTTACATATTTTCCACCAATCTCTTTTCCCTGGATTTATTGCATGATTTATTATAGACATAATTCCTATTAAATATAGGAAAGGTCTCACAGTAATCCTAAAAATTATGGCAGAGACAGCAGAAAGGAAGGCATTCAGAGAAGTGGTGATCATGGATGAAGATATATACACTATGTTCTAATAGAGATCAAAATTCATTACTAATATGTATCATATATTCTATGGCTTCTTAATTTAGATATTTCCTTTCTTCACCTGAGAGTGTATGAAAACATTTTTGCTATCTGTCAGAAGGTAAACATCTCTAACTTAAAGCATAAACTCTTCCTTCTATTTCAAAAATTGCATTGGTTTATCAAAATTGATTTCACATTTGTCTGGCTACATGCACTTAAGTTAGTTTAAACCTTGTTTAAAGCAGCTATTTTTTCTGGGAAATTACTGAATGCATCTAAGCCTATTTAAAGGAGTGTTAAACCAGTTTGAATGGAGAGTGCACTGCTTTTAACTAGATTAATTTAAGATTGACCTACTTACACAAGTGCAGCTTTTTAAAACAGAGCAAGATTTAGAAGTAGCTCCTGGGAAAAACAAGGATTTCTTGGGAGCTTAGATTTCAAGCACATTAGACATGATTCTTAATGTAACAATTACTGGCTAAAATCTGACCATGATACTGTGTCTTCCAGTAGCAGACAATATAAAGTTTAAATTTTCCTTAGATAAGCACAGTAGATCAGTAATGTAGTTTGATACTCATCTTAGTACTTGTATCTGCAAGAGAAATAGAAATCAAAGTAAAATGCATGATTTTTTACCTCCGTAGGAAATTTACCAAGGCAGCTACTATACCATAGTGAAATTCTACAGAAACCAGTTCTTCCATCAACGAATATGCAATAAATAATAGCAAGTGAAACTCCATTACAGAAGTTATAGATGAGTTTAGTGTAGAGTTACATTTAAATGTAAGGAGAGCATTGCCACAGAGTGCTTACATTCATGTGGAATATTTGTTACTTGTATATACATGTGAGATGGGTTGACCCTGGCTGAACACCAGGTGCCTACCAAAGCCGTTCTATCACTCCCCCATCCTCAGCTGGACAGGGGAGAGAAAAATATAACAAAAAGCTTGCGGGTCGAGATAAGGACAGGAGAGATCATTTACTAATTACTGTCACGGGCAAAACAGACTCAATTTGGGAAAATTAACTCAATTTATTACAAATTGAGCAGAGCAAGGTAATGAGAAATAAAGTGAAATCTCAGAACACCTTCCCTCCACCCCTCCCTTGTTCCCGGGCACAACTTCACTCCCGAATTTCACCACCGAGCCCCCCCAGCAGCACAGGGGGACAGGGATGGGGTTTATGGTCATCACACGTTATTTTCTGCCGCTTCACCTCCTCAGGGCGAGGGCTCATCACACTCTTCCCCGGCTCCAGCGTGGGGTCCCACCCACGGGAGACAGTCCTCCACGAACTCCTCCAACGTGGGCCATTCCCACGGGCTGCAGTTCTTCATGAACTCCTCCAGCCTGGGTCCTTTCCACGGTGTGCAGTCCTTCAGGAGCACACTGCTCCAGCGTGGGTCCCCCACGGGGTCACAAGTCCTGCCAGAAAACCTGCTCTGTGAGCTCCTCTCCACAGATCCGCAGGTCCTGCCAGGAGCCTGCTCCAGTGTGGGGTTCCCATGGGGTCACAGCCTCCTTCGGGAACCCACCTGCTCCAGTGTGGGGTCCTCCACCGGCTGCAGGTGGAGATCTGCTCCACCGTGGACCTCCCTGGACTGCAGGGGGACAGCCTGCCTCACCAGGGTCTTCACCACGGGCTGCAGGGGAATCTCTGCTCTGGCGCCTGGAGCATCTCCTCTTCCTCCTTCTTCACTGACCTTGGTGTCCGCAGGCTTGTTTCTCTTACATGTTCTCACTCCTCACTCCAGTGGCTGTTACTCCCTATCCCAACGTTTTTTCCTTCTTAAAAATGTTATCACAGAGGCGTTACCACTATCACTGATGGGCTCGGCCTTGGCCGGCGGCGGGTCCGTCTTAGAGCCGGCTGGTATGGGCTCGCTCTCTCTCGAACACAGGGGAAGCTTCCAGCAGCTTCTTACAGAAGCCACCCCTGTAAACCCCTGCCCCCGCTACCAAAACCTTGCCACACAAAACCAATACAACATGAAGCTGTGTTCTCTCAAAAACAAAACCAAGACTTAAGAATTCAGTAATTTTTTTGTTAACTCTCCAGCATTCAAAAGGTTATTCAAGTTTTACAGGCAATAAAAAGAAAAAAACCCAAACCTGTCACTTTGTACCATGCTGTTTGTCAATTGTCAAGTAAAAGATTCTTGGACATGATGCAAATAGAGTATCTAGTGTAATGTGCTTGGACTCCAGTTAGTGCATAGATTCTGCTGTGGGCACTGTCTTGGCAGCCAAGAAAAATTTATGAAAATCCTGATCTCTGAACTGCGTAGATCAACTTGTAGTAAATTTCTTTTGGCTGCCAGCGTGGCTGACACAGTGCAGGAGATATATGCTGCTGGAAATATGAACCAGCGGAGTTGTGAAAACTAAGTCTCCTAAGAGAGCTCTGTGTCTCAAACCATGCTCATGTCATATGCTATGGTTAGGTATAAAGCAAACCAAGTATTTCAGATTAAGGGAAGCTCTGTATTACATTACCATGACTTTAATTTCATAAAGCATAGTGCTCTTACTTAATTGAATATATATATTAATAAGCTCCTATCAATATCAAATTTGATCTGTAACCAAACAGTGTGGCCTTCCAGTTGTCACATGCTTGTTTTCCAGTTCTGTACCAGGATAAATATGTAAAAGATTAATATCTTCTTTGAATTTGTATTGTATTATACTTGTGTATGTACTTTTAAACACAGAATTTCCAACATAGGTTCAGATCAAAGGTTATCCTACAAAATATCCTATCTCCAGTTATGGCTATTAACAGATACCTAGGGAAGAGAATAAGAGCAGGGCAAACATATGGCAACAAAACCCTAGCATATTCCCTCTTAGCTTCCAGCAATCTGTGGCTCATTGAATTTCTGAGCCACAGGCCATATTTGTGTGTTTAATAGCCTTTAAGGGATTTCCTTTCATGAATTGGTGTAATCTCTTTTTTAATTCATGTAAGCATTTGGTATCCACAACATCCCGTGACAATGTGTTCTATACACATTGAAAAACTACCTTTTTCTGAATTTTGAACCTGCCGTTGATAAATTCACTTTAGGTAGACTGGTGCCCGTATTGTGAGGAAATAATTTCCTAATAATTTTATCTATGCCATTCATAACTTTATGGACCTCTGTCCATATCTTGTTTCCAGGATAAAGAGACCTAGCCTGCTGAATTACAGCTTTATTTATATGTAGTATTAAGGTTAAGGAAGCACAACTTCTATTTTAAACTGAATCTATTTGAGTGCAAAATGAGAGAATTAGCAATATTATAAAAGATGGCAAAACCCAACTGTTACATTTATAACATTTTACAATGGTGAAGATGCCAAGGTAATATTTAAAAGAACTTTGCAAGTTGCAGACAAATGGAGTAACGATTGATTGTTTTCATTTCACCATTCCCCCTGAAATCCAGCTTAACTGAAGAGTCAACACAGTTAATACTTTCTATTGCTAAACCTCAAGGCTTCCAGTATTTAAAAAGCAAACCAGTCTTTCCCCATCAGTAAGTGCATGTTGTGCCAATAGAATTTAACAGGATAATCTGTCCTTAAACTTCGAAACCTTCCATGGATTATACTTGCCTGGTGTGCACATGCTCACCTGTTCCATATCCAGTCACCCCAAGATCTTACATAAAATGGTAACTCCAAAACATTCAGTGTCTGCTGCATAAAGTGTCCTTGAAAGTATTGCCATAGGATGCAAAGCTGCACTTGAGAATAGAAAGGTCCCTTTCAGTTATTGAAGGGATGGAAAATGATTAAAAGTTAAACCATAAATGGTCCTGGCTGGCTTGTGAGGACTCAGTCGTTAGACATAGGGCTCTACAGATAGGAGAATAGGATCTTGTCTGCTAGACCCCATTTACTGGCTGGAAGCCAGGTGATGAAAAATATTAACTGTTAGGAAGGTAATAACCTTATATTTATTGTTTTGGGGGAGGTGGTTTTTGCTTTCATGGAGCACCTTTTCCACTTTGAGAAAAGCACTTAATTTGCATGTTGTTAAAAGGGAGATCTGTTAAACACTGGCAGTCAGTGAAAGCAGTCTTGTGGATGAATTCAGCCCCACGTTCTACATGTGTGTTTAGCCAGCTGCTTTCAATACATCCCAGGAACTATCAGTGTACAATATCATGCTCTCGGCTTCTTTATTGGCCTAGAATTGCCAAGTGCATTATAATGCAAACCAAAAGAGAGGCTGAGGAGTATGTCAAGAAGATGGACTTTGTGATATTCTTAATTAAAACAATGGAAATGTAGACTGTTACGCACATCTTATATTGTGCTTTTTGTGTCTATAGAAGCAAGGTTTTATTTACACTGTGGTTTAATTGCCAAACAGAGATGGTCATGATGCAGGTCGTAAACCAAAAAAAGCAGTGTAGCCTGAGCCACTAAATTGCATATTGCTTCCATCACGGTGTAGGTAAACATAGATCATTGCAAGCTTATGTGGAGTAGTTAGGGAAGTTGCAAACTCAGTTATTCATTCAAACTGCAACTGGAGGTTATTTCCCACATACTGGGGCCAGTAGAACAAGCTGCTTGCATTTGCCATCTGCCTCAGTTTGCAATCAGCTAGCCTATCTTAAACTGCTGATAAAAAGTGTTAAAATGAAGCTGGCTGACTTTGCATGGAAATAAATGAGGAAAGTTCATATTGTCTGTTACATCAACTTTACTGCCAAGGAAACTTCTAGCTGAAAGGCAGAATGGATCCTTGCAGACAATTTTGGCAACCACTGCACCTACATACACAGAAAAAGAACTGCTTTTTTTTTTTTTTTTTTTTTTTCTCAAATATGTCTTTGTTTCAAACAACTGTTTATACAATAATGAAGATAAGTTTATTCTGCCAAACTGGACTCATTTGATCAGACACTTATATTGGTATATTAAGAGTACTGAGTTATTGTGGGGAAATTTAACTGAAAAAATGTTTGTTAAAATTATTAGTAAGTTGAAACTAATAATGTTGGGTTTTTTGGTTTTGTTTTGGTGTTTTTCTTTTTTCTTTTTTTGCCCTGCAGTATGCTAGAAAAGAGCATTGGGAAGGCTTTTTTTGTTAGGCAAACAGATGTATTTTGAATAAGTGCATACATAAAATGTGGGCCATCCCCTTCATGATCATTTTTATGACCCCAGAACCGCTCACATATGGTTACTGTGTGGGAATGACAAGGAAAAAAAAAAGTAACACCTCACACACAACAAATAAATAAATCTAACTCCTACCTTAACCTTTCCTCCTCTTAGAAAGAAGCTCAGCAGATTTTGATTCCTGAATCTGAGAGCGCTTCATATAATTCTTGTACATGACAGAAAGTTATAGAGAAGGGGGCAAAAAGGAAAGGATTTAACAAATTTCAGTACTTTTTTTCTTATCCCCTGTGCATCTTTTTATAAGTGTTATCCATCAGCTTACAAAAAGGCAATATTTCTTTAAAATGTATGATATAAAAATAATACTAATAAAACTAATACTAATAATAACTATAGTACTCTATGACCGATGAGATTTCACAGTAGAGACTGAATTTCAGGTTCTTGAAAGATTACTTGCTATGGAGAGCTTGTGAAAAGCCATACTCTCAAACATGTTGGGTTAAAAAAAGACAAAATCACCTTTATTATTGCAAATAAATTGAAATCAGTTCACAACTAAAAAAATCACCTCATGAATTAATGGCTTGAAATTAATTTATTTCTTTTTTTCTTTTCAGTCTGATCTGCTAGTGGAAATAATTTAGGAAAGAGAAACTATCTATGATCTTCAAATTGTCCCTTTAAACCAAAAGTGGCATTGCTGTCATTTAAAGCAGGCACCAGGCTTAGCACTCCAATTCATGCGATCCAGAGACTTTCAAGTCTCTGTTTGCTGCTAGGACCACTTCATAGAGACTTTTTCACCAAGACAGCAGCTTTAGGAAATCCGACTTTTCCCAAAGATGTTCTCTAGATTATTACTGTGCTGCCCTCTCCTTTCCCTTCCGTCTTCAGGGGCAAACAGAATCTGAAAAATCATGTTGCCAATTACTATGGATGTTGTCATTGTTTCCTGAGAGAATGAGACAAGACTTTTATAGTAATTACATATTTATTTATCTATTAGGCAGATATTTAATGGATTGTTGTTGCAAAAGTAGAAGAATGTAAGATAACCCTAAAATACAAAGTAATACTATATATGACTTTTTCAAGAATAGTTTATAACTAATGAAAGATTTTCTACAATATCTGTGTTCTCAAGCCTAGAGAATTTGTGCTTTATCCTGACAATTCTTCACTTCCAAATGCTCAGACCATATGTTGTTGAGGCCAAAATGTTTTTTAATCTATATTTAGAGTCCTTCCTAAGTGGTTTGGGTTTCAAAAAGTGCTGAGCAGCTAACAACAATACCTAGAAACATCTACAGCGAAAACATCGCTGGGAAAAAAAAGATGAAAACAGAAAAAATTATAATAAAAAAAAAAAGCTAAATTAAAAGAAGAATATTGTTTTGTGCAAAACATTTTGTTGTAGTGGACAGGTTTAAGTCTCTAGTTCAAGTCAATGATGAATGCTTCCTGGTTTATTAGATATATCACTTAAGTCCATATCCTGTACCTTTATAATTAATGGTTTGCCACTGACTTAAATGAAAAGACCTAAGTCAGAAGCCAGAAGACTTAAGGGGGTGGAATTAATCCGACCATATGTTGATATTTATATCTGAGTTAATCTCACAGAGTCACTTTAGAGTTAGAGGAGAGTTACATTGCCTTCCTGGGTAAGATTTGTTGCATCCTGAAGTAGGTGTCTAAAATAAACTAGATGAATCATGTCCTGAAATACCTGTTTCTCATCACTGGCTGTGAAAGGTGCAGGTATAGACATTTGTGTTACAGTTTTCTGTAGCTAGATGACTTCCACCAGTGATGTTGAATCACATGCGATTTCAGATTAAAGGAGCACCAAAGTGATAAGTACTTCCAAATAACAGCGCCAACTGGGGTCCAAAGAAATTTGTCTCAGCAGCAGAGATGCCTGTTTCGGAAACAGTTCAGTATTACACTCAGAAAAGGTAATTACTGGTGTAGGCTATCCCCTGTCCCGCTCAGCATGGCAGGACAAACACTCTCCTATTGGCCTAAATATGGTAATTCACAAATGGATTGCACCACTTAGATTTTGAATGCATGGCTGGTAATATGGTAATATGTAAACATACTTTTAGTTTAGCTTTTCTAAGAATCGTGTGTAGCTCCTTTCTTACCATGCAGTTTAGGAACTGATACAATGTCAGTATGAGGATTATCACTGAGTATTCAGGAAATTGAAGATATAGTAGTGACATTGGATTAATGTTGCTAGCTCTACTCCAGCTAGCAGTGCTAGCAGAAGCAGTACAAATATTAGGGCGTGAGCTTCAGGAAGAGTTAGCAACTACAATATATACCAACAGTCAGTCCTTAGCTGGTTTGTTTGGTTTTTAATGAACACTTGTGTTACTGGCAGGGCTGGCCATGGTGGCTGGCAGAGGTGGAGAGATAATCGTCCCAGGCCTGCCCGAGTGTGGGCTGTGGCAGAGCAGCTGTGGGAGCAGCGTGCCACCAGTTACCCTGCACTCAGCTCCCTGCTTTCCAGTAGGAAGCTCTGGTCTGAGAGCCGTCCGACACGGGACCTCTGGTGCTGTCCCTTCTCCCTGCCTGTGCCAGCCACTGACCCCCCAGGCTGGGGTTCTGCTGAGCGCCTAACTCACAGAAGGGCAAGTGTGCCAGGGTTGACCTCTGCCCGTGGCTAACATTCCCATGTCCAAGCTCTCCTGCACTTTGGCAGGAGCAGCTAACTCCTGCCTTCATCTTCCTCTTTAAGCATCCTCTTGCATAGGCTTCCCTCTGCCGGGGGGGCCAGGAGGATGGCTTGGCTGCCTGACCATCTTGGCCTCCCTGGCACCCTTTGCCCTGCCCTCTGCAGTCCTTCATCCCGGAGGCTGCCCCTCAACAGCGGGTGCTGAGGCAGCTCCATGCCGACAAGTGCCAAGAGTCGCTAGTGCCGAACTGAGGGTATCCTCTGAGTGCTAGAGACGCTTTACAGTGGTTCCTCTAGCTAGAGTGAACAAACAGCTATATGGATATACCCACTAATAGTAGCAGATTATCTAATAGATCAGAGCATTTCATATGAGTAAATTGTAACAAAGTAAAACCAAAGTAGCAGATTTGTCTTCCTGTCACTTTCTCCATAGATATGATCCCCAGTTTGAAGTTGTCTCAATTTAGAATATGGTACACGCTTGGATCAGGTCTCCCTTTGAAGTCTGCAGTCTTCTTAGAAAACATATCTGCTTTTCAGATCAGAGAACTTTTAACGATTTTGTTTCTTCTCCTAATCACTTTGCCAATTAGGATTCAAAATTCCCACTTCTTTTATCACCAGTCCAAGGGAAAAAAAAACATAGACAATTCTTTCTTGACACTTTTTTCTTAATAGGATTTAAACAAGCAAAATAACAGTGAAGGAAGAACTGTTCATATAAAATTTCCAAATATATACAACACTATGTCACTTTCTCTTCAAAAAATCTTAAAGTCATATGTAGGTGTTAGGTAGGTACAATAATAGGGTAAGCATAATAACCTGGTTTTGATGGCTTTAATGTGAGTTAAGTTAGAGGACAGTATAATTAATCTCAGTAGTTTAACTGACTCTCTCTACAGAGAGCCAACACAAGATTTACACATGAATTAAATTCTATGTACATTCTGTTGTGGGGATTTCAGTGTTCTGTAGGACCCTTTCAGATTTCTGCCCCATGGCAAGTTACATCTATTGTGAATATTGGCAGCATGACTTTGACCTTCCTCGTAGTAATTGCACGTATTTCCTTATAGTAGGACACGCAGGACGTTAGGGTAAATGAAGAAAAAAAAAAATCATCCCTTCAAAACAAAAGCAGCCACAGTGTTAATATGCCAGCATTTTAGCTGAGTGGCTTAAAAGCAAAACCTACATTTGTTTTTGTCAAAAGCAAGGATCTCATTTTAATATGGACTCATGCACAATTAAGTTTCGTTTACATTTATTGTCACCAAGACTGGCACTTACTCAGAAGTGGTAGAAAGATGTCTATTCCCTTCACATGAATGACCCTCAGGGACAGGACTATGAAGGATAGCTGAGAATTGTGTGATACATTCTCTTTCCATGCACATATCCAAATCTTCAATCCCAACATATGTTCTTCCTCACAGCTCTCAGAAAGGAGTTTGAACTACTTCTTCAGCTTATTGTTCCCACAGCAACAACTAAAAACAGAAACAAAAATAAGATAGGAAAGCATATAAATAGATAAGGCTACTACAGTATTTGCAGCATTTGTAATTGCATTGAGACTACTGGAAAAACACTGTAAATGTTATTTGGCAATCTGGTTATTTGTAATGTCATAAGAATCATAGAATCATCGAATCATTTAGGTTGGAAAAGACCTTCAAGATCATCGAGTCCAACCATCATCCATGCCCACTAAACCATGTTCTGGAGTACCCCGTCTACTCACTTTTTTAATACCTCCAGGGATGGTGACTCAACCACTTCCCTGGGCAGCCTATTCCAATGTCTGACAACCCTCTCAGTAAAGACATTTTTCCTAATATCTAACCTAAATCTCCCTTGCCGCAACGTGAGGCCATTTCCTCTCATCCTATCACCTGTTACTTGGGAGAGGAGACCAGCACCCACCTCACTACAACCCCCTTTCAGGTAGTTGCAGAGAGCGATCAGGTCTCCCCTCAGCCTCCTTTTCTCCAGACTAAACAGCCCCAGTTCCCTCAGCCGCTCCTCATAAGACTTGTGCTCCAGGCCCCTCACCAGCTTGGTTGCCCTTCTCTGGACACGCTCCAGCACCTCCATGTCTTTCCTGTAGGGAGGGGCCCCAAACTGGACACAGCACTCGAGGTGCGGCCTCACCAGTGCCCAGTACAGGGGAACGATCACCTCCCTGCTCCTGCTGGCCACTCTATTTCTGATACAGGCCAGGATGCCGTTGGCCTTCTTGGCCACCTGGGCACACTGCCGGCTCATATTCAGCCGGCTGACGACCAGCACCCCCAGTTTTTTTTCTGCCGGGCAGCTTTCCAGCCACTCTTCCCCAAGCCTGTAGCGCTGCGTGGGGTTAGTGTGACCCCAGTGCAGGACCCGGCACTTGGCCTTGTTGAACTTCATACGATTGGCCTCAGCCCATTGATCCAGCCTGTCCAGATCTCTCTGAAGGACCGTTGTATTTTCAAATGCTTATACTGGTATGAGCTTGCTGAAAGAAACAAATTTATGAAGGTCTTTTATAGCAAAATGCAAAATTCCATTATAATTTTAATTTATTTAAAATAGTTATTATCTAAAAATGACCATGAAAACACCCAAAATAAAACTTTTCAGTCTGTTAATTGAAATGCTTTATTACTAATAGAATAAAAATTCCATTTGAGAATAGTATACAAATTCAGTAGTGGACCTGAGTGATGAAGAAGTTAATCCCAGGAGCTAGAGATTCAGCATAAGTGTAATTTTTCTTTATTTGTTAATTCACTGTCAAGCAGGGTTTCCTCAAAACATGAAATGAAGCCATAAGCATTATATTTGCAGAAAGAACACATACTATCATATTTACACCTTTTTGGGAAGCTGTAAGATCTTGTGTCTTCTTTACTTCCCCTAGGATCATCTCCACCTGCTTCATTTCTCACTCTTTGGAGAAGCTGGTATTGATTCACTAGTCAGAATAGTTTGTGAAATTTTTCAGTACTAGTAGTTGAAACTGTGAGAAACACAATGGAAATATCCTTATATCCATGCTTTTTTAGAAGGAAAATTAAGAATACATTAAGTAATTAATTCCACCCATTTCAATTTACTAGAAAGTTGTAGAATGTATGTGGTAATAAATCTAAGTAGTAAGGCAGAAATTCTTACCTTTTGCATGTCCTTGCCTTTCCTAAAGTACAGGCTGATCTGTATTATGAAAGAATGTGGGCTCCTTTCAAATATGTTATTTATCAGGCTCCTGACTTCTGAATTATCCTCACAATATGCAGAAACAATAGAATACTGCCAGGAAGGACATACACACCTCTAAACTCACATGTCCTTATCATCAATGATCACTGAGTCACCTGAAGACAGTCTTGCCCTGTAGGAATATCCCCTTGTCAAATTTCAAGCAAACAAGTTTAAATTTCACACTAATCGGCTGATCTTTTTTAAATAGAATAGTTTTTCAAAAATATTCACATGTGGGTGAAGGTATACTAAATTATACACAGAGTATATTAGTACATACTTTGTATATAACAAACTGCCTGTACCTCCCCTTCTGTCTGAACACATATATATGTGTCAGTAAGTCAACTTGCAAAGATTTTAGTCTATATGTTAGTATATGTAGTAATAGAGTGAAAGAAACATATTTTTATGTCATTCTCTTTTGTCATAGTGGAAAAAAAAAGGCTAAATGTATAGATATGTTCTTGAAAAATGATTGTTTAAAATACAGTGTACAAAATGGATACACTAAGTTCATACAGAAAATGGGTATACTATATATGATACATTTTTATTTAAAACCACAAAAATTTAGTTTTGCTGTTCATTTTTCAAAGCTACTGCACCATCTCAGCTCCATCTTTTAGCAAAACTTTCTTTCCAAAATAACCACCAAGCTACCAAATTTCAGTGCCAATGGCAGAAGTTTGAGATAATGTCAAGCAACTGTATATGATTTCATAGACTGGAAAATGTGGCACCTTTATTTGGGTAAGAGTATGCCTGTGATTATATTTAGTCCATGTATACTCTCTGTATAGCATATATATGCATATATGGTGCTTATGTAAGTGCATACATAATGTATATGCTCAATTCCACTGTATTGCAATAAGGTCAGAGAGAGAAAGAATCTTGGTTTATCACTGAGTGTTGAAATAACATGTTCAAAATTCTGTCCTGTCTGGAAAGAATAATAACAAAGATATGAAACTTTTTTTTCTTTTGTTTCTTTTTTTTTTTCTTTCTGTATGCTGTATAGAGTAAGAATATTACTCTAAAGTTTGCAACATTTCAGCCAGTTGGGATTAGCAACATTGGTTTGATGAGTCAATGGTACAAATGAACAGAATAATGAAAATGCAAATTCTAAATACATTGGACATGAGTTCATGGGTAACGGGTGTGTAATATTTTCTGATATTTGAGGTACTGTCTTTTTGATAATAGGGCTGTAATAGAAGTCTTTCTTGTACAGATTTACACTTGAGATTCATATGGATTTAATCTGAAATCATCTACATGCATCACATGAAAAATGAAGTAGAATAATCTTTGGAAGAAACAGTGTATGTCCATGTATAAAACATTTTTATAGTTTTCCAGTTTGTCATTTGATATTCGGTTTCTAGATTTTTTGTTTTTCTCTGGATGGGAAAGTCTTCAAAACTGATGTCACATGGCATTTAAATGACAGATAACTCTTGAGCTCACAATGTGTTGTAGCAGTTACTGTCATGTGCCCAGGAGAAGAGCGAAGTGACAAGCCCTGAGGTGTCATTTAGTGCTGCATTAAAAAGATAGGCAAGCGATGAATCAAAGGCTTGCTAGGCCATTAGGGTATTACTTTTATAAATGAAGCTCAGACAGCATTTAAAATGGGAATTAATATCTTCAGAACTAGGGTTTCTTAATAGCTTGCTGTGGACAAACATATTAGCTTTGTTTATCTGTAGATATGAAAAATAGTGTATATATTAGCTACAGGGAAAGGCTTCCCCATACACCATGCTCCACACTGCTGGCTGTTTAATATTTGATATATTAAAACATATTTATATGCTGGAGTTTGGGCAGTGATTGTAAAGTCAGGCAGATTTAGTGCCTAAAATAGTTTATAGCCTCAGAGAATAGTGTCAGTATAAAAATAACCATTTTTTCTTAGTTCTTTACCCACAGTATCTTTTTTTTTTCTTGTGAAATCAAACTTGAGATAAAGTAAGAAAAACAATCACAATCTTTTTGAGCTTGTATCTATTCTATTCCAAATCTCCATGCTAATGGGGAACACAGGAACAGAGATGTACAAGTTTTGGACCTGTGAAATATATTTTCCAATATATCTCTACTGCTCTATAGATAAATATAACAAGATGTAACTGAGACTATCATAATGAATATGCACCATGGTATATCCTACAGTGGCAACTTTTAGTTTAAAAGTCATTATAATCATATGTAGTTTAACTCTATTACTCATGACTTGTTAAAATTTTGCAATGGTGTTTCATTTTTCCAAGTGCACTGAAATATATGTTTCTACTTGGCTAATGTATACTGAAATACAGAATTATTTGGGACTCTCTCCTTCAATGGTGGGGGCTGAAAATGTTTAAAAAAATTATATCCAATGTCAGTAGGATAACAAAGCTAACTGGAGCTGGTATGAATGTTCACTTGCCTTTACACTCCTTCATCTTACTCTGACCACTGGCCAAGGAACTGAAGTTGGCCTAATATCCACCTTGCAGTCACAACTACAATGCTGTGCAGCCTGAAGAGAAAGAGCAAGCACCCAGGGTTATCTTTCTGCACTCTCAGTAGCTAGTTACAATAACATTGAGATGCTCAAGGCAAGTCTGCTCCCAAAAGCAAAGAGGGACTAAGTAATTGTTGCCTAATTGGAGAATTCTAATTATATGCAAAGGAAAAGGGATGGGAACTAAGACAGTAGTAAGTCCTACCTGCACTGCTCTCAAACAACACGTCTTGAACTGCTTTAAACCTCAGTTTCAACTGCACTAAGTTATTTGGGTCAGTTTAAATTCAGGATGCCCTGGAGACAATCATGACTCGTGATGGAAATTGTTATGAATAATGGGGCTATTTGACTACAAGTAGAAAATATGTTCCCTGTTAAATCATTGTCACCCCAGGCAAGAATATTATTCTCCCAGCTCCTTCCTGTGACCTTCTCCCTTCCCCCCTTATTCATTTGCTCCAAGTGCTGCTCTGTCTTTACCATGTTTAATAGCTCCCCTGATGGTTACAAGTTGCATTGCAGGAGGTGGAAATGACTATTCATAGTCCTTTTGCCTTTGCCTTTTGGACTTAGGCTTTGACTAAGTCCAGAGGGGCAGTCCGATGCTGAATAGTTTGTGGGTTTGGGTTTTGGTTTTGGTTTGTTTGTTGTTTTTTTTTTTACATAACCCCTATCCAAAAGACAAAGGGAGAAAGAGATACTAAGAAACAGCCACTCCCTACATAATACATGTTCTCTGACATAGTCCCACTATCATTTACAAGTACTACTCTGGAAGTGCTCTACCGTATGCTCATTATCTGTGATCCCAGAAGGAAGATATACCATTAGATGACAGTGTTTTGTTTATTTCCCTGTTACAATGTAATTCACACCCCTTCAAGCTCAACATGGAACAAAATATGGAAATTCCTGGAAATCTTTATGGAGACTCAATGGCATCTGATAACTAAAGGATGTATTTATTCTTCATGCATTGCATTATTGACACAAATAGAGAGAAGCAGTAAACTCTTCCAAAACTATTTATTAACTGTGGATTCTTGAAATTTTAGAAATTGTAACAAATTCACTTCCCAGACCTCCTATCTTAAACAGTAGAGGTTGAATACCACATGTAAAACACTCTTTGGTCTATTGATACTGACCAGCCTTTATTGGTAGAATCAAATACTGTTAATTTAAAACTATTTGAAAATGGTTCAGTAAATATTGTGGCAAACTTAGTACAATTATTAATATAGGACTAGACTTGTTAATATTCTTAACTATGATGTAGGAAACAGAAGTCTAGGTGGAAAATTTGCCTTTCACAAGGTCTGAAAAGCAAAAGAAAGTTTCATTTTAAATATGTGAGTTAATGCCAGACAAAGAAATATTTCATTCTAATGATCCTGGGTTAGAACTCTAACTTTCATAAAACAAAGAAAAGAATTGAAAAATAATGTGAGACATGTCACAGTACAATAGTTATAGTACAGTAACATCTTCTCTCTTTCATGTCTTTCCATCTTAAGCCTACGATTTTTTAAAATTCTATTAATTATTCCATTATGCATGCAGAATGAAAGCCTTTACAGAGTTCCTCCTGTGCATCACTTCCAGTGCTGAGGTTAGCTACAGAAGCTGTGGATTATTCATATGAGATAATGTTGAGATCAGCTTTGCATATAGAAGGGCAGATTCAGGTATCAAAAGCATTCATCACCAGCACAGTCAAGCTTATCAAACCTGTTACAACAGCACATTGAGAATCTGCTTTACTATAAAAAGAACTGCATCCAAGAAAAAATATTGTCATGAAAACATTTCATCTGGAAACCACATAATTATAAATGATAGGATAAGCTGTTCTCATTTCTGAAAGCACATTATTTCACATTAATTTTTGAAAGACATGATTTTTCTACACAGTTATACTGAATAAAAGAGCAAGAGCATTTAGTTTTCATATTTCCGGATTAAGAATCAGAAAGACATGAAAAGACTCTGTCAGCTAAGCACATAGTTTTAGTTGTGACTGTTTCCATGCTTTCAATCAAACATTTATTTTACAAACATCAGCATGGCTCCATACATCATGAAGACATCTACTGCCAAGTGTTTCCCCTTTCATATATACTTGAGAGAAAGTTTATTTCTTTGTGTCAACAAAGGAAATACTTGAAAAATTGAAACGCTGTCAACTATGTCCTCAAAGTTCTGTAACTATATATATGTAAATTTTTTTTGTTAAATTCAACTTTTTAATATTATTACTATTAGTATAATAGTGCTTAGAATTCCAGATCAAGTGCCAGCAGTGGAAAATAACTGTCTACCCTCAAAAAAACTTACAGAATATAGGAAAAGACTTAATGTTGAGCATTTTCCTGTTCCAGTATACAACTATTAGGCCACCATATAGGCCTTTTGTTATTTATACTGCTCTTTCAACAAGAAACTACCTACTGTAGGTGGCACCTGTTTCACTTGAGTCCAGCCATCTAAAAGTTAGATGTTCAGCATAAGCTGCTGATCTGGAATACTTCTCTTGTCAGTGGAACAGGAACACCCTTCTGGAGGATGATTTTTCCCATCCCTAGGTGGTGAAAATGAGAACATCCTGGATGTGACTCTCTCCAAGTGACCAGAATCTTTCTCCTGATGTGAATGATAGTCTCATTATATGACAGGTTGACTACAGACAGAATCTGTACAAAAGACTCGTAGAAAGATAAGCTGAACCAAGTCTTAGATGAATAAAAATAGACAAAATTAATACCATTTCCAGCTCCGAAATTTTTATAGAAATGATCCCGTTGGCTTTGATTTGTGTTTGCCTCACAGAGTGCCATAATTCTACTGCCAAAACTTCTAGTTGTGTCTAATACCCTATAATAAAAGATGAAAAGATGATTTTTAGAAGGGAATAACAAAAAAGTGAAATCAGTCTATAACACGAGTGTGTTTTTTTTTATTTTTTAGACCTACAAAAATCAAAAAGTTCTAATACCTAAGCAACCAAGTACACTTGTAAGGGAATTATACAGTGAAATAAATAAGGGCATCCTATTTTGACAAGGATAGCATAACACCCATATCATCCTCATTAGAATTTCAGTTATGGTGATTCAGAAATGGACATCTACAAATAATCAGCAGGGGTCTGATTACAAGAACTTGGATGACTAAGTTCCCTGTGAGGTTCGTCCTAAATACGTAGTCCTCAGTTTGTGAAGTTTACCACAGCAAGGATATTTTCCTTGTGGAACTATGTCTTGATGCAAACATTTTTAGTCAGGTTTACTTCAGCTTCAAGTCAAAAGTTGCACGCAAGCCTGGCCAATGAGTTATGGTACTTGAACCCTACACTAACCATGTGCATCAGTTAAAAGAGATTATGCTTATGGTGTCTTACTGTAAGAGTATCATATATTATATATAACAGTAATGGTTTCCTTGTTTAAAAATTGGAAAGCTGCCTTTGCTATCACATTATCCTTATGATACATTATTAAGCATTACCTTGTAAAATTCAAATTCAGTGAAAATGTCTTTCAAGTGCAGAGTCCTCCACTTGTGTTATTTCTGTCACTATGCTTATGGTTTCAAAGGTCTTTTTTCCCTTTCTTCTCTTCATAGGAAATGATCTGTTTCTAGTTGCAGTGCATGAACTGGGACATGCCCTGGGCTTGGAGCACTCTAATGATCCCACTGCAATCATGGCTCCATTTTACCAGTATATGGAAACTGACAACTTCAAACTACCTAATGATGATTTACAGGGCATCCAAAAGATATACGGTATGTCATGCTCTAATTAAGTAACATAAGTTTTTGCTTTAAAATACATTTGAGATCCTCCTGTCCCTACAACCTCTCAGAAAGAGTTTTCTAATGTAGTCTCTGCCAGTTGTTGTGCCAGGGGCCTTCTTGTGAGTAGGCCAAAGATTGTGATGAAGCTCTTTTACTTTGTTTCTCACTGTTCACAACTTGCATTCAAATTTGCACTCAGCTGGAATAGTAATTTTAAATGTTTTAGAAAGCCATAAATAAAATACCTGCAAAAGGATCCCAAGCTATGAAAATATTAAGAAAAGCAGGCCTTTAACCATAACAAGCTTATTTCCACAGTAGTCCAAGTGCATGTAACTGGTTGAATTGATTGCTTCCCAGTTTATTAGTTATAATACTAAATAGTTCCCTGGGTGTACAAAATATGTGGTCCCCAAAATACCCTTTCTTGAGATAAATATAGCAAACTGATCTCAAAAGTATGTTATTACCAGCCCAAGACTTTCAGCTACCTAGGGGAAAAAAGGCCCACTTCTTTAAAATATTTTGTTTAGGTTTTTTGTGGCCTGATATAAAAGACACATGTAAAGTAAATAAATTCTGCATGTACTAAATTCAATTTGACAAGGCAAGGTAATTGAAAATTAAAAAATAAAAAGGAAGCCAAAACAATAATTTTATTCTGATTATGGATTGAATGTAACACTGACTCCCGTATTACTGTTCCTTACATTTCCAAAGACATGGTTTTGGTTTTGGCTTTAAAGACTTTGATTCTGTTCGTATATTTTAAATAGTCTTTTTTTTCTTTAAAAATATATTTTATTTTTCTCTCCTACAGTAAAAAATCTGTGGTATCTGTATGTTAATGCTATGTATCCAGTACATCTCATTTGGAATTGCCTTGCTTAATATTCCCTAATTAATTCTGTATTAGATTCAACTTTGTACTCACAATTATTTTCAGTTTAAAAGTTTGTCAGGTTTATATTAAATATTATCAAGGCCATTTCTTGTTTATCTTTACTCCTAGAAAGGACAGCTATGATCATGTGGAATTACTGTACTGCTAACTAGAACTCTGCAGCATCCGTGGTGGTTTATATTAACCAGCTTTTTAAAATATATTAACAAGCACTGATACATATTTTCATAAAGCTTAAATAGCAATTTCAAAATGATTGGCTAATCAAGTTTTGTTTGGGTTTTTTTCCTGTGTGATTAGCTGGAAGGAAGGTTGTTTCTCATGACCTCATAAGTTGGTAGTCTAGACTTAAGGGCTAGACAAGAATACTTTGCTGAAAACTAACTGCTAAGCTCTAACAGCTGTGGGCTATACATTAAGAGAAATGTGTTACCTCTGGGAAGTAATATCTGACATCACCACCAAATGGCATATGAAAACTTTGGCTTGGGGTTAAAAACTTTCCAACATGAGCTACTGCAAACTGATTCCTTTGCTCCCTTTAAAATCAAGAGGTGATCTGGAATCATATGCCTCAATAAAAATGTCACACCTATTAAAATAATTACTTTGGTCTGCAGTATTCCTTGAAACACCATTATTAACTGTAAATGATAAATGTCACAAGCCTTAAAATTGTGAATGAAATAAATGCTTTATTAAATTGTATGAGAACCATTTGGTGAGTTTAATGTTTCCTTACATAGTCCATCTTGTTCTTTAAAAAGTATCAGAAATTCAAATGCCATTTATGCAGTTTTAGAGTTGTCTCATTATTCAAAAGTCTTTCTGAAGCTGGTCATGCAAATGACACTTATTTTTTAAAGTCAAATTTGATTATGTATTTAAATGGTTTGGAGAGAGGCCTAAATAGAATGAGCAAAAGTAAAGTGTTCATCTTGCTTCCAGAAATCTTACTGATCCAACTGAAACTTATCTTTTTGTACATGCAAAATGTAAGTAAACAAAGTAATATGTGTAGAAAGGGAAAAGCATCTTCAGTACACCCGTTGCAAGTCATTCAGTATGCCATTAAAGTTATGAACAGCATCTGTATAGGATGGTCTTTTGACTTTGAGGTAGAGAAATCATGAGTGGGATAGTTACTTCACCTGTCATCAAACTTTGTATATTATGACAGAAAATGTATTTGAAAGAAGAAAAATGTTTAAAAACCACTGCACGGAGTTTTAGTTTTTCACTTTGCTTCTTTTTAATCCATTTATCCTCAGAATAATTCCTTTAATTAGCAGGTATCTAGCTTTGTAAGACTCACTGCAAAATAAAAATTAAAATAAGAAGTAATTAATTGCAGAATATTGCAGAAAACATGTGAATTATGTTTTTTGTTTATATGGATGCCTAGGATTTGAAGTCCAATTTCAAGAGCTCCTATACGTAGCAAGAGGCTTTGGGAAAAGCTGGGAATGTCCTTTCACTAATGCACATGACATTACTTGGCCTACAAATTGGGTCAGTAGGAAATACATATACACATGTGAATCGATGAGTAGAAGTTAAAAATATGGGTTGAAAATCCATTGATTGCTGATGATGTTATTAGGAACAGGTTTTTTGTTTTCCTTTATTTTTACAATAGACAATGATTCTGGTTTAACAGTTCTTACTCAGTTGGCAAAGTATGTGCTATGAATTACTTCTCATCTGAAATGATGGTGGACTATGGATCCTTTACAGGTTTTATTGGAACGTTGTTCAAATAAGGAAGGGAGATTCTGGATAGTGAAAAGTAATTGTTTTCTTCATTCGTGCTTTGGTTTTATGGTAGTCATTCATTATACCTTTAATAAAACATGAAAGGTGTGTTAGGTCACTTTTTCCATTCCCCTTCCACTGTAGGATTTGCACTGCGTACAGCAGGTTTTTGTTGTGTTTTTTCTTCTTTGAGTGCCACTGGTGGGCATGTAAATTACATCCTGCTGCTATATTTTTAAAGGTCCACCTGACAGGATCCCACCACCAACAAGACCTCTGCCAACAGTGCCCCCACATCGTTCAATCCCTCCAGCAGACCCGCGGAAGAATGACAGGCAACCTAAACCTCCCCGGCCACCCACTGGTGACAAACCTTCCTATCCCGGAGCCAAGCCTAACATCTGTGATGGGAACTTCAACACTCTGGCTATTCTTCGCCGGGAAATGTTTGTTTTCAAGGTAGGAGGCTGTGAATTTTTCAATGTTACATCAAATGTCTACATTTCTCCTTTTTTTTTTTTTTAAGCAAACACTCATTCATCATGACTCCGCTTTCCCAGCCTGCTCACAGTTAGAAAGTTCAAGAATGAAATTAAAAAATAAACATACACGTGGCTTAAATGTCTAGCAGAGGACTGCTGTAATGTTCTGTTTTGGGAAAACAGCCGTATCAGCAAAAGCTGTAATGCTTCAAAATGTAAGGGTAAATAAATGCTGCATGTTATGGAGAGATAAAAAGTATAAATCAACTCATGAATCATAGGAGTGATTTTGTTGGGAATACAGCCACATGCAGACATACAGTAGATATTGTGTCTTCAATGCTTTCTTTTTTTTTTTCCATGAAGCTATAATTTTAACTTTACAATTAGATCTGTCATTTACAAAGGAAGTTTGTCATTGTGTTGTGGTTGCATTGAAACCACAACATCTAAGTAAAGGTCTTTGCCACAGAAATCTTATTGTAAATGTGTCATTGTTTATTTCCATTCATCTTCTTTCTCTGAGCTGAAAATGTGGTATATACAACAAATTGAAATAAACAAACTGAACTGAAAGGCAATCTCTTGATAGAAGGACTTTGCTAAGACTCATGGACATCAAAGCTATCTTAAGAGGATGATCTGCAGTATGGTTTCCAGAAGACATTGAATGTTGAAGAATAATTACAGAATAATTATTATTCAGTCTCTTAAATCATAAACCAGTTTGCTGACAGGAAGTGCTGTGCAGATGTTCCAGAAACGAGCAACAGGATAAACTATCATTTTGAACTACTGGTATGTCAATTTTGCTTAAACAACAGGAAGCGTGGGATCTTTGTTTGTAAATATATGATAGGATTCTTTTTAACTTCAACATTATAGGTAGAGAAGAAGGGCCTTTCACATGAACAGATAACACTTTTCCCTTCAGCAATAGTGTAAGTACAAGGAAAGTGCAATGAAATTGTCCCAAAACATGAAGCTCCCAGTTCAATGCCTTTTGTTGTACTTTCTAATAAGACCCATTTCTACCTTATATGTTTTCTTTTTATGTAATCTATCACTCCAGGTAAATCTTATTAGCAATGCTGTGCTAACTAGCCTTTCACTTTCTTTAGCATACCTGAAAAAATATGTACAAATAGCTTTACATGGATTCATTCAAAATTACTGAGCTACCTTCACAACCCAATGGGCAGGAAATATTTTTTCCCATAAACAGCTAAGGATTTTGCCAGCTCTGGAGCTGTCAGCCCTTTCCATTTGAATAGATGGTATATCTTCAAACACTGGGAGGTCCTGAACCATCAGTCTTTTTATGACTAAAACTCAAAGGTTAAGGAATAATCTAATTTTCTAACTTGACATTAAACAGGATATTAAAATACCTACTTCAATCTCATGTCATCCACCTCAAGAGCAATAGATCATATTCTCATTTATTTTAGACATAAATCAATAAATAGTGAAATGCTATCCCACTAATACAAAATTTCCTGTCTAGCCAGGTCTGTGTTCCTGGATAAATAGATTCACCACCATTACTAATCTCTCTTACCTATTCTGATTGGAAATACAAATAAAGTTTTCTCCAAAAAATGTTTACTGCTTACTGCCTTAACACTACATATTTACTACACAGATTATATGCTTACTAGTGTGCAAACTGTGGGTTTTGTTCCAAAATGAAAACTCAATTCATGGTCTACACCCTAATGAGGAAACACAATAAAACTTTGCCAGAGAAAAATGTCCAGTAACAGAGTGTTTACATATTTCATGTTTAGAGTCTGACTCTCCAAAATAAAGTTGCTGCAGTCATAAAAACAATGTGTTGGGAAGGGAAGAGAGATGACCTTTGTGCAGATAAATTTCTTTAAGGATCCCACAGTTTCCCTTTTCTCCTCAGGGTACCTGGGAACATGGCAAGGCATGACTTGGGTTAGCATGCTAAGCAATTGAGTTTACTTAAGTATACAAATCTTGACTTTGTAGTCTGAGTGTCTTTGAATGCCTGAGTTAGTAGGCCTTAACTTTCTGGTTTGTACATTAATGTGCTAATGAAGATTTTTGTCTGCTAAAGGAGTTTCATTACGTGTTTGAGATTTTTTTTGGGGGGGGGGAGCGCTTTTTGGTGTTTGAGAAGGAATATGAAAGGAGGAGAAAAGGGGAGAAAATTAGAAAAGTCAGAGGTTGTTAGTAATTTTCAACTTACTTTGCAGAATCTCAGGGGGGGCAGGTTATAAGGAAAAGCTCGGCATGTCAGGCTGTAGCAGGAGCAGGACAGGAATTAGTTCTCAGGAGTTATAAACAGGAATGGGAACTGAATACAGGGAAAGCATCCAGCAATGGAGGAAGTGGAGCTGGAGATTCTGTGGTCTGACACAACAAAAAAACCAAACCTCTTTGCCCTTGCCCCTCAATGCTAGTACAAGGATAGACTGGGAAGGCATGAGTGATGGGCTGAGAGCCAAGTACAGAGAGGTGGAGAAGAAGAGGGGATTGATGGCAGTACTGTACCAGGTGGAAGCAATTAAAGAAGAATTATGACCTTCATTGGAAGAATTATTGCTAGATAGTTCCCAGATGAGTTAAATTAATAAAGTTGGAGGCTAATCAAATGATATCCTTTTCTTTCTTTGTCTTTATCCACAGGTCTGTAATGATTGTGTAGTGGCAGATTTTACTGCCTTCTGAATGGCATGTATGTTATGTACCAATTTCAAATTGAAAATAGCCACTTTTTTATCTCATGGGCCAGTCTCAAACTCAGGAGTTCAATTTGTTTAAATAATCCTTGAAATTGCTTGGGAACTTAGCCACAGCGTTGAAGAATGTGAGCCCTTTTCAATAATTAAATTCTAATTTAAACATAAAACTGAAGCATGAAAGAACAGTTTGAGATACACTGTGGATTTTTGTAGAAGATGACAAGCAATATTAATTTCAAGAAGATTGTTTTCTCTTGGCTGTTGAGCTATTAGTATACTTAAGAGTATCAGAATATTAGAAACAATTTCTATGCAGTCAAATTGATGAGCTTTGTCTGTGGTTTTAAACCTATCTGGCATTCTCAAATGGATATATCCAGAGTAAAACTAAATAACTGTAAACTTAAAGGGAAAATAGAATTTACACTTATCCATCCCCTTTTATTGTTTTGCCATCACCTTGACAAAGTAACAATGGTAGCAACACTTGACAAAAATTGTAGGGTTATAGAAATGAAATAGAGGAACTGTTCTTGATCTAACATGAACAGTAAACACAAAGGTAAAGCAATCAACTAGTAAAAGATTCCCCAAAGATGACCAAATAAAATTAGAATAAATTGTTTTAGTAGAAATGATTGGATTTTAAGGAAAACAAAATTATTTTTCATCAAATATGCATGGATTACTGAGATATAAATGTATCGTCCTAAAAGGACTTCTTCCTGAATTCTTTACATTAGATGCCCCTAAAATGCCCCTGCTAGCTATAAGGCTTGGGGACACAGTATACTATAGAAGAAAAACATTAGTTAAAATCAATGTATTGTAACTATTTGATTCAGTTGTCATCAACTGATATTTTAAAATGTATGAAGTTTGTCTTAATTTAATCCAGTTTTTTAATTACTGCTATTATTTACTACATGCTTAAACTGGTATAAGCAGCCATCAGGACAGAAGAATTTCTATGACAAAATTCATGAGTGCCAAGTTTTTATCTTGAGAATCCAGTTAGCTTCTGTATTTATGCTAAATACAATTAGTATTTAGCTGTCACTCTCATTTCCAATCTTTTCTCCATCTATTTTCTCCCTCTGTTTAGTTAGAACTCCCCTGGGACACAAAAAATGGCTGAAAATGGAGAAAAAAGAAATTGGTCTTCCTTTTCTGGGAAAGTTGTTCAGAGTGGTATGACATCGTCTGCCTTTAATGGAAAAATCTCTCAGCCATTGTATACAGCAATATGTGGTATCCAACAATATCTTCTCCTTAAAGTCTCTTGAGAGTACCTCCAGGGCTACTACATCATGAAAAGGAACCCCATTGTCTAAGGGCACCAGAAAAGAACCATTAGTGAAGAAGTTTACAGCATATATTTCCACTTTCTTCCAGTGTTCTGTGCAATTTACACTGCTTTTCCAGTCTTCTGTAGCAAAACAGTTCTGAAGATAATCTAGGATGTCCTATCAATAAAGGTACTTGTGTTAACACCTTCTGAATCTTTTACACAGTTAAAAAAATGTTCAAGGGAGCCAATGGTTGCACAGAATGAATGACGTCTCAAAAGATACAGATCAAGTAACACGGCTTATTCTCTTATTTTTGAGGCATGTATAGCTTGTGTTTGACTCTACGTGCTGATTGTTCCTTGGCAACAAAATTACCTCTAGCTCTGCTTCCACAATCTCTGTTACTACTGTTAATATCCTTTTTCCTTATGTCCTTTTCAGTTTCACAGATTTTAACAAACTCTATAGTTTTTTGAACAGGTTACATCTAGAAAAGTAAGCACTAAATGTGTGGAACTTGTTCTGCGTAATCAGCAAGGTGGAGGGACAGGTCACTGCTCTTTGTTTATGTGGCACAGGTTTTTGCTTTACAGAACATCTCATAAAGGTTGCACTGGTCCTTTCTTTGTTTAATGCTAAATCCTTAAGAAACAAATGAATGGATCCTATATAATCTATAATAGGTTTAGTATTCATGTTGGAAAACTTAACTCACTCCTTGAAGAACAGCATTTTTAACCACTGTCATATACAAGGGTGTTTGTTGAAATGTAATGTAAATATAAGAGAAAGAAGCTTGTCCATCAGACAAATAGCTTTTACAGCTCACAGAAATGTCTTCTGAAATTTTAACATTACAGATGGTAGAATATGGAACCAATTTTAGGAAGGCCTTAACAGGCTGTGTTTTACTATTTTATAGTAATTTCTCCACAACTTGCAGAAATTTGTTTTCTGACTCTTCATCTGCTAAGAACCATTGTAAAAACATTTATGACGTTCTGAACAAGCCAAGCCAATTAGGCTGTCATTACCCTTTGGCATTAGTTTATACTGCAGTTGCTTTCATACATAAGTGTATAGATGCCATTTAATACCCCTTTCAGAATTGTGTATTTATATAGAGCATGCTGTTAAACACAAAAGGAAAAAACCACATTGTTTCTTGATATGTGCTAAACACATGAGGAATTTTTAAAGCAGTTTAGCATTGGCTATTTAATCATAACTGGTAGGTCTAATAAAAAATCTGTGAGATAGAGGCAAAATACTAATAATAAAAAGTAGAGACAAAGAAACAGCTATAGTATGAGACTTGACTCCACCATATTTGGAAGCACACATTTTTTTCAAAGCACTCCTGGTCTGTTCGTGTAGCTGGTTTTTGTCGCGTGATGCTGTGGAAGTCTGGGCTGTCAGTTGCAGCCTGGGAATGTTCAGCAGAGGATGCTGTGGAAGTAGACACTTCGGGATCTGAGAGGGAAAACCACTTCACATCTCAACTGTAAAAGACTGGGAACAGGAGGTCAGGTAGCTAAGTCTGCAGAGAGCAGGCTTCTTTCCCCCTACTTATATCATTATGTTAGGAAGAATAATCTGGTGGAATTTGCCATTTTTTAACTCATCAGGGAAGATTGCTGCTTTAATTCAGGTAATTCAAGTTATATGTGAAAAGAAGAAGAAAAGCAGCAAAAGCTCAGTGGGGACTTCAATGGATCACAGTACACCAAGCCTATTGGAAATGTACAGGCTGGATGTTTTGTGGCACAAAACCAAATTGTAGGATGTCAAGAAGGAAAAAAGCAGGGACATGCAGTGTGCTTCTAAGGTAGGGAAGGGTTTTAGCTAACACATTTCACAGATTTAAAATGGAAAGCACAGTCTGTTCATCACTGTATGGAAAGTAGGTAGTATATTCCATGCAGCTGCAGAAGTATTTAGACAAGAATCTAATCACCTGGGTAATAGTTGTACCAGAATAGTTCAGTTAAAAAGCCTTCCACCCTCTCACCTTTTAAAAAATTGTCTTGGACTTTATGATATAGTTTTATGTCCATTAGAAAGATGGCAACTCAGTCATAGCTTTACTTATTATCTAGCACCTAGCACCTATTAATCTACAGGTGTATTTGTACACATATAAATATTATGTATAGAAAGTTCTAAAAAATCATAACTATATTAGTAGGGGTTTATTTACAAAAGCATCAGTGTAGTGGATATACATGTTATTGAAACTTGTAAGCAATTTGAACTGATTAACAGTCTGTACTATCCGGCTAGTAAAATTCCTATTATTCATTTACTAGCCCATTAAAAAGTATAATGTTAGAATGTGTGACACAGTACCTTCAGCAGGCTTCAGATTTGTCAGAAGAAAGAGTACTATTTTTTTTCCAAAAGGCTGTGTTTTCATTGGCAAACAATGTGGTGTAAAAGGATTTGATCGGTAGCAGAGCAGATGGTACTGAGCACCTCTCATGTCCATCATATGTGCTTTGCTTTTAATTAGATACAGTCTGTTCTCTGAGGCCAGACAGTTCCACCATACATGTGGTTCAGATTTTTCTGAAGGGCAGCTGTTAGACACTGGCGTTTTTGACTGTGGACCCCTTGAGAATGTACCACACAAGTATTTCATCTAATGCAAGTGGAGTTACCATCTTGTTAAGATGTAATTGCTCACACCATCTTGACCCAAATAAACCCTCACATGCAAAATACTTATTATTATTTCTCCTCATACCATTTTTTTTGCATGACATGAGGGTACCTGTTGCTTGACTACCTCCGTACTGCAAATTTGGATGATGTGCATTGCAATACAGTCCAGGGAGAAGAGGTAGTCTTAACAGCTGTGCCAAGACATCAACTTGACCTTACACACTAATATCCTTCTGAATTTTCCTTTCCTTGAGAGAAAAACAAGGCAGAATACCTTGTTTAAATTCAATTTAAACATAAGAAAAACCTTTTTCTTTTTAAACCCTTACAGATTAAACACTGGAACAGGTTGTCCAGAGAGGTTGTGGAGTCTCCATCTTTGGGGATACTCAGGAGCTGACTGGACATAGACCTGCTCAACTGGCTGTAGCTGGCTCTGCTTTGAGCAAAAGAGGGGACTGGATCTCCAGAGGTGCTTTCCAACCTCAACCCTTCTGTGATTTTGTGTAGCAATTGAAATATGAGCACTAAAAAGGCATAGCCTTCCAAAATGTTTCTGTGTTACCTGTTTTCCCCTCTTTCCTCCAAAAGAGGGTTCAAGTATTTCTTCATACTCCCCTGAAACCTCCAGAGGTCCCTTCCAACCTCAGCCATTCCGTGATTCTGTGGATCCACTGAAATTTGACTGTTTTGCCTACTCATTTCCCAGTAGCATTTGATCCATCATCTCTTTTGGGATATGGCCCTCACAGGCAATAGCTGGTGAGATTTGGTCAGGAGGCTGTTTTGTGACTTCTGTATTGAGCTCAGAAGAAGACACCAGGTAGACGAGATTGGGGTGTGTGGCTGCTGCTCACAAAGCACTAACAAGGGGACTGCAGGGGAGGGAACGTCCACCCATTCCAGCTGTGGGAGGCAGATCCTCTGCTGCCTCCTTCCCCTGTCTCAGCTTTCAGGGGAAATCACCCTCCCTTCTAAGGTTAGGCTCTGGGCTAAACCACTTTATTCAAAGACTGACCCAGTCCTGTTTCTGTGAGACTCCCACCATCTTATGGTACTTAATAATGAGCCTTTAAAACCTACAAGGTGCACTCCCTACCCCAGAGAGTCCTCACAGATTAAAATGAGGTACTAAAGAGTCTTCAAGAGTTTTCACAATGGGGTGGAGGGACTAAGTTTAACAGAAATACTCAAGTACTTGTGTGAACCTGTATACAAATGAGGTGATAGGATTTGGGACAATATTTGTAAAGGTTTGGACAGTTAAATGTGAATCTTAACAATTTCTTATTTCTGACTTAGTTTTAACCTAATAAATACTGAAAAATGTGAGACTAAGTATTTGTAAATCATAGGCCCAAATTCCAAGAATTAGTCATTCTTTAGAAGTGGGTTTTTTGTTGTTTTTTTTTGAAGAGTGGAATTGGTGAAAACTGAAGAGGTCTGTTACTCTCTTTATAAAAAAGGATACATTGGGTCAAATTTTTATATATTCTTAGGAAAGTACTTGTAACAGTACTGAATAAAAAATAGAATTATGACTTCTTGATCAAAAAAAAAAAAAAAAAAAAATCCACAGGATCCTCCAACAAATGACAGCATGCTTACATGGTGTTACTTGTGTATTTAGAATTGCCATTTTTCTTATCAAATATAACCATTCCTTTTTTCTCCCCATATGTCAAGAGGTTGTCCTGAAATCTAGCTGACCATTAACTTCATTGTCCTTTTGACCAGAACAAGTTTTACATACTATCAAATGCAAGAAATACAGAACAATTGTAGTTCTGCATAGCACTAATAAATAAGTGAAGACATTACAAATACAGAGAAACAAATGCATGTGAAAGACTTTGATCTGGCAGATTTAATTCTTATGAGTATCTCAAGCCTAGACAGAGAATATCAACAGGGAAAATATATGGGCATAAGCCCTCAGTGGGCATAATCACTTGATTAGGACTAAAAACATGAATTAAAGTTGAGAGATCAAATCCTGATTGTTTTTTTCCCTCACAGTTACAATATTTGCTTGTTACAGTCAGAGAATCCTGTGACCCTATTAATTTTTCACTTCTGATTTTACTACAACAAAAATTACTAACAAAAAAGCTTTAACTGAATACTAGGGTACAAAAGGTATTTAATTCTGTAGTACTTGCCTCTTTTCATAGACTCAGTGTTTGAGTGAACTGATTAAAAATATTTCATCGGCAAGAGAATAGAAAAAAAGAATTATTGACAAAAAATAATTGCAAAAACTCACAGCAAGGGATAATCTAAAATTACATGGAGACGTATCTTCAATTTTGTACCACCAGCAAGTGTTATCTTGTAATATTAACAATACATTTTAATTGGGGCTACATCCTAATGGAACCAAAGGGAGTAATTGCAGAAACGCTTCAAGCACAAGGCTTAATTAAAATTTCTTGTTGTACAAAATTGTGGCCTTTCAACTAATCTAGGTAAACATTTTGGGAAACAATTGCAATGGCTTGTAATGTAAGATTTTTCAACCAGTTGTATTGATCAGTCTTGGAAATATTTGCTTAATCTTGATTTTCAGCTAAAGTTCTATATTCCAGAAGTATTTGTGTATTTTTAATTTCATTGTTTCTTTTTTTTCCCCCTTTCAAGGGGTTGAGGCTCCACAATGCAGAAGTTTAGCAGGCATTTAAATGAAAACAGAGCAGTCTCATTTGTTCCTCTGAATTAGTCATTTCCGATGCAAAACACTGGACTACTAAACAGTTGAGGTCTTAAATAACTTGGAGCAACATCCATGTTATTTTTTTCAACAAATCAGTGAAATACTATCCACGCTATTGAAAATCTATTGAAAAATATCAACAAGTTATAATAGATATTTATTTAAATCCTGTATTTTCTTCTTTTTTATAAGCTGTAGCTTGATTTTTTATTTTTTTTAAGTGTTGCCTTCCTTGCCTACTGAGGGAAGACTTGTCCCCGTTTAAAGTAATGGGAAAAAATTCCATTGACTGTAAGAGATTCAAGATTTCACTTGGAATTAAGTACTTTTGACATGACAGGGAAACTATCTATTTTGAGTAGTACGTATTAGGTAAAACAACACAAGAAACGGCAGATTACCTTGTAATACCATGCATATGAAATCAAAAGCTGTTTTCCTATACTAAATCAAATTTGGTTATACTACTTGTCCAGTCTATAAATCAAAATGAGACAGGGATCATTTTAATTGATGATTTGACATATCTGTCCAGTGAGAATATTTTCACTGAGGAGAATAGACTGTATTAGGTCAAAGGTTTTACTTGATAATGAAAAAGTTCAAACTTTTCCCATTCTCCCTAACAGTTCACCAGCGTTTCTCCTCAATCTTATCATGATGGAGCCTTTGCTGATGTTTTGGAGTGATGTCTGGCCAGCCCTTTGTAAAACCCACAGTCATTTACTGCTTCAAATTGTACATTCCCAGCTTATCTGTAATCAGATGTAATTCACAATATTGCATATTCACTGTTAGAAATTCCTTCACTTTCTTCATAATCTAATCCCTGTGTCTGAGTGACAGAGACAGTGAGCAAAGACAATCAAATATCTACCATTTTCATATTTGCATTGTTATGACAGATGTCACTGTTGGCTGCTCCTTCTTTGCTGGATATGCCACTCTTAATGGCCTGTTTTTCTTTTTGGCCATTGCTGTCAACCTCAAAGCTGAGTCATTCCAAGAATATTGCTGTTCACCCTCTGATTACCGTGGGAACTTCTACAGTCTTTTTCTAATCCTGCCACTTGCGTGGGGAAGAAGATTCACTTAGCCTTGCCCCATGCTACTCAAAGCTAGATTTTGTACCGAGATTTTATTTTTGTTGTCAGCACAATTTCTTAGATCACAAGCACCAAACAGCATATATTAGCATCTTAGCTTGCAGTGGCTTGAATCCAAAATAACCCCATACACTCACTTACAGAGTTTCTTACGTCATGTCTTCCTCTATTTTCATATGTCATCAGCTTATCAGAGCTTATTGCTTAATTCATACCCTAAACACCAGGAAAGATTGAGTTATCAGCAACGTATATTCAACTCATATGTTTTTAAAATCTGAATTTGGTTATGCCCTGGTCTGTACATCTTGCTCTTTACAAGTGACTTGTGTGGACTTTTGTAAGCCATTTGGTGATTTACAAACAGCCTCTTGTTAGACCATTACCTAAGTGTTTAGTTAGCTAGTTCATTAGTTCCAATCTATCTCAGAATACTTGTCTCCTCAATTGCATAATTACAATAGCTAGATTTTGAAGCAAAAGATTGGGACATTTTGGCCTTCAGAGTATTGCATTAGCTGACTTCCATGACCACTGAGGATAATACAGGAACAAAAAAGGAAGCTTAACAGAAATATATAGTTTTGTGCATTTAGAAAGGTTGGCATGTATAAAATTAAATGCATTCTTACATTGTTTGCAAGTGACTGGTTCCTTTTGCAAAGAAACCACAGCTCTGACTTGAATAACTACATGTTTTCTACATTGTGATTTCATAAATCTTACATCTAGGTATATCAACCCATACAGTTTTGAAGGCTGATATACATCTTTTCACATCTCCTCATTGGAGGTATGCATATGTGGACAGAGGTGTTATCGCCCTGAAAAGAGTAGGGTAGGTCGTCTTCCATTTTGCCTACACAGAGTGTGTAAAAGGAGTGGGATATGTTCTTGAGAGCCCCAGCCTGGTTATAGAAGCTTCAGTCTCTTATTTATGCATGGACTGTCCTAAACTACTGCAGCTAGGAGGAAATACTTAAATTACTCACTGTTTCTTGCTTTCACCTGTGGTTCTGACATGACTCATCAGGGCACTGCACCTTCTTTTGGTCTCCTCAGAGAATCCATGCAATGTGCTGTGTGTGGAAGGCTGGGAGACAGCGTAAGTGGTAGGATAAGCACATACTGCATCTGTGCTTAGGATCACATCAAATTGCATCTGTATTGCAAAACCATGAAATTTGGCTTCAGTGATTATGAAGCTTGAGTGGAGGGACATGATTATTTTAGGTCTTCAGAGAGGTAACAAATGTCAATGTGAGAATTAACTGACACAGCTGTTTTCATGCATTGTACTTGTGCATTTGTGCATGACACGTACATGACACATTTCCATCATCTCATGCTATGTCCTTACCCACCGACATCCATCTTTCTTTACAACTTGTAATGTTACTGTTCTGTTAGGAACATTTTGCCCAGTTTTCATTTATTCTCTAAACGTTTTTTCCTCTTACTTTCTTGTGAACGCATTCCTGTTATTAGTCATAGAATCGTAGAATCACAGAATGGTTTGGGTTGGAAGAGACCTTCAAAGATCATCCAGTCCAATCCCCCTGCCGTGGGCAGGGGCATACATGTGCACATGGAGAGAAACACAGATGTGTATGAATTTATGGGTTTGACAGAAATATGAAAAGACAGGTGATATATTGATGTCATAAATATTAACATAAATATATCACAATTCATTCTAGAGTAAAAAGATCACTGCTTAAAGGAAATGAAAACTGTATTACATCTAGGAAAAAATATTTGGAGTACTAATTCCTGTGTTTGTACAGTATCAAGAATAGATTTTTGATAGTTGGTTTTGGCTAATCTTGGTGTATATAGTTTGCTACTCCCTCATCTTCACAAGCTTTTGGCCAACAAGAGTGAATTACAATGACTCTCATTTTATTTCCACAGTGAAAAGAGAATTAGAAGCTTCCTGTAGCTGGAAATTATGCTAAATAATCTCCTAGACATGCCATAGTTCACAAGCTACAGGCTTATTCATGTAGGTGAAAGTTATTTTTTCTACTGAGTGAATTTTTCACTGCTCTATTTGGAGTTTTCCAGTCTTCTTATTTTGCCAGTGGTATCTAGCTGGGTTAAAGAAGCTAGAAACAAGTATTTATGGCTCTGTGTTAATCATAATTTCTCCGTTTGACTGCTTTCAGTGTTTTCCCTGCCTGTGTCTAGAAATTTTGATGAAGCGGGTCATACCTTCTCTTGGATTGTCAGTAAATTTTGGTTATCTAGGCCCATAGCCTCCATTCCATGCTGATTTAATTGCTATGTTTTGGGGGTAAAATAAAGAAAGAGAGTTGAGTTTGCTCTCCTCTGGCCTTTTTGATTTTCAGGTAGCGCCCAAGTCATTACAGAGGGCCTGATGACTCAGACATATTTGTAGTAGCTGTTAAAATAGTCTGCTCCCCCCCTCAGGCAGATGGTGAAGCATCATATTACAAGTGATAAAGTGATAAGGGCAGACAAGTAGAAAAAACACAATTATTCTGATTTCATTAGAATGTTTGGTCTGTTTTGCTTGGACAAAGATAAGTCTGTCCTGGACCATTTTCACATATTTATATGTCTATTCCTTACAAATGTAGAGTCAACAATTTCAGACTGATAAGAAACAGAGTATAACTGGAGGGGGTTAGGGGGGTAAGTTACAGAAAGGCATGAAGGCACACAAATGCAAATGTTCCTTATTCTGTTCTCATGGCCCAAGATGGATAGCAAAAATAAACTACAAACAACTGTGGAAAAAAAACCCTGAATTTTTCTATAGGATCCTAGGTGGTACACTTGGTCTTCTCCAGGAAGATTTCTGTCCTAAAGTCTGTGCTATTGTTGGTAAGGCAATATAGCATAGTGTTAGGAAATACAGTGCATCAGGGAAAAGAATCCTGAAAATACTTTTATGCTGATATCCTGTCTATTTCCCTGTAGGGAATTGCACATGTTTTCAGATCTTCTTGACAATATTATTAAAGGGGAAAAGGTAGTCCAAGGTTCTTGATATTGGGTTTTTTTTTTTTTTAATGAAACAGTAAAGGAGGTTGTAAAAGGTAGACGAAAAGTGGAGAGTATGACATATAATATCAGTGATGACTTGGAGAATGGAGTTGTAAAATTTGTATTACTGAGCTTTCAAATAGAATAGAGGTTCACATGTCTGTCAGATTTAAGCTAGAAAACTGTCATAGAAAAGTAATGCTTATGTAGTTTCCCACAGCGCACAAGAGGGGAATGTGTTAGTGTAAGAGAAGTACCAAGAAGTGCATGTTGGTAAATGGAAAAGGAGATTTAATTCATTTGAACATTATGTTTGTCATACGTCCCATGATATTTCCAAGAATCATGATCATGTGTTGACACAGCCTGTATAAATGCAGGCCTCTCCGAAAGCCAAATTTCATTCCAACTCAGTTTTACACTATTATTTGGAAAGAGACAAGGAGAGCTACGGCAAAACAGACATCTTCACCTCATATTGTTATGCATCTACTTATTAAACCTTTCCACCCCTTTTCATTGTTTAGCCCTACTATATACCTATCTGGTTTCAAAGATGTCTCTATCAAGAATATCTTGTTTGAATTATATTACATAGACAGGAGCATGTATTAATGAAAACATATCATACTGTTTCCATTTGAGTCATCATTGTTAGAATATTTTCAGTTTAAATATAACATTTACCTCAGAAGAACACTTTTTTCTCAATCCCAGGAGAAAGTTTTTCAGTTTCAGTCAAGAAAATAAGTAATTTTTTTATAATAAAAAAATGCCCAATTTTCATATCTTTCTGTGGTGCAGAATGCACCATTGCTCCATGAACTCATGCAACTCATTGACTTTTATGTGAACAGGCAACAGAAATGCATTCAAGAAAATTTACAGATAGTTTTGTAGGCTCAAAGTGCAATCACTACTGAGGAAATAAACAGTCAACTGCTCCGTAAAGGCTTAATGTTCATCTTGTGGATGAAGGCTTTTGTGCAGTACTTCATGTGCATGTGCTGTTACCTACAGAACGTTGTAAGGAATATGAGCATTCAAGATTCCTGGCTGCAAGCCTAGATTTGATGTCTTTAGAGGTCTTTATTGTGTCTCTTTTATGGCTGGCTGTTTGTTTCTTCATATTGGATCATCATCATGCAACAATGGGAACATTTTATAGAATCTCAGTCATTTTAGTTATTTGGACAAAATCAAAATTAATTGAAATGCTGAATTCAGTTAGGAATACAGAAACCCACCCAAAGGGAGATAGTTATTCTTTCCTTTTTTTTTTTTTTTTTTAATTGAATGATCAGTTGGCAGAGATAAAGCATTGATGACATGACTCTTATACCTGAGTTGTTACCATTAATATGTTCTGGGATACATCAGAAAAGCAGTAGCACTGTGCAATATCACCTCCAGCTGCACCATAGTGCAAGGTCTGTGGCTGCCAGACTTGTAATCCAAATAGATACACTGGACAAGTTCTGATGTGGAAGATTTTGGCTGTTTGGCCATGGGCTGTAGGTCCACTGCAGACTGCACTTGGAACCAGCTCCCTAACCCCTTTCTCGGCCTCCCTGATGCTACGCAGCCTTCTCACTGCCTCCTGCAGCTCAGCCACCCGCTGCAGGAGATCCTCCACCTGGGCACACCTTTTGCAGGCAGGTCTGCTGCCTGTACCTGACCCAGGAAAAAGGTCTAGGCCCTTCCTGCAGTCGGAGGTCTGCGCTGCAGCCTCTCCCTCCAGCAGCTCCATCTGGGTGGAGGCATCAGCCACCGCTGGGGTAGATGGTGCAGACCCCCCCAGCCTTGAGCTGCAGCCTTTGCTTTCAGACAAGGGCCCACCCTTCTGCCTTGAGGGTCAGGTAGGATGAGTGCCCTTGGCCTGTGCAGATGGTCACAGAATGGTTACCAGTGTTTTGGCTATTCGACCATACTTTAGAATTTGATGCTGAATGTAAACGAGGTATTTTTGCTTCAGCTTCAGTCATAGTTCCTCTTGTTACATCCTGTTGTCCTGGTGGTGCATAAACCAGAATCAGACTTTAGATGAGCAGGAGTGCACGTTACAATTTTCTTCTATATAGTGTCGATGAAGCAGATCTATACAGCAGTTTATAAATGAGGGGGGAAAAAAGAAGTTTCTCTTGTGAAGCGAGTCAGAGTGTATACGGAGTGCCATAGCCCTTTGACTCCTTTGGAAAAAGAAATGTTATTTTTCATGTTTTCCCTAATCTTTGAATCTTAATTTCTGTATTACTGTAGCTTCTTTTTTTTTTTTTTTTTTTTTTTTTTTAAAGCGTAGCTATAGATTTCAGCATGAGCAATGGAAAACAGTTTTGCACATATCTCAAATGAACAAAAGCGGCTATTCAGGTCAATAGTTAGGACTCAGAACATGAAGCCGAGAAGGTAGATTTTAACATAAACAGAGCCATTTTTGACCTTGAATAAATTACTTGACATTACTTTACTTTGTCAGTTACATAAAGAAACAGATAAGAACAGATACTAGAAAAAAAAAAAAGGTACTCTTTAGCAAAGTTTTCCTAAATAAAGTAAATAGATAATTTTTCCACTTGAAAATGTATTTACACCAGTGATCTTTTCATGTCAGTGGCTTAGCTGAAGACAGACACTTTAAAGCAGGCTCAGTGTTGTACTTCCCATAAGCAACAAATGGGTAAATTTAGGAGTTTTTTACTTGCTCCTACTCTGAGTCACAGCAGTTAGTTCTTTTGCTCATGGTGTTGGTTAGCTTAACATGTTGTTGAGAAAAAGAATATGATCATAACAAACAATGGCTTTAATTTGTCTGGAGGAGTGCTTCAGTGTCTGATTAGATGCCAATAACAAATGGTAATTAACGGTGGTTAATAAATCGCTTCAAGGAAGTACATTCCTTGTTTGGGAATGTAAGGAAGTGACAGAACTAGCAATAACATTTGGTGATGGTTTTGCATCCTTTAGTTTTGAGTCCACTGAGTTGGTCTCATCTCCAGTGAGGAGATGACCAGGAGGTTCAGCATCCCAACATAGGATGTGCTGAGGTTTTCGTGAGCGGTGTTGAATGTTCTGACTTCTCACAGTGGTTCTCAGACCACATTTTTACCCTACTACAACCATGCTGTTGTCTCAGACACATTAGGAAAGATTGTTTCTAGAAGTTCAAATAAGTCATCTTCAATGTATTATAAATGTATCTGTTAATGAACAGTTAACAGTCCTTTGTAGTTTTAAATGATCATTGTTTGTTCTTAATATGAATCAGCTTAATAATAAGCTGAGCTAAAATATTCTGTGTGTGTATAGAATAGCTCATTTAGTTAATTGTTTCCTAAAATGAGCTAGATTGGTAACATCCATTTAATGTCTGAATCCAGTCTCACTAGAGCCAATTGTTTTCTGCTGTGGAATTAAGTAGGAACTGAAGAAGGGCTAAACTAGAAGTTTCCTTGCAAATTCTGTATTGAAAAAAAATTAAAGAAAGAAAAGAAAAATAATTTCAGCATTCATTCTCATAGCTGAATTGTGCTAATATTTTTTCCTCTTTTAATTCCCCTGGACTGTAACTTCTTTTTTCTGCTCCATGAAAATTGTTTCACAGAAAATTGCTCAAAAGCTTTTCATTCTTTTTTTTTTCCTGTTCTATGCAGTGATGTCCTTTGAGTTAAATGCTATAAATTCCTACTTTGGAATGTAGAAAATGGATGTTATTAAAGAAATTGTGGAATTCCCCAAATGAGTAGGAACAAAGCCTTCAATCACACATGCTGCAGGCGCAGTATTACAATCATTGAGATCTTCTGGTGAAATTCACACGACTGATGAAGTAGATGTGGAAAAGTGCCTTTTGAGATTAGATCAAGATTTTTAAAAGGGTATTTCTGATTTATTTTGACTTATATACAACAAATATACTATGCATTTCCCAAATTCAGGACATTTCTTAATACTCCCATAAAGCTGTGTACTAGGGTAACTTCATTCTCTCCTGGATCACAATCTTGAAATATAGTCTCTGCAGGTTCTGTCCTCTGGTAAGTTTCTCTGTACATAACTGGAACTCTTTTTCTGTAAGAGAGTAATTGAAAGTTACTGAACAGCTTAGTATATTATTTAAATACTATTATATTATTTAAAGACATTGAGTTTCTGGAGTGTGTCCAGAGAAGGGCAACCAAGCTGGTGAGGGGCCTGGAGCACAAGTCTTATGAGGAGCGGCTGAGGGAACCGTAGTTGTTCAGTCTGGAGAAAAGGAGGCTGAGGGGAGACCTGATCGCTCTCTACAGCTACCTGAAAGGGGGGTTGTAGTGAGGTGGGTGCTGGTCTCTTCTGTCAGGTGGCTGGAGATAGGACAAGAGGAAATGGCCCAAGTTGAGGCAAGGGAGATTTAGGTTAGATATTAGGAAATTTTTTTTTTACTGAGAGAGTTGTCAAACATTGGAATGGGCTGCCCAGGGAAGTGGTTGAGTCACCATCCCTGGAGGTGTTCAAAAAGTGAGTGGGCGGGGTACTTCAGGACATGGTTTAGTGGGCATGGTTAATTGTTGGACTCGATGATCTTGAAGGTCTTTTCCAACCTAAATGATTCTATGATTCTATGATTTACCAGTGGCTTTTTTTATTTTTTTTCAATAATCTGATGGGAAAAAATTAGAAGGACATTCATTTGTCTGAATGTTTCAGTCTGCCACTTCTGCTTTGCATAGCTGCTGGGTATGTTTAATCTTCCATTGACAAAGGCTTTGCTTTTGCATATGGTCAGAGGTAGCTTATTGGAGAAGACATGACCCAGTGTGAAACCCTGATGTGTTTTGTCAATAATATTAAGCTACAGTATTAACTGGAATTCAGCATTTGATTAACATTGATTTAGGGTAAAAGTATTATGTTTATTTGCCTTTTTTTTTTAGTTAAGTAGGCCAAGCAGTGATCCTGTGGAATCTGGCCATAGTAGAACTTCTCTAGCAGCTGTAGGTATTAATTTTTTCAGTTTTGCATCTCATTCCATCTTTTGGTGGTGGAATACCCTTAACAGCACTTTGTATATATATATATATATATATACACTTTAACATCAAGTCACAGTCTCAGTACTGACCAAGAGAAATTCACACAGATATTTCCAGTACAATGTGAGGGTGTTTCATAAATTACTGGTGGTTTCACACAAATTTTTATATTCATAGTCAAAATATTGTAATTTACAGTTGTGATTTGTCCTTGTTTTTCACCTATCCCACTGTCTGCCTTAAATCTTTTCCTGCCTTTTGTACCTAGAGTGGGTTTTAAGATTCCTTGTAAAACCAGCACAAAACCTGATTTCTACTAAAGTCAGCTTAATCTTCATCTCCAAGCAGTCACAATAGTTACCACTTGAAAGATTTCCAATTTTTTCTTCTTTCTAGCTCTTTATAGATTTTTTATAATGTCTACCACACTGGGCAGTCTTTCTGGTTTTAGTGGAACTCATTTGGACCTCTGAGTCAGACTGTTGCATGTCATTACAGAACTGCGGATAGAGTTCATTAGGTATAAAATAAAGGGCAGAGCTCTAGAGATTTTATAGCAAATTAATGTTTTATTGTTGGCAATGGTTGTTGGTCCAGAGACACAGGAGAAAATGAGGTGCTGAGAGAAGAAAGCACCATTAATTTTGCACTAAAACTCCCCTAGTTTGTGTATTATGGATTAACTGGAATATCTCGAGATGGTTTTTAATTCTCCTACCCATCAGCTGTGTCCCTTAAGGAACCTGAAAGAAGTTTAAGGTGAGAATAAATACCAAAATTGAAATTAATTATTCATAGGAGTACAGATTTAAATGTTCAATTGAAAATAAAAATGAGATGTCAGCAATGCTTATCAGCATCAAATAGAAATAAATAAAAGGAAAGTTACAAACTTTTGGTTTAGAAACTTTGCTAGAAGAGTTCATAGAATCAAACATGAAGAACAGTTTAACACAGTCATCACTAAAACCCCTGAAATTAGTTTATTTTAAGATTAGGAGACTGTATCTAACAATGAAGTATAAAAACTATGCATTATGAGCCAGATTTTTTGACTCTAATACACTCTTCAATTGAAGATTGTCCAAGTTTTTAATAATAAAGTGCTTTTACGCGGAAGGTGTTTGCTATGGTCATACACAATGTACTATATTTTAGTCCTTTCATCTAATCGCTGAATTACATATGCACAGGAAAAAATACCTAGAGCATTTACTGACACTGCAGAATGATTTATGTATAACCTCTGTTCAGCTTGTTTTCTCTAAAAAGCTTTATTGCCTTTTTTTCTCAGAAGTATGCCATCTTCTAAATGAAACAAATTTCATAACACTCAGTTTGAGTGACTGCTCCTGCTTCTTCATTCTACTATTACTCTTTATCCATAATAGTTTCTGAAACAGTCTCCCCTTACTCAATGCCCATTTTCTGATTCTTAGATATATAATGGTCACTTTTCAATTAAATCTTGTGATTTTTTTTTGTTTGTTTGTTTCAGTTCTGCTTTTTGAACTTGGAATAATTGTCCAAGTTTAATTTACTTAGTATGTCTATAGTCATAATATTTAATGATCCATTATTATGCAAGATCCCAGCTGCACAGGAGTGATCGATATATTTGGAGCTATTGGATAACTACAGATGCTTAAAAAAAAGGCATTTGCTAGCCAGCAAGGAAAGGCATTAAAAGCTACACTTTCAATGTATGTGTGTGTCAGGCTTGGAATTGGAGTGCATGTGACAAGTCATGTGTTCTATCTGTCTGCAGGACTTAATGTGTTTTGGGGAAATAAAATAATTAAAAGTATACTTAACCAATATAGTGGGAAAGAAAAGCAGTTTTTCAATACACAAGATTTCTCAAAGGAGACAAAATTGTATTTATTCAGTGTAACCAAATACACTGAGATGTGTTTTGTTGGAGAAACTGTTTCAAGCTTTTTACTTCAAGTGTGAAAGAACTTTCTTAGACTGAATACACTTTGTCTTGGACTATGACTTTTCAGATTTTAGTAATAGTTGAACTGTGTACCATGTTTTCAGTAATTGTACCTGTTTATCAGAATGCAGATGATAAAATTGCTGGTAAATATAACTTTGTTTAAGATAAATTAAGTACATTTAGTTATATGTGCTGAAATGATCCATTCTTTCTACAAGCAGAGCCTATCCCATCTGATACCTCAGAAACATCCTTGGCATGCTTTACAGCCACATTCTAGAGTTTCTTGAGTCCCAGAGTTTGAACTCTGGCAGTCTAAAACTGTTGAGTCCAGTCAGCCTGGAAAATTGAATTTACATAAACAAATTATTCTGTCAACCTCTGCCAACAGCTACCTTGCCCAATTTTACAAATGATCCAAACTTCCAGTTCTGCTCTCAGACATTTCCAGATATTTGCTGATTCTTGTGGGTCTGGCTATCTCTAAAAATACATCTATTGTCAAATCATGTGCCTGCTTCTGTCTGTTTAAATAAGACCGTAAAAATGCTAAAATTATACATTTCCAAAATTTTAGTTCTGTGGAAACCTGTAGGGTCCTTACTAATGAGCAATACCCTATTGTTCATGATTATTACAATGGCATGTAAATCTACTGAAAACAGAGCAGGGAAATAAGGACTCTATGGGATTCCATCAGCAGAAGACAGAGCGTGGTATGTGATGTTCACAATTATGCTTCAGAATAGAATATTTAGACTCTGAGGGCAACGGCACAGGAAGATCTTATTTCAAGCCACAGATCCTTTATCCTTAATATTGCTCTAATTTTGCATGTGTTTAGGAAGGAGTCCAAAGGAATAAAAGTCCATCAAGTGCTATTAATCACAAAATTATCACCTTTGGTTCAGGAGGTCCCTGAAACACAAGTGATGAGTGACTGGGAGAGTGTATCAGAGAGGTGTCATTGCAGGTTCCCTTTGTTTTTATTGTCATCGAATGGAACGGAATAGAATCAAATTGAATAGAACAGAACAGTTGGAAGGGATCATCTACAGCGATCACCTAGTCCAACTGCCTGACCACTTCAGGTCTGAAGTCTTATCTGTTGTTTTGCTAGTGACTCCACTGGAGATAGGGTACAGGCCTAGATGAACCCTGATCTGGCCCTGTGTGGTCATCCTTATGATTTTGTCTTCTTTGCATTATGAAGGGCTGAACCCAGGAGAAAAAAAGGTTGAGAATGGATGGGATTTATCTCAATTGCATTTAGATGGCCACTTAGTACTTTGCAGACATCTAAACAGGAGCCAGGTTTCTAGATTCCCTTTATAATCAGTGTAGAGAAGTAAACAACTAAATGAAGCTTACCTTAGAATGTTCCTATGAAGGACCTTTATTGTACCAGGTTCAGTGATTCATTTCTAAACAGATTTTTACATTGTAGATGTATAAATCTGGTCAAATCAATTCTACTTATGTAACTAACTGAACACTAGTAGTACTAGTAGAGAAGTAGTAGTCTCATTTCTTTGTAGAATTTGGGGAGTAACAAGGTACATATTAAAAAAAGAAAAGATCTTGAAGATTCATTATGTTTCATGATACCATTTGAGATACCATTTATATTGGAAGTATCTCTAAAATGATGATGGGATAAAGTCGGGATCTACTGTAATCAGTCTCAGGTAAAAAGGCCTGTGCCAGTCCAGGATGGATATGTATACACAGTAACACCCTACTGAATTAATTTCTTGTCAGATACCTTGAATTATTTCTTGAAAGCGTATGGCTACATAGTGTTGACATTACCATATATATGTATATAAAAACAAATTCCTGGGGCTATGCTGCATGAATTGAACATTCCAGCTTTGTCATAATTGTATTATTGTGAAGATTTTAATTGTGGTATGGCAGGGCAAATTATTGTTTTGCTAAGGAATTTAAGCAAAAAATAAACAAGAATAGTCTCACTATTAAGCTGCAAATTGCTAGTATTAAATATGAAATACACAATTTGACACACAACTTAATACCAAATCTGTAGAATATACTTTTATTGGTGTTGTTATCAAAATGGGTTAATGAAAATATATTCCACAAATCACTAAGGCTGAAACATAACTCATTCTCAAGATGATCTTTGTTAACCTGTTGATTTTACAGGTTTTGTTGGGCTGTGAAATCTGTGTTCATTACAGAGTCAGTTTCTTCCAAGAATCTCTTTACTGAGATCATTCCACTGACACTTTGCTATTATACCAGAAATCACCATGCTGGGATAGTACTAGCCAATCAGCAGCGCAGTTCTGCCCAAAATAAAATGGCTGCTTGCTATGCTGGCCACATCTGTCACACTTGGAAGTTTGTGAACTATTGAATATAGCCATGACTACTTGAAGTTTAGGGTTTTTTTGGTCAATGGAATTGATTGAATATTTAACAATGTAGTTTAAGTCTGAACAAAAGAAGAAATCCTTCTCTTGTAACACATTAATATAATTTGCAAGATCTGCTTTGGTGCACTAGCAGAAAGTTGAGACTCGTTAGCTAATCTAGAATGTTACAAGCTTTGTCTGTAGTACTGATGTCCAGACTTTCTGGAGCATGCGCGTTGTATTGGGAAAGCCTGAATATTTCATTTACAAACTTTGTTCAGTGAAGTGATTATGTGTGTACTTATGTCCTTTTGTATTCAGCTAAGTAGTCAGCCTTTGTTCAGCATTAAATATCTTGGTTATTTTGTACACACAACTTGATCCATGTCCTGAGTTGGTGGACTTTTTATGAGAGCTGAGTATGCTCCTTCGTGCAACTAAACACTGTTTTCTAAGATGTGCTTTTGCAACCAAATTCAGACAAATAAAAAAAGATATCTGTGTCTTGGAGTGAAGAAAGACAGGATTGGAATATTCCGTTGTACTGCAGACAGTAACAAGTATCACAATGACTGCAGTTTTAAATCACTACAGCTAGCTACTTGTTTGTCCTTTTTTTAAGCTTTAATAACTGATCTCTGAGATTGTGCCTGGCTTTGAGGGTTTTAGAGAAATTTGGGGAGGACAAAGTTTGGCCTATTGAGACTTATCATTACATCATTCCTCCCTAAGTCATTCCTCGATTGATGATGCCTAAAAAATCTGACCTGAAAATCTATTTCAAGTATTTATCACTGTTTCAATGAAAAAGTACTTCCAAATGTCTTCTTTGAGGATATTACCGCCTAATTTTAATTTTTCAAAGTCCTTTTGTCTTATCTACATGCTACAATACAAAATAACAGAGTTTGACATTAGCTGTTCCAACATTCAGAGCACATGCTTCAGTTAGGCCTTCCTAAATCCTCGTATCTTTAAGTTGTGTTCCCCCACTTTTGCCCATTCTCTTACTGGAATTTAGTCAATTAATCCTAAAAAATTGCTTTGCTGACCTTCCTTAAATGCCTTAAATGTTATAATACATCTTACAGTAAAAAAACAATGAAAGCTGAAAATAGGAATCTAATGAGATGAGAATTGTGCAACCGTGTTGCACTAGCAATGAAATAGCTAGACATGAAAAAAATGTGAGAGATTTTAGTAGTATTCTTTCCAGACAATTGCAACTTGTCAATATAATATTTTTCAGGTTGTGTAAGCTATTTGAACTATTTTTAATACTAAACTTCTCAGAAATCTGGGACTCAAAACAACTCTTTTAATTTTAGACTCATTTATGCACATGGTTAAGATGTATTTTTATATATAGTGAGCTGGTTTGTATTTGTATGGCTAATATTTTTTGTGGAGATTTATAAATTGTCAAGTCATTGGAAAGATAAACAATTAAAGAGAGCTGTGCTCTCAGGTTTGGAAAAATGATGAATACAGTGCATCATAAGCCTGCTCCTGTAGAGTATTAATCTTTTCTCTAAGCTGTGCCCATTCTCGTAAGAGCACAGATCTCTTTTGCTTGGCCAGTTGACCTACACAGAAAGAAAGCTGAACTGCCATGTGAAACTGTGACATGTATCTGACAAAATAGCACTTTCTTTATTATTTAAGGGAGTTTGTTTTATATAATATTAATGCTGTAAAAGCATGCAAATGTGTATAAATTGTTAAATACTTGCTTACCCCATCCTTCATCTCTAGGTATTAGAAGAACTGGAACAGTTGTTGTTATAAGAGCTGAAGAGGTACAACGACGACGTCTTTATCAACACCCACCTACTGTGTCACATACTCTTTTCTGAACTTGAACATTCCTCATTCTTCAACAATGCAACTTCCATATGACTCTCACTTAAAGCAATAGCATGTCCCACAGGGAGAAGTGATTTTAAGTGGCAACAAGCTAAGAGAGATTTACCAGGACACTGGATTTAGCACATATAACTGGCTGTAATATTAACAGTTCTATTTAATATTACATGGAAAGACTGCAAAACTTCAGTAAAGTTGTCATCAAAGTGTAGTTCGTAATGATATGATGTAGTAATGTTACAGCTATGAACCTTTCACTGTTAGCAGGCACTGCAAAAAAAATGGCTTGCAGAATTACTTGATCTTCAAAGCCTGTCTGTAGCCCCATTATATTAGGCTTACACATATGCATACGGTTTGGTCTAAAAGCACTTGTGGTCAGTCCACAAATTTGAAGTCGGGCCCCTTATAGGAATGATGTTGAGAAAGTTATGTCATCTCATACAGCATGCTGTATGTTCTGCGAAGGCTATCTGTACCAAACACACAATTCACATGGGTAGCCTATTCCCACCTCAGGGAACAACTAGTTCTGACACATTTGTAATGTGTGGACATGACACGACTGCAAACGCAAATATAGTTATGCAAACAGTGAAAGGTCATGCTCTAAAAATGCTAAGACAGGCTGTTCAGTATTTTCAAGACAGCAACTGAACATATATAAATGCCTCAAAGCATAGTAAGAGACATATATTTGGTTTCCAGGATCAGTGGTTTTGGCGAGTCAGAAACAACAGGGTGATGGATGGATACCCCATGCAGATTACCTACTTCTGGAGGGGACTGCCTCCCAGCATTGATGCAGTTTATGAAAACAGTGAGGGGAATTTCGTCTTCTTTAAAGGTAAGAAAAGAAGAAAAGTAAGATTTTGTGTAATACTTTTGGCTGTGATGATTTCTTGGAACATATCTTGCTTATTTTTTACTAGTGATTTGTAAATCATGTTGCAAATTGGTAGCTAAATGAAGAGTATATGAGTTATGTTTTCTCATTTGGCAACTACAGCTTTAATTTATGATTACATTTCAGAGTATCAAATCATTTACATATTCAGTAAAAATTTGGAAGTATAAATAAAAGACATAGCAATGCAGTGATCCTTTTTGAAAAATGTGGATTAGGAAGCAAGAATGAACAGAGTTCCTTTTTTTTTTTTTTTTTTTTTTTTTTTGTGGTTCTCTTTGCTCTTTTTCCTTTTTACAATGAAATTTGCATATATATAAATAACATCTGTGTTACATATATCTCACTGTACTGCACTGTACTTATTTCATCTGAGAACTGTGATGTTAGGAGTTTCAGGTGGGAAAAATAAATATCTTTTTCATAGATGTATATTTAGTATTTTTAAAGAAGCATAAACTCCAGTAATTATGTTGTATGGATTGAATTGTTGCTAATCATTCTTTCCAAAGTTTCACTCTAGGCATCAGCTGTTCTTTAAAATTAAAGTTCTTGAACATATATCTAATTTAGATTTAATGAGAAAATTATCCTATATGTTAAATAAATACCCATTTAGCAACAGGAGAGTGAAAACCATGTAAAGTATGTTTTATAAGATAATAATTTGGGAAAAGAAAGAAGAAACTGAATAGATATGTGAAAAATTATTCAGCTCATTAGTTTTGTGAGTGATTCACTTGTTAACTTATTACAAAAAAGTAGAATTATTTTTTTTTTAAGTTCCTATATCAAAAAATGAATTCATTTTTACAAGTGGAATCATTAACAGGGAGATAGAAATATTTCATTCACTATGGAAACATTATCATCTTGGGAATGCTAAATGAAAACTGTTTAATAACGTGCAGAAACACTGCATAACAGTACAATGAAAATTAAGTTTATGTTTTACTAATAGGGAAATTGTATTTTTTGTGTGAATTGTAAGGAAAATTACATTCCATATAGTACATTTTCTATTTTCATGACTTCAGTACAGCATATGATTTTACTTCTGTTGCCATAAAATAAACTTCATGTCATAAACTCTGGGAAGTTTTTCAGATCAGGAATCATGATCAAGATATCTCCAAATCTCCATCCCTCTGCTTGATTTTTGGGTCCATGGGACGAAACAAATATTATTCTGTAGATACTCCTTTGCTCATCACTGCTACATAGAGCAAAGGAACTACCCTGTGCATTCCAGACCTCTGTCTTGATAATGCTGGGATCCATTACCTGAGCTTCAGAGAAAATGATCAACCTTAGTTTTATACCTGCTTTCTTTTCCTTCACAGTGACATCAAAATATGTTTTATCATTATTTAACTCTTCACCCAGTGCTGACTGACTCCTGTTAGGTCTTAGAGGAATGGGCTGATTCAGTACTTTTTAGGTTATAGATAACAAAAAACAGAAGGAGGAGAGGAACGCCTCTATTTTCTACCTGGGAAATTAAAGAATCAGGATTAATTAAAGCAAGCAGAAGCAGCAGGATTGTGCTCTTAGAAGTCAGAATATTGTGTTCTTTTCCTTCCTCATCATTCCTAGCTTATGCTTTCTGATATCAGACCAGGTAGTTTTATGCTTTCTAGCTGATATCATATGACACTTGGATTTTCTGTTGCAGGTATTTTTCCACCTGCTTTCTTTTCAAAGTTCCTTCCATTATTTTTCCAGTGACATTTGTGTTGTCCCTTTGTTTGTCCTCATGTTTCCTTGTGTGATTTTTCTGAATTTTTGCTTCTCTGCCACTTCCTCTTCATGATTTCCAGTAGCTACCTGATGGTGTTTGTCTATCAGTGTAATTCATGTTTTTCCACTCCCACAGAATCAAGAGGTTCAGCTGAGTCTTTTGTATGTTTGTCCTTGAAAATTCCTGTTAACCAAGGGTCTCCGCTGCCTTGTGGAACATGATTGCAGGGGTATATATAAATAGAATGTAGGTAAAAATCATCATCTCATTTCTTCCATTCCCTCACAAAATTTCTTCCTCCCAAAGATGCTAGAAATAGACAAGTTGATTGTTGCTAAGATGCTGAGCAAGTAGTGTGCTTTACCAATCTAAAACTGGTCAAACCAGGTAAGTTCTAGAAGGAGGTTTAAATCTGAAGTCTGGCATACAGATGTGTTCACAAAGCACATGTCTAAGCCAACATTTATGTCCATTATTCAGAGAAAAAATAGGAAAGATGGAGTGAGTGCTATCACAGAGCTTGAACAGGAATAATGTCCCTGTGGGCTCCTCTCAGAAAACATTTTCCAGATCACTTCATTGTAAGACCAGTTAGTTCTTTACGGTAGAACAGTGTGGTGTTTGAGTGAAGACAGCATTTACTTGCAGATTTTTAAATAAAGTCTCCAAACTTTCTTCTCAAAGTATCAGTAACATCTAATGTCATGTAAGGTATAGAGTCTTGAATCTCTGCTGTGTGGTGGAGAAACAGGTCAGTGTGTAAATATCCTCCCTTCAGAGCAGCCACCAGTTCATCTGTAGATGCTCAGAGGAAGGTTCCAGGCACACCTTCTATCTCTGTTGTGCTCTTTCAGTCGCTTTGGAGGCTTTTTTACTAGTGTGAAATGGGGCCTCCTGTGACTGACTGGTTTTCACTCCTGCTTTCATACTTGTGGAGCAGTATCTCTACTCTCTGAGAAAGGTGAAGAAGGGAGTAAGCCAATTCACTCATCTGCGATTGCTAGTGACCAATTGCCACCTTGCTTCTCCTTACATGCCTACACTGTCATAAGTTTGGGATAAACAATATTTAGTTAAGCCAGTGACATTTTTAATATGCACTCAGGATAGATATTGTGAACCATCGTGGATTGAAACATTCATTTATCTCTTTAGAAATCCACAAATCTCATTTATTTTCAATAATCTATGCTCTATTTGATTTGTTTCAATCCTTGTCTTTCATGACAGCAAACATCAAATTTGAAACAGTTGATTTAAATTATAAAACACATTTAGTTCTTTATTACTTCTTTTAATTAGCATTCGATTTTTCCTCCCTTTGTGTATACAGTTGGATTCATGATATTAGTAGATTTCTTCTTTACAGTAATAAAAATATAGATTAGTAAAGGTATAAAAGTATTTAAAAACTAACAGGTTTTTTTTTAAAATGGGAACTATGTTTTAAAATATCAGCCATCTGCAAATGATATAAAATGGCAGCTCAGAATGGAACATTTATTTATGAACTTTTGAAATGTCTTCATAGCCTATGTTTTTGCTATGAGAAATGTAATTATTCTTAAATTGTGCTGATAACATCTATCAGTATATTTATACCTATTTAACATTAGTCTCCTGAGAATACTTGAGGAGCCTGTGAGATCATGCATAATGTGTTAGCTACCTATAGAAAACCAAGCTGAGTCAAATTCAAGACTGTTGGATCAAGTTTCTTCTTTGGTTTTGAAATATCATTGGTTTTTATATTTTTTTTAAATCTTACCATTTAGCATTTTAACTTTTATTTCCTTTTTTCTTTTATTTTTTGCACTAATATTTATTTACACAAGGAAAAACAATTGTAAAAAATCAGTAGCATGCTTGTAGTGCAAAGTGATGCTTGCTTGTTTTGGGTGGCTTAAGATACTTGGCCTGCCTCCTTGTGCCTCATAATGCTCATAAAGTACCTAGCAATCTGGTGGATGGCTGCTTATAAAAAGCATCTGTTTACATTCTTATTATTATTCACTGCTGGTGTCCATAATAAGAAGATGGCACCAGAATGATACTTTTTTTTTTTTTTTTTAATGAGGAAATGTGAATAGTAAAATTTATTCTGTGTACCTGTGGGAATTTATATAGTGCTAAAAATGAAATTGTCAAGCCATCTGCGCTGTTGAACGTTATGGTAAACCAAATGTAGCAATAGAAATGCTGCTGTAAAACCTGTACTACCAGTGCCACCATCATAACTTTCAACTGCACTTATCCCACTGCTTAACAGTTTTATTTTGAAAAATAGATTTACTATAGCATTAGATCATGGAGCAGAGAAATGACAGAAAATGTGGAAAATAGAGAATGAGAAAAAAAGAAGCATAATAGTAATTTAGGGATACTAGTAAGAAGACACTTGATTCTGGCTTGAAAGACCAAAATTAAGAGCAAGGGTGACCTGGAGAAAAAAAACTTTAGAATTAAATATTAAAATTTTAACTGGTTTCAATTGAATATAATTCCTAAAGGTTTTGAGAATTTGTCTCACCACTGTAAAGCTTACAATGATTATATGCTGTATCCCACACAGGTCTTGCACTACACACCTATCATAACTGCATATAATATGAACAAAAAACTTGGTTGCTGACAGCCCAGGAGCACAACTATTCAGCATTCTGATTCTACAAAGGAAGAATTACAGTTGCTAAAACCTGCATAATTGTTTGCAGTACTCAGTAGGTAGTTAAATAGTCTGAAGAATATCTGGAGTTAAATATTCAGTATTTTAAGTGAAACATAGCAATACAGATACCCTTTTTTTCCCAATATTTTTTTTTTAGAGTGTCAAAGACAGATGTTGAGAGACTTCAAGTAATTGCAGTCACAGTTCATCCTTCTCAATTGTTTCCCTACAGTGATGATATTTAACAAAGCATTATTGCAAAAAGTAAGACATTTTGACTTTTTTATCACTTGCTTCATTCTCAGCTTGTGACCTTACCATTCTGCTTGTTATTATATTAGATCTTACATACGGGAATAAAAGCAGAGAGATGAAACATTCTGAAGGTTGGCCAGACTTCATGAAACATGTGGTGCTTTATTCTCTGTGAGAATAACAAACCCACCAACCAGACCTTAAAAAACAACTTTGTAAAATAAATACAGTGGTGATTTCTCCCAAGGGCATAGGTTAGGACGCTGAACAAGCATTAGTTATCTATAAGAAGGATCAAACTATAACTATTCTAGTTTTGTAATATATTCTTTATTTCCATTATAATCACAATTAATGAAGTGTATTGACTATTTACTTTTGGAAGTGGAATGTGAGCCAAATGAAAGCATACTGACTTAAGCATTCATTTTTAATACATTTTAAGATACATAAATACAAGTTAGAAAAAAAAGGAGCTAATTCTCATCACAGTCAGGCATCTTTTGCACTGATTTTTAGCTTTAACTCCTAATATTTGGTTCTGAGTTTGAAAACTTCTAATTTTTTCTGACTATTTGGAAATGCTCTGATCAACAGTCACCCACTTTCCTCCAGCTGAGGGACAGAAAGTAAACAGAAAAAAAAAAAAAAACCAACCCAAAAGAACAAAATGAACAACAAACCACCTGAAAACACCTGAACCAAACAAAAAAACCACCAAAACTCAAAGTGTAAACTGTCAGCCAGACGGAACATTTGGATTTCTCATATACAGTCTTTTCCTTTAACAATCAACACAGTTGTAGCAGACTAAATATGTCTTCCAAAGCAAATGTTAAATACAATTCCTTCTAGTTAGAATCAATAGAAGTCTTGCCCACATATGTGAGTGCTCTCAATGCCCTACTGTCTCCATAATATACAGTTAAATTTACCTTTTCTCTATTTACCCAGAAAGAATTTTTTTCTTAGTAAGAAATTATGTGAAGAAGAATTTAGTTTCTTAAGTCTTGTGTTCCCACATCTACACTTTCCTTCTACTTCAGTATATCTCAATATGTAACAAATACCTGTGTCAGTGGTGCTGTCACTTATAACAGTGTGTACTCAACCATTGTTTATTTTGGCATGACCTGATCTTGTTAATAGCTAAATTTGACTCTTTGGGTATGGCTTATAATGATCTATTCCTAACAATTGCTGTTACTTTTATTCCTTGTGAGGCACAGAGAAAGGTAATGGCATTACATACATCACAGCATATGCCTCTCAATGCTGTGCAACAGCTGTCATTTTGAATGATCTTCTGAAACAGAAATGAGCTGGCTCCGTATCATTCACTGGATGCCATCTGTTGTTCACACCATAAGTACCAACTAGTAAGGTCCAAAACACATGACTTCTCTTATCGTTGCATTTGAAACTGCCATTGCCATCTGAAGCCTTCTGCATCTGGTCATGTGAATTGGCAAAAGGATAAACCACATCGGAGGAGGGACAGTGAATGACTGAAGATGCTCACCCCTGTCATGATCAAACCCTACAAGTGAATTCTGTAGGGAATCTCAGTAAAGGTAAATGTCAGGTTAGCACAGACCTTAATCCCAGGTCAACATAGACCTCAGCTTTCTATGACTGTTCTTCATAGATCTCTGTGTCTCTTTTATTTTCAGTACTTCAAATGGCTCTGTACATACTTATTCTCTGAACCCTTTCTTCCTTCAACTGGCAGGGGGGAGGAGATGGATCTGTTGAGCAAACTGTAGTGTCTGTGCTTGGAAGTGGGTGACAAGCAGCTGTAAAGAAGCTGATAAAAAATTTACTCTGGAAACCCAGCATGGGAGGGACTGAAACTATATCCCCTCTCCTAATTAAAAATGTGATAAAATGAAAACATGCTTTAAATCACTACAGTACAAACAGGGAGACTAAAAAAACCCTCCCTTTAAACAAACATTTAATACCACTGAGGGATAACTAAAATATAAAACCAACTGCAAAACAGCTCTCTGGATTTTCCCTCTTGGTGACTCTGGCATACACCTGATCCTAGATCTTTGGGGTAATATTACATTTACTTATAAAATATTTATACAGCACAGTGTCTTAACCTCCTAAGTCTGTGTAACAACCTGGCTAGCCTTACAGCTAAGTACAGTGGCTAATATGAACAGCCATGATTTTATCTCTTAGGATCTCTTTCCAGATGTGTTTGAGCAAAATATATTTTCCAACTTTTCTGCTTATATTTTAAATATCAACATCTTAAATAACAATGGATAGGCCAAAGTGCAGTATCCAATAGGTAAATTCAATATATACATTCATGGGTCTTCTCTAGACCTTCATGTGATGTAACTCAGAAGGGTCTACATGATATCAAAGAGTATCTTCTCCTTCAGTGTTATTTTTAATAAAAATAGTAATGCTTTTTGGAAACACAGATGAAGGTAGTGCTTTGAAGAGAAAATAAACACATGGTTCCTACACAATGGAGCATATAGTCTAGCTCAGAAAGAGTATCCTTGTGGCATATATGACATAATGCAAAGAGAAGACAGGCCTCAAAGCAAGCTCTTCAGATAAGTACTAAAATGCAAATTATGCTCCCTCTTCCCTATTTCTAGGGAGCATATGAGGATCTTTATTCCCTTTTTTCAGCCAGAGCTGTCTGTGTTTGAAAAAGAAGTCTCTATTGAAAAGACACAGGTGAGAAGTGTATTTTGAAGAAGAATTAGAAGAAAGCAAAAGAGTAAAAAGGAGAAGACAGTTGCAAGAATAGGACAGGAGGCACAGTATGTTGAGAAGACAGAGTCTGGAGGATAACACAGTTTGGGGGAAAGTGTTAGACTAAAGGCTTAATATGACATGATGAACGAGCTGAGATAATTGTGGAAGTGTTCAGTGAGGAAGAAGAGCTTGGCTAGGAAGGTAGAGTAAACTGAAGCTTGGAAACTGGACTTGTGGGCTGGTGAGGTATGATACCCAGTTACAAGAGAGAGCACAGGAAGCATCCTCCCCAAACAGAGGTACAGGGGGGCTGTACTACAAAACACTGGTGCAACTGCTGCTCCTGTAGACAAGCATACCCCTATATAGACATTAGTATATTTAGCCAGTAACTGCAACAGTAGGAGTTCAACCACTGAGCATTGCTGTCCAGGAGGCACTAGTTATGGCTAGTTAAGGAACCAAATAGTTATGGCTATTATTCATATTTAAGCCAGTTTAGGTAACCTGAGATTTGTCTGGACACTGTGCTAACACCAGTCAGAGTTGTACGACTACCTTGTATTATCAGCATGTAGTAGGTCAATTGGGTGGTTTTGAATGATTCGTCACCCACAACCGAACGTTAAATCTTACTGCCACTGGTACTAAAGACAACCCCCCATTAATTTCAGAAACACAAGTTTTTCACTTGTGGGACTTCAGAACCTCAGTTTGCTGTCTTTAGGCCACACTAAAGAAAATATGATTGAAAAAATATTTTAAATTCTATGGTAATTTCAGAAATAATCTGTACATCCTTCATAAGTAATTTAACTTCTTGAGGAGAAGGAGAATACAGGTAATAAAATTATATGGTCTTTGTGAGGATAGGAGTTTCCATTTTTTTATTTATTTATGTTTTCTTACCTCATTTGGTCTTAAAATTCACTCTTCTTTCCTCATGAAATGTAAATCTGCTGTGTAGTATTGCTGTAAATGTATTACATTATCAGCCACAGAGCCCTTTGAGATGACTTCATTTTCATTCTGGGTTTGATCCCTATATAGTTGATATCAAAATATTCTCTGGCCTTATTGAATGAAAGGTGCTTTAAAAATGCAAGGTATCTGTAAGGCATATTTAATTTTGCATTATCTGCAGTGATGGAACATTTTTCATCTCATTGTGTTTGGCAGAACCACTATAGCCCTTTGGGAGTCTCTCTTATTTCTTAGGAGTGTATTAATATTAATACTGACAGTACTGAAGACTAACACAAATATATGTATGTGTATATATATGCTTTTGTACAGGTAACAAGTTCTGGGTTTTCAAGGACACTACTCTCCAGCCAGGTTATCCTCATGATTTGGTAACACTTGGAAGCGGAATTCCTTCCCATGGCATTGATTCAGCTATTTGGTGGGAAGATGTTGGGAAAACCTACTTCTTCAAAGGAGATAGGTTGGTATAGGAATTCTGCAAGGAAGCGATTCGGTGCATATCAGCTAAGCATGCTAATCTTTTCCTCTATTTCTCAAAAGAAGAAGTCAAGCCACTTAAACAGGTCATTTCTGTGGATGAAATTAAGTCCTCCTGCATAAAGGGCTGTACTGTTTTCACATTTCTTATAACCTAAATTATATTTGTGTGAATATACTGAAATGAATCCAGTGGAACAGTTACATTTTAGAAGTCAACAGGCATGTCACAGTTGTGGCAAATTTAAACTTAAACATTCAAAGTAATGTGGTTATGTACACTCTTACCTGCTCCTTTTTAATCACATTTCTAAACCCTAGCGCATAAACAAGCAAGGCATGATCCAAAGCTTTTTAAGGTCAGTGAAAATGACTTCTCTGCTACTATTTAACAATGAGGTAAGAAAGGGAAATGGCAGCTAAACCAGGATGCTAGAGAACAATTGGAGCAGTTCCCTAGGAATTATTTTAAAATAAATCTTACAGTTCCCTTCAGAAGGGACACTTATTTTTATGATTAATAAAGAACAGAAAAGAACTCTAAAATCTGAGTTATTTTCCAGTCCTGGAAGAGACTTGCACTATTCACTTAGTGTCCCTGTGTCTTCATTTCCCTGTCTGTAAAAATAAGGGAAAGAATATGTGTCTGCTTTATAGAGATATCAGGAGAACTCATTAATTTGTGAAACCCATCAAGTTATCTGAATAATAGATTTTACAGGTATTCAGGGTGTTACTATGTTTGTTGATTGATGTATAGCTGTGCAAATTCTGAGTGCTCAGAGACAAATTATTCTTTATTAGTAATTGTAATGTTTGTATTAGTATTATTAAAAATATGATGACTGCTGTTGTTACTGTGTGGTCCTTAGGATTCTAAGACACTAATAGTATTCATGACTCACTTAAGAAATTAATGTAATGCACATCATAGAATATGTTTAACACACTACAACTGATCATTTTTTAGCAGTACTGTAATATTGCACTACAGTTTACCACAACCAATTTTATCGTTAAAGCTTTTTTTCTAGAAAAAAAATATAATTCTCCAACACTCATGATGAGAAAAGTAGATAACTAAGTAAAATTTTTGTGGTGTTTGAAAACTAGGTATCATTTCAAGCAATCAGTTTCCACAGTGAAGAATAAAGCCACCCAAATTATTTCCTTCCCATGGTTGAATAATTTTTTTTTTTAAAGTAGGTTCATTTTCAGATAATAATTTGCTACCTCCACACTCCTGGGAAAATATGTACAGTAGGAATCTTATGTGACCTGTATTTCCTTTAGACTTTATTCAGCAGTGTCCTTTTATATTTCCATGCACAGGCAGTTACTTATAGTCAAGACTTTCCTAAAACACTAGTGGTAGTAACAGAAGACAAACAGAAATATCACAGAAAACATCTGTTGACAGAGAAGTTGCTACTTAGAGCTAACAAACAAGCGCAATGAAACTCAGCAGGATATAAATGCAATACAGTATGTTAGAAGATCGAACAACACGAGCCTTGCAGAGATAATTGAGCTATTACAGGGTATTGATCACCAGTGGGAATAAACCCATATACCACTAAGTTTCTCAATGTGTATTGTTTATTTCACAATTTATTCTTAATGTAAAGTTAGAGTTGAATTCTCCTGCTAGTTGTAGCAGTATGTATAAGTCTAATATAGGGATGGATTTTTTCCTAAAGAAAGGGTAACATAAATGTGGCTTCTCGGTGGCAGGAGGAAGGAGTGAAAGGGAACCAAAAACTTTATGCCAGTGTCAAAATAATAAAGTATGTTCCTCTTTATGTAACTCAAGGACCTGCATACTTACCTTGTTTTGACAGTAAACTGTCTTTAAGGAGCTCCAGGGCAGAATCTAGACAGAGTTAAATGTCCCAGAACAGTGGTATACATACAAATATTAGAGCAATAGAATACAAAGCATCAAGTATCAGCTATAAAATGGGAAAAAAAAAAGAAAAAACAAAAAAAGAAAAAACAAACCAGTAAGATTTAAATGTCCTAATAGTAAATGGTATTGTAATACCCATGTGTCTAAAGCAGCTCATGTATGGATCATTATTATTAATATTTGAAATGATCCTTTTAAACACTAAAGACAATTCTTCCAAATAATTGTATGAAAGCTAAAGAGGGGAAAAACGATGACTACAGAAAACATTTTGCCCTGTCTCATTCCTCTCCTACCAGAATTGAATAGTGTAGGACAAGATGATAACAGGTTTGTGGCACTTCTTGACACATGGCCTTGTTTATGCCCCTGTCTGGTGTGACTCGTTTTTGTACATTTGGTATGCCAAGGAGAATCAGGGCTAGGCTTTTCCTTACCCTGTAGATGTGCTCATTATTCCAGCACAGATTGCCAAGATAGTATCACAATCAGTCCTTCCCTCATAGCATTTCTCTTCAATGCTGAAAAAACAACAGTTTGGGGACTTTTTAGTGTGCACTGGGTGTGTCCTCAAAGACTTGTTTTTTAATGACAACATATATTTTTGAAAGTCCTATAGGACTTTTCCATCATGCAGCCTAGTGCAAAACCACAGAGGTTAGTAAAAGGAGCTCGAAAAGGTTGGGAAAGAAAAAAGGAAAATGAATGGAAGTATGCAGGAAGGAAATAGCATTTGGGAAAGGGGGATAGAGGAAAAGGTAAGATGGTTGATAAAGAAATGGAGATTAGAAAATAGAATATTAAGCTCAGCAAAGAGTGAGAATAAAGAAATAGAACAGACAAATCTGAAAAGAGAAAATGCAAACTAAGGATGAAGAAATGCAGAGTCAGAAAATGAGCAAGAACTGGTTGCAATAGTATTGATGTCAGAGCTTTGTTTACTACTTCTACATGTTGTTTCTCTCTCTGTGTAAACTCTGAAAGATGTTACATTTCAAAATAAAGAGCACTGCTTTGTTGGCTGGTTACTGATGCATATGTGACTAGCTTAAGAAATGAGGCTATAAAAGTAATTTATGCAAAAAAAGAAAAATTAAATACAATTTTTTTAAATGTAACTTGCCAACTCTTAACCCACTTGAAATCTGCTACCTTTTAATTTCATTGAAAGTTTAAAGGCAGAGAAATGCCCTGCAGGGAGAAATACAAAGGAGTTTAGACCATTTTGTTTTTAAAAAAGATTAAGATGTGAATTGACTAGAGTGCCTAAGTACCTTCTGAGGGACAAAATATCATCCACTTAAGGACTCTTTAATATATCAGGAATGATCATAACAAGGATTTCTAAAAGGTGAAGTCAAATGAATTCAAATTAGAAAAAGGGTCAAGTTTTTAGCAGTGACCAGATTATCAATTCAAGTGATATATTCTCAGGCTCTTGAATGTCCTGAAATGGTGAGTGGCTGCCTTTTTACATAATTTTTCACATGAATAAAACTGATTTTGGAAAAAAAAAAAAAAATTCTCCAAGAAAACTATGCTCTAAATTGTTATCCTCTAAATTAGTGGAGCCAACCAAAATATGAAATGACCCACCCAACTATTGTATCAGGATACATAGAGATACTAGATGTACAGTATGTTAATTCTTAGAACCATCTTATATGAAGATATGCATAGCAATTTAGCCAACTGCATAAGGACAAAGCTATTATCAACATTACCTGTAAGTGTAAATAAAATCACAAATATAAATACTTTTTACATGTTCAGGTTGTATAGGATTTTCATGCTGACGCTTTTTAAATTGGAGAAGGGCTGTCTGGCAGAAAGGCACAAAAGCAGGTTGGATTTTGTATTACACTGTATTTAATGATAATGAAATGAAAAGCTACTGTAATGCATACATATAAGGAGTTAAATTAAGACTGCTGGGAGCATTTTAATCTGAATCTACTGTCATTTTCATGATTAAAATGTTACCTAAAACATTAATGTATCTTTTTTGTTGTACGTTGCATCTGTCTGTGTCACTGTGCAGAAGTTGTGGGCATCAGAATTGCTATGATTATAAGTGAGATGCATGCTGATTTAGTTGTCAAAGTGCAAAAACCTTTTATCTTCTTTCTGCTTACATGAAACAATTGTCCAGCCAGCAAATAGTATGGTCAAAGAAAAGAAGTCAAGTATTCCCATTTGTGGCTAATGAATGTAGCAAACATTAGAAGGAAAAAAATATGTAGTTACTCATCTGCTATCTTATAAATGCTTTTTTTCTTTTCTTTTTTTTTCTTGTTCTTTAAAAAAAAAAAAAATTAGGTACTGGAGGTACAGTGAAGAAATGAGATCCATGGATCCTGGTTATCCCAAACCAATCACAATTTGGAAAGGTATCCCAGAATCTCCTCAGGGAGCCTTTGTCCACAAAGAAAATGGTATGCAAACACATTCTGTTTTAAAGATTTACTAACACCCTTTATGTAAGATAGAGTAGTAGAGGGGTGATCGACTATTCAGGTTAAGTAGTGAAGGAATTCTTGATTTATGAACAGAGTATTTCCTGCTGTAGAACTTGCTGTTGTGAAAATGGCTCTTTGTTTGCATGTACAATTTAACACAATGGAGAAAAATCTTTCAAATTTAGCATTACAAACCTTAATTTCCATTCTTTCCCCCCTTGTGTCTTAATTCACTTAATTAGTTTTGTTCTCTGCTAAATTATAGTACCTCTTAAAACAGGCTTCCTAAACATAGTATATCTCTATTTGAATTGTCAAGATGTTGGCTGTTTAAACAGCTTAGAAGGTATTATTTTCATTCTGAACAACTAGAAAAGGGAAGCAAAATCTTTTTCTAGGCAGAAATATCCCTAGGAATCTATGTAAATCAAAGATGTTGTAAGCCCATGATGTAGAAACGCATATGACAGGGATGTTAGTATGAAATGCTATTACCTGTATCAAGATGCATCATCGCATACAGGAGCCTAGAATCTCAGCTGGCCACACCTCCAAATGAATGAGAGCAGCCAAAATCTCCTCCATGTTATGAGAATTCAGTGCTACCCAGGGGCTGCTGGCAGGCTGCCAACAGAGCCCTCAGCTGCACAGAATTTAGATCCCTTTGATGGGAATAAAAATATGCATTTGTTGTCATTTATCATTGTTGGAGAATTGTTGTATGGCATTTATGACATTTATTAGTAGGTTCTGAGTTTATTCTGTTTGCCTCACAGACAGCACATGTATATATTGCCCTATAATTTTAATTTCCTTTTAATAAGCAGATAAAAAAGATTTCTTTACTTGTATAAACCATTTCAGTCTCTTATTTCAACCTCTTGATTAAGTAATTTGTCATGGAAATGTTTGGTGGGGTTTTTTTCAGAAATATGTTTAATTGCTTCCTTGCTTTGTCTCTGTTTTATCCAGAAGCAGAAACCCTCTCTGGATTCTGGCCTTTTGGCTAGACTGGATTTTTTAGTGTTGTTTTTATTTGTTTTGTTTTGTTTTGTTTTGTTTTATTTTGTTTTTAACTGGAAAGTAGGTCAGTCAAGATGAGATTCTGCATACATCACACTCAATAACTAAGTGTTTGTAAATACACATGCCTGTGGAAATGGGCACAAATAGTATGTATGCACAAACATAATGGGTGTAACTTCTGCTTTCTTCCCTTCATTAATTTTTAAGCATATTTTTAAAGATTTACATCCAAAAGGAATTTAACATGTATGTATGGGTTTGGGTTTTTTTCTTACCTTGATTGCATTCCCCATAACAAGTTTTCTGTACTGAGCTCAGGTATATGTGTGTCTCATTACAAATGAAAATTATCTTACTGTAACATTCGGACCAGTGGGTTTGAAAATACTGCAGAGGCAGAGTACTCATTCTTAAGGCAGGAAACTCTTCATTACATCAAAGCCGCTTCTCTTTTTTAACCCAGTGGCTTTGATAGTCTGTCTGACTCTTTGAATGAGGAGGGTGGTAAAACATGACATGAGATCATGGAGGAGGGGAAGGGAAAGAAGGCATTCTTGGGCTTCTCAGGAAGCCGAAAAGGGCCCCAGGGCAGAAAGAGGGTCTGAAAATGACACCATAAAGTTCCGGAGAAGACCACTAAGACATTTTCCCTGAAATCAGGAAAACAGACATCTTAAGAAACAGTTCAAAACTCAGCTGTTTTTTGTATGAGGAGAGAAAGAAACAAAAGCAGATAAAAATAAGACGTACCGCAGCTTAGCTGGAAAGAAGTTGATTTCGTTTTGCCTGAAACCGTTTTCCTTTCTTTGGGCAGAAGCACAGTCGACAAGGAAGTTTTACTATATGGCTTCATAAGGGAACATCTGAAAGCATGTTTTCCAGTTAATCCATTTCATTTTAAATACTACTTTTTTCTTTCCCTTGTCTTTCTATTGTGTTAACCATGGAAATGAACACCTGCAATAAGTCTGATCATAAAGGGGGTTCCTTTCACTTTCCACAAAAATGTTGGGTAATCTTGCAGTAAGAGGCTTGGGAAAGATGATAAAAACAATTTCTTACTGTAGTCAGCATCCTGACTTGGTGTCCTAGAAGATTGGTAAGGTACAGGTAACATCTTTGAAACTCTCCCTGCTACTTCCCATATTGAGATTTGGTTTCTAACACCGTGGCAGGAACTTGTAGGAGGAGGTGAAGAAGAAATTTCCTTTCTGTTGCTCCATGGAATCTGAGATCACACAAAGTTCTCCAGATTGGAGAAGTCTTTCTTTCTGCCTTCAGAGCAGCATAGAAAATCTCACCTCCCAGCTAGGAATTCTGCTAAAGTGGATGGTGGGGCAATATCTAAAGAGAAAAAGTAGAAAAGGTAGTCTACTTCATTAGGCCATTGTGATTTTATTGCGATGCGTGCTTACTACCGCTCCCAATCTGAGTTTCTATTTGACATGTTAGTGACTGCTAAGCCCTTCCATGCTGTTTGGCTCAGGCATTGAGCTCACTGCTCCCAGCAGCTAGCAACTGGAAAATTGTAAGGAGCAGCTCCCAAAGCAGGCTCAACAAGTCAAGCAGATTAGATGAAATCACTTTCAACAGTTGTATGAGGTCACTTGTTCTGCTATGAAAAGCAGTAAAACTACTCAGTCTCTTAGAACTACCCTTTTCTCCTGGTAACTTCCATCCTTCAGCTGTTACTGTTTTCCTGCTTCCTGCCTCAGCAAAATGGCAGAAAAGTTTAAACTACCTTCAGAGTTTTCCAGTGGAAAATATGTTCCAATTGAATTTTTACTGGTTCTATAGGGGCTGGTGACTCCTTTGCCTCTTTGATTTTAACAGTTTTAATCTGATATTTCAATGTACAATAACAACAATAAATACTAACTAATGTCAGTATTCTGACTTATATGTACCGCTGGTGTATACGTGTATGTATTCTGTATATATGTAAGAATATAGATTTAGAGATGTCATATCTGTATATGGTCTCCGTATATGTTTTAGAGTACTGATAGAGAGAATATATCAAATTCTCACACTTGAAATATTTATCCAGGGCCGGTATGTACAGTGCTTGCTTACATACACGTTGTATATGAAATGCCAATAGTGTAACCTGTGGCTCAAAATACTGAAATTTTGCATTTGGTATTATTTTTTTGTTTAAACTACAGATTGCTTTAAGGAACTTTATATATGTTAAAATTTTAAAACTTCATCATATTTTAAGAATTCGAGTCCTTTTCTTTGTTTTGTTCCAATCAAAATAGAAGGCGTTTTGTGAACAAGCCTGCTAACTACTGTTTTGATATAGCGCAGTGCTTTTCATGTCTTTTTTTTCTTTTTAAGCAGTATTATACCTTTCTATGGATACACTAACACATTCTCAGATAATAAAACTGCAAGGGATAAAGGAAAGGAAAAATAGTACCTTTTCAGTGGCTAGGAAGGGCATTAAAATTACATAAATAGCTATGTAGAAGTATGTTCAAATATTCTAAATATTCTGAAAAGTGGCAGTAGATGATGAAGATTTTTTACAGTTTGAGCTACAAAATATACTATCAAGTAATTTTTTTTAGAATTGAAAGAAACTAACTGCTGTTTGAATAGGTGATTACTAGTCTTATCTCCAGATGGCCCAGTTACTACTTTTTTCAGGAAGCATTGTTAAAATGACAAATAGTGCCCAATGTATCTTAGTATTCTTAGTGTCCTTTAGTACTACAGGAAATAAGCTGAGGTCTATAAAGTGAAGATAAAGAAAAATCCAACTGTTTGCGTTCAGTTTATAAACAGTACAAGGAAATTCACCCATCCTGAAGGTTTGTTTCTTGCCAGATCAATGCCATTTTTTAGCTGGGACAATAAAGTAATGTAGATTTTTGGCAAGGTGTCAAGTTTGTTTTGTTTTGTTTTGTTTTTCCAATTAGGTATGTTTAGTAATAACATTAGATTGTGTCTGAATGATCAAATACCAGCTCTTTGCAGAAAACTTGAATCTGATTACACCTATTTTCTCTTGGCAAAGCTGCTGTTATTTCATCCAGTTTCCTTCTTCTGAACTACAGCAGCAGGCTATATGACATCAAAGAGGGTCGGTTGTCATTTTTGGCTAGCATAGCATTGCAATTTGTTTCAGTAGACTTCCCATCCTGAAGAGGTGGTGATGCTTTAAAGTCCCAGCTCTGAGGATTCCAACTCGGGTTGGGTTTTCAGCGAATGAACAAATCAGCTGGACCCTGGTCTGTCAAAGATCATACTCTCTGGAATTCCTTTATTTTTTTTGTAGTAATGGAAGAAATCCCAGTTTATTGAATTAAAGAAAACCACCCCGATGTTAGATTTTCTAGAGACAGTAAATAAATGACATTTGTAAAGAGGATTTGAAAGGCCTATAACTGATGTCGGTTCCTTACACCTTTTAAAATTTTTAATTACAAAATAATTTGATACCGGGAGTTTCAGTCATGGTGTGTTGATGACAAGATTCGCTCTGATATGACCATGAATAATTGCAACTTTCTTCCTCAGGCTTCACATATTTCTACAAAGGAAAAGAGTACTGGAAATTCAATAACCAGATGCTCAGGGTGGAACCTGGCTATCCCAGATCCATCCTCAAGGATTTTATGGGTTGTGATGGACCAACAGATCGAGATAAAGACCGACACAGCCCTCAAGATGATGTTGACATTGTCATCAAACTGGACAACACAGCCAGCACTGTGAAAGCCATAGCCATCGTCATTCCCTGCATCCTGGCCTTGTGCCTCCTTGTCTTGGTTTACACTGTGTTCCAGTTCAAAAGGAAAGGAACACCCCGCCACATACTGTACTGCAAACGCTCTATGCAAGAGTGGGTGTGATGTAGGGTTTTGGTTTTTTTTCTTTCCCTCCCAGGAGTTTGTGGTAACTTGAGATTCAACGCAAGAGCTGTTATGCAGTTTCCTAGCTAGGAGCGGGCATCTGTCAGTCTGAAACAAAGCTGATCTTTAAAACCCAGGGGGTTGCCTGTCCTGCGCATGAGTGGCGATTTGCTCAGCTGGGAAGCTTCCATGATACACAGTATCTGCTGTTTCTTCAGTCCTTTGTCTGTCTTTGTCATTCAATTCTAGGCCTTTCCTCTGCACGCTCAATGCCCTATAAACTATCAGGATTAACTAACCAAGAGGAAAAGAATAAAAATCTCCAGTGTTTCTACATTTTTCCAGTGAGGCCTGTTCCCCTTTGAAAAATTTTTTGCTGAAAGTAAATTTTTTTAGAGAAACACAACAACACACAATGGAACTTTCAGGAAAGCGAGAAGACCCAAAACAGCTTTGTCTCCAAAGAGGATTGCTTTCTGTCTGCTACGGATAAAGTCTTATACTCCTACTTCCAGTTTTGTCAGGTGGGAGACTCGGATGACACGCAGGACTTCAGACTGTTCGGACAGCCATTTTCCAACAAACAAGGGGCCAAAATATCTGCAATATAGTAACAGCCTTAATAATACATTCATTTTGTGTTTTTTACAGCTGCTCTGGGCTATGTCCTCAATGTTTTAAACTCATTTATATATATTCAAGCAGAACCTTTTTATTGGTTTGTTTGACTTTTGGTTCGTTTTCCTGCATAATCTTTCCCAAGCTGTACCAAGCCAACTGCCCCAGGCCTTTCATAGGTCTGTCAAGAGCACTCATTCCAAAACATGGTAAAAAGCAGTGTGTCTCTGAAGTGGATTTCAATGAACTAAAGTGACAGTCATGCTGTAGAGAAACTTGACGCTGGTATTACATTCGTAGTGTAACCCTTTGAGAACTATTACATCCGTTTTCAGAGTCTGGTGGATGTTAATCTTGGTTGTCATTACATTATAGGATTGTGTTTGGGTAATACAGGTTTTAAAAGAAAATCAATTTTTCAAAACAGATTTCCTGTGACTGCAAGTGAGTGTTTTTAATTATTTGCATTACTGATAGAAAAGTGTTTGTAACATAAATAGAAAGCAAAATATATTTACCAGCTACTTTCTGGTTAAAGGAACCAACCCTATTTTAATAACTTCTGCCACTTACCAAGAATTTTTCTGAACTGATGACAATTTTATAGCTTAGACTCTTATCTTAAGCATCTTGAACTTCTCTTTTAAACTACGTTGCATGATAATTCAGTTTGCCTCTGCAGAGGTAGAGCTACAGTCTCAAAGGAGAGCTAAAATGATGACTCTGATATTGCATGAGAATCCTCTGGTGTGTTACCCCTTTGCATGTTCACCATAGTTCTCAAAGGGTTAGTCAAATTTCCGGCCTTCAGCCGAACGTGGTATCACTGACAGAGCCAAGGGACCACCAAAGCATTTTGTCATTCTGTGTAATTTGTGCTAACAGCAGTATTGTCATTTTCATGTGACCTGCAGAGCAGGTTTGTATCAATATTTTTTTCCTAGAGAAAAGTCAGCAACTGACAGACCTCTTTATTGATTTTAGGAGCTGCTTCTTGCAGTGATAGGCTTTACAGTCACTGGGCTGTGAACATATTAAAGATGGTCAGAATGATGCACCCCAAAAGTCAGACACCTGGTTTTTTATGAAAGCCAGGATTTGAGGGGAGTAGCTTTTGCAACAATGAACAGCTTGCCTTGAACTTGATTATTGACCTGTTGACTGTCATTACCAAGTTAAACATTGTCTTCTGTGAACAGCTTCACTGTCTGAATTTCCTTAAAGTGTACTGTCCTATGTCTTTGATCTTTGACCTTTAACTTGCAAACTGGCACAAACTGAAGGGAATCTGGTGTTGCAAATGAACTAAGACGAGCTTTATTTCTTAAAAGGCCAGGTATACATTACCCAAAATTTGAAGAAAACGTTGAAGTGTTTTCATAGAAAAGAACTGACATAAACTAAAATATTTATGATAGATCTGTAGAAGGGTATTTTGCTATGTATACATGCACACTCTAAAAATGAACTACAGTAGCAGTTAATTTTTATTTAACTTGAATACAATTTTCAGTATAAAAATATCATTTCTACAAATAGCTAGTTATTAATGAAAAGGTTAGAGGAAAGTATTAAAATACTTGAAATGGCCAGTATTGGCTTTTACATAAAATGAGACTTTTATACTACATTCAACCAATTTCTTACTGGTTTCTTAATCCACAAAACTGGATCAATTTTAGAGAGTGTAGGTATATATACATATATATTATGGTTATTATTATTATTTTGGTAATGGATAGCTTGACTGCCTTGAATTTATATTTATATTGAGCATAGCATGAAAAATAGTATGCCTTTTTGTTCAATTACATGATTTTATATTGATTTGAGGACCTGTTTTATGAACATATGTGGCATGCTATAAAGCATTGCAAACTTATTTCTTAGAGCATAAACAGATATACATATGTACGGCTAACAAAAATGAAGATTAGAAGAAGATATAGTTTTACAACAAATATGCAATGCAGATGGCATTTTGGAGATGTTTCGTAGAGGTACTGCATACTGTAGGTTAGAAGTGCACCAGTATCAGCCCATAGCATTATTTAGTAAACCCAATTCAGTTGTTGCTGAAAATATAGATTAACTGACAGTTAAGTAACATAGGATATTTACTGCACATCAGCTCATTTGGTGAATTCGGAATTCTATGCCTGTTTGTCATATATATTAAAATGTGTGTGTTTGTATACTTATAAATGCACACAAACACACACATACACATACACATACACATACATGCATATTTTAATCCATGGAGAGATTTTTATTGTAAACAAACTACTATAACTTATGTTCTGCTACAGACAGAACAGAATGATTCATGTTGCTGTTCCAATTTTGTCCCTTGGATAGTTGGTGGAAAATACTAACAGCACTACTTATTCTGCATTTGGTTTTCCTCTACAGTAGGAGAACTTATTTTATATAATCTTTAAGACAGAACAGCATCTCATCTGTTTTTTTATTCACTTGAAAATTTCACTTCAATTTTGAAATATCTTTCATGGCAGCTTTAACTTTTTGTGCAACTGTTTCCCTGACAGTAATGAAGTGCTGAGCATGTTGACTATTGTTCTTTGATAAGGTTACAAAAATGTTTGTATTTGGAGAATTTAACTGTAATTATGCAGGAAGGTAAGTGTGATAAGTCTAGTGCTTGGTATATGGTACATCATATATACATGAATACATGATAAGTTGATTGTTTAATCTATTTTCTTTTACTTAAAAGTGCATATATATTATATACAGAGAGAGGGAGAAAAAATAATATTATATTGGCATGTTTATGTCATGCAGAGCAAGATTGTGTCAGCATTTCTATTACTTACTACTATTTTCAGCAGGTTATAACACAGTCATAAAGGTTTGCTTTAAGTAAATGATGTAGGAGCAATTGTGTTCACTGTAATTCCCAAATGCATACTGGCTAGTATCAAATTATAGAAGTTCAGAATAAATTAGTGATGTTCCCTGATCTAGTTTTGAACTCAATTCAGTCAAAGTTCTAAGACAATGGGTTTTTTCGAACAGTTGTTTTTCTACCAGGGTCTATAATTATCAAAATTAAGAAAAAACAAACTGAAAATATTTTCAGTTCTGCAATCTGGGTTCCTGCTCATGTGCCGTAACATTTTTCATAAAATTTTTAATAAACATTTCCATATTGGTATTGTCATGATCTTTACTGTGGAAAAATACAAAACTGAATATGCTTTGTGTTAATCAGTTACAGTCTATCAAGCTGACTATACAGGGTCATGTATCTTCAGAGTACTATGGTCTGTATGATGCAGGAGGCCAGAGTAGATGATGGCAGTGTTTCCTCTGGCCTTCTAATGTATAAACCTATGAAAAGGTTATTGACTGTAGACAAAAAATAATTTTTATCAAAAAATACATTTTAAAAACTATGTAACTGTATATTTACTGGATAGGCTGGGATGGAGAGACTCAAATGGCTCCAAAGGAGCCCTTTCAAGTCTCCTGAATAAATGTAATACATATTTTATATCTTCCTATGAACTTTTGTTCTTTTTCTTCTTTCAAAGTGGGGCAAAGGGAGGGGATAATTAAAGAAAAAGATTTTTTTAAGGCTAATTTTATGAATGGAAATAACAGAAGCTAATAGATTCAAGTGCAAAGGGCAGACTTACACTTTTTCTTTAGAAGTGTACTTCACCTCCCCAGTTGTTTTGTCAAGAGTCCTGTGCCATTAGCAGTGTGGGTTAAGAACAGAGTGTAAGGCTTAATTTTTGAATTTTCAACTTTTTGGGGGGGTCTTTCTTCACAATCTTAATGTCAATTAAATGTAGTTTTTGCTACCAAATTATATAGAATCAAATTCTAGCTTGTTGAGTAGAAAAAGGTGTGTAGAATAGAAAGCAGGTCTGCCTATAAGCAATGGAAGTATTACAATCCTATTCTAGTTTTTTTGCATTTGAACCATCGTTAGGGCAAACCTTAAAAAAGACACATAGCAAACTGAACAGTGAATGTTTCAGGCACTGCATTTTTTAAAAAGTAGAAATGCAAGCTACCACACCATTAGCAGCCTAAATTGGAGATAGCACAAGATGACTGGGCTGAGGGGCAAGGATATGACTGCAGGGGCTCGCTCTGTCTTGGCTCCCATATCTTCTCACAACGTGATCTAGGTTTTATCACCAATTGCAGAAGTGGAGAAAGCCGTGCACCGTGGCAGTAGGAGATGTGAAGCAGCCATTACAGAAAAAATAGCTCCCTGTCTCCTTTTGTTGTTGTCAAGACTGTCTTTGGACAGCTCTATTTCCAGAAGTGTAAATAGATGACTGCAGCCCTATGAGCCATAAGGAAAATCGTTATTATCGGTGGAGGAAACAAATGTCACTGGCCACTTAAGTGTTCAGCTATGCTGTATATCAAATAATACTGTGTGGGAGCTGAGGAACAGATAACCTGTTATTGAATACAATGGTATTGCCATGACTGATACACCAGCACTGTAACATTAGGTGTACTTCCTTAGCTCACACTACACAGACTGCAGACAGAGTGGTTCACATAAGGTAGGACCATTGAAACATATGTCAGTTACAAAAGCAGGTGTAAATGAACCATATATTCATAAAATTAATCTCTGATTTATGCATGTAAATCAATGAATTGTCTGCCACTGGTCTCATGATAAAATGAAATGTGTGAGTCTAATCTGCCTAACCCATTCTTGTGACTTGCCATCTGACATGTCAGAGGCTGATAGAGAAAGACATTGTCATCAGTGCCATCAATGCTGAAAATGTCTGGTAAGCATCAAAAGCATACCATCACTTGTTGCAGACTGGCTCCATTTGATGCTTGATCTAAGGTAGCCTCTAATGTTAGGCAGCATAGATTCTGTATGATGTGGCATTATTTGATGTATGTATTTAACTAGGAAAGCCCAAGGATAATCAGGAGATCATATTTTGAATGATCATCAGTATGTGACCACAGCAAACATCTGTTCCCAAAATCAAAATGTATTTCAAAGAAGCACGTAGACAGCTTTAAACACATGCTTCATAAACAGGCCTTGTTTCCCAGTATGCATAAGCTTTAGCATATCATCTACAAATTATAGTCAGTTTATTAACATTTGCAGTTGCAGCTGCCCATTATGTATTTGAGACATGACATTCTGTGAGAGGTGTACACAAAGTATGTTTGCCCTGTGGAGATAGCCTTAAGTACTGCTTTGGTCTGCCCACAGTATAGGTGAAATAAATTTTAGAGGCAGAGAAGACATAAATGAAGAAATGCTAAAGACAATTTTCTGGACTTGGATCTGCATGCAGCGTAGTGCTACTTGCTGTCACAGTAAAACTACATAAAAAATAATCATTACACATGCCTGCCACTTAGGATGGCACAAAGCTTTTCAGTCACACAGCTTAGTTTCTTCTGCTCTGTAGAATGATATTGTCCACAAATGATAGTTATAATAGCCACCACATAAACCAAAGCTTCCTGTTAAGTTAATAGTAATTTCTAACCTATGAAATTGTATCACATCCCTTTTAGAACTACAACCTTAATCTCCTTGGCAACCTATCAGCATATCTTAATTCATAGCATTTCACGCCTTTTTTTTTTTTTTTTTTTTTTTTTTTTCCCCTGTTTCAGTAAAATATATACTAAACATTCTTGCCATCTGGCACTAACATGCAGAATAATTATTTTCATTCGGTGCTATGCATGTGTCCTGGATCATCCATTTGCCCATCCATCATTCTGGGAAGTGGCTTTCTGGGAAGCGGGATTAGCAACAAAAGGCTGGGGTAAAATAACTTCCTAAAGTACCTGGTTAGCCCTTAACAATATGGCAATGGGGTTTGAAGGGGTTTAGTGAAGTATTATATTACTGACCCACCAGCAACAGAACAGTGTAACTATGTCTATCAGTGCATGCCCAGATGGGTTCACCACTTGCAAAGAGCAGTGTGTTAAGTCAAAACCCAATGTTTCTAATCTGTATTTCCATCCTGATGTGTTGGCATAGTTTAATACCCAGTCTACACACATATTCATAGGTTACATAATATCATCTGCCTTGTGGAAGGTGAGAGTGCTTAGGGTCATCAGGCAATCAGTGCTAACTCGTTTATAAGGTGTGAACAAATTTTGTTTCCCTTACTATCATTTTACGACCTCGAAGAAAAGAAAGTAGGTTTTTCCATAATGTAAAATGGTTTATAATATCTTTATCAGTGTTCACAATTCCATGATATTATATATAGCTCAGAAAGTACTATTGTACAACTGATATATCCCACTTGAAATTCACAGCCCCATATTTAGGCATACAATGAATCTAAACAGAGATGCACATACTGTGTATGCTATGCTTGGCTATTGGCACAAAATTGCCAGTGCTCACATACTGATCATCTTCATATTTTATGGGAGCACCATGTTGAAGTCAGCTCTGAGCAGTTTGTCTGCTTGGATATGAGTTATATAAGTTATGAAATGGTACATATGATGCCATGTATTCAGAAGACATCATCAGCAACCTACAGAAGTTTTAAATAATCATGACAGCTACGATTTATACCTGCAAGGCATAGCTGTGGCTTGTATTTACATGGTTGTGTTTTGCCTCATGATAAAGTGCTATGAACTCTGGCCGTGCATCATGAGGTAGTTGAAAACTATTAAAAAAATTTTTCAGGATAGCCATTGTCAATATACAGCTTACAGAAATACCTGAGATTGTTATACCCAAGAAAACTTAATCTTGAATAGGAATCCAGAATTGAAGGAATGTGTGATGATGCAAATAATCTATTCCCAGCTCTTACTCTAAGTAATACATTTGGTAAAACATTGCCAACTAAATATATGCCTAACATCCATCTTTACTGTGTTTCCAAAACCGTGCAGACATCTCTTGTCAATTCATGCACAGTACTGTCTTATTGTGTCTGGTTGAAAACCATTTTATAGGACAGATCAAGGATTATGACTCCCTCTTTTCATCGTCCAAGATACACAGGTCATCATCTGCTATCAATATGCATTCCTTTGAAGGTGGTAGTCCTTGGATCACAATGATGACAAATACAGATTTAAAGGAACAGGCTATTGACATCTTTCTCAGAGGAAACTTAAATTAGTCATGAACTTTCTTTCCACAGCTTCTAGAATCCACCAGAAAGCCAGCTAGGTCTTTTGGCTAAAGACTGCAGACAGACATAGAAAAAGCAGCATAAGCACATTTCCGCTTTTCATTTCCAGAAGAATATAAAAAAAGGTATGAGAACATTTTGGGTTGTAATTGCAAGTGCAAAAAATGTTTGTCAGAAGTGGAAGGAGACAAGGACCACTGACACCACTAAAATTGCATGTAACTGCTATGTAATCAACAATAAAAAGATATTATCAGGAAGTTGGTGATAGCTTTGAAAATATTATTGGTCTCTAACAACAAGGATACCTGTTAGGCTGTAGAAAGTCCAACTAATTCTATATTTGGTGTCATAACCCACTGGAGAGCTGTCAGTCAAAAGGCTCCTCAGGATATGTACTCTAAACCTGACTACAAATACAGAGAGCAAGCACATTATTTATCTGCTGCAATCAAAAATCTTTCGAGAGAGATTTAGTCAAACTAACATCAGCCTGAATCGATGTACAAAAACTTGTCATAGTGTAATGTTCTTACATTTGTTTTCAGAAATTAGATACAAAAAGTTACCTATAATTTCAAGAATTCCACTGGATGAAATACTTAGGGACAAAGAAGCCTTTACCTCTATTAGTCTATATTACAGCCATGTATCTTTATCTCCATGATATCTCAGTCTTGAAGTGTTCAATATAATAGAAATACTTTTATGACCTTTGGATGGATCATCTATTGCTATTTCTTTATGTAAATTGATAAGTACGATCAAACTTCTGATTCCCCTCCACCCCCCTTTTTCACTGTGCCCTGACATGATTCCTGAGTAATTAAGGCAATATTTAATTTTGTAGGCTCTTGATAGACAAGTGAGAAATGATCCATTCATTATACAGAGAAAAGAAGAAACTACAATTTTGTTGTCTATCTCATTTAATCACACACAACTTTCTATGATCTGTCACTAGGAAATGCAGCTTTTCGTGTCTATGATGAAGAGGTAGTACCTTCTCAAAAGCTCCTGTGAACATTTGAGGAATTTGATGTATATCTTTCACTAAATCTTGTTCATTGTCCAGTCCCCAAACTCTAAGCTCCAAGTTAACTCACTTCAGATTATTGAAGTCTCTGCCATCCATTGATACTGTCATCCTTCAAGTCTTTTATGAAAATGATGTGGTACAGCCAGCACTAATCATCACGGTCTCCTCATTTGCATCTTGTGGCTACTTGCCTGGTCACATGTACAATGGTGTAACAGCAGAGACCTATTATTTTTGGTGCCAGCCACTGCATACCATTTGCATGCATGGTTTATACCATCTGTGAGAGGTGAGCAGTCTAGAAAGCTGTATTTCAGAAATGTTTTTATTATTTCCGGTGGTTCCAGTTCTTACCTTTAACCTTTTCTCTTTCTCCTTTGCATTCTGATGCCTATAATATGTCATGGATATTCAGACAATATTTATATGGCTGGACTCCTTCCTTTACCACAAAGCAGTTCATACACATACATCAACTACCATTACATTGCTGCTGTAGCATAATATGCTAGCACTGTTGCATGGCAGAATGCTTTGCTATTATGCACTGTTTTCTGATTGACCTAATTTCTGAGTATCATAAATAACATATTTATGAAGAGGTCTTTCTGACATCTGCTACTGTAGTCTGGGAATCGGATTCATTGCATGGTTCAGTCACAGCTTGCAAAGAAAGATGCAGGTGTTTGACTTCTGTAGGTTTATTGTATGTGATAAGTGTTCCTATATGATCAGAAGCTGTTTGAGGGAGGTGGTGTCTGCTCCTTGCCAGTCCTGTGGTTAGTATTGTTAGCGGTTAAAGCATGTACAGCTGGTTTTGTCAGTGTGTAGTGAATCAGAGTTTGGTATGGATATGTACAAGAAGGATATGTTGTTTTCCATGGTTCATACACATTCTTGTTTCTCTTACTTTCTGAATAACATGCACCTTGCTTTCTCTCCAAGTGCTGTAATCTTGTATCTACCAGAACCTGACTTCTTCCTTAGTTCTGCTTGTTGGGTGTTATTTTAGCAGCTGATTCCATTTTCCATCTTGTTGCTATTCCTTCCTCCTTGTAATTCCAGCAGAAATTGTTCTGGTTCCAATATGTTAGCTAGAAGCTACTACAATTGTGACTCTTCCCACACTGTGATTTGCTTGTTTATCCTCCACCTCTGAGAAAGAGGAAGTCAACTCTTCACGCAGAGACAAGGATTTTGGTGCCATTGTTGGGATATCTCTGAAAGTAGCTTTATGCATAACATGACCATAAAACTCACATGTTGTTAAACACCAACTCTTTTCAAGCTCGACTTCTTAAACCACCCAACAATTGGTCATTTAATTTACAAAGCCTAAATAAGTCAGAATATGCATGTGATGATTTCTCTGTGTGATGCGATTTCTCATTTTATTTCCTTTTCTCTGCATAGCCCCATATGCATTTCATGCCCATGTTTGGATCATTAGGATGTGTGTTAGTAACAAAATAACTGAAACATTTATTTGCTTTCTGCAACTAAATGTCATTTTATTATTGTTATTTTATTTTATTTTATTTTATTGGCTCACACAGCATTCTATACAGTAACCTTTTTATAACTGACATATGTTATTCTTTCAGGTAGCTTCTACTGACAAACACAAAGCTTGTTTGTGTGCAAATGCAAGGCTGACTAAATGGTGCTAAAGTGTATTATGACTGTCAGATATAATCAGGCAAAATTTTGTGGTGCTTAGACTGATTTTTTCATTGATTTTATTGATCAATGCATTGAACAGTGTTTTATTATACACAAGTGTCTTTTATTAGTAAATCAAGACCTCATAGTGCATTGTTAAACAAAATGGGTTAATTAATCTCTGTAACAGCTCACCAAGCTATTATCTCTTTAACTCCTTATAATGTTGTGTCATTAAAGGTCAAGGGGTCATGATAATAATCTCATTGCTGTAGACCATTAACATGACTGAACATTTTCAACAAAGTACTTATGTTTACAATGCTATAACCCTTTGACTGCTGCGGCAACCTTTAACCACAGAAAGTCACATGCTAGAATCATAACTATGGTTCTTGCCATGGCAATCAAAGAGTTAAGGGCTGTGCAGTGATTTGTTTTATATTTATTAATTTATATTTATTTTTTGTTTTCATTTGAGAAGGGGGGAGTTGGGGTGGGGCAGTTCTTGTCTGCTGTAAGTGTCTTAACCAAGGGAAGGGTTAAAATGGCTTTTTATACTATTGCATCTTATGTACTTACCATTGTTTCATTGTGTTGTAATTAAAAAAAAAAACCTGTCAATAAATAAGAGAACAGAAAAAAGTTTCATAAAGGCATTGTGGTTTCATTGGTATATATTACTGTAAGATTTATAGCTGCTGCTCTTTACATACTATATAACATTACAGCCAACTTTAGCCTCGGAAGAGGAATGCTTAACAGATAATGACAATTTATAGAGATATGGATATACCTGGGTATAAGCAGGGTGAAAGAAACATTAGTTAAGTCTCCTAATCAAAATAGAGGAGGAAAAACTAATTTGTATGGAAAAGAGGTAGAGCATGTGACAGTGGACCTACTTTAATGTCTGAAGGGCCACTCCTTAGAGATTGCTGTCACAGCCACTACAAAAATGACAAACAGGTGGCTCAACTTCCTCCTTTGTTGTGCATAAGAAAAACCATGAAAAGTATAATCTAAAGAAAAGGTGAGTCTAATGATTCAGATTAGAAAATAGATTAATAATAAAAAACAAAAAAATATGTCGTTTTCTTGAAATTGAATCACAATAGAAGACCACAAGACTAAGATGCAAAAGAGTTTTGTAAAACTTTGGCCATCCAGCTCAGCTTTGCAAAGATCTATGTTCCTCCCATGTCAACAAACATGTCATTCTTCCTAGGCTAGAGGGGATTAAAGGTTTCCTACACCCATGCATATTTGTGGGTGTAGGAAACCAAGGAACAAGCTCAATCTGTTTGGAGACAAAGTGAAAGTTATTATTGTTTCAGAGTTCTAGCAAGAAAGAAGGCAGTGCTTGTAACATGATCGAAGAGCTGAGGCCAAACTCATCACATATCTAAGCTATCCAAAACCTCGGTCTTTTCCATTCTAAATCAGAGGTGCATGTGTTTTACACTTGCTAAAACCCACAAGTAGCTCATCATTAAAAAAAAAGGGGGGGGGGGGGGGAGGAAATTCCATTTCTTAGCTGATTAAAGGAAGAAAGAAAGAGAACTGATTAAAACAGGTGCTACAGGAGTCACTGCAGTTCTCTCACACGGGAGAGGAGAAGGCCCCTGACTGTTTTTTGTCTGCAGGTGACTGACAGGAAGAACACCAGTTCTGAATGGAAGGGTTTGGGGACTGTCTTAAATATCTTAGCCTCTTAAGTTCATGGAAGTGTGTTGTTTCTGAAAGATATAAATTAAAACAACTACCAAGTTGATCAATGTCTTCTTAATACCATTCACTTCATAGGTAAAGATGCTGCTACAGGCAGAAAACTTATTAGTAAACATCTAGCAATCACAATTAACATATGAGAAATTTGGTGCCATAGCTCAATCTTTTTCAGACCTATTTTCACATAATTATGTGGCAGATAATTAGATTTTTGTTTTAGTGTTTGGGCCCAAATTCAAGATTTATCTCCCAGGAATTATTCTCCAAAAATCTTTCCAATCAAGAAACACAATCAATACTAGATTAACCAATTAGACAAAACTGATGATGAATAACAAATATTCTTAATCACTGCTTGCCAAACACTTTCATACTGCTTGTTTGAATTATTACAAATAGTGAACAAAATCAACTAAACATCTGGACATCAATAGCTGTCAATGGAAGTAAAACTTATGACTATATTATATATGACTTTCTTCAGTTCTAAACAGCATACAATGGCAGGGAACGTGCTCATTTTCCACTCAAAAGAAGCTAAGGATAAAAAAAAAAATGAGTATTTTATAGATTACCTACTAAGGCAACAGGGAAAACTGTTATAAGTTGTGAGGATTGCACTTTAATGAACATTATTCATTCCTAAAGCCTACAATACATGTGAGCCAAACTGCCTTTTCTCCAAGTATATTGGCAAGGTACTGCTGCTGGTAGTGAAAATGAGTCTGTATTGGTAAAAAAATTTTTGCTATATGTAAAGTTTAGGTGCACATTTGAACTGTGCTTCACTAGTACAAAAAGCTAGACCCTGATCAATACCTAACCAATGTTCACCTGAGTCACTTTCAACCCAGAAGTAGGTGTGTTATGATCCTCTGCACAAACATTCAGAATGCAAAGGAGCTTTGCCAAGACTTAACAAAACCATATTCTCTTACTTCAGTGTGTGTCACATTATAAGCAACATATAAACATTTTCACTTAGGTACCTCTGTCCCCCATGGGTTTTGGGTTTTTTTTGTTGTTTTTGTTGTTGTTGTTGTTGTTTGTTTGTTTGTTGGTTTTTTAAATCAGGAATATTCCAGCTATAATTCAGGAGAAACAGAATGGGTAAGCTGTAAAAGAAAGAACAATGAAAGAAAGAAAACAATAAAAAAAAACTATTTGAAAACCCAATTTTTTTGGAAGATGTTTTCATATTAGTATTTAATTTCTGGAAGGTTTCCAAGCTGAAATAAGTATCATTGCTACCACACTGTTCAATATATTGATCTGAAGTTTGGTTTGCAACTCATTCATCCCTTCACAAGTCACTGCAAGAAACAACTCTTAAAAGGCATGCTTAATTTCCCAGATGTTTGTGTGAAATTACTGTCATTAATCACCATATTGATTATCTTTCTTTACTTTTCCAGGATTCTTCTATTTAAAATGTTCCGCTGAAGTGACATGTAGAGGCATCCTTGTTATCCGTGACTTGCTCACTTGCTGTCTAATTGCTAGATAAGAGACTCATTGTGCAGTGCTTTTGTATTGTGGTTCATAGATAATTTTTGTGTTGATTTTCAGCATCAGTCAAACATTCTCACCATGACAAATGACAAGTGTGGCTGTACTCCCCTTGTTTCTACACCTGGGAGTTGTTACTGTGTCACACTGGTCAGCTTCCCACTGCATGTCTTTGCTCATACTTTGATTAAAGTAATAGATTCAGGCTGAAAAGGTCCTGAAGAGTGTTTCTACTCATGTTGTTCTTTTGTAAGGAAATACTCTATTATCTGTGAAGGACTAGTTTTATGAGGAAGATATGGAGTATCTGAATACTGTCACAGAGTCAAATAACTTCCTTCCCAAATCTCTTCCAGGTCCTGTTTCCCTGGGAGTCCACACTGTGTGGGCATTGCAGATTTTCTTTTGGAGTATGCTAGCTAGGTCTTTTAGAGATAAAACCTGTGTTTTCTTTCAGGAGGCAGTTATTCCAGGAATCACTCTAGCATACTAGATAAGATAGCATCATCCCTTCTATATGTTCCCAGCAGGTATAACACTTTCAGGCATAAGGCATGTTCTGAAAATACCTCAATTCAAAAATAAATAGAACCTCACAGTTCACTAGAAGTTCAGTTCAGTCAGAAAAATTATGAGTTTTTAAGTCTTGCTTGGGTATAATTGACAACCAGTCAGGCACTGTTTAGACCCAAAACTGTCGTAAACTCAGAGGTAAAGAAGAGTTAGACCTTCTCCAAGGTCAGCCTAGTCTGACAGAAAATCAGTTTGGGATACAGGAACTTAAATGCCCCTTAAAAGACTAGCATAGGGCATAATTGGCAACTTGTAGCTCCTAACCTGTGCCGAAAGTAACCACATCAGGGCTCTACCTAACTATATAGATTTGTACCCTAGCTGATGGCTTTCAGAAGTTGGTTCCTGTCTCCATTGAACAGACAGCTAAATTTGGGAGTTAATTTAAGACTCTTTCTCTTCATAAGACATGTAAGTTAAGTGAATTGTATCCCCTTCACCTCTCAGCTGAGAGAACAGAGATGCAGAGAATAGAAAAAGATGCTGGGAACAGCAACACTCAGAGATCCCACAAAATTAAAAGAAATTAGGTATGTCAGGACTGTCAGGAATCACAGTACAAAGAAGAAAAAAAAAAAGGAACATGGAAAGGAAGGTCAATACATGCTTCTCTGTGTTTAAACATCTGACATGTGCTTGCACACCCAGCTGTCCTACAGTTCTGTACTACCACTGGACACTGCCCAGGTGACAACCAAACCTGAGCCTCCCATTTACAGGTGTCATGCAGAGATACACCATTTCCAGTTGTACCACTGTGGTAGGTTGACCCTGGCTGGATACCAGGTGCCCACCAAAGCCACTCAGTCACTCTGCCTCCTCAAATGGACAGGGGAGAGAAAATATAACAAAAGGCTCATGCGTCGAGATAAGGACAGGGAGAGATCACTTACCGATTAACATCATGGGCAAAACAGACTTGACTCGGGGAAATTACTTTAATTTACTACCAATCAAATCAGAGTAGGGTAATGAGAAATAAAACCAAATCTTAAACACACCTTCCCCCCACCCATCCCTTCTTCCAAGGCTCAACTCCACTCCCAAATTCTCTACCTCCTTCCCCTCAGCAGCACAGGGTATTGGGAATGGGGGTTGCAGTCAGTTCATCACATGTTGTCTCTGCAGCTCCTTCCTCCTCTGGAGGAGGACTCCTCACACTCTTCCCCTGCTCCAGCGTGGGGTCCCTCCCACAGGAGACAGTCCTCCATAAACTTCTCCAATGTGAGTCCTTCCCATGGGCTGCAGCTCTTCACGAACTGCTCCAGCATGGGTCCATTCCACAGCGTGCAGTCCTTCAGGAGCACACTGCTCCAGCGTGGGTCCCCCACGGGGTCACAAGTCCTGCCAGAAAACCTGCTCCAGCATGGGCTCCTCTCTTCACGGGTCTGCAGGTCCTGCCAGGACCCTGCTCTAGTGTGGGCTTCCCATGGGGTCACAGCCTCCTTCAGGCACCCACCTGCTCCGGCGTGGGGTCCTCCACGGGCTGCAGGTGGATATCTGCTCCACCGTTGTAGGGATTGGCGCTCGGAAGATCTCGCGATGTACGGAAAGAGAAGGGTTAAGGGAGGCGGGATGACCGACAGGCAGTATATAAGGGCGTGACGCAGTTGAATAAACGCCATTTGCAGCATCCTCATATTGGTGTCAGTGCTCTGTGGCCCAGGGTATGGTGGACCCTGTGCCGAGTCCCACGGGGTGATCAGACGAATGTCTACACACCGTGGACCTCCCTGGGCTGCAGGGGGACAGCCTGCCTCACCAGGGTCTTCCCCAGGGGCTGCAGGGGAATCTCTGCTCTGGCACCTGTAACACCTCCTCCCCCTCCTTCTTCACTGACCTTGGGGTCTGCAGGGTTGTTTCTCTCACATGTTCTCACTCTTCTCTCCAGCTGAAGTTTCTGTGTCCCAGCAACTATTTTTTCCCTTCTTAAATATGTTATTGCAAAGGCACTACCACTGTCGCTGATGGGCTTGGCCTTGGCCAGCAGCAGGTCCATCTTGGAGCCGGCTGGCTTTGGCACTGTTGGACATAGGGGAGGCTTCTAGCAGCCTCTCACAGAAGCCACCCCTGTAGCCTCCCGCTACCAAAACCTTGCCATGCAAACCCAGTACAACCAGTTCCTGATTTCTTTTGTTTGAATCAACTAAAATTCAGATATAGTTAAGTTGCTCTTGTCACCTGTAAGGAAGGTGCTTCCACTGATTCACTTTTGAAATTAATGTGTGTAGCAGAGCCTTTGCATGTTACAAAGAGCATGGAGAAGACACATTCATTGAGCTATTCCATATGGACATCAGTTGGCAGGACAGGACATAGGTGAGAACAAAAAGAGGCCTTGCAAGGGCAGCACTGCTGAATGTCCTCTGACTCTAATGCTGAATGCCACCTACAGCTTTGCACGCACAGCTCTTCTTACAGTGCTTTGCTCATATGCTGGCTTATACCTTATAGCACAAGCTTATATCTTGCTGAGAAATCTTACTATACCATGTATACTCAGGTCTCTTGGAGGATGAGGGAACAGACAAATGAGCACACAGAGCATATTACTAATGTAATAAAAAGATGGAAATGGGGAAAAGATAAACATTCTGTGAGAAATGAGAAAAGCAGTAAAGACCAGAGTGTTTTGAAAGAGTAGTTCTGAGCTTTGCTTTGTGCAATATGGAAATTAATTTTGACAGTGGAGTTTCTATGTACTTAACTTTGGGGGAAATCTGAACCATGCACATTTTTCTGTCTGTGTTACTTATCCAGCCCAGGTCCAATCAGTAGTTAAAGAAGAAGCAGCAAAATAAATCCAGATCAACAGTACTGGGAGAGTACAAAATGCCTGGATGGGAGAAGATTTCTCAAATCCTTTGACATGAAAAGGACATTGCCTAATACCATAAAGTCCTAATGACCTTTGAAAATGCAAACAGGGAATTGTAATCTCATTTAAATGTTAATTAAAAGAATTGAACGTAAGTGGTTCAGAGAGACAACAAATTGGAAGTTCTGACGATTAAATTATTCTTTTGATGCATCAGGCTATATGGCATTGTGCAGAAGGTATGCCTCTCTTGATGCGGGCTGCAGGAACAGGTCTTTGAGGGACAAAGCCTCTTGCTTCACCTCTCTCACCTCTCTCCAAATTACACTGGCATAACCATATGTGCCTGTTTATCTCAGAAGCTGTACAGTTCATGCAGAGCTTTCTTCTTTATACATAAAAGTAATTATTTTAGCATTGGTAATCTTATTCCCCCATGTCTCTTTCCCTTCATACTCTTCACATGGATTATTAAAGCAGTTAGTCCCCATCTGCAGCCTGGCAACCTCAGAAGTTCCTCTAAGGGCGATTCTTTCCATCTGCATAGAACATAAAGTGGTTTTGCAGCTGCTTTTGTAGTCTTGTGGCTAGAGTGAGAAAGATACCAGGTGATGACAACACTAGCCTAACTGGAATAAGATTCAACTTTTCAGCACAGTCAGATTACTTTTTTGACCCTCGGTGAATCACATAATCACCACTGGCCAGCTGTTGTAATACTCTGTATTGAAATGAGTAGAACTGCCAATACAGAGTTGCATGTCTAAGCTCTCCATACCCTGAGCACCAAAAATATGATTGATAATAGTCAACCTGTGGAGCACGGTGACACTTAAACTTACTATTAAGAAGCACTGAAGGAGGAAGACAGTGCAACTCTACCTGTAGTCTTAGCCACCAGCTAGGGGAAGACCTAGGCACATCTGGAGCTCTGAGTCATCATCAGTTGATGAACTGGGTAAATTGCACATTTGGAGATGGGTCACTCATTCAAGCATCGTCCCTGGGGTGTCGAGACTTCTGGACTCCAAAGCACCCTGAGCTCAAGGGGTTCTGGCTCTTCTTAAGAATTAGGTGGCTTTCATCAGCTCAGTCTTCTTTCCTCTGTGTCTAAAAAGGGAAAAAATAAATATTTAATCTCCAGAGATCTTTTGTCATTTTTGTACTTAACCCAGAGAGAAAAGGATTTAAAATACTCTATTTCCTCAGTATTTCTCAGTATTGTTTTGTCCTCGGCATTCAATTAGGAAGTATTATGGCAGCTGGTGTGAATCTGATTCTAAACTGCCTCTCCAGTCAATGCAGAAGGAATTTAGACACTAGCTTAGATATGAAAGCAAAGATTCTTTGCAGTGGATGCCTTAAGCTAGGTCACTGATAAATTCTGTGAACATTCTCTGTTTCTTCACACTTGAAGGTTGCATTTGTCACAGCAAGTTCCTTCTGAGTGAAACAAGTCAGCTGATCTCCTTCCCAGGGGCCTCTTGGTGACTTACAGGGATTTAGTCATTGTATCTGCTGTCGGTGCCCAGGTGCTGGCAGTAGGGGGCTGCAGGGTGGCCTCTGTCAGGAGAGGTTGGGGCTGCTCCATGCTGGACACAGCTGGTTCCAGCCGGCTCCAGCCATCTTCAGTGGGCACGTTTCGGGACACAGCTGAGCCTGTCAACCAAGTGGGTGGTGCCTCTGGGAAAATGTGTTTAAGAAAGGGTGAAATCACTGCACAGGCAGTGAGGAAAAAAAGGTGAGAAACATCCCTGCAATCACTAGGGTCAGAGAAGAAGGAAAGGGAGGAGGTGTTCCAGGCGCCAGAGCAGAGATTCCCCTGCAGCCCGTGCAAGAGACCATGGTGGAGCAGATATGCACACCATGGAGGATCCTATGCTAGAGCAGGTTCATCCTGAAGGACTGCAATTTGTGGACAGGCCCCACATTGGAGCAGGGGAAAAGTGTGAGGAGGAAGGAGCTGCAGAGAGGAACTGTTAGGGTTTGACCAAACTGCCATTCCACCCGCGCTTCCACTGACTGTGGAGGAGAGATGTAGAAGAATCAGGAATGAAAGAGAGAAGTTGAGCCTGGGAAAAAGGAAGGGGTGAGGGGAAGCTGGTGTTTTAATTTGCCTGTGTTTCTCACTATCCAAACCGATTTTAACTGGCAATAAATTAAATTCATTTCCCACCACCTGAGTCTGTTTTGCCCATCACAGTGACGGGTAAATGATCTCCCTGTCTTTATCTCAATCCATGATGTTTTCTATCCTACTTTCTGCCCCTGTCCTGTTGAGGAGGTGGAGTGAGTGAGCAGCTGTGTAGGTGTCTGGCTGCCAGCCAAGGTTAACCCCACCCCAACTATTCTTTAAGTTTATTTTACTTTATTTGATAGTATACCTGGCACTGTTTTCATGGTACAAACTAATGTGCAGGTGCAAAATTCTGTATCTGTGTTAAGAGTGGAAGAACACAGAGAGGTAGAATTATCTTCCTGGATGCGATTATCACAGTATCATCTCAAGCTGAAATGTCAGTATAAGATGTTAAAGAATAGTTGATAAGATGATGGATTATGAGTATCAAATTGCTGCTGGAATTAACTAATTTAAGTGTTCTGAAGGAATTGAAAAAAGAAATAACTGATTTATGAATTTGTGCTGTATCATGTCTTCCTAAAACTGCCTTACGACTGGAAGGTGGTTAAAGTGGCCCTGATTTTTGAGAGAGCTTTGTGCAAAAACTGAAAAACTGTAGCCAAGTAAACTGTCATCTCTAGTGAGAAAACTGACCTTATGAGAGGGACTTGTAAACGTATGGATAAATATGGCATATGAGAGTGGAATCGGAATTACTTTAGTAACAGAATCATCTATTAGAGTTCTTGAAACATATAAATAATGGTAATCAAGTTGATACAGTTTTTTGGATTTCCAAAAGGCATTTAGTAAGGTCCTCCTCCAAACACTCTTGAAGAAATTTAGCTGTGATAGCAAAGGAGGTAAGGTCCTCAGATGGATGAGCAAGTTATTAAACTGCAGAAAACAAAAGAAAGCATTATTACTTAGTTTTCACAGTAGAGAGACATCATAAATAAAACTCACAGGAGTATCTGGCAAAGACTGTTATTCACTATATTTATAAATGATCTGAAAGGAGTTATATGACAAAGTTTGCTGATGATGCTAACAGTAATAAATACAAGGAATGAGTGTTAATAATTGTAAAAAGAAAAGCTGCACAATACTAAGGAACTTGGAAATGAAATGGCATATAAATGAAATTACATACAAGTGAAGCACATATGAAAAAAATAAAATTCATATATATAATGATGGTTTCTGAGCCAAGTATTAGTGTTTGAGAAAAGCTCTTAGGACTATGACAGAGAAATCTATGAAAGTGTCAGTTCAATACACTGTAGCAGTGAAGAAAAGCAAATGAGATGTTAGAAGTCGTTAGGAATGGAATAGAGAACAAAACAAAATAATAATAATAAAAAATCATTATGCTGCTGTATAAATCCATTACATACCTGCATCTTGAATTCTGTTTGAAGTTCTGCCTCCTTTTCTCCACCTGCATGTCAAAATTTGTATGGTAACAAAGTAATAATGTTGTATAATGTAGCTGTGTTTAGATAAAGGCTACAAGGATGAGCGACATCGTCAGAGATGCTTCTATTTTATAAGCAATGACTACATATAGGAGGACTCTTCAAAGAAGATAACTGAGGGGAAAGACAAAAACAGTCTAAAAAACTGAGTTATATGTATAATTGTACAGGAAGTTATTTTTCACCATCTTAGCCCATAAGTGAATTAATTTAACCTAAAAGGTGGCAGGCTTAAAGGTAGCCGAAGTAGATACTTTACACAACACACAGGTAAGATGCTCATCTACTTGTTACAAATTATCATAGACACTACAAACTGACATATACTCAAAAAGTGAATTGACAAATGCAAAGGAGCAAAATCACTTTACAGCTATTCAATACAAACCACCATGTTCTGGTTTCAACTGAGATAGAGTTAATTCTCTTTCTAGTAGCTGGTATAGTGTTCTGTCTTGGATTCAATATGAGAAGAATGTTGGTAACACAGTGATGTTTTCAGTTGTTGCTAAGTAGCGTTTAGACTAAGTCAAGGTTTTTTCAGCTTCTCACGCCCAGCCAGCAAGAAGGCTGGAGGGGCACAAGGAGTTGGGAGGGGACACAGCCAGGACAGCGGACCCAAACTGGCCAATGGGGTATTCCATACCATATGATGTCATGCCCAGTATATAAACTGGGGGGAGTTGGCCTGGGGGGCAGATCACTGCTCAGGAACTAACTGGGCATCAGTCGGCAAGTGGTGAGCAATTGCATTGTGCATCACTTGTTTTGTATATATCAATTCTTTTCTTCTATTATTATTGTCATTATATTACTGCTGTTATTATCATTATTAGTTTCTTCCTTTCTGTTCTATTAAACTGTTCTTATCTCAACCCACAAGTTTTACCTTTTTCTTTCTGATTCTCTCCCCCATCCCACTGGGTGGATGGAAGTGAGTGAGCGGCTACATGGTGCTTAGTTGCTAGCTGGGGTTAAACCATGACACACCACCATGGGCACAGGCAGTCCTCCAGACAGGACCTGACACAACGAGATGCAGGACTGTGGAAAAGAATAAGAATAATGCAAATTTAAAGTAGTATCTCTGGGAAAGTGGCTCAAGAGACTAGACTAGATCCCATAATGTCATTTATGTGTTTACGTATTGAGTTGGTAAACAAGCAGTATCTGTTATAATTGACTTGACTCAGTGAGGACTAAACTACCAAGCTTCCCACTGCTTTGGGTAACTGAGATTTCAAATGAAAATGGGGAGGATCTTCATTTACTGAAGCCTCTCTCTCATATCAACCCATACATTAGTAGATATACTTAATATCAATATTTAAATGGGATAAGTGCATGTAATTCTTTTCTGCCTCTTCACTGAACCTGGAAACAATGATAATCAACCACTTAGGGGATGGTGAGTTTTGGGATAATGATCCTGAAAATTTGCCTTTGAGAGCTATCATAACAGTCATGCTTACCATTAGTAATTGAATCTTTACACAGATGAAGGCCTAGTCTGAGACAAGGATTCCTGTGTATCATATTATGACAGTCTCCCTGATACAGTTCTCTATATACAGATTTCTATTGAATATATACAAAGTTCTACTGAATATGCCTTCTGTGTGTAGGTACTCAGTGTGACTCATGAACAGACTGACTTGGCACACTGAGGCCAGCTGAGAACTTCTATATTTAAAATTAAATATTACTCCTTGGAATAATTTTCATATATCTTTTGCCTCCCTAACACAGTTAGTTAATCAGTATAATTCTATGTGCTCAGCCTGTCACCTACTCTGTAAAAAATTCAGTATATATATATATATATGTATATGTATATTTATATGTACGTATGTGTGTGTATATATATGCTAGCAGGAAGGTTAAGTAAAACCTATGTAGCTGATGTACAGTTTGCAATGAATGAGTGATTTGTCATCGTTTCTCAAGAGGAGGAAAGATTTTTTCCCTAAGGTGTAAGAAAATAATTCAAGATATGTGATGTAGAAAGTGGCTTATTAAGGAAGACTTTCTCAGATGGCTTCCTCAGAGATCATCACTTTATAAGTAAGTTTAAAAGCAAGATTTCCTTGCTTGTAATGGATTTAATACCCCTGAATGGATTTAATAGTGGTGATAAGCGATGACCAGCATATAATATCTTGCTGGCCCTTGGGAGCAAGCAAGGTAACACAGGCAAATTTTGCCTTATAATTTTCCACCTGGGTTTTTGCAGTAGTTGCCTCCATAGTTAACAGCTGTCCGATTCTTTCGCAATTTTTCATAAACAAATGGACAAGGAAATGTCGAGATGGATCTGGGATATGAATAACACTTTTAACCCTAAAAGAATTAACTTTGCCAATGAAATTGAAATTCTTCCCCTCAGTGAAAACTAAAGAGTTTGCTTTGACATTTCATATATTCACCAGAGTTTTGAACGAGGCCAAGGAAAAGTGATTTTGTCAGCAGCTGGGAGAGACTGAAGGAGTTAATGTCTCAAACGTTGTGGTGGGGCAAGTTCTGCTTAAGGACTAACTGCATAACAACAAACTGTGCCTAGCAAGGAACCAGGGGTGAAAAGAAGCCCATCAGCAACAGGAGGGGGAGGGCGTGCTGCAGGGTGCACAGCTCCATATTCTGAGGTGCTGTTCCGATGTGCTGAACAGGGCAGCTCACCATGTATGGCAAAAGATCACTATGCAGGGAAGGGGAAGCTACTCCCCAAATGACCCCCAAGCCCATGGCCCAAAGGCTACCTAATTAGCCTAATGAGTTCAAGTGCCCACCTGAAGGAGGGGCAAGGAGGATAAAAAGACACAAACTGAAGCCCCATGTGTGCAAACCAACTGGAATTCGACCCCTTGGCTGACTGAACCAATGCTGGCCCCAGGACCAGTAAAATCCCTCTCTCCCCCCTCTCTCTCCCTTTTCCTTAATCCCTACATCTCATCCATTTAGACATAAGCCTTTGACCAAGTCTGGGATCCAGTTGCCCCAAGGCTCCTCACTGAGAAGGAGTCTAGAAAGCAAGGGGGTCTGCTCTGAACCTCGTAACTCAATGGGAGGGATATCCTTATTGTCTTCCCTGAACTCAATCCCAAATAAGCAAGGCCTGTAGTATGTATTTGGTGATGTATGGTTAACATGTTACACAGTTTACTGGCATAGTTTCATACCAATTTTTGTTGTGAGCATACCAATGTTGCTGGTGAGCATGCCAATTCTTGTTGTGAGCAAATAAAAATTGAGTTTTGTGAGTTAAAGGATCCCTGGTGTCATTTCACCTTAATCCTGACCTTGGAATCAGCAAACCTGAGTCATCATCCTGAGAAATTGGGACATGACAGCAGCCTACATATTACTTACATAGATAAAATATAGAACAATAAAATAAAAATCAAAACAGAATGAGGAAAAATAGCTGACAAAAGAAATAGCACTGACATTATTTCCCTTCTGTCACTACTTCTTCCCCTTTCAGTACCTTGGAAAGATAAAAAGAAATGGGTTCTTTATCAATAACACTTGGCCATGAATTTTTGATATGTAACAGGAAACACATTGCACTGTATTTGTACAGTACTAAATTGATTCCATGCTTTAGATTTTCCTTTGGGCACTTTTGTGGACAAGAAAGATTTTTTTTCCCCTTGTACTTGAACAATTGTGTATCTGAACTGCACTTCACCTTCTTTAAGAGGTTTAGAGGATGGCCATGTCAGGTACAGGACATCGGAAAAAAATGCAATTGTGCTGTTAGTAGTGTCAGTGAGTCTGTTGGGTGTCTGTTTAATGTGCCCCAGATCCAACCAACTGTCAGGTTGGAGGTCCGGAGAGAATTGTGTCTGCTTCCAGATCAAATTCACAAGAACAAATAGTTTTTTGGGGGTCTAGTCTGTAACACGTGATATGGCTCTAGGCTCCTTTGGAAGAGTTTTCACCCAATTAACTTTCCATTACTGTACAAAATGGGGCATTTGCACCCTGATTCTGCAGTTTGGTAGCTATCCTCTCTTTTTCTGTGTCATATTGATTGCTTTTGGAATTCTCCACACAAGTTTTGTGCTTGGATTTGTGTTTCTGGGGGCATGTGGGGGCTCCAGTGGGGCTGGGGGTTCCTGGAAGGAGGAGTCAGGGTAAGGCTGCTTATGAGACTGGTGCCTGCAGCTCCCTCTCTCTGCATGTGAGGTGTGATTCAGAAGGGTCCCCTAGGACTATGAGCTAAGGGGATGCCAAATCCAGTGAATTTCAGGACCCAAGGGAGTTATCGTTCCCAGTCCACCAGAGCTAAAGACTTGAGAGTTCTCCTGGCCCAGTGCCCAAGAGCCAGCCCAGGTTTGGGCCCTAGTGAGGCCAAGCGGGTACCCTTGATACACGCACACATACAGGCATACACAACCAACCAACAGCAAAGTAACACAGACAGGAGAGCAGTGCCCTTACAGGTACCTTGTGCCCACAGAAGATGTGAATCATACCGATGCCCTAATCCAAGCTCGAGAAGTGGGCCCGTGTGAATCTCATGAGGTTCAACAAGGCCAAGTGCAAGGTCCTGCACCTGGGTCAGGGCAACCCCTGGTATCAATACTGGCTGGGGGATGAAGGGATTGAGAGCAGCCCTGTAGAGAAGGACTTGGGAGTACTGGTGAATGAAAAGCTGGATGAGCTGACAATGTGGACTTGCAGCCCAGAAAGCTGACTGTGTCCTGGGCTGCATCAAAAGAAGTGTGCTCAAAGACGGTGATTCTGCCCCTCTACTCCACTCGAGTACTGCGTCCAGCTCTGGAGTCCTTAGCACAGGAAAGACATCGACCTGTTTGAGCAGGTCCAGAGGAGGGGCACAAAAATTTTCAGGGGATGGAACAGCTCTCCTATGAGGAAAGGCTGAGAGAGATGGGGTTGTTCAGCCTGGAGAAGAGAAGGCTCCAGGAAGACCTTGTTGCAGCCTTTCAAAACTTAAACAGGACTTATAAGGAAGATGAGGACAGACTTTTTAGTAGGACCTGTTGCGATAGGACAAAGAGTAATCTTTTTAAACTAAAAGAGGTGGCTTCAGGCTAGATACAAGGAAGACATTCTTTATTATGAGGGTGATGAAACACAGGAACAGGTTGCTCGGAGAGGTGGTAGATGCCCCATCCCTGGAAACATTCAAGGTCAGGTTGGATGGGGCTCTGAGCAACCTGATCTGGTTGAAGATGTCCCTGCTCATTGCTGGGGGGTGTGTGGACTATGTGACCTTTGAAGGTCCCTTCCAACTCAAACCATTCTATGATTCTATGCTCACCTGCAGGCTAATCAGCTCCAAGGGTTACTAGCAGAGCCTGCAGTCACAAATGGGACTTTCTGATGGCTGGCCCTGTACTAGGATCCCTCCAGTAGCTCCTCCCAGTCTCCTTAGTATCCGGCCCAAGACCTATGGCCTCTACAGTAACTGGCTCCCAGACCTTATGGTGTGACTCTCTGGCTGGTCCAGCTTGCAGTTTGGTAGCATCATGCACACATAAATGGATCCTTCCAGGAGGTGGCCTTAGGTACTCAGCCTGTCCAGTAGCTGGCCCCAGGCCGCAGTCTCTCCAGCTGCCAGACCCCCCTCCTATAAGCCCCTTTGACACACAGTCTCTACCTTCCATAGCAGCTGCTTAGACCACTCTTCCTACTTGCCAGCTAGTCCAGCTTCATGTTTACTAGCAGGTCTCAGGCACGCAGAGCACACTCACATAGGAAAACACTTAGGAGAAGGGTTTAATAAGAAGACTCAACAGAGCGTGTTGATACTGTGCAGTATTTAGCCAGTCAAGCATGCCAGACCAGTAACCTGTTTACACACTACTTTTTTTGGCCCTTCTCCTAAACATCCCATAATAAACGTCACAATCTCATGAGCACCTTCAAATATCCCGTAATAAGTTTCTTCTTTCTCATGAGACTCAAGATAATCTTGTTTCCCCCTTCTTATCAGTTACAAAACATCCCGATGAACCTCCTCAAGGCTTTGAGTGATTCCATCCATGGCCTGTTCCAGACAGACACCTGAGCGCTCTGGTCTTTGATATTTTCTCTGTCACCTATGGCTCATTAGGGTATGTGCCTCTGGGTGTTTAATTTATTACTTCTGTTTCTTTTCCTAGTATTTTGTGTTGAGTACCCACTAACAAGGTATCCTCACAAACTACGCATCCTTACTTCGACATATTCCATTACATCCATTCACTGGACATATAATTTATTTGATTTTTTAGTTTAATTAGAGACTATTTCCTAAGTATACACATCTTCATGAGAACTTAGCAAAGAAATTGTAGCAACAACTACCTTTCCAAAACTTCCTGCATTTCAAAGCTTTGTTGATGAATCAAAGTCTCTGTAATGATTCCAGCAAAGGTACCAGGAACACTGGCTATATCTAAGTGTTGTAAATGTCTGAATCAGTTAAAATATCTAACTGGAAGAAGGGTATGGTTCAACATGCTTCAATAGCTATGCAATAAGTAGCAGTGGATTTTCAATGGGTAATTATGACTGTTCACGTGTGGTTACGGAGAGATACGTTTCAAACATGTACGCTTACAATGAGCCCTTATAGCGCCAACTGTGTGAGGCATTTAGGCAGGAGGATTAAGTCCTATTCAGCAGGGAAATTAAGCTTATATGTCTGTGTATGTTTAAATACTTTCTAAGAGGGAGACGGGCTACTGAGTTTGGGCCCACTTGCCTGAGGTATGTTGTTGTAGTGGAAAGGGACTGATCAACAATAAAAAGCCATGATGTGTGACATACTGAAAGCAATGATCATGTCATAGCCACCTAGAATCTTTTAGCAGAATATTTTTTATGAATTAAAATATGATTCATAAGACTGAGGTAAGGCAAATATCTTTTCTAAAATTATTGTGTACCAAGCAAAAGTTATTATCATGTTGTTTCTTCAAGTTCATTATGTTAGCAACTCTAATTCTTTCAGAATGTTTTATTTTTCCTCACTATATCTACAAACTACTAATTATAAATTGCTAAATGTGTTTGTAAACATCACTAAAAGACAGCATCAGATAGCTTAGCAATTTCTCTGGCTTGGGAGATATGCAAAGTAGAACAATTATCAGCAGAAGGACTCTTATTTGTCAGCTTCTCTCATCTGTATCTCAGGGCTGTGCTACATACTACATTAGAGGAACAAATAAATTGTTAACTAAAGGCAGAGTGGACAGTGGCCTTAATTTGCTTTTTCTTACTACTATTACGACTGGAAGGATTGATATAGAAAATTCTGTCTTGTTTTCTGTACAGGACAGCCTGCCTAACCCTGGAAGTGAAAAGTATGAAGAGCTGCAGATGCGGCTGTCTGTGAGAGACAGACAAGATGAAGGTAGCCATGGACTCCAGTTTTCAAAATGTTGACCTTTTTTTCACTGCTGGGGGTGCCCACTGGGGGGCCATGCTGCCAGGTCCATGCAGAGCCCCCAGTGCCACCAGGTAGTCTGGCAGGGTCATGCCGGCCTTGCTGCTGATCTATGCTCCCTAAAGTCTCTCTTCTCACCATTAAAATTTTCATATTTCTACTTTTTGAGATGACTCTTCCTGTGCTTCAGAAGTCCCTTGGTAATTCCCTTGTTCCTGTCTTGTCACTTGACATTTTGGCAAGGTGAGCATCCCTGTAGAGCACCCCAAGAGCTGACATATCTTAAAACTGGTATGGAACCAAATTTGAACCCACTTTTTTTCTCAATCACTCACACCATTAAGATTTTTTAAATGGAACATAAAAGAAGAAAGAAAGTTGGGAGAAAGCTCTTACTTAATATTGATATTTAGAATAATAATATGCGAGTGATATGTGTACCTTATAGAATAACTGAATACTTTCCATATATTTTTTTTTCTGATCTCTTGCAAGCTATACCATGGAAATATTTTGTGTTCTTAGTAAGTGAAGTTTAAACTTCAAATTTAAATAGTTTATTCAAACAGAATTATGCAGTCAATGAATCTGCTTTTGTGAAGTACATGCAAAAATAATTTTACTTCATATTCTGTATTAGTTTGAGATTTCTTGGAACCTAAAAGTGTTTGGGCCTCTGGAACTTATAATAAATTTAACAGTGACACATTTAGTCTAACTTCCCCTGTTGGACCCTCCTCAGTTCACAAACATCTTCTAAGTCTTCCTAGAGCATACACCTTTGAGTTTCAAAATATATGTTTTCAGTCCCACTAGAACACAGAACAAAGATCTCCTTTCACTTGGATGCTATTGAAAGATATTTCAGTTCTTCCATCAACACTAGGAGTAGCCAGCACATGTAGCCAAAGAAATTTTTCCTGTGCCTGTTGGCAGCAGGATAGAGATCCTAATGAATCTCCATTATCAGTAAACATAGTCTTTATTTTCAATTTTTTTCAGGTTGTGGATCATTATATGAGATGTCAGTTGTGCATGTGAATGCACCACTGTTCTTGCTCTGAAAAGCATAATTTTGTCATAAAAAGGGACATTTCTCAGTCTGTATTTCAGAGCCTAACTTATAAACCAGAACTTCCATGACAGAAATAAGGTTAAAAGCTTTAAAATGACATTTTTATGTAATTTGTCATTTTAAGACAACCCTATACAGAAAAGATTCTCTGAGGTAATTGTGGCATCCAATTCTCACCCAAACAGCTGCAAACTGAAATTTTCACACATCCTTGTGCCTACTTTGGAATCCTTCTCCCATCCTCTGTATTCCCCATTTCTGGAGGGGCACTTTAGCTCAAGGATGTTTGACTTTATCATAATCCTGAAGATGGGTTTGTGCAATTCTGCATCTGTTAAAATAACTTGAGGTGTTTCAGGCAGATGTAGACACCCTGCAACCAGTTTGGGGAGATATTACAATAAAGCTCTTAGGATCATATGCCCTAGTTTGTTGGGTTTTTTTTAATGTAGGATTTCTACAGTCTCAGTTCTTTCACTTCTGAGAAGGTATACATTCTTTTAAAATAATCAGTCATAGCAATATAAAATCCTTTTCCTGCTATGTAAGCTCAATGCTGGTAGATTTAATTGAATGAATAGGCATGAAAAATACTAAAGCTAGGTTGCTGACATTTTTAGTTTAGAAAAACAGTCATAGAAATCCTGAACTCTGCTTCCAGTGAAGAAAAAAATTCAGTGAAGGTTTTGTTTCCTAAAGATATGATACTTCAGATACTGCCAAATGAGAACTCACTTGAAGAAAAACAGTCTTCCACTTCTTTTAAGTGGCCTCTACTCATAAACTAAATATGTCTATAGAAGTCTGTCAGTGACTATTGTTTCACTTCAGATGTAATGACAAATGACATTGAAAGTGAGTGTCAGGCTATATGGGAACTCTAAAGCTATGGAGATTCTTTCACAATTGTACAACAGTTAAGTAAAAATACTTAAGAGGTTGACATTGCATCTGAGGTTAAGTCTGAACAGGATCTATTTTCCTGATTTATATAAAGAAGTCCAATTAGTTTGAATGCTATCAGTTTGTATTGTGCCCTGATATAATAGGGTCTGAGGTCTGGGAAATAGTTACTAGCAATTTATGTTGATCTAAGATAACTCATGATTCATCTTTTATCTCCCATTTTTTGTCTCTCCTAGTAACTGCATTTTAATTTTTAAACTTGTTCTGCAGAACAAACAGAGACAGAGAGATGGCAACATGAGAGCAGCTGGTTGAAATTTAAGCTTAGTATATACATCACTGGTTTAAGTAAAGAACTTTATTATCATGTTTTTATATAATAATAAAAAAAATAGATTAATACAAGTTACTGGAACAATTCTTGGTTGCTTAAATAACTTTACCTCATAATATCAGGTGAAAAACTCACCCTAGCTGTTGGTAATGGTAAATATTGCTTTGTCATTCTAACAAATGTAATCTAAATGCCATCCCATTTACCTGCCATCATCATACGGATCTCTTTCGGCAACTAGCTAAACTAGGCGTGCAAATTAGGCAGGCCCTATAATAAACAGCCCATTATTAAACTTATGTTCATGTTGTGCAAACCCACTTTTTTTAGAAGAGTGTAGAACTAGAATATAACTTCAAGGTTCACTTTTACTTAAATATAATACTGTCATAGCAGCACCTCATTTAAAGGGTGGGTTTTTTTCTCTTAGCTCAAATTAAATTTTGCTGTCATGGGGGTCTAAGAACATCTGCCATCAGCTTTAGACTGCTTGCTGTCATATTCCTGCAGATTAACTTTTTTTTTAGTTTGTTTGTTAAACAAACTTCAGGAAATCCAACAACCATGCAAATTTGCTTTGAGTCTGAGAAGAACAGGACAACTCATTTTAATGGGTTCTCAGCTGCCTGTTAAAACTAAAGCTCCTCTGATTCTGGCAGGAGTGGATATGTAATATACATCAGTGGTGTTTGCTTTCTTCTCACTGGAGAAAGCCAGGTAAACGAGACTGTAAAATAAAGGGAGGTGAATCACTGTGGTAGACATCACCAGACTCCTGCACAACATAAAAAGGCTGGTTTACCAGAATTATAGGCAATGCATCTGGCGCACCTGTTCAGTTTCTGTTTATTCTGTGTTTCTGAAAAATCAGTCACTTCAAGACTACTGCTTTTTTAAAGTTAACTTTTAGCAGTATTTCAACATATGGTAGACAATTCAGTGAGAATGAATGTGTTACCATGCATAGTTAAATGACAGGTGACAGTGTAAAGACCTAAGTTAGCGGGAAGTGGAATTTACATTTAAATACTATGCAATACTGAGGGTCCAACTGATTCCTTGACCAATGTGCTGAGTATTCACACCAATCAAATCATAAATTACATTATATGTAAATAATTGAAGTATTATTATAACTGAGGAATGTGAGGTTTGGAGGAGAGCTAGGGATAATGATACCTTGCAGAAGACACTGCCCCTTGGGGGGAAAGGGAACAAGCAATAACCAGGCAGTACTGAGAAGAATATTATGGTTGGCATCTGTCATAGAGTCATAGAATAGTTTGGGTTGGAAGGGACCTTCAAAGGACACGTAGTCCAACTCCCCAACAATGATCAGGGACATCTTCAACTAGATCAGGTTGCTCAGAGCCCCATCCAACCTGACCTTGAATGTTTCCAGGGATGGGGCATCTACCACCTCTCTGGGTAACCTGTTCCTGTGTTTCACCACCCTCATAATAAAGAATGTCTTCCTTATATCTAGCCTGAAGCCACCTCTTTTAGTTTAAAAAGATTACTCTTTGTCCTATAGCAACAGGTCCTACTAAAAAGTCTGTCTGCATCTTTCTTATAAAGTCCCGTTTAAGTATTGAAAGGCTGCAATAAGGTCTCCCTGGAGCTTTCTCTTCTCCAGGCTGAACAACCCCAACTCTCTCAGCCTTTCCTCTAAACCAGTTATCATTCAGATAATGGAAGCCACGTAACAGATGCTTTACTTAATGGCTATACATCTGTCCACTAATGTGTACAGAAGAAAGAATATATTAAATGCACAAAACCAAGCAAACAAACAAGGGATAGCAAAGGAAAATATTCAAAGGACTGAAAGGCAGATATCCATTATAGAGCCTGAATTCCTCCCACCCTCTCTCCTGTTAGTGGGCAACTAACTGGAAAATGCCAAGACAAAATAGGTAGAGAGAGACCACCCCCAGAGGGGTGAATCAGAGGAGCTGAATCCCTCTCTGGAAGTGCCTCTCTCTTTCTGACAGTAAAGGGATCTAGGAATATCTTTCCAACTTCGGTGCCATGGATGGGGTGAATCCTTCCACCTAATTAAGTTCCATATTTAGGTGACACACAAGTATTTTAAAACTCCACCCAGATGCTAATTATAAATCCTTAATCAGCCCATAATAATGTTTCCATCAATTAAGTCTTGGCTTGTCTTAAGAGCCTGCTTTAGCAAGTGATATTAGAGCATACCTACTCTAATGACTAGACAGAGAGAAGTAGAAGCTTCCTGCATCCCATAATCTAGACTTTAAGACTCTTCCTTGGGCTTAGGAAATATTTATAGGGCTTCTGGCTGGAACTAGACATGATGTTTGTAGTCTTAAGAGGAGGCAAAGCAAGACAAAAAAAATTGTACCTTTTCATTATGAATCCTTACCTTAGTTGGTGATGCTTATGTCTTAGGACTTATTTTTATTGAAGCGATTAGAAATATTTTTTTTATTTGTTTATTTGGATTATCCATTGGAGCTGGATTAATTTAATGTATTTTGGGTGTCAAGTTTAAAGTAGTTATCTAGATTCTTTCCAGAGTTACTGTTTTGAAGTAGACATATCCAGAAGAGAGGTAAGGGCATCCCCTATATGGACAGACTTCCTATAGCAAAGAAAAATGCTATTTAGTTTAGGGGCTTATTTTGTGATGGAATGGATGTTCCTATGTTTTTTCCATTGACCTTACAGGAAACCTGATCCTCTACAGAGCCTTCATGACCCACTTATTCTAGATGGATATTAATGTTAGTTAACGTGATATTGTCCCCATATTTCATTTTGCTAAATAGAAAGAAAAGGGAAGATGTGTGCATTGAATCTGTATTATACTTGAATTTCTTAACCAAATTATAGAGTAATTAGGACTTTAAAATAACCTACGCTTTTCCCTTTATTCCAATGCTGAGAAAAATAATAATCTTGCATGCTATTATATGTTCATGCTCCTATATTACTTTAGAAACTAGATATTTGGGGAAGAGGAAGGAACAATTTATGCAAAAAAAAAATTCTAATGTTGAATTTAAGATTAAACAAATGTTTTCATCTATCTTGTTTATGTGTTGAGTCTATTGGCTGGGGCACGTGAGTGATTGTGTGTTTGATTGTCAATGATTACTCCTTTTAAGACTAGAAGAACTGCTGGTCATTCATGACAAGCACAGAAATTTGTCGAGCATTTTGCAATGTACCATAAAGGACTGAAAAAGGGAAGGTGCCCAGAATCAACTAATCAACTTTAAATGATCCTTCCCCCCCCCCCCCCCCCCCCGGAAGTTAATGTATGTAAAATGTTCTTTTGGCTTGATTCTTTTTCTTCCCCGCCTCCCCACTCCCCTGCCAGGTGCAGTCCTCATCTCTGTAATGTAATAAGAGCAGAGAACTGTGGCGTAGTCTGAATTGAAGAATTACTGCCTAATGTTGTCTAAATGAGAAAGTCATATTATATGACCTTGTCTTTCAAACTATTCTGAGAATAGGAGCCAAAGTCTGTTTCAAACAAAAGAATCAGAATACCAAAGAGAGACAGGATGCATCACTTGCTGTTCCTTGTAACAGGGTTTTTTTAAAATCAGAAAATGTAATCTAGTGATCAGAAAGACAGATGTAAAAGAAAGCAGTTCAAACATACTGCAGCTGTGTATTACCCAAGAGAAGTCATCAGCAAGCACTGCTTTGTAGCTGGCACAGTTAAACTTCCAATGGATAGGGGCTAATTGAGAGAAGTGTTACATTGTGCATGTGGAAAGGGTAGATTGATGCCATCAGGTGAAACAGCAAGTGCTAAATCAGAACATTTATGGTACATCAAGGAAACTTTTTAGATGTCAGCTGCATTCCTCTGGCAGCTAAACAAGGAGGGACAGATCCAGAAAGGAAGGAAAATCATGGCAAGGCCAAGGCCATGAAATGTCAAATAAATTCAAACGTCTGGGACACAATCATATAAATATATCTATTTCCCATCTTAAAATCAGAGAAGTACCTTTACCACATCATAGCGCTGGGTGGAAAGCCGACACCTATCTGTACAGCAAAATAATTTAACAGTCTAAAGTAAAGTATAGGGCTTTGTGGTGTTATGGATTGTTGAGGAAATTATTTATACTTACCTTGCCTAAGGAGCCTCATTTGTAAGTCATCTACTCTCCTATTAAAAAAAGTCATGGCATACTTGCACACCTTGAAGCTGCCTGAATGTGTTACAGTGAGGGACTGAGAGGGTGCTGAGACTGTGTCAGCATCTTTGTTCTAAACAGATTTTTTCAGGTGGCATAGGATAACCTGCATCTGCATATCTGTTTTCTTTTTCATTTAAACAAGACTGTTTTTCAAAATCCTTGCACACCTCTATTGTACCTTTGCAGTTAATAAAATGGAAAGTTGAACATCTAATGACTGAGTAAAACATGTCCATACATTCAACACAGTGGCAGATGTCTGCTTAGAAAAGGTGAGAGAAAAGAAACAGAAATGTAGGCCCAAGACAACCAGTATTACAAGCATTTCAGGAAAGTGATCCTGACACTTCACGGAAAGCAAGCACACAAGCGCCTATCTGCAAAAGAGATCTCAGCCTCTAGGACCCGTGTGGTCAGAGACATCTCCTGGAGCCTTAATTCTACCTAAGGGACAAATGTAAGGCTTTATTTGTGATTGTGCGACCTGAATAGAACTTGGGCCATGAAGGGGAGATTTAGAGTCCCTCTTAAGTGGATAAACGGGTCTTGTTGCTCTAAGCATTGGGCTGTTGGGTAAAAGAGACACCTGCATATATGGAAGGTCAGAACCATTAACCAAGTTTTGGAAATGGTACTAAAACAAGCAAGAGACATGAGCTAAACACTGAAACATAGATTTGTGAGTATTCCTGACATACAAAGAACAATTTACTTCTGTTATGCCACTGGTGGCTTTGCATGGGGTCAGCAGTACATGGTCAGTACCCAAGGCATCTTTACTGGTAAAAGCTTAGACTTCTAAGGAATTTAGGTCCGTCCAGAGTTAGCTGTCAGCACATAAAGTACATTATGGGAGTTTATATTTTAAATGCATGTGTCTGAAATGGCATCTAGATGTTTAAGCCCTTGTGAGGAGCTAGTTCCTTGTGGTTTGTCCGAGTAATAATAATTAGTATTTGCATAAGTAAATTAATAAATATTCTCAATCCAAATGCTCAGGTAAGGTATCTAAATCCCTACAGAGAGAGCTGAATAAGCAGCCTTAATGACTGGCACTTAACTCCAAGTTAATCAGGTTCTCATCATGTAGTAGCACCAGTTAGTCATTAAGGCTCTGCTATTAAAACAATTACATTATTTAATAATATTATAATAATTATAATATTATAATTATGAGGCAATATATTATATTTATACTATTTTGTATTTATAATGTAATAATTAGAATATAATAATTATTAAAATGCTATTATTATTAATGCCATTTAAATAATAACATCACCACATGCTTATGATTAAAGATTTTATCAAATTAATATGATGAAAGAAAAAAATCATTAATTTCATTGATAAAGGTGAAGGCTCTGGTCTTGCACTTTAACTTTACTGGATTTTAAATCAGAAACCTGAATGATACAGAGACAATGTGGCATGGATTTAAAACTCCATGTCTCAGAATGTCATTCTGAATGGAGAACCATCTACCTTTCTGATTTTACTGGAGCCACATGGGGATCTATTCTTGGTTGTACAGTATTTAAAGTTTGCCAGTGACATGGAAGACATAAAATCATTACTGATAAAATTTGCTGTTGACAAAGATTGAGGAAGTGATAAATATGATGAAGAATACAGATCACTAATGTAGAAAGCCAGATCATCTTGTAAATTTTGCACAATCTATATGTTTGTGTCTCACAAAGTGTAAGCTGATACATATGGGAGCAAAGAATGTAAGCTAGGCTTCCAATATGAAACCCAGGAAAAAAAATGTGTCTGAGAGAGATCACAGTGGGGAGTCAGGTGAATGTGAGCTTCTAGAGTAGCACTCTGGTTTGCAGTGGTTACACACAGACAGCTGAACACTGAGTAGTAGTAGGAAGCATCTGATACCCCTATCAGTGACTGTGACTGTTGCTGCTGAGATGGGATGTGTGCCCAGCTCTGGTGCATGCCTTTTATAAAAAGAATATTGGTAAATTGGATGTGTTCCAGAGAAACAAGAAAACAATTAAAAATAAATGTTAAAAGAATATTGAAGCATAGGATATTAAAAGATGAGGCTGGTCATAGGTCAGTGTTTCTTAACACTCTCTCCATCAGGCAACTCTCTTCTTACAGTGATCTCCTTCAAATTACAGCAACTTTCTTTAAATCTTCCTTTCTATTACATCCAGACTCTTTCCAGCCTTTCCCCCCCAGCTTTATTTCAGTAGCCCTCGAGGTGCTTTCCCAGATTACTAATTATTCAAGCAAAGCCTTTCTGGTGGCCACGTAAGAAAAGCCCTTTCCCAGCAGTGAGACCTCAGTTCTAATCCTTAGTCCTGTGTCAACTGCCATAGTCAGAGGACACATTTTGCCAACGCACTTACCTGTCTTTTACGTGAAGGTGGAGCGACCTGCAAGATTATCACTTGAGATCTAGTATGAAAAGTAGATATAAAGTTAAGATAGTTATGCCTTCAAAGATTAGAAGACATGTTTCTGGATTAACCTAGTGTGCTTTACTTATGGATCATCAGCATAGTTATTTTTTTCTGGAAATTTTTCAGTTCCTAGTGTTTTCAAAAAAGTAAGGCAGAATAGCCTTCCCTTGCAAAATAAAGCAGATAAGATCAGAGAGTAAATCCAAATTATCTCCATCAACTTCATAGGGAACATGAATCTCATTTCACTTGTGTATATTGAAGCTACAGCACAAGCCCCCACAAAAGCACTCTGTAACACCTTGACACTGGCCAAATAGCGTGTGTGTGAAGTTACAAATAATTAATGGGTTAAAAAAAATACTGATTTTTTTATTGAATGCATATCACAGATATTCAAGTATCTGAATACTGGCTGAAATGTGAAGTCACAAATGGTCAGATAAAATGTAGCAAATTCTTGAGAAAGTATCTGCAACAAATTATTCCACTTGGCCTGAGTTTCATCTGTTATACTGAGAGTGTATGTGTGGAAAGAAGAAAATAGGCTGAGGCTACAAGAACTATAAATAAATAACAATGATAATTCCCATTTAACACAATTAACATTTTCCCAGCCAGATTTGGTCTTTTTCTTCCTTTCATTCCAACAAAACCCCTCTCTAATATCCACACAAGAAAACAGAGAAGAATAATATGAAAATTAGTACTACCTGTGGTGGTATATTGTACTGCACCTAGGCACTGGAAGTAAAAGCATCCACCTGAGACAAGACAGAGAACAGAAGCTGAGGACGTGCTCCTCCCTCACACAATGTGAGGCCTCAGGTGTAAGAAGGCTAGGAGCTCTGCATGCAGCAGTTTTAAATACTCTGTACCAAGTTCCTGATGCTAGTCCTTTTACTTTTCAGCTTTAAATTAGAGTTGCTTGCTGACTTCCTAGGCTTGGATCATCACTTTCTGTATATTAACCTGTCACTGTTACTTTATTAAATTTCAACCCAGGACTTCATCCAGTTATCCTTTATACACTTATTGATTTTATTGTAACACTTGTAAGAGAGCTCTGATACATAAGAAAAATCAATCTACCCTATCCTCTTTATAAAATGCAGTCTCACTATTTCCTAACAGGGAAATTTTCTTTTTTCCAGATCCCATGCATTTTTTCTCATTCCATCTTCCTGAACAACTTCTCTAGTTGGTTTGTTTATCTTCTGCTAGAGCAGCAGCTGTTAAAATTTGGAAAAGAGATCTGTAATTAAGGAGAGAGTCAGAGAAAAAGATTCTAAACAGAAAATGACCACATCCCTCCTTCAGTGGTTTTGTGATGAGAAAATTAGGACTCTGAAAAAGAAAACAACCTGGATTACTCCCAATTTTGGTGCACAATCCTACCTACCAAGATACTTAAGCAGGGAATAGAGCATCTTGTTGCATTTGGCTTTGTCAAATGCTTGAGTAAAGCCATTGTGTCTGAAAAACAAATCTTGTTCTGCTTATGCATCCAGGATGCCACCTTTTGAATTTTCAAAACAAACCCATGGTAACAGAATGTTTCCTCCAGATGGCAAAAATGTCTTTAATTCTGTCTCACGAATAAATTACAGTACTTTAACCTTGTTTGTTGCTAAAAGGGGTTGTTCCTCTTCTGGAACTGCAGGCTGGAAAGAGCTTTATTTTCTGTAACTGTGGCTGAAATTCTGGACTTAAACTCAGTAGACTCTTGTCATTGATTTGAGTGGAGAGAGACCTTGACAAGTCATCGTAAAAGAAGGAGTATATATGTATACATGCTGAATATGAGTATATAAGAGTATACACTGAAAAGAACTCTCAGCTTCCTTTTATGAGGGGAAAAAAATGTACAATAAAATCAATTAACCTGAAACTGAAAAGAGTTGCTCTGACTCGTAGTTGGAAATATGGATATTGTTTGGCTTTGGCTCAAAGGTAGCAGGCACACATAATCATTTCTTCCAGTCACTTAAAATATAAACATGGAAAAAACATATTCTTTGTGACTGCTGAAAAACTAAGTCTGTGTGTATAGGAGGAACTGGCTCTGCTATGGGATCTCTAGTTGTGAAAATGTGCAGGTAGGAATGAATTGCCTGTTTCTCCAATAAGAAGTTGTCTTCTTGGAAGTGGAGACTGAGGGAATGAGCATTTTTCAGAAGGAGGGAGAAGCGTGCTTGTTTTGGAAAAGATCAGAGCAAATTACACTTTCATAGCTGTATACACTCTACAGAGTGGGATTTGCAGCAAGCATGTTGAGCACGGAGATGACAAATATATGCAGTAGGATATATGGGGAAAAAGAAAAAAAAAAAAAAAAAAAAAAAAAAAAAGGCTGTAGCCTTCCCCAGACTTGAGTATCTATCTTTCCCAGTGTTAGGGCAGTAGATGTGGAAGCAGGTGACCCAAGGCTTGAGCTTTTGTTATCATGGCTTTGTCTAACCCAGGCTTTTCACTTCCAAGAAGAGTGCCCTAAATACTATACCTTCACACACACTTTACACCTTCTCTGCAGAAAGTACACCATTCTCTAGAAAGTCATGTGTGGAGTCAGTGAGGGGGTCCAAGAGATACAGTATTATTTTAATGAGGAAGAAAACATTCCTACAGGAGAAGGAGAAGGAAATATAGTTTTACATTGCATTGCAAGGCATTTTGTATATTTAAATTCCTACCTTTAACATGCTCTGCCATTCATGTCTCAATAAGTGGCTGGTGCTAAAGGAGATATGGCACTTAGGCCCTTTTAGTTCTTTATCCCTATAAGTTTAGCAGTCACCTGTATACTTCACTTCTTGGCTAGTTCCTTACAATGTTTTTAGCTGTTGTTATTACAGCTGTACATTATACTCCAACCCCGCATATAAAAATAAATGAGAAAAGGAAAAGGAAAATTGCACTTATTTGTAGTGGAGAGAAACTCTTTTTGTTAGGGAAGCAGAATGTACCACCTGGTATATGAAGGGTGGTTACAAATAGCAATACGTACACATACTCAAACCTTCCCACACACACAGTCTCACTTCACCCACACACTCTGGCTGCTCAGTAAGTAATTGTATTTCATTAAATTCAGCTTCAACCACTTGACTAAATCCTGATGTTCCTCCTCAAACTCCTCTTTATTTGATAGTAATTCAGGTTTTCTAAGATTGTCAGAATCTGTTCTTGTTTATCATTTAATAGTACAATGGAAATAATACAACTTCTGCGAATACAGAAAAAGCAACTGGCTGGATGAGGAATTTTCAAATCTCATAGTATAAGTATTACTGTGTAAATTTAGAATTTGTTGTGAGATTATTTGGGAGGTCTGTGAGCCCTTTAGCAGTTGAATATGGTAGAGATGATTGCCTACTAAATATGCCAACAAATTCTATTTTGAACATCAGGCAAGGTTTCCAGAACACATCTTTCCTAACAAATGAATCATGACTGAAACACAGCCAAATCCACAAGCAGATATAGGTGTGATAGCATGACATGTTACCACACAAAACATTTATGTGTCAAGCACCTAATGAAATTCATTAATTGAAGCTAAGCATTTAAGTTCTCGAGATAATTTCTATTGAGCCTAGTGATGGGGAAGCACAGCAGCCAAAAGGCTAAGCAAGATGACATCTCAACCAGCCTGTAGGAGATAATGTTGCAATAAAGTAGCAACAGAAATGTAGCAAAGCTTAGCCTGAGGCATTACAGGAAAATGTGATTTAATTTTAAAACAAAAACCTATTTTGTTCATTCACACTCACATCATCTTGCCCACATACTCAAAACCACTAAAACCTATGTGTCCAAGTAGTCCAGCTAGCATCCAAAGCATTTGTATCCAGGTGGTCTGAGCAGGATTCCTTGTGATGGCACATAAGGGAAAGGGTCCTATCGTCATGTCTCCCAGCATTGTCTTGTGCTGGTTTTGGATAGCCTTTTTGTCCTCTAGGACCTGACAGTCTTTCCATTCTTTCACATCTGTGCGAGTAATGAGAATTTACTCAACATCCTTTGTCTTTCAGTGTGGTTGTCCTAAGCAGTTGCAAGTAAATATACTGGGATCCTCTTAATCTCGGGGAAACCGGCATATGACATTCTTGCAGCCATTTTTCTGACTGGTGTTTGTTCCTCCTAGTGCCTCACACATTCCTGTTCAGTGAGACTGGAGTGTGTGCATAGTGTGTGGATAAGTATGTCCATGTGTGATTATTTGTGAATATCAAGTCGAACTAGCAGATAAGTAGTCCCAGTAGCCTGGGAAACACATATTGAAATGGCCAGAAGTGGAAGGTGGGTGCTGGAGAGACCAATGAATCTGCCAGTTGATTACTGGAGGTTACCAAGAGGACCAAGCTAGCTGCTGGGCTGACCATGGGGTCTAAGATTCGACCAAAGGATCCATTTGCACATAAGAGTGTCAGTGCATGAAACAGGAGGTGAGAGAGTCTCAAAGCAAGTTACTGGATAGACTGAGTGTCTAAGGTCTGTTACTGGGTGCATCCACTCTGTGTGTGTGTGTGTGTGTGTGTGTGTGTGTAGGTCTTACCAGCAGCTGGAGTGGGGCTGCAGGTCTTGAGGCTCCTATGTCCAGCTGCTAACAAATGGGAAGAATGGGATCCAAGGGCCAGTTCCAGTGCAGACCCAGCGTCTAGGCCAGTTGCTGGAGGGATCCATATCTTATGTATGTGCACATTTCCACTGAGAGTTTTTTATCCAGATGGAATGGAGAGGGGAACCAGAGGAGGCCACTGGTGCTGCCTCTGTTTGCCCAAGTGCTGTCTTTTCTGCTTGTGCTAGCTGGTGTCACTGGCCATGTGGATATGCGTACTGCATACGTGTGTTTGTGTACCTGCTGGGACTACACGCTCAGCCTTGTTACTGGCTGGAGTAAGGAGCTGAGTGGAGCTGCAGCCGCAGCACCTCTATCAGGCTGCTGGATTGGGCAGCTCCTAACAGAGAGCGGTTCCTTTCCTGCTACTTTTCTCCTCTGCTCTTCCTGGCAGCGATGCCAGTGAGATTTCCATGTGCAAAATGTGTAAGATTGATGTTGCTATTAGCTCAAATTTTCTAGCATGATTAATTACCTCAGTTACCCAATATATGGCATTCTAAAGAAACACCATTTTAGGAAGTGCATAGTACCTGCCATATAAAATTCATAACCCTTTAAGCACTCTTTAGCTGGACAGATGAACACTATGGCATACAAAATGATTGACTGTGTTTAAAAATGTGCACCAATATTTATATAGTGCAATAGGATGGCATAACAGTTTCTAGGAAAGTGAAAAATGGTTTCTGCCTTGGGGAATTTATAGTTTAAACTTAGATCTGACAAGGTAAGTGATTGCAAACAAGAGAGCATGAGAGTTACAATAATAGGAAGGTTGCATTTGCTATTTTCTCCCTTTCTTGTTTACACTTGTTCCTGTCTTTGGGAGCAGTTTATAATTACTTAATTGGCATGAACTTAAAGTTGCTCTGTGGTGAAGCAGTCACATAGAATAATTGTGTGGAAATAAGAGGGTGTGATAAAGAAAGAGATAGGGAGAAGAACACGACAAGAGGAAGGTAAAGAGAATAAAATAACTGGGTGGGTACAGAAACAGTCATGAAGAACAAGGTAGAAAGGAAGGAGAAAAAAAAAAAAGGTAAGGTAAGGAAACACAGAAGACCTGCTACAGAGCAACCGTAAGACGAGTCAAGCGATGACAAAGCATCTGTTACAGATCCAAGACCAAGATGTTGAAAGTTTCAATATGGTATATATTTGGAGGCCTCTGGGACAAAACCATTATGAAGGTGGCAGGATGAGCCAGAGTGGGGTGTCAGCAGCCCATTCCGGTTACTATTGCTGCTGGAGTAGAGATCTATATAGGAAGCTAAAGCTTGCTGTCCGACTGGCTTGTAGATTTTGTGCAGTTCTGTAACTAGACAGGGGCCCTCTAAGAGAGTGGTCTCCAAACATTTTTGAATGTACACCCCTATCAGTATAAAAATTTTGAGCACACACTCCCAATATATTTATATTTGTTTATTTATAAATTATATGCCTTTACTACTGCAATATTATATTATGCACATTATAAAACATACAAAACCCACAGAAATCAACAAAAGATGAGGTAAAGGTGTAATAAACACTCTTATTTTTTAAAAATTTTATTTCTTAATGATACAAAAAATATTTCCTTCCCAAATCCCAATGGATTGTGCACACCCTGGAGTATGGGCACCCCAATTTGAAGACTGCTGCTCTGGGGTACCCTTAACAGGATGAAAATATATGGCAGTAGCATACATTTCTGGGCTAAGTTCAATCGATAGTTCTTTGCTCAAACAGGTATTTTCTCTTCTGGAAATATGCTTCAGTACTGCCTATAGAACAGAGAAAGACAGTAGGACAGAGAAATTGCTCTATAAGATGAGAAATGCTAATTCAGTGGGCTCCATTCCCTGGAAAACCTCCCTCATGAATTGAAATGTGTGGCTACAGCAAAAAAGTGAGGGATCTGAGATAAGAAGGGCATTCAAAACTACTGAGTAAAATGGGAGAAGCTTTTTGCCAAACCCAGGTAGGAGCTAAGTATTGACAACATTGAATCTCTACAAAGGGTTACATTCCTAACACTTTCTTGTTTATAATTCATGACTCTGCTCTAGCTTCCTGTGACTTGTGGTCAAGAAGAATCCACCTACTGTGGAAAGAACAGTATATATTTTGTAACCTAAGTTTTGTAAGTCAGAAAAATGCCACAAATTATCTAGGTCAGAGGCATAGCTAGTTCTTTATCAGTGTTGGAAGAATATGCATAACTGATCTATAATAATAGGGAAATTTATTTGTATAAACATTACTGTGTCCTGGCTATATGCTAAGAAAGTTTATTTTGAAACAGTCTAGACAGAAATTTGAAAAAATGTAATGAGAATGATATTAACATGGCAAAAAAAGTCTGCAAAGTCTCACCATATACATTATCTTGCAAATGAAATCTGACATATATTGTCTGTATGGACAGTATCCAAAATTACTGTTAATGAACAAACCCACTGTCAACCAAAATTTAAAATCAGGCATGCACAATTTGCTTTTTTTAGATTAAAAAGTAATTTTGAATTCTATACACAATTCAGCATGTCGTGAGAAATACTTTCTATACTTTATAAGACAACATCCAAACTGTGATACAACAAAGAGAGAACATAGCCTTTTACATGTAGAAGATTAACATTTATTTCTTTCTGCAAAATATATCCTGGTTAACACTGTGTTACTGTAAAAAGAAAATAACAGACAAATGAAGTTCACTGGACCAGTGAAAAAAAATACCACTTCAAGAGTAAAATTTAAAGTATATTTAGATTATTCTGAAAAACCATATTATTTCACTTAAACTTGCAGTTTAAGACATAAAATTACCATATGACAATGAATGGCTTGGAAAATAGCTGGACAGCTGTTAAAAAACCAAAACAAAACAAAACCCAAAAAAGGATTTTTTTTAATGAGGACTAAAATTTTAGTCCTGTTACAATAAATGCTAGATACAACATCCCACAGATCGCAGTAAAAACAAGATCAATCCTACCTACTTTTCTGATATTGTTCTTATAAGCTGTTATGCACTAGTTTGCAGCCATATAATCTGGAATAGATGTGGGTTTGCTACATTGCCTTTTAATATTTTCTCTAGCAAGACATATATGACACTAGGAAGATATATTTAGTTGTAAATTTTATTACATTTAAAAAACTGGGCAGTGTATGACTATTTTTGCATGTACATGTGTGTGTATTGATAGATCTTTTGGTGATCTCTAAATGCCTGTTGCCAAAAGGAAAACATCAATATTTTATCTCATCATCTTTGTACAACAGGATATGAACATTTCCTTCTTTCCTCTTCCATTAATGACAGAGAATTACTGCAGGAAAAAACCACAATAATCATGCTAATCAGCAAGATGGATTTTCATACACTACACTGCAAACTTTGCTATTCTTCATGATGCCAGCATGTAATAAAAATTCCTAGGCCACTCAATGAAAAAGAACAATATCTCTCCCACAAGTATTTTTCTGGTTGTAAGAACAAAAGTACAACAGGTACAGAGCAGTCCCTCTAGCCATTGCACATGATTCAGAAAAAGTACAAGAAGGTGGTAATGATATAACAGTATTTCTTTGGTAAATCCTCCAAATCCTTAGCAATCAGCAGCACAGGGAATTCTTGAGCCAAGGTCATAACTTCTTGTTTAATATCTCTTGATGGACTTATTTTTTCTCTGAGTTTTCTTTTTCATTCTAAAGAGACTTCCTTGGAATTCCTGAAGTGTCTTAATGACAAACAGAAGAACAGATTTATTGCAACAATTTTGGGAAAAAAAGAGTCACAAGAGTAGAGGAAGAGGACAAGTAGCTCTAGATAATCAAATGTGGTTTCTTTGTGGAACAAGATTAGTGAAAGGCTTGTGACTGATCTCTGGCACTAAAGCCAGCTGGCAGAACACATCCATAGTTTATTATTACATAGTGTTAAACTCTCTTGCCATTCAAAACAGGCTGCATGAAATTACCTATGAGGAATGGATCCTGGCCTATGAAAATCCATCATTCAAATCTAAATATGTTTGGGAGAGTGTTTTGGCTCAGGCCAAGATTATGCTAAGGGCCATACTAGAAATTTAAAAACTATACTAACAATTTAACAGCTGATGAAGCTTCAGTGCCCAAAAGTCTTCCCTGGCAATGCCTAATTAATTATGAAAGGTGAAACCTGTGTGTTTCTGCTGGTGTTTTAAGTTCTGCAGAGTTGTAGTTGTATTAGACCAGAATTAAATGATCTTTTTAGCATGTCAGTTGCTATTACTAAAGAAAAACTTGTAATTTTGAGGGGGGGGAGTCTCAAATTATAGTAGGAAAATTCTTTATCTTAGGAAAAGCTTTTCTGTCTCTATTAGAAGTTACTTGTGCATACTGAGGAGATGATAGAAGAGAACTGAGCCTTAAGGAAAAAATAATTGCTGATTAGGATACATAGAATGACACGGGGAAAAATTGTTCAGCCATTTAAACATGGTTACGTCTAGTCTCATCAGGATCTGCAGACACGTCAGAGAGGTTTTGTATCCAGTGGTGCTGAAGGAGGTTGATCCATCCTTGCAGAAGAGCCAGGCTGGTCTTTCTCCTAGTCCAAAGGAGACCATTAACTACAATAATAATCCCAATTGCTTAGGTTAGCTATTCATTCTTCTGTATTTGCTCTTCTCATTCAGAAGGCAAGAATTTAGATCCTGATTTCTGCTGAACACAAATGTTCCCAAATTAGCGTTAATGAAATATTTAGGAAACACAATGCAATCAAGACACATTCATTGTTCTGAAATAGGCGATGAGGCCTTCCAGCTGATGAGCTTAGTGTAAATTTCCTGAACTGATTAGTTCATATAGATTAAAAACTGAAACCTTACTTTTATGTTTTCAGCCCATTACAAAATCACATCTTATAAAAGAAATAATATTAATTGACTAGTTTCAGGAATTTTTCCATGCTACAAAACTGTTTGTTTTTTGGTTTTTTTTTTTTTTCTAACAGCCAGTTAAAATGACTAAGTTGTTATATCCAGGGTTGCCAGGACACTGCAGCTGATAATGATGTTTCTTTATACCACAGCACTGCTAACTTTGATATCTAGTAGATGGTATATAAATAGAAAGGACAGACAATCTTACCTCCAGTTTCTTAGGAAGTTCAGTGAATTCTGTGTTCACAGACCGCTGTGCCTGAGTGGATCCCAATGCTGCTCCTTGCAAGATCAAGCCTGTATCAAGCCTGTTCTTGAAGTCAATGAAGCTTCAAAACAATATATGGATATTCTGAGGTGAATCCCCTTGAATGATTGATACATGATATTGTGTATAACTTTGAATGTATCGTTGCAAATAACTTTGTACTGAAAGTTACCTTTCAGTGGCGTGCTGACTGATTACAGTTCATCAAATACCAATACATTTAAATTGATATAAGAATGAGAAATCAGTGCAAGGTTTTTGGCATATTCTAGGTTTTTTAGGGTATGCCAATAAGCAGAAAAATAATGTATAACAGTTTGAATCAGTAACTCTCATTATTCATTGTCTGTTTCTAGTCACTATATGACTTTACTTTTTCTGTAAAAATGTCCTAATTGATAAAAGTTTTAACCCCTTCAATACTAGAAAAACTTGATGCTGGTGTAAATGTATTCTTCAAGCACTAGTCAGCTTTTGCAGACAATTTAATCACTGATGTCATGCATTTCATATCAAGCCTAACTTTTTGTGATTGGCATCTGCAGTTCTTGTAACTGGCTGCAAAAGACTTGTAAGTAGTGTTGTGCTTTGATTTGTACTCACATTGCACTTAAAAGCATTGCGAATTGTGTTAAGGCTAGGCCCTGGCCTAAGGTTAGGCTAACCAAAAGGAGGATGAGAAACTACTGGGCATGATGTGACTTGCTGGATGAACATGAGAAATAACAGCACAGCAAGGCCATTTTGTTGCTGATGCTAGCCAAGGTGACCTAGCCAGGTTCTCCTCTTTGAATAAACTTTGCTAAGTCATGGCCTCAGGGAAGTGGTATAATGACCTAGTAAGGAGGCTGTAAAGGATGGAGGATCCTAGGCTGCCAAGAGGTAAGATGTTTCCAGTTTCTTTGCAACATTTCACTTGCGCAAAAGTAGCAGAATGGGAGAATCTGCCCCAGGAAGAGGCAGATAGAGCCCTATGAACACATCTGTCAGAGTTCGGGCCTGCTTACTCTTTTGCTTTATTTCACTGCTACCTCCAAACAGCCTGTTACTTGCCAAAGTCTTTTCTCTGCTAAAATGCAGGATGTTTCATGCTGTTCATAAACTCGTGTTGTAACAGCAATTATAGCTGAAGAGATAACACCTAAGGTGTTTGACCTTATCTAGACTTATTTTATTGACTAATACATTAATACTTCATGATGATCCTGCTCAATAATTACATAAGGAAGATTATACCTGGCACTTCAATTCTGTAGCCCATTTGTAAGGCACTATTTCTGCATGTTTGTCATGCTATCGAAGAGTTCATCTATTGATTCTTGTCTCAGAGTATTTTACAATAATTTTCTGTAAGAGCTCAGTAATTCATACTGCGTAGAGGCATGTTATCTGTATTCAAGGAAATAATAAAAAGTTATTATCATTACATTTTGACTTACTGATTGGTTTTGCAAAATTATAGTTTCTTCTTTTGTATTTACAGGCATATGGAGAAGGCATTATGTCTGCGTCTGAAAGCCATCTACCTACTTTATAATACATGCTATCTCTATTTTATAAGGGCTATGTTCTGCAAAATACTAAATACTTTGGCTTTGATCCTGTAGACCGCTTACATGCATGACACATCACACTAAAAACAAAGGGATGTCTCAAACATAGAGAGATAAGGACATGTCTAGGTGACCTGTCAATGAAATTTGTGGAATTAAAATATACAGAATTATTAGCAGTACTGGAGATGGGCTTAAGCCAAACTGTCCAGATCCAGAACAAAATATTATATCATATTTTAAAATATTATTTTACTTTTATAAAAATCAAGCCTTTGAGGACTGCATCCATGGCTTTAAAGCTTGATCTACCACAATGATAAAATCCAACCAGAAAGCTTAATGACTTAGACAAACTTCTTCAAGATCTGTGGTATGTATGTTGAAGAGTTTGGCCTAAACTTGTCTTTAATTACTTTACATAAGAACTGGGTCATGTAGCAGAGTGTACTCCTGTGGTCTCTCAGAGGCTCAGGCAATTAACACTTAATACCAACTGTTTGGAATAATTTTATCTGTTCTGTGCTGCTCAGTGATCTAGATATCTCCGTCTATGCTTGCTATACATTATGCAACACCAGCCTGTTTGCTCCCTTCACAGCTTTAGCATGATCCTTTTCACAACAAAATCATCTCTTTTCCCTCTTTCCAGTAGTTAACTTGAAAATAATTTATTTTATTCTTAACAGAATGTTTACAGAGTGTTCCATCAGCAGACATTAACTCAGAGAGAAGCACCAGCTCTGTTGGATTAACTCATGTGAGGAACTATCTACCAGTGTAAGGATATCAGTACCTTCTCCAAAACTTGCCTGTAACTAAAGCAGTGCAACTGTAGCCACTGCAAAAGAAACAATTTACTTACTGAAAAATTTCCAACTACAGTTTAGCTGTATTATATTTATTAGCCTTGAATCTCAAGAGACTAGCCATGATATGGCAAGTTCAGTGCAAAAAAGATATGTATGATTGACAATATGTAGATATAGCTTTGGTTGCTGTGCAAGCTTTTGCAGTTCACCTCTTCGCTAGCATTATCTTTCAAAGTATAAACTATCAAGTTTATACTATTAAAGATGAGAGATTAGCACTATGTGAGACGAATGACATTGGCACAAGTCAAGTCCCAAATATATAGAATCATAGAATCATTTAGGTTGGAAAAGACCTTCAAGATCACTGAGTCCAATCATCAACCATGCCCACTAAACCATGTCCTGAAGTACCCTGTCCACTCGCTTTTTTAATACCTCCAGGGATGGTGACTCAGCCACTTCCCTGGGCAGCCCATTCCAATGTTTGACAACCCTCTCAGTACAAAAATTTTTCCTAATATCTAACCTAAATCTCCCTTGCCTCAACTTGAGGCCATTTCCTCTCGTCCTATCACCACCCACCTGACAGAAGAGACCAACAACCACCTCACTACAACCCCCCTTTCAGGTAGTTGTAGAGAGCGATCAGGTCTCCCCTCAGCCTTCTCTTCTCCAGACTAAACAGCCCCAGCTCCCTCAGCCGCTCCTCATAAGACTTGTGCTCCAGGCCCTTCACCAGCTTGGTTGCCCCTCTCTGGACACGCTCCAGCACCTCCATGTCTTTCCTGTAGGGAGGGGCCCAAAACTGAACACAGGACTCGAGGTGCGGCCTCACCAGTGCCCAGTACGGGGGAACAATCACCTCCCTGCTCCTGCTGGCCACACTATTTCTGATGCAGGCCAGGATGCCGTTGGCCTTCTTGGCCACCTGGGCACACTGCCGGCTCATATTCAGCCGGCTGTCAACCAGCACCCCCAGGTCTTTTTCGGCCAGGCAGCTTTCCAGCCACTCTTCCCCAAGCCTGTAGCGGTGCGTGGGGTCGTTGTGACCCAAGTGCAGGACCCGGCACTTGGCCTTGTTGAACTTCATACGATTGGCCTCACCCCATTGATCCAGCCTGTCCAGATCTCTTTGTAGAGCCTCCCTACCCTCAAGCAGATCGACCCTCCCTCCCAATTTGGTGTCATCTGCAAACTTGCTGAGGGTGCACTCAATCCCCTCATCCAAATCATCAATAAAGATATTAAACAGAACCGGGCCCAACACCGAGCCCTGGGGAACACCACTTGTGACCCGCCACCAACTGGATTTCATCCCATTCACCACAACCCTCTGGGCTCAGCCATATCCAGTTTATATTCTAAAACAGTATATAAAATTGTGTCTAGTGTTTTTCAGTTCTTCCTTAAGAGAAAAGACAGAATGCATAATGCATATGTTTTTAACAGGCAAGGTCTGCCCCCACTCATTCAAAGCCATGGGGTTTTTATGTAGTTTCATGCACAGACCTTTCTACATGGCCTAAGTGCTGGCAACCATCCTCCATGTGTTTATATGAATATGGGGTTCAAATAAAACTTAGTTATTTCAATCTATTTGCATGTTCAGGCATGCAAATCCATAAACTATGCACTCAAGGGTCAGTGCATCTAAAAGTAGTGCTGCCTGAAGTTTGCACACCAGTGGAAGGCCAGGTGAGGCACCTGAAAAACTCAGATAAGACTGGAAATTTTAGTCCATGTCTTGAAAAGTGATAACAATGTGTAAGTGAGAGGTATAATGAAAGGTAAGGCACAGTTAGAAATACACCAAGCAAACCCCACAGTTTAGCTTATTTTTGAGAAATGGGTATCATGTATTGGTTATGAATAACATAAAACTTTTACTGCTTATAAGAATTGTGGAAAATGTAAGGCTACTTTATTATTAGTGCCTCTCTAACTTCTTCCTTCAGAGAAATGAAGTATGAAGGGTCTAGAGAAACTGATTTATTAGAGAAGACTAAAAGACTTATGTATGCGTAGCTTGGCTAAATAATGATTTAAGGGAATAACACTAACACTAGAAAATGCTGCTTAGCAAACAATCCTGTAATGGCAGAGAATGGGCCTAGATGTTTTATTATTTATTAATTGTGTTGCAGTTGTGCCGAGTGGGCTCTGTTATGTTAGCTACTACACAAACACCCAGTAGGAGACAATGCCTAAAGAGCTTGCAGGGAGAACAAGGAGGAGGGGCAAACATCTTGCACCAGGGTCACGCAGCATGGGAGTAACAGAGCTAGCTCTGGAAGTCCAGTTCAAGACTGCTGAATTTAGCAGTTTCACTGGTAATTTATCTGAAACATACCTCTGCTTCTGATCCGATGGACATAACAAGAGCATTATTTCAGAAAGGTGGTCTGTTTTTCAGTGTGTTGAGATCAGTCCCTTTGTAACTGCAACACTCATACAAAAGGTAAAACTAACCATCCAACTAACAGGGTACAGAGAGTATTAGACAATGAACGTGCTCATTATCCATGCTAATCAGCTCCAAAAGTGAGTACCAAACTACAGCAAAGGGAGATCCAATTTTGTGTTGTTATAGGGTTTCACGGCAAAGTATTTTGGATCTGAAACTAATGTTTTTATTTGCAGCACCCCAGCCCTTTCCACAAGGAGACTGAACTGTTTTCTCTCCTTCTCACATACTTAAAAATAATGAAATGTAAGCTTTTTTGAACTCTATCTTCTGATTGTTCTGATTCACATAAAACTAAGCTTGTTGTGCTCATCACAGATTCTCCTGCTGACGCCAGCCCCATCTGGACTCCATGCTGGCTCATTGCCATGGTGAAACTTGACTTCCAATGCAGCCAGCAAACCTCTCTTCCAGCCCCTGTGCTGGTCAGAAGCCATCAGCTGCGGAAGAGAGGTCAAGTCTGGAGCACCGTCGAGACGGACACAAAGCCAACATGGACTCACTGTGCAAAGGGGGGAGCAGCCCTCACTGTCCGCTGTTGCAGGCACCGCTCACCTCCACGGCACAACGCCCCGGGTGTCCCAGAAGATCAGAACCAAAACCGAACCATCAGGCAATTAGATATTTGCCTGTGGGTTAATAGGAATGACACAGGAACAAACACATTATCCAAAACAAGACTTTTCATGCATGTTATCTCTTTGCAGACCAATCCAACACAGACGGGCTTAGAGTTTAAGCTTTTTATCCTTACAATTAGGCTTTATTGTCCCACAAGATCAATGTCATAACCTCTCCTAAAGAAGTAATGGATGGCTTGGCCGCTGCTAATCTGAAAATAATGTTTTTATAGTACAGAAAATTCAGCAGTAATTTCTGTTCAGAGCAGAAAGAATACTTTAATTTCTCTGCAAGACAGATGTTTAGAGAGCCTTAGAGTAAACACCAGTACCATCTGGATGACATGTCACCCTACCCAGATGGAAAATTGCTACTTAATACTGGCTATGGGCAGAGTTGTGTAAAAATACCATAAAATTTCAAATTAAACAATGTTGGAAAATCCGTTTAAACTACCAGTAACTACTTCATTATTTCCAGGAGTTTGAAGAAAAAACAGTCTGTATGAAAATTAGCAGAGCTTGCTATAATAACAGAACATGACTCTATCTATGTTCGGAAGTTATCAAATTCATGAGGAACATTTTCTTTCAACTAAGAGATTTTTAAAATATGCCAGCTGAAGATACTGCTGAAGAAAGCTGCAGCTTGTATTGTTAATTCTGGCAGGTGCCCTGATTGCTGCCTCTCATTTTTTCTGATAAGAATGGGAACAATACTGCATAAGATGGATATATAGATCAGAAAATCCATTATTTCTTGGAAGATAAGATTTTGAGATTGGCTAGATTTAAGACTCTGCTGAGAAAGATGTATGTGTTACTTAACAGGAGCTTTGGAAGAGAAATGTAGTTTCCTTTATCCACTGTTTTTTTTTCTGTGCTCAATTAAATCTCTAACCTATCATATAGCAAAGTTTGAAATAAATAGAAACCATTTAAAAGAGTTTAGAAACTGTATTCGAAGGCCCGTAGAGGAAGAATAAATATTTTGCTACTGACCTTGTTGACACAGCCAACACCTACAGTGGATGCTGAAGTATTTGTCTAGGCGTTCCCAAAAGTAACACCCAGAGAAACAGAGTTTCTAGGAACTACAGTCCACACTTTCTCTGATTCAGTTTTTTGGAGTACAAAGGAACCCTCTCATAGTGGCAGCGAATGAAGTGAAGCTCTTGTAACGCTGAGAACGAAAGTCCCCAGGTGCTCCTTGGCTTTGAGGCACACTTCTGTTTACAACAGTTTCTCATTTCCAGGGACGGAGCTTTGTGTAAACAGAACGTTAGGCATGCAGAGAGGCTCCAGCGTGCGGCTAAGGACACTGTCTCCTCCCTTCCCCTTCCCCGTGCCCTACAGTCCAGCGGTCAGCGCAGACTACCCCTCCTTCCCACTCTGCTCCCCCCCAAATCTCTACAGAGAGCCTCTTCAGACCCCTGCCGCCAGCATCTGCGCAGCCATCCAGCTGCTTCCTGCACCGCCTGTTGCTCCGTCCGCTGCCCTCCGCTGGAGCAGGGAGATCTTCCTCCAGATACATCTAGGGCAGCCTGACTTGTAAACCTGGGGACCCTTTTTCCCTTTCCCAATGCAGAAGAGTACCCCCAAATAATCCGTACTCTAAAAAGGGAAGAGTGCTGAAAAAGACACTGCTAGGCACTTACCTATACCTTGGCAATTATATCACTTCCAGAGAGGGAAACATCCGCTGACAACACAGACTGTCCAGCTGGCTAGTTTTGAGGTACTGACAGAAATTTTGCTTTCAGCGTCTGTGTTCACCAGCAAGATGACTGTAACTTCTTCCGCAAGCCCCATTGAAATTCTACATATAGAAAGAGAATTTGCATTGACTTTTATTTTAGGAAAACATGGAGGGGTATGCTAAATTAAAAGCAATGGATTTAAAGGCTTTTGTTGCTAAACAATAGTTATATCATAAAAGAAAGAGCTATTAGAATCAGAATACATCAGAAAATTTAAGTGGGTCCCATGCTGAAATCTGACTAGCAGGGTATAATGAACACAAATTGTCCCTGCTAACTTCTGCTGCAGATTTGCTGAGTTTAAAAGCATAACAACTGTAATAATAACAATTATGCAATATTTCCTAACTGCCCACAAGGCAAATGCAGATCATGGCTGAAAAGCTGTGCCACATTTTCTCTTTATTTTGCTCATTCTCGTACAGATTCTGAAGGGTAAACTTCCTTTTGCTACATGTATATACTCACGTTACCATCAGGTAGATACTCGGGTCTATACGTGGTTGCTTCTTGCTCTGTGCAGCAATTGGTAAAAGAGCTGGTAAATGTTTGCTACACTGTTTTTTTCTAAGAGTTAGAACAGCATTTCAACTTTTACCTATGGGTACTTCTATTGTTCATATTGATGACCGAATTACAATTTTGTCCACAGTTTCTGTAATGTATATGAATCCGGATAATAAGTTGCTTTTGTTAGAATTACTGCCTTTAAGTCAATGACTCACAGTAGCTGAAACAACAGCTAAAATTCTGTCTCCTTTGGTTCACATTTCAGAATACCATGGCACTGATCACATTTGTCAAAAATGTTCTGATTTCAGCGTAGAAGTATTCAGATTGAAGGAGAATAGAGGCACATGCAGGCTCAAACGCAGCAGTGTGTTATAGATCTTGCACCGTGGTGTCAGTCTCCCCAGTGCAACACATCCTCTTCCTCCTCCTCCTCCTCCTCCTCCTCCTCCTCCTCTTTGCCACAGCCTAAAGCAGGTGACTTACTGGAGGCCAGCACTGTTAGATCCCCTCTACTGCACAAGCCAGCTTGTGATATGCTTAAAATGCTTCAAACTGCTCTGAACACAGATGTAGGCATGTTAAATTGATTGACTGATCTGTACTGCTTCTTGTGTGGTTAACTGGCTTAAGTCCAGAGCACATAAACTCCACCTGTCCTCTAAGACCCTTCCTGCCCTGAAGGGTAAATTCCCTTAAACAGTACTTATTTCCTGGTAGAAAGACACTTCCTTCTGCCAGGGGTATTTTAATTTTCCCATTTCCACTCGAGATCATGACATAAATTGCATAAGCAACATGGCCTGAATTTGCTAGCATGCGGCTAGAGCACACTCAGCATTAGGCTTCAGATTTGGACTAATACTTTGAGCATACATGGGATTTTGAACTACGTTACTAAGGTATTCTAGACCTTCTACTTGATCTCTTTTTTTTTCCAAATGTAATATTCACCTCACTTTTCTTTCCATTCCCAGATGGCCATTCAGTGTTATGATCATTTATTGTGTAATGGTTATCAGGTAATTCCTGGAAATTTAAGTGAACAGTCAAGAAAACCCTAAACACTTCCCTGAGCAGCTTAAAGCCCAACAGGAGACAGAATTAGAAAAGGCTTTGAAACAGTAACTTTTAAAACCAGGCACAAGGTACCTTAGTATGGTTGCCTTGCTAAGGGGAAGATTTAAATGGTAGGAGCTTCTATATAAATTAGAGGAGAGTACATTATGCCAGATATAAACTTTCCCTCTAAAATAACAGAAATCTGCATAAACAGAAGCCATTTATAAAATAGCTGGTGATCTGAGTTGTTAAATATTTGCCTAAGTTTTAGAACTAAAGATTTAGATACAGAAATCTGTTCACAAAAGACAGTATATCCTGTGATTTTTGCATCAATAGAACTTCTCCATGGGTTAACCTTTACTGCTATGTGAATCTATACCCTGTTTTTCTCGAAAACTGAAAAGAGAAGTCTCTTAGGAAACTTATGTGGCATGGATGGACAAGCATCTTCTGGAACAAGCAGCTGAATGCTTTGGTATGGGCATCTTCCTGTCATGTTTTCCACTAAATATCTCCACACACTTGGTGATTCAAAGTAATCCAGACTACAGTTTGGTGTCAAAGTTACTGACCTTAGAGGTAGAAACCCAAAGTTTCCATTCACAAAGAAGCGCAGAGGAAAAAGTTTTCTCTTTCAAGACAAGATCTTCTGGAAACACAAATCTTTGAGGGCATGGTGTTTGACTCAGCTAGTTGAGACCTCAGCAGCGAGCTGATGAGTATAGCCCTCCACTTTTACAGTAATCACAGCATTGCTGTCAATCGTTCCTTTAGAGCAAACAAAAGGTGCCCAATCCATTTCTTGAAATTGTCTCTATCTTCTGTTGCACTTCATACAAAGGACTTTCCCAAATTATTTTGCACTTATCACTCCCACTATAAGTTTTCTGTAGCCTTCCAGTCTTACCTTTCAGACATGTAAACAGTGTTTTAGTGTCATTGCAAAGCTGTAACTATCCTTTCTTAGATGTAGTTTATAATTTGACTTTCAATTTCATATAAAAAAAAAGTCTACTTTCAAAATGCTCTTGGCAATGAATTCTCATATTCCAGGGAGCAAGTAATAACTACAAGAGAACTGGAGAACTGATTGTACTTGTTTTTAAATCTTTCTTTTAGTTCTTGTTTTCATAAAGGCAAACAGCAAGGAAAACACTGCGGAGTGGGGTCCAGTGGGGGGAGAGGTAGCATCAGGGCTGCTCAGACTTGAGGGAAGAGGTTAATTTAAAAAAAAATTGAAATCCATTCTTCATATAGCATTTATATCTCATGAGCCACATTTTGTCCTGCATTCACATTAAACCAAAATCTCCATGCACAGTATATATTCTAAACTCTGAATTCCACTGACTCTGTGTCAATACTAGAAAACAGTTTCCCAAACTTTCTTTAAAGGGTTACAAATATTTTGGTTACCTAAATTCACTTTTAAATCCATACTGATATAGAAAATCTTTCACATGATTCTTACAGGGGCTTCTGAAATGTGCTTAAATTTTCTGGGTTGTGAGCATTTTATGATACTGCAAGTTCAGTTGTTCCAGCTATTAAATGAGGATAATGCTTATAAAGCTGGCAGGGAGGCTACCAGGATCAGTTGCTTTCTTTAAATGGCTTTGAGATTCTGATCACAAAGTACATGGAAAGTGTATATAATATGTTTTGAAAGAACATGAAAGGGCTCAGCATCTGGTTATTTCTATTGGAGATGCTACATATGTAAACACTATATTTAACTTCCTTAAATCACATAAGGGAAATACTTGGGACGGAAACCAAACAAATCCCTTCCAGGTTGTTAACTTTTCAAATTCAGCTCATATTTCTTTCCAGTGAGCACATAAGTCTAGAGATGGTTGATTGGAATGTATAAAATATTCCAAACAATCTTCCTGCTGAAGAACTCTAAATAAATACAGATAATTTTTTGACTGATTTTTTTACATAATTTAAAAATTATGGATTATTTAATGAAGTTGTATAATGTTCCTTCCAGAAATATAGGGGAACTGACAGAATATTAGAATTTTTGGTGCTGTCTTACTTCCTTTTTCTAAAAAAAAATCTCCAAATTTAATGTACCTGAAAGTTTAATATTTTTAAATTATATTGCTTCACTTCTACATTGTGTTAGAAGAAATTTTAGAGAGTATATGACTCAATAGAACATAAGTAGGATAGAATAACTGTGCACTAAGTAAGTAGAAAATAGAATATGACCTACCACACATGCTTTTGACACAATAACTGTTGACTTACTCTCTTATTATTCAGAATATACTTTCAGCTATCTAAGGTGCCCATGACTCCAGGTAGAATGTCTGCAGCCCCAGACATTGTCACAACAATGTTATACTGTATATTGAAAAAGCAGATGCACCTCAAGCTGGTCAAAGCTGTGACACATTGAATTCCCACAAGATACCAGAAGGAATTATTTCATTGGTTCATTTGATGAAGGATTCAGATCTCCTGGTTTGATATTACTTTGGAAATGCTTTGGCTAATCTTTGTCTCCAAACTAGAAGATTCCATGACATGACTGAACTATGTTAGGTGTAAGGGGCATGGCTTGCAGCAAAACTGTCCAGCTGTTTTATCAACTATCAGGACTGTAAACCTTCTTAGGTTAAATAAATAAATAAATATATAAAAAATAATGTTTTATTTCACCTGAATTTTGACGTGAGAACACTTCCCAACTGAAAAATTATGCTCACTTTAGGAGCTGGGTGAGTGGAGTCTGCATCATGGAGAAATATGCGAAGTGTCATGATAATGTAGGAAGACGGAAGACTTGGAAAACACTTTCTTGAGTATATTATTAGCAAAATAGTTTAAATATATTTGTTTATGATAATTTTTCCAGTTTCATATGCCAGCAATAAATAGAAGTCACTTCTTTGGAAGAATGGTGTTGACAACAAAGTCCCTTAAAAGCAAACATTGCTCAAATCTTCATATTAATGAATCAGAACATGCAGCTTAAAATGACTGAGCTAGAGAGAAGTAACAGTACAGTGGGAATTTTCCTGGATGATAAAAATTGGTATTTTTGTATTTCAGATTGAATTGAAAGACCTAAATGTTTTGAAGTGATTACCACACTGTATGTGGGTATGTGCCTGATAGCATTTTTTTATTTATTTTTTTCTTATATTGAGGTGGTTGGTAAAGTGGAAGTACATTCAGATAAGCAATTTAAAAAGTTAGCATTAGAAATATCACATCTGTTTCTATCTCATTTTACTGAAAGACAGAGTATATGATAGAAGTATTTTCTCCGTACTTCACTGAAGCAAGGGGTCAGATCTGAAATAAAGGCACTGTTTCACTAAAGCTCTTCTGGAGCATTTGAATTAATGAGATATTACCAGGAAAGTAAAGCATTTTAAATAGTCCTAATGAATTAAATGAACTAAGTTTGAGTTGAAGATTTGACTTGTTTACTTCTCTTCAAATTAGTTTAGGTTTGAAGTTAATTTTTTTACTGCTCTTCAAATTTTCTCATTCTAGAAAATAAGACATGGACATCTGAGTTAACGTAAAAAAGTAGCAGAAAACTAGAATTAAATAATATTTTGATTTTCTGTTTCCTTTTTTTTTTTCAATAAAAAGGTTGGAAATCCAGAAACTTGTTATAGGTCACCCTGCAGGAAAAAAAAACACTCTAAACTCAGATTTTGCTGAATGCCAATTAAAACACTTTCAAATACAAATGATGCAAGAGGTTAATCCCTATGTTCCACTATCAGAGGATCCAGAAATCATTTCCTTTTGTAACCAAAGGGATTTCTGGGTTTTAAGATAGAGGAATGAGCAGGTTCAGAAATGTGCATAAGCCCTGATGGGAGTGGAAGGCTTTTTCAGCATTGAACTTTATCCTCTATTATTAAATTAACATCACTTTGGAGTTTAAAAAGAGAAGGCCAGTTGCCAGAAAAAATAAACAATGTGCATGCTAGTGTTAATACCTGACCTGGAAAATATCTCCATTTTCTGCAGAGGTCTGTCATTTTTAATTTTAAAGCATACGGAAATATAATTAGGCTGGATTTCTCATTAATAATAGAATATTTGAAATGAGAAAAAATTAGGCCACCTTCAAGTTACTATAATAGAGCATGGTTAATTTGAAAACTGAGGTATTTTTCTCCACAAAAATGTAGTAGAAATCTACAGGAAGAGAGAGAAAGAGATCCAAGAGTGAGGTAAGGCTTTCATTTGAGTTAAACTGGTTCCAACTGTTTGGGAAATTGATTGGACTCTGAGAAATCTCCATTTGTATTAAAACTTTTAAACTAAATTCATATAATGTATTTTGCACTTCTGTAGCTCCTTCATTCCTTCTTTAAGAACCATCACTGAATTAGGATCACAGTAGATATTCAAGAACTGTAACAAAAGGGCCAGTGTTCCCTAAAGAAGTTACATCAAGAGGAAGGCAGGCACACAAATTGGGGAAGAGAAAACGAGGTTAAGGGGAGGTGATATCCTCAGTGGTTTACAGCTCCATTTCATGAGTGACCCATCCTGGTCTAGTTCCTACTCTGGTCTTGTTCTTTCTCACTGGACTGACAGCTGCTCAAAAAGATCAGTGTGCTAAATTCTTCTGCAGACAAAAAAGTTTTCCCAAAGTGTTCTGCAAGACTGGAGTTACTGCTACTGGCAAACAATGGTGCAGAGGGTTTTTGTTAGACCCTCTGTGCATGGTCAATGTTATTGATTAATGAATTAAACTGGAGAGGTCCTACTGTGCTGAGCAAAAATAACTGCAATACATGAAATTTTGTAATAGCATGAATTCAGGACAGAAATGAATAATCGCCCATGGCTCAAAAGTCTGAACACCAAGTTGTATAGCTGATTTGCTGCTGTTTCTTAGGAGGCATAATTGGAGGTCTGCAACTACCCATGGAAATTGTACGCAGTGTTTGCCTCATATTTAGCTTTTCTCTTATGAATGAACAATTCTTGGTTCTGCCTATTTGTAGGGATTAGCGCTCGGAAGATCTCGCGATGTACGGAAAGAGAAGGGTTAAAGGAGGCGGGATGACCGACAGACAGTATGTAAGGGCGTGACGCAGTTGAATAAACGCCATTTGCAGCATCCTCATATTGGTGTCAGTGCTCTGTGGCCCAGGGTATGGTGGACCCTGTGCCGAGTCCCACGGGGTGATCAGACGAATGTCTACAAGTGGTGACCCCGACGTGATTGGACATCGGCGGATTACGCGGGGCGTAATCGAAGGCCTGGCCAGGCATGGAAGGAGTCCTGAAGGTGTTGGACTCGTGCTCTAGAGAGGTAAAAATCCCTATGGGACAAAAAGAAGCGAAAGCTTGCCTAGAGCGGCTCCTGAAAGAGGAAGCGATAGAGCGCCCGGGGGACATATTGTCTCCTGAGTGCTGGCCGAAATGCACCGCGGCTTTAGCGGAACGGGCTATGGCGACGCAGCATGGTCCGGAGTTAAAGACGTGGGGGCGGATTAGGGCGATTTTCAGGAAAGTGCGGGAGGAGGGCTTAACATGGAAGGAAGCAAAGAGATTGATGCACGCGCAGGCGGAGCGGGGCGTGCAGGCGGATGGGGAGGCGCGGACAGAAGGGCTGACGGAGGTAGCGGAGCAGACGCCTCTGGTGCTCCCAGTGCAGCCGTCGGCACCGGCCGAACCACCGGGATACCCTTGGGAGGAGTTTGAACGGGAGCGTGAACGGGCGAGAGAGGAGGAGCGGGAGAAAGAGCGACAGTTAATTCAGGAGGCAGAGGAACCCGTGGCGGAGCAAAGGAGACGGGAGAAGGAGAGGCAGAGACTAGAGGAGGCGGAGAGGGCTGTGATGAAGGGATCAGAAAAGGAGCAGGTAGAGGAGGGAGCGGTTCCCCTGTATGATCCGGAGGATTGGGTGCCGGGACGTGTTTTGCGAACCGCGCCACAAGCTCACCCTAAGATGGCGCCGACATCCGCTTTCTCCCCGGATGTCTCTCCGGAGGTCGGGAGAGGCGGAGCACGGCCAAAGGAAGGAGGAAGGAAAGTCAGGACACCCCCTCTTACGCGCGTAGCGGAAGAGGAAGAGAGTGGGCCGGACTCAATCGAGGGGTCGGCTCAACGGTTAGAGGAGGCGTGGCAACTGGTGGGCGGAAACCGCTGTCGTCCGCCGCACGCAGCGATAAAACAAAAGGCTATCTCCGGCTGTAAGGCGCAGTCGGCAGCAGCCAGTGAAAAGGCAACGCCTATGCCTTTAATACCTGCGTCCGACCCAGCTACAGATCTGCTGCAGATGTTGCAGCGAGTAGTAGAGGAGATACAGGAGCAGGTGAAGCAACAGCGGCAGCTGCTACAAGCAGCTGGGGAACAGAAAGGAGTTCCCGATTCACCGAAGGTCACGTTGCCAGACTGGAAAATTGTAGCAAAGGAATGTGTTATGGACGGCATACGTTTTGAAGGACCCCCTTTAGTTTGCCCAGTCCGAGCTGGTCCAGGTGGTGTAGGGGTGGAGTGGTCTCCGTTAGATAGCAAGCTTTTGCAACAAGTGAAGAAGGCCGTGGATGATTACGGCTTAGGACATCCCATGACAGGCTCTCTTTTAGATGTGGTTTTTTCAGGTTCACTGACTCCCTGGGATTCGCGACAGTTTTGCAGTATGATTTTGACTCACACCTTTTTCTTGATTTAGAAAGAAGCTTGGACAAACAGATTACAAGCAGCACTAGTTGAGGCCCAACAAGAAAGACCCAGAAACAGGAAAGTGGGAAGGTGGGAGGCGCTTGGTGACACAGGGAAGAGGCTATGCTGCAGTACAGTCATCAGAGCACCCAGACTCACGTGTGCGCTGGGTGCCGTCACGGTGGTTGAAACCAGATCTCAGTCAATAACGATTTGTTGTGAGTTATTTTGCAGGATGCCGTTCAGAAGATCATCTGAGTACCTGCACTGTGGTCGTTGTGACCCTTGGGTGCTTACCAAGTATGACCGCTGTGGACAACAACTCTGGAGACGCACCAGCCGAACATCAAAATGGTGTGACCGATGTTTTGAACACCGCAGATCCACTTTACAGCAACCGCTGTGTGTACCCCATAAGCAGGGGAATATGATATGCTTTTAGACAAAGCCAATCAATTACAGGAGGCAGGTGACAGTGGCTTGACAATCTCCTCTCGTCGACCTGGCAATGGCTCCTGTCTTTGATTGACTGAAAAACGTTGACCCTATTTGGAATCCTTTTGGTGGTGGTTATTATGGTTTGTTGTGGGATACCAGCACTGACTGTTTGCGTGCGGAAACTCTTTATACAGAGTGCGGGTACCCACCAGTACACGAATTACCATGAGGTGGTGGGATCGATTATAGCTGTAACGCCAGTTTGTACCGTCGGTCATCCGCCATAGTGAGGGGGGACTTGTAGGGATTGGTGCTCGGAAGATCTCGCGATGTACGGAAAGAGAAGGGTTAAAGGAGGCGGGATGACCGACAGACAGTATGTAAGGGCGTGACGCAGTTGAATAAACGCCATTTGCAGCATCCTCATATTGGTGTCAGTGCTCTGTGGCCCAGGGTATGGTAGACCCTGTGCCGAGTCCCACGGGGTGATCAGACGAATGTCTACACCTATTACCTCTAAGTATTGAAAAACTTCATTTTTTGACGATTTATTCTTTTCTTGTCATCCTCACCATTCAATATTGATGAATGGGAGACAATCACAATCCACCCCAAAACTTACATTTCTTTGTCCAAGATTTCTAGTTAATATCAGTTGCACTCCAGTCTTCTCTGATCCATATTCTTTTCTGACATTCTTCATCCATGACAGTTTAAAATACTTGCTGGAATTGCAGGGGTTTTTATGTGAGATTAGATTTTTACATTTAACAATTATGATTTAACAGAAGCCCTCATGAACACATATTGGTTTTGATTATCTAACAAAGACAAGCTTTACATCTACCACCTGTAAGAGGAAAGTATTTTCCTCCTCTTCTGAAACAAAATTCAGAAATTTATTTACAAGCTGAATTTCAGCCTCCTTACTTGTTCTTATTGAAGTAAGACCAGTTCTAAAACTAAAAATGCAGAGCTAGTTCTGACGTAATTCGTGTGAAATGTTGGAGCTGGGATTAAAGCCTAAAATTCTTTCCCCTACTGTTGTACTTTAGCCAGCAGCCCAGGTTCAATCTCCTCTTTAACAGGCTTATCTAAAAGTGTAATGTTTAAGACAAAGTTTGGTAAAGTTCCACTAAAATGTTCCTGTTATTAATTTATGAAGAAAATGGGGATAACAGGAAGATTTCTGAGTTTGTTTTGCTTTTGTTTTGGGGTTTTTTTGGGGGGTGGGGCGAGGGTCCACTTAAGACATTCTTCAGTTTCTAGCACAATTTATAAGGAGTTCATCCGTAACTTAGTTTCCTAAGGAAATGAGGCTTATTTAATAAGCCTCAGTGTACATGTGTGTATATGTTTGAACCCCCTTATTAGCTTATAGAGCCTCTGTCCAATCTTAAACATATTAAATGGAAGAGTTAAAGGCCTTGTTTCTATGAATCATAAAACCAGATTCTTGGATAAAGCAGATAAACTGTTAGGGAAAGGTTATAGGTGAGGTGACACCCTTACATTTCATAGAGAGAATCCAACCCAGGAGCACACACTCTAATAGATAAATCAGTAGGGAACTGAGCTTGATTGCTTCTGCTGCTCACAGCGTATCACATTTATGGTATTTTACTGTGCAGTAATAATTTTGAGAATGAGAAACTTTGACTTTTGTGTTCATTAGTAATGATGGTATTCATTTCGGTCAGGATGTCCACAAATTACTTCATACACTTGGCTTTGTTCATGAAAAGCTGAGGGAGGCTCATACATAGCATCATCCACCATTCTCTAAAGTTCTGACATTCTTTTTTCCCATTCTTATCTCATTGTCAAAATTACAATTTCTCCAAACAAGTCAAATTAAAAAAGGAAAAATAAAAAGATAAATATATGTTATTAAACAAGACCTGAGGGAAGACATTGAACGAGGGGCAGGACTGTTGGGTTTAAGCTACAAAGGAAAAGCACCATGTGGTTCCTAAGATCCAGGAGTGACCAGTCTTTTACAATTTTACGTAACTGGAATGCAGGGTCCTATTTGACTACATCATCTTTCCATCCATTTATGCAAAGACAGGATTAATTTTCCTTTAAGCTTCCCAGTGTTTTCTAGATTTTACATAAATCTTTCACTTTTTAATGTGTTTTTTCTCTCTCTCCACCAGCTGTGTAGAAACCTGGTTCAAATGCTTTATAAGCATTTTCCATTGCTGTTTTGTAGGTAAGGGACTAAACCCAGCATACAGCCCGAACTCTTGACATCTCTCCTCATACTGCAACCAGTGATTGCCACTGATGCCATCAGAACAAAGTTTCTCAAGAGAGGATAGTCTAAAGATTAGTGTGCAGTTTTCAAGATTTGATTTTGACTCTCTGCTGTACCACAAATATATTATGTGATACTGAGGCCATACCCATAGCAGGATTTAGGTTCACAAGACAGGATTTACATGACATTTAGAATCCTAACCATTCATTAGAGCAATCTGCATAACCCAATAGTTATGTTTGCTTCAGTAAAAATGCTTGAAATGCTGCATTGGAAAATTTTGCACGGAAATAGAAACTCCATGAACAGAAAATCTATCAAAGAGAGGAAAAAAAGCCTTAAACATTTATTCCCTGAAGTGCTGGGAAGAATAAAGTTTTTAAATCAATGTCCTTTAAGAGTGAGCTCTTTTAAAGAAGATTTTACTGTATCTGACATTTTGACACTTTTAGAACAATAGGCATTCTGATCACTTAACAAACACTTTATTCCTTTTGCAGCAAGGTACACCTCCAGCGTCAAGTAATTTTCCAACAAAGATTTCCAATGTGAGCATCTTAATTGTACTCTTTATTTTGAACTAGTCATACATTTGAATAATAGTCTGTGTAGCTGGCAAATGATTACACACCAGGTCTGAGAAACAGAGGAACTAGAAATCACAGGAGATACAGCCAATAGTAAAAAAAAAGAAAACGTCAACAAATTAACCAAAGTAAATCCTGTCACATAACTGACTGTGAAACACTTTGGGGATTGTTGCTTGTGATTCCTTCTTTGAGGACTTATTTATCTGTTTGGTCTATGTGGGAGCATGTACTGTGTACTTTTCTGAGGAAAAATCAAAAAAGGATTTAAAGGGTAACTTTTAATCATATTTAAGCCTTTTTTTTTTTTTTTTTTTTTTTTTTTTTTTTTATGTTATCTGAAGAAGATGCAGATCCAACAGGATTTGTAACTTATTTATGAATGGTCAAATGTTATAGGCCTGCTTCAATGTTAAAAATTAGTTTCTGGTGATTCTCAGGCATAAATGGTTGTAGCCTCAATATTTCAAAGTTCCTGATGCTTCTTTCTTCTCATGGAGGTATTATATTAAGTGAACTGGTATATTAAAGTTGCTCATAAGATACAGGGGTTAGTGTATGAAAAACCACTCCCATCTTAAATTAATGACTTGGAAATCAGAGCTAAGTTAGATAGCAACAAGGTGGCCCTTCATTTACTTCTGAACATAGAGTATACTGAAAAATTGACACAGCTTATATTAGTCTACAGCAGAGTTAGATGCTTTGGAACAAAAGGTCTTTTGGAAAACAGCTGCCATGGGAACAGGATACAAAAGAATTGTCCAATTCATTTTGTCTGGATATCCTCCAAGCTTTGTAAGAAGAGGGGAAAAGAAGGAATATAAAAAAAAAAAAAAAAAAAAATTAAGCTGCTTCAAAAGAATACTAGCTATCATACTAAGCAAAAGCTCTTCCAGCCACATAATCTGGAGAGTGCATCAGTACAAGTACTTAGATTGTAGAAAAAAACGAAAACAAGTGTTACTATTATCTAGACTCTTTGGGGCATCAGACAGGAGAACAATTATATCTTTAAGGTTGCTAATTATATTTTTAAACACTAACTCTTGGACATTTTTGGAAGGCACTATAACATAGTGCAGACCAAGAGTCTTCAGCTAAACAATTCTGTTTTAAGTAACATGAATTATAGCTTTTTCCTTCAACATTTTTTAATATGTTCTGGGCTACTTTTCTTAAAGAAAAAAATATATTTATTTACTGCTCCCCTAGAAACTTTTGTTTATACAGCTTGCTCTTTAACAGAGGTTCTTGGATGATTTATAAGGGAAAAAAAGTAGTCCAAAGTGACTTAATGAAATCATTTAAGTATCCCATAACACTATATATCAATGTATTATTGTGATATTGCTGTGGGAATCTCACAATCATATTCAATGGAGACAAAAGTATATTAACATTAAATATTAGTTAAATATTCTGAGAGAGCAGAAACACAAAACCAGACTTACCATTAACATCAGAATGAAGTAATGGCCTCCACTGAGGTTTCTTGCAATTTATATCAATGTGAGAAGAGAAAACAAAACCAAGTCCAAATTATTTTAGGCTTCAGAACTTTGGAGTTTGTGTAATATAAATGCATGGAGTCTAAGGGTTTCAACTCCTTTTTATTTTCAAACTTTCACAATTAAAGAAGTCAAAAAGTTCTACTGAAAACAAAGTCAGTAAGGTTTCTAGTTTTCACTAGTCAAGTCCCACATGCTCATTCTTTCTTGACTCAGGAATGGTTTCTGGTATGCAGAGGGGATTATCCCGCATTCAAAGGCTAAACCTGTTTTAAACCGTACAGATTGTCTCTTAGAAAGATGTACTTATGCACTGCATAGCTACATTGAGTATACTGCACATACTTTGTATGCCCAGGTCTCTGCATTATTTTTTAAAGTATGTCTTGAAATAATGTTCTGCTCTATATTCTCTTTGTTAAAGAAACAGTTAATTAAAAAAAAATTCCCAAATCACAACTTGTGACCTAAGTGCTAGGGAATAAATGGTCAGAACTTTTCACTGCAGTCTGATGTTCATTGGGTTGTTCCAATACATTGCACTGCTTTCAATCACATAAAATTTACTACAGCCAGTCCTGCACACTCCAGGATCCTGAACAGGGATCTTTAATCCCTTTAGAAGTCTGAAGTAATTTATTCTATTATACCCCAAAATGCTTGAACAACAGAACTTTTAATCAGGTGAGCCAATATTTTTTTTTTATTTATATATACAAATAGTTTATGTACAGAACCACAGTTATTTTGAGATATTAATCCAGTTAAGCTGAGGCTTGCTTTTGTCTTCTGTTTATTGTGTATGAAGAAAAATATTATACAGTACTTAACACACCCTGGATCTCCAGTCAGGCTTGTGGCTGCTACCATAAATCAAATATAAATAATAAAGGCTCCACCTCCAGGCTTCACAGGCTGAGACTGAGGAGAAGAGCCTTCCACTGAATGCATAGGTTTTAAGAAATTGAAACTTCTAACTAATTCTCTGGCAGTTGCTGGACCACTCACCTCATGCAGCGTCAGCAGGTCTGGAAGAAATATTTCTACTCAATACCTAATTGATGGTGCTGCTTAAGACAAGGCTGACTCAGCACTGAGACTACAAGTATTTCAAAAGAGGTTGGAAGATTCTGTTAGTTTTGACTTTCTCAGCTCAGAATGCATTCTGAAAAAACATGGAAGGGAATGACTTCTGTTTTCTGAATTGGACTGAAAACCATTGATATGGCATCCTTGAAAGAGATTTGTTCCTCTCCGTGTCAATGATTGCCATTTCCTTTCTCACACACTGATGTTTGCATCATTGCCCAACAATATCCTACAAATAGGAATGACCATGTCCTGTGCAAGAGTCAATTACTTATATTTAGCACATAATCAATCCTGATAGCTATTCATGACAACCATGTATAGCAGACCCACAAAATTGGACCGGTACATTATCATGCTCTACACCCATGAAAGAAATAATCACCACCTGAGAGAATCTCAGTTGATAAAGAACAGAAACAGAATGGGGATTAGAGAAGGCTTATACTTGCAAAACAGCACAAGAAGCATCATATTCCACTGGATATCACCTTAAATTCCACTCCTACCCTCTTTGCTGCTGATTTACTTGTGGGCAAGCCAAATTACCTCTGTTTCATTCTCTACCCTGTGAGTTTCTGGAAAGAAAATTCTGTGGGTCTGAGATTGTATCTCACAGTAAATACGCAGGGGAGACCTAATCTGTGTGAGAGATTCTTATATGATTCTGCAATAAAAATTAATATTAATGAATGATGAAATTGATAACTGAAAAAATATTCCTTAAATTATCTTTTATTATCATTTTATATTTTAACAGGTGGCTTGATAAAGTGCAAGATACACATTCATTATAGTGCTGGCTCACCCTCAGTATCATTTTTCCTCATTCCTGCTCTTGCAATGTGGAACATGTCTTACAGAAATCCCATGCTACAAATCCTTTCTGTGCTTGCAAACTCCTTCACATGCAGGCAGATAATACAAGCATTCCTTCTGTCACATTAACACTTTGGTTAAATTTTCAGTTTATTACAGTAGAACACAAATAATTCTGGCCTTGGGGACAATGTTAGGAAACTCATTGATGAGACTTTTTTTCCTCCATTCTCCTTGTCTGTATTTGTTTATCTGCTGTCTTTTGCTTGTAAATTCTGAGTTACATGATCCCTGCTTCTTTTCCCATATTTATATGGCATAACAAGCACCTTGCCGAAACTTCTATTCCCCTAATTTCACTCTCAAAAAGGCATTCATTTTATGATGAATCCTAAATAACTGAAAAGAGGAGAAAACAGTATATTATCTTTCTAGGTCTAAGAATAATCTTACAATGTGGAAACAAAAAACATCTAAAGCATATTAGAGAGAGAGAACAGTTGCTCACAAAAAACAATGGAAAGCTGTGATCACGTGGTTAAGACTGCCTCAAATGATGTAAGGCTGTATATTATTCTAACTACTAGTGATAGGTGCACCTAGATATTCCCCATGTCACCTCACTAGTCCCCATCTACCCTATCAAAAATTTAATTTCTTATGAGAGATGTCAAATGAGGAAGATAATGTTGGAATCTTCTATGTTTGCTATCAGATAAAATTACTTAACCTTCATAACTGTAAAGTTTTACAGTTATTTCTCAAGTCCTTCCTATACAAAACAATAACATTCCATCCAATGGAATGTTTTTGTTTAGGTTTCCATTCCTTGGCCAGCTTGCAGTCAGTAAGATTTTAGAAAATGCCCATTCCCAGTAAATTAATTTAGACTAAATGTCAATTATGTGAACCTAAATGCTTGTTTGAAGCAAGTATAGTTGATCACTACTAGACTGTGGTTTACCCATTTATCTCTTCTTCTGCTGTTGTAAAACTTTTGAAAGGTATAAAATGCAATTAATATCTCAGCATGTAGCAATCTCTTCATCAGAATTTAGACAGAGTGAAAAGAAGCTCAGTGATGACATTTTCATTTTAGACATTGTTTTAAATCCATTCCTAGAGATGACCCAAGATGGAAGTCAAAACAGAATTTTAACTTTTAGTGATCATCTTTTAAAGACCTACTAATTGCAAAAAAAAACCTTTCTTCAAGTAATGTTGGAATTTTATATTACTTAGCATAATGTATTACAGTACAAAATAACATAAAATTCTGCAGCCTCCACAACTCTTACGTCCATGGAAAAATTGTACATGGAAAGTTATTCATATGTTTACAAAATTCTTTTAATATCTAAGTACTATTTCTAAAACAGGGGCAAACCCTGGAGCATGTGAACCTATCTTAAAGGCATCGAGTGTCTGTGAATAGTCACAGTTGTGAATTTCCCCAGAGTTGGTCTTTCTAGAAGAGGCTGAAGACAACAAATAAGCTTGTACGTAGAAACTGGCATCAAATGTCTATTTAGTGAAGTGCATCATGGCTGAGATTTTCAAAAGTGGCTAGGAGAATGAAGATGATTTGGGGAAACATGAACTGATTAACAATTTTGAGAGTGATTGCTCTATACCTTATGATATTTTAGGTTCCAAGGAAAAATGCTTGTGTAATCAACTAGTCACTTTTGAAAACCTTGGCCTGATAATTTAAAGCCATAGTCTGATCAGTAGGCCTGGACTTCTTTACCTCTTTTGCTTGTTCATACAGGTGTTTATGTGACAGTGCACCACTGCAAACACATTTTACATTCAGCAGATGAATAAATGGGAAAAATGATAGCAAAAGAAAAGTTGATGGAGGTTGGCTTAGATGAAGATTCAGAGGGCACACATACAAGGAACATTAAATAAAGCAGGACCACGTATCAAGGCCTGGAGAATTTTTTAGTTTACTCAGAATCTCATTATTCAATAACTTTCTACTGAAAACTATTGAAGATATTCCTCCATCTACTTACCTTGTACTTTACAGAATGAGAAGCAACAGTACATCAAAAGTCCATACAAAATTCAGCTGTATTATATCTACACAATAGTGTTGAGGAATCAAATATGCATTCTGAGAAACAAAAATGAAAAAAGCATTTTTTTTTTGACAAGTTCTATTTTTTCTAAACCAGATGGTTAGAACTTATGATAATTTTGATGCATAATTAAATCACTTCTCTGTTACATCAGTTTTCCTCCCCCCTCCATAATGTTTATACTGATAATCCAACTGGACTATAGCTGCCACAGTTGCATTCTCTATAAATTATTGGCACATCACAAGTTCTTCTAGTTTTGTAAAATTCCCTTGGTATCCCCTGATTTATGAACATTCAAAGCATCAGCAGGCCAGATTCAGCCAGCTCTTCAAGGACTTTTTGGTTCATGTTATTCAGACAATCAGATTAAATATGTATATATCTATAGTAGAAGATTTTTATTATTCTCTGGGGCTAGTAATGGCCTGAAAAACCATTTCATTGTCCCCATCTGATGCTTATATAGCATTCTGCTTCTTCCTAATTACAGAACATTAACATTTCTTGAACATTCATGCCTTTTCTTCATTATTGTTAACATCTTACCATCTGTGGCTAGTTATGAGCTTTTATCATCAACAGAATTATATTTTCTCCCTTAATATGCTTTATTGCCTTTACTCTATAGCTATGTGCTTTTTCCCTCACTGCACATATGTACTGTGTTCAAAAGGTATACACTACATAAAACACTATGTACAGAAGATATCCAACACTGTTTAGACCATCAAGTCCTAAGTGTATGATTGCCACGGTTATTACTGCAACTGCTAAAAAAGATATTACTAACGCACTGTAGTTTCCTATTATTTAATTTTGGTTTACTTGTAGTGACTAGAGTGGTTTCAGAAACTAGTAAAAGTGTCTAGGAGTATTTTATATTCCATGTTTAGATCTTCAATCCAACATTTATATTTATACCTATACCAGAACACGTCCCTAAGTATTTTGTCAATACCACCACAAAGATCTGTTTCTAGGTTTCACCTGTCTTTGAATTCACAAGCTCATAGACACTTCAGACCACATTTCCAGATAAACTCTTATGAATTGAAATAGTTAAAGTAGTTTAATTTCAGACACATGCGACTCTTCTGTTTATTTTTGATTCCTTGAGCTTTTTCAAATCTTAAGTAAAATGACAACACGTCTAGCCTAGGAATGCACAGCACCTTTGCTCCTGTAAATCACTTTGTGACCTTTCTGCTTGAGACGGACTCTATCTTCTCATCTCCTGTAACTGAACTCTCTCAGATGCTATCAAGTTTTCAATGGCATGACTCTAAGCTTTGGGTCACACCTCTTTTAATTTCTCACAGGGCAGCCTTCTATTCATTATAACTTCAAATAGATCATTAAAGAGCTACAACAAATGGGAAGGGAACCCACTTGATGTCAGGGCTAAGTGAAGACCAGCTTCTCCCTGAGGAACAGGGAGCCAGGAGCTGGGGGTGGACGACTGACAGGGCACTGTACCCCAGGGGCTGAGTAGGGGGGCAGAGCTGGGAACTGGTAACAGGGTCGGTCCATCAACAGGGCAAGGGGCTGAACCAAGCCCAGGGGCCAACCAGCGGTCCCATCGGGGTCACAGGGAGACAGGGCCAAAGACAGGGCTGGAGACAAACTACAAGATACATGGGGGGCTCATCCAGAAGATGGGGCTGATGTCCATCTGGCGTCAGGGCTGCAGGCAGATAATCTTACAGCTAAACTCAGACAGGGATTGAAGGCAATGGCTTTAGGCAGAGCCCTGGACCCGAGGGTGTGTGAAGGGGTCCCAGAAGAGGCTGGTCAAGGCTGTTAGGGTATACCAGTGCCATCAGGGTCCTGACACTAAGCAGGGAGAAAAGTAAAAATGTGTACGTAGGTGTGACACAGGTGACTCTAACGGATGATGATGAAGGCAGCGGCAAATGGCCAATGGGAATAGCTACTTTTGAGATAGTCATCAGCACTGCTGTCTATCCTGTCTGAAGGCACTGAAGTTTTCTACTGAAACATGCAATGTTTCCTGTCCACTGACCCTAGTGAAAATGGTAAGCACCTTCCAGTACCATGGCATATGAAAAAATGATCACAATACTTTGGTTCTGTATAAAACTCACAGTTGCATAAGTTAAAAATGTTAACTTATTTAGGAGTTTATTTTCTTTATCAGCTCTTTCCTGAAAGAACACTGATACCAGGCATTTCAGCTGCTGACTCTTCCAAATGCCTAGTCCTAATTATTCTGCTATTTGATTTAACCTACATATGAAAAACCAGTTTGTAATACCTGCCATTTTACAATTGTCTCTTTTATTATTTCAGTCTGAAACAATCAAATTATGGCAGCATTATTCATGCACTGCCAGACCACACGTTTCTCCCAGAATTTCTTGTTTCAGTCCGCAGTTGATAAAGAGCTGCAAAGTCACCACAGATCATGCTAAATTTCCTTCTGTTATCAGAAAATATATCTACCTATGAAAGCTTTCACTGCTAACAGCAGATCCAAAATAGGTTGTGGCCTTCAAGCATTTAAACAAGAGGAATAACGAACCCCCTGCCCCTCAAACTGGCACCACTTTGCAGACTGAAGACAAGGAATGAGAATATACAGGCTGCCACTGCTCAGACACAACTGCAAGGGCAGCCCTCCATCACCACATGTGCCTAGCAATGTCATGGACCTGGAGCTGAGGGAACTGGGAAATGGTAGGAGGGTTGGGTGGTGGGATGAGGTGGAAGATGAGGCTGGTAGGCACTGCTGTCTGTGTGCCATGTTACACAATCACCCTCGTAAATTTAGGAATGCAACTGATAGATCATGTTATTAATATATACTAAAATAGGATTAAGCTTTACTTACCTGTGATGCCTGAAATTTTCACAAGGGTAACAAAGATTATTTTTTTTCTTAATGTACACTTAATTTAGGATATTGGTACTGACCAATATCTTATTTCTGTGTTATTGTCATCTGCAGAAAGACTTGCAGGCCTTATAGCTTGTCTCCTTTTCAGCTATATCAGATGTTTTAGTAAAAGATATAAAATCTCTGAACAAACTGACTCCATTTTATTCTTTGACAATCAGAGCTACAACAATACTACTCTTACATGTGTTTGTGAGTACTACTACTGATATTTTTAATTTTATTCTTTTTTTTTTCTTTAATAAATGCAGCAGGTGTTAACAAGAGAGCTTTCCAGAGAGAGAGTATGCATTGATACTGCTCCAAGTAAGTTAGAATCTAAGGTTTGTGGTAGGGTCTGTCTTTCAGTTTAATATCCTGCTCATACAGTATAATCAGATCACTGGCAAGATCAACATGGGAAAAGATTAATTTCTCAAGCCAACCCTCACAGACAAAGTGTGATTGCATTCTATATAGCACATACCATGTTCAGGACAGCTAAGAAAGCCAATGTTTGTGCTCCAACTGTATGAGAAAGTTGGTTTTGGACGTAGCAGTTAAGTGTGTGACATCCCTCATTATTTAACTAGATTAAGCACCAAACAAAACAACATTTACTGTCTGACTGAAATAGCAAGTTCCAGAAATCTTGTGAAGGATTTCAACTTCAGTAGGCTCAGGGGCCTTGGCATGCATAAAGGCACGCTACATAAATTTGATTTATATGGGCTTTTTGGTAAGCAATCCCAAACTTTTTAAAAAAGGCTCATAGCCTTTTCCACAACTGCATTCTTGTTACTTAAAGTAAAGGACTCCTGACAATTTTATCACTGTTCTTCCTACTGGTGTGCAGAAGGAACAGCTTTCTTAAAAAGTTATTGTTTTCAGAGTATAAACATAAGAATCTGGAATAAGCAGTAACATTTTACCATGTGAACCTGTGAGGTAATTCAAAGTCTACAAACCTAGTGAAAACTGAGTGCATCTTCTGTTACTTCAATAAATTATAAAGCAGTTCAAATAAAGGTAGCAGGTTGCTAAAAGAAAAATGCAGGTAGTTAATTTATAATTTTTATTTGTCCTTGTTTTTTGGTTCTGTGGGTTTTTTGGGGGGTTTTGTTTGTTTGTTTGCTTGTTTTTCCTTCAGGGCTCTGTGATTTTGAGTGTCTGTGTGAATATTTCTTGATTTTAGGTGCTTATGTAGTTGTATATGGATATATGTATGTTGTTATCCAGAAACCTCTCCCCTAGTCCCTTTCCATATAAGTTGAAAAAGTCAAGCAGGGCATTTCATTTCAGGATGTAGAAGTATGCAGACTATGATATTTGGGCTTTCTTTTTTTTGCTGTTGTTGTTGGAGAATTTCTTCAAGGAATGTTGTCAGAGCAGACTTAGATTTAATGGAATGACATTATTTTTACAAAATATTAATGCATCAATATAGATCTGAAAGAAAATTAACAATCAGGCAGAGGATTACAGGATGTGGTTAAAATTTGTCTCTCAGCTACTCAAATATCATACCATTCATCTTTCTAATATCTCTGTTTCACTAGTTCTTCAGACATGAAAAAGTTCCTAAGTAAATTCAGAATAACTGAAATAAAGAAAATTTCCTCTCCAATTGTTTCATCTTTGCTAAGTCCACAGCCCTTTAAAACAAGTCTCATCAAATACCAAAGCAAATGAAAAACCTTTTTTTTTCCCATTCTTTTAAGGCTGCCTATTTTATATTTTTCCTGTTCAAGTTCTGATACTAGACAAATGATGCTGCTGGGCAACATTTAACCTATCACAGCATGCAATCTCTTTTAAACTTTCTTTGAAAAGTTCAGCTCATGACTGCAGAATAATTATGTTTTGCAACTGTGTTCTGATTAGACATATCCTACAACATTTGTAATAGTTTTGGATAAAAGAGGAATAGAATTTTCTTTAATTAGATACTGTCGATTATAAGAAATGGGATAGAAACTCTGTAAGCTGGTTTATGATGTTTTTATTCATTTGAACACTGCTTGACTTTAATGGGAATAGCTAAACAACAGGGCTGGGAGGTAATGAGACTCCTTGTATGTTGGAACAGGGCCAGAGGCTGTAACATTTGGTAGCATGTAACTCCCAAGTTACTCTTCACAGTATTTGTACAACTGCTCATTTCAAAGGAAGTATTCAGTTAATGTATCTCCACTTATGGTTGTGATGAACACTAATTATGTTTCTGTGTAAGAAATAGAAAGTCTGTCTGGGGTTTGACTGATAAACACACTTAGAAAAGGTAAATTTTTTCCTAACAACGGAATACTAAAATTTTGGCAAAGGAAATGCTTAACTGAAATATCCTTGTCACCCTTACTTTCAAGTCAGGCCTTCAGATAGTGGCTTCTATTCCAATTCAAATTGATCATAGATAATCTAAGGGCCTACAGTGAATCACTGCAAAGTCTAGATGTGCTAAAGTACAGATCAATATTCAACTGTCCCATGTCCATGTGCAGTCTTTAACCATGCAATTAGAGGGGGTTTTTTGGTTTTGGTTGGGTTTTTGGTTTTTTTTTTGCAAAGGAAATGTCACATGATTTTCATAACCTGTAAAAAAAATCTGTATTCAACATGCCATATATATAGTAATATTTCCTAGTCTGTATCTCAACTAAGACACTGGCTAAAAGAAGAGAAAATAACCTCTTCAAATACAAAGAAATACTAATACTCTAATATAGTAAGTAATTGGATAAAAGTTGTTGTTAAGACTGGATTAACTGAAATTTAGAAGGGCGAACAGAAATACAGACTGTACAGACTAGTAAGATAGTGAAAAAATCTGCCACAATGTGGTGGCAATGTTAAATACTTTCTTTTTTTTAAAAAAAAAAAGCGTCTTTCAACAGTATAGTGGAATACATTAACAAGAGGGAAAGAATTGAGACTCATGCATTCATTATACACCTAAACAATTTAGAGGAAGACAAAACTCCATTGCTTTCATTTTTGTGTCTCCAAGTAACACTAAAAATTTGGACCAGCAAACAGTATAGAATAAAAGGATCAAAGCTGGAGAGATTCAAATGGAACCAATATATAACAAGTTTACACTTCTGCAAGTTCTAAAATAAAGAGAATATATTTAATAATTGTATTTTATAGAAGACACAATAGAAAATGAGCCAAAACATTACCACCACAAAGTCTGTATCCCATGGAAAAGCAAAATATAGGAGTATGCCAAGAAGACAAAAAAGTAATTTTTACTTTCAGGAAAGGAGCCAAAAGTTGAAGTAAATTTTTCACAAGGCCTGAAGGTGACTATGAAAATACTTCATAAACACCTTAAATGGAATATAAGAACCTCAGATCAGAAGAGCTACCCAAAAACTCCCCCTCAGCCCGCTTCTAACCGGTTTAAAACCCTAGCTGCTTATGTTTCCTGGCAAGAATTCTTTCAAATGCCTACAGCTGTATTTATGTACATGACCAGGACTGCTGCAGTTGGATTGGCACCCCATCTCTGTCTCTCACCTGTGGCTGCTTTTGATACAGAAGCTTGGCAATTCTGTGCCTCTGTTCACTAAACACCCTCTTGAGACTCTGTGTCTAAAATTGCACTGTGTCCAATTCAAAGCACAGAGGCCATGTAATACCAGCCAGATTCAGTAGGTACCTACCTAGAAAATGGAAAACTTCTCTACCGTAAGTGAGAAGAAAGTGCTATGAACTAATAACCTTCACATTCAAGGAGAAGGCCTGTAAGCACCAGGTTGACAGATTTCCTAAGTGCTGAAAAGCAAATGTCACCCTTCTGCACTTCTGAAGGAGAGAGACTTGTGTACCCCACAGCATGCAAAATGCATGAAGAGAAAACGATGAAGGAAATCTCTCTCCTTAGTTAATGGTGAGGCTAAAGCTTGCATTTTCTGTCCTGGATATTTAAGTGTCTCAAAGCCCTTAAAATGCCCAACAACAATTCACTAGATTTCAAATATTGTCTAATCCTTCAGGTGCTTAAAGTCAATGGTTATCTTATTGCTTAACCTGTAGCTTCCAAAATAACCTAATTTTAGATATATAACCAGATTCAGAAGTTCCTTTTCTGGAGAAAAAGGTACTGATCTCTACTTATAGCTCTTCTTCACTCTAGATTTAGGTTGACAACCATGTAAATCCTAAAGATACCAGATGTTTAGACTTACTGAGGCCTACAGTTAATATGGAAGGCATAATATTAATATAAGGGCAGTCCTCATGATTAGCTAGGAAGCGGAACACCTAGTGTTAAGCACCTTATGCCTTAGCTGCTATAGATTTGAACTTGCACATCTTAACAGCCCGGGAAACTAGAAGCTCCACTGGGCAAATGATGATGATTTTCTGTTGAGATGGGAGTACAAAAGTCTCATGGGGACAGAAAGACAAGCAAAAATGAATTGGAAAGGATCAGAGCCATTTCTTTGTCTACTACGCTTGGTACTCTGAAGCTTCCTTTGGCTGCTCTTCAGTCTCAATAACTCTTGTATTCCTGGTATATAGTGGCTTCATTTACAAGACTGAAGCACTTCCCCATTCTCCTCTTTCATCTGGTTCCCAGGTTAGGCTACCTAGTTAGGCTAAGATTGTTGAGAAGTAGAAGGGAAAGTCAAGTACTCAACTAGAAAGAGGAGTCCTTGGGTTTTGGTCCTATCTTTCTTAACTGTCTGTCTGTAACTGTCTGATGTTTATACTTAAATACAGTCTGAAGAGCAGTATTGAAGAACTTTCACCACTTAATCAAATGCCACGACACCTAACGTACACAGACATGTTCAGACAGACCTACTACTGTTCTGTTCAGACTCTAAGCTGGTCAGAACTAGAAACTGCTTAGCCACACTGAGCTGGTACTGTGCCAAAGCTAACAAGCCATGGGCTTACCAGGTCAGGCATAGTGCCACAGCAAATCCTCTGTGTGGCTTATGGGTCAGAATCGCTTCATGTAGCTAGCCTCAGGGCTAACACAGAGAAACCTGAGTCTGTTTCTTCATGTCTGTGCAGATATGTTCAGGAACATAGCTCCTTGCTGGACCCTTTCTTTTTGTCTGGGCCCAAGAATTTCCTGCCAAAGGACACACAATGGTCTAACCCCAAAAGCAGGGATGGTGGATACTTACTTTCAAGATGCTATAGGGGCATGCTACACTGCAATATCCTGCAGCTGCTAAGGGCCTGGACTTCACTCAGTTCTCCCACTCCCTGGTGGGGCCCCATCGCAACCTCTTATGTAGGGGACTGGCATCCTTAGTCAGGAAGCATAGTTTCCTGAGTCAGCACTGTGAATCTATTCAGGAAACCAGGTCCATTGTGAATTTATGCTGCATCTTTGAGCTTGACTGTATTACATTCTTCTGAATTTTGACTTTGTGGTGCTGTTTCCAAACAATTTATAAGCCAATCTAAATCACTTCTGATTTACACTGGAGTCCCACACTCCTTCTCATTTCATTCTTTCTCTCTGCATTGACAACTGCTCCACAGCTGAAGTGAGACAGCCAATGGAGCTAAAACAACAGACGCTTTTTCACAAAGCTAATTTTACTTGATGCTAGGACCCTGAAATGGTTTGCCAGTTTCTGTTATGCTCCAATGTCAGGGAAGACCAGGAAAGAGTGTACAAGTGACTATATTCAGCGGGCAAGGTGTTGTCATCACAGCAGCTTAGAGGATTGGCTTTAACAGTTTTGGAACACTAAAAAAGATGCACTCCCATACTTAATTTCAGACACCTAAATTAAATGGCTAAATTATGAAATCAGTCTTTTCAGACTATGACACAAACAACACAGCGAAACAGGCACTTCTACACAGCTGTTCAGAACAACAGCCAGATATGTAGGCCTTGCCTTTTGGAAAAACCCATGTCCTCATGAAGTCTATAAAATCAAGACTCCTGATGTAACTACCTAGGTGGGGAGCTTAGAATTGGAGACAGTGAGCATTTGCATAGTTGCGCTGAATGTCAACTGTTGGTGACTAAAAGTGGGTTATACTTAAGGCCTCTGTCCATGGAGAAGACATGAACAATAAATGACTAAGAAGGAAGAGGAAATGAGAAAGAGGATATTAAAACTAATTTGTCATCCCAGTAGGCCAGAATCCCCATACTATTTATCCATCTTTCTTATTTGCTTTCAAAAACATTGATCTTCAAATTAAAAAAAAAATGTCTGAAAACAAAATACTTCCCCTGGTGAGAAGGAAATCTGAATAGCGATTCACACTACTGAGCATACCTATCAACTGGTTGAAGTACGTAATGATGACTGCCTGTGCAGTCATCAAAGAGCATTTATGCACCTGCATTTTGAATTTGACACTGATGGGCAATGCAAGGGGGAATATGTATGTGTGAGATTCCTGCATGGCCAATCTTCACTATTTTCTTGATTGACTGATTGGCTGACTCACTACTGAGATTCGCCTCTTACCACTTAAAAGATTCTCTGCAGTATGATTGCCAGTGAGAAGGGGATTATTTTTTAGCAAAAGCAGTCGTTTGCAGTAATCAGGGAAAGAAAAGCAGCCATAGTAAACAGAGGTAGCAGATATGACCTTAAATATCTTGTTAGTACTCACAAAGTCCTGGAACAGAATATCTGCAGCACAGTGCAGAGGGCAAGGCCAGGTCTTCCAGATTTTTAATGACAGTTGAAAGGAAACCTTTTTGTCTTTATTTTACGTGATTTTGTGTTCATCCCAGGTTTAGCTGAAAAAATAAATGCTGCTTACAAGAGTCTTTCCATGGCTGAATAATTGCAAATAGATTATCTAGCTACAAATAAAAAGTTTTAGCTAGAGCCTTTCTTTAATATGAAAAGTTTGCATAACCTTGTAACCACTGTGACTGCTATGGTTACCTCTATAGAACAGTAAATAATACAAGGGAGGGATTCATCTCTGGCTCAGCACAGTTCACGTCCCCACATTTAAACTCTTCTACTACCCAAACCAGAAAGGCTTGATTCAAATGGCCCATCAGGAGTGGTTTCTAGCCCATACTAACCTCCAAATTGTACTTGGGTACTGCCTATGAAAGTACTCATTGACATGAGTCAAAACTATGCCAGGGACCATGCTAACAGTTCAAAAGTTGTATAGCAATGCCTGTTCCTGTGCCTTTACACATTTTTTTGTTAACTAGTATAGCCTATAAGATAAGGAACATGCTTGAGAGAATAAACTAAAATATTCCCAAATCGACACATCCACATATTCCATCTACTTTTTGGCTATAGCTCAGTGGCAGTTTCTCATTTTGTTCAGTCAAGGGAGGGTATCTGCTGGCAAAGAGAGTTGGAGCAGACTCAGCCTTGTTCACATCCTGTAAACCGTAGCAGTTTGGATTTACACTGAGACATTTATCAGCTTAACTTCTATCCCACTGCACTTTGAGAGTATGAGAGAATCAGCCTAAATTTGGGGTTGAAAGTGGGTTCACACCTGCATGTAATGATGTTAGAGATTATTCTCAGATTATTCAGCTTGAGAAAACCAGAGGCCTGTACAAGCACTGATTTCTCTTCTTCTTTCACTAGCTGTATTGGGAAGGAAGAGGAAAAATATCTTCTTTAGTATTTGGCAGTAAGTTTCATAGTAACAGAGGACAGGTGCCCCGTGGCAACTTTTAATGTGTTAAGACCAGTCAGGATTTGAGTCCTTCGTCCTCAGGGATAATATTGCTATGTGAACCAACAACTTTCGTTATCCATTGAGATGCCACGTGTCTTTGTTGCTAAGGGAATATTCTGAGCAAAACTTCTAAAAATGCTTATGGAATCTGTTCTGAATTGCAGAATGCCACACATCAAATATATCTCAGTCTTTGAAAGGAAAGTGCATGTTTGGATACCATTGAAATCCCCAGAGACAGAGGATATTCTCCCTTAGCAGTAGCAAACAGCCTTTCCAGCTGAGTAATACAAGCAACTTACCAAATCAGACTGTTGAAACCTGTGTGGTTATGTTCCTACAAGTCACACACTGTTAAAGTTCATATGGTTATGCTCCCAGAAGCCACACAATGTGGCTACACTGGCTCCTTAGACCCTTGCTAACATCAGTTTAAAAATTCCTGGTCTTTCAGGCAGCTGCTCCGTTTGCTTCCCTCTATTTTGTGCCTTCTGCTCTTATCTTTTCAAGCCCTTTTGTTGCTTTCAGGTCTCCTTTAATCTTCTTGGTTTAATCACTTTAATCTTGGTTTAATCCATTTGACAATGAATTTTTTTGTTTGCCTTGCCCTTTTTTATACTTATGCAGATATCTTAACAGGTCTATCTCCTTTCTGTGTGTTCTTTTCTTCGGTCTCCTGTCAGATGTTTTCTGTTTCTTTTCAGTTGTTACTTTGTTTTCCCTTCTTCCCCGGAAGAACCCATAGATAAATAGAACATAAACCAGGACTTTTGTCTCCTATTTCTCTGCTAGTGTGAGATATTTATCTGCACTGGGAAGGTCTATCTAAGGACTCTTCAAAACTGTCATCTGTAAAGAGATAAGAAAGCAGTTTTTGTCATCCTGGTGTTTTACCTTTAACCATTTCTAGTAGCAAGTGCAGCTTTTCACAAAATAAGGGTTGATGAGTATGCATAAATACTTCTTTATTTTTGCAAGGATATGGCAGACTAGGGCCCATAGAAAATTTTTCTGGACATGTTTTTTTCGAAGGTGGTGAGTGGGATTTTGTTGTCAGATGAATTCATTTTGTAAAGACATTGCTTTGTGTTTTATTTATACACATGAAGTATGTAGTTTTTAAAGTCTATATGATGTGGATACTTAACCACTAGTGCAAAAGACAAAACTTTGACAGTATTTTTTTCAGGAAACATTTAGTCTTTTTTATACTCCCTCAGGAAGAAGAAAGCCATAAGAGATGATGAAAAAATGGATAAATATATGATTTACGAAGACTTGTGGAGAAATATCAAACCACAGAGAATGGTTAAAAAGAAACCTGGAGGAAGGGTTTAGTTCAGCCAACACATTTCTTTGTGAAAGTGATTCAGAACAGTTTTGTACTGTGACTTAAAAATACCTTTAAGATCTAAGTATAATAAGATGCCTCTGTGCAGCAGAAGACTAAGTTTAGAACCTCTGGGTCTCAGAATTAGAAGTTGCTGTTGCTACTGTTTCAGCAGAACTACAGTACAACATGTATATACCCCTCCAGAATTCCTAGTCCTGCATGTGAGAAATTACAGTTGAACATAAGTTTGCTTCTAAAAAACATGTCCTTACAGTAAGTAGGCACCAAGCTGGCTTTCATCAGGGCTCATTAGCACTGAATCAACCTGCTGCTATGACTTAAAATATGGACAGAATAGGTTTGTACTAACTCAAATTTAAAGCAAGCTAAAGTCACGTTGCCTCTGAGTCTGTGTAGAGCAGGTTTGCATCTGCCTATAGCAGACACACTGTAGATCTATGTTCAGGGCTCAGGGTGTTAAAAGTGACTAGAGAGTCCCTAAAAATATATGGTGATTGCAAAAGGAAAAAATACAGGAATGAAATGTACCTGCATGACAAATTAGAGGAAAGGACACCCAGCTGCATTATTTGTTTTTCAAGGAAAGTGGAGATAGATGACATTGTTCATTCTTTATCATAAAACCTACTTGTATATTCAGAGAAGGTTTTTGAGCAATCTTAGCTAATTTCTCACAGTGAACTGAGAAAGCTCCAAAAAGGATGATCCTGTCCTATTGATATTTTGCCATAGCTATTTAACTAATAAAGTTTAGACCACTAGCATGATAGGCCTAGGAGCACCTAAAGGAGGCTCCTTCGAACTAGGGAAACTGGAATAGTTTGAGTCAAGTGATGGCAATGGCAAGTTAATTACTAAGTGCACTGAGACAGGACTGGACTGACATGAAAGAAATCTTAAAAATACATTGAAAATATTTTACAGCTAAAAAAACATACCAAGAGGGCAATAACAATGATAATGCAGCAAAAAAATAATAGCAAAAATGCACTCAAATCAAGGGAACTCCTTGAAGTTAGAAGGACTGAACTAAAAAAAGGAAAACTATGCATTTCAAAAAAAAGCAGCAGAATGCTTTTGTACTAATGGACTCAGGGCAAGATGCAATTCAGGAACAAGTGACCCAATTCCAGTTTCAACACTAATATTTCCCACGTGATTTGCTCAGCTTTTACCTAAAAACACATGCGTAAATAAAGAATGAGAAGTGGAAGCCAAATCTTGCAATCCTGCTGGTTTAGGTTACCTAGAGCTATACTGCCATTGATTTCAGTGAAAGTTTTCCTGGGGTTAGAGGAGCAGAGGAAGAGGTGAAACAATAACAAAAAGCAACGGTTTGATCTCTTCTGCTTTGGCATTCCATGAACTAAAGAGACAGACCCCTGCTCTCCAGTGCCTCTGCTTTCTTTCATTTCTGTGCTCATAATTTTACTATCTTTACAAGTCCTATGTAAACAGCCTGGTTTAACCCACTTGGCGACAAAGGGCTCTTATCCCTGTTGTCTTAAAAACTGTAAGTCTCTTATTCAGTCAGGCTTTCTTTGATGCAAAGAAATGAGTCATATTCAGATGTTCATTGAATGTTAGAAGAGCTAGGACTGACTCCTGCAGCGCTTCTCCTAGAATATTGAGCTCAGGCAAGGTAGCAACACTGGGACTTCTCAGAGCCTCGTTCTCTTCAGGTAGCCAGAGCTGCCAGTGGGTGACCTTTACCAGGGCTAGTTTTCAAGCTGTGACAAGCCATAGCCTCTCACTTCAGGACTGCTGTCCTCAATCCCCAATGACACATCTGTATCCAGGTTGTCTGCAGAGGGCTAGCAAGTGACATCAGTAAGCTGTTCTCAAGTTTTAAGTGCCTCAGAGAACCTGTGGGGTTTCTGCAGGTCCATTATCTTGTTTATTCATTTGGGTTGAGGTTTTATACCTAGACACAGCAGGGCACAGCAGAGGTGATCAGGAGAATTGGCTGCACCCTCCCTGTTCTGCTCTGCTCCAGAGGCCTTCGCTGAAACTTCAAGGAGCCAGGAACACTTGCAGGTTCTGATGCCAACTTCTTTGAAGCTGCTGAACTGCTTCAGTTCAAAATTCCCTGTGGCAAGAAAGGCACGAGGATTCTCTTCCCAATCCTAAAGTTTCTCCTGCCATGGCAAACCACTTCAGCCAAGGTCTCTTAGAGGATCTACCAGCAGACCCTAGTGCTATCACATACCCTGTCTCCCCTGGGGGACTTCTTACCCTGGTTCTTGTGCAGACTGATCACATCCTGCACACTGAGCAAAAGGCTCAGGTCATCAGCTCCTGCCTCACATCCATCCATTTGCACAGCACTGCACAATCCTGCCCACTCTAGAAGTTCAGTTCCCAGATGCAGACATCTGGTCTGACCTCCGAGGTCCTGACCAGTAGCTTAGCACTGAGGGAGCTATGTGGAAAGAGAAGCAGGTACTCTTGAAAAGATGCCTGTTAAAAAAGCGCCATTTTCTTCTACAAGGAAGTTCTGAAATCTGCTTCTCCTTCACATTGTTCAATGCACACAACTCAAATCAGTACAGTAGGACTCCCAGGCTGAGGCAGAATAGAGTTGAGAAGTGTGTCAATACAGTTCCTCAGCAACGTGCCCTGGCCCTGGCAAGAGGTAGGATCTTTTCACAGGATTTTAATCTTAAATCAGAGCTATTGCCTCAAAACTTTAACAAAATTTCTTGTCTTACAATTCTCAATAACATCTAGCTTATTTTTAAAAAATATGAACAGAGCACTGGCCACCCTCCAGCCCTTCCAGTTGGTTTATTTATTGTTTTCTTTAGCTGCTTTGCTTTTTAATTGCTTCAGTGCTCTGAGTGGATGAATGCCATCAGGCCCTAGTGATTTACTGCTATTTTGCTTCCTGTGCTCAGCTAACAACTCTTGAGTAGATACTTCTATTTTTGCTCATGTTTCACCTTGATTGCCCATGAAAAATAACTTCTGAACAGGAATTTCCTTACCCTTAAAAGTGAAGACTGATATGAAGAATTCATTTAGTTTCCCTACAGTTTATAGTCTTTAATTTCCTTTTAAGCTACTTGGTGATGAAAAAGACCCTCACACTTATATCTGACTTCAGTCTGCAATATTTACTGAGCATTGGGATATCTTGACATCTTTAGCTGTTTCATTTTCACAATTCCTCTTTACCCCCATGTCCATGATAATTTTGCTATCAGGCCACTTATTATATGCAATGTCAAAAGATGATTTCTGAAAATGAAAATTAAAACTTTATTACACTGAAATCAACAAAAATTATTTAATCTCCAACAAAAAGTATGGTTTTCAGGCAGCAAAAGCTTAACTTTCCAAATTTAACTACTATTCATGCCTAGAGAGGTAAAGGAAAGGAAGACTGACAGCTAGATAGTCCAAAAATCAAAAAACCTGTGACTTCTAGAAATGAAACAAAGGCATAAGATCCTTAAAATCTGTAGATGTCACATACACAATACTAGAAATATTGACCCAGCAAGATTTAGTAGTTACTTTGCTTTAAGAACTATACCCTTCTTACAGATAAGGTAGGTGAGATCTATCCAGTACATAGCCAACACACACAAAAAAAAATATTACTCAGGGTTTAATACCACCAGTTTTAAGCACAAGCCTATTTTTACATGTCACCTTTAGCAGGTCTGTGATCCGGATGTTGAGATTTTACAGAAAGACAGCTGTTGCAAAAAATCACATGGCACACAGCATGTACCAGACACAAACATTTGTGAGGTTACACGTGTCTAACTCTCTTGCTTTCCCACCTTACTCCTTCCCTTGTTTTTCTACAGGAAAAACAGGGTCTGGTTTCAATCCAGTTTATCAAATGTGAGCTTTGATGTGTTTGATAAGTCCAAGCTTTAGTTGCCATGGTAAAAGTCATCCCAGTTGGTTCTGAGAGTTTTTATTAACCTTGGCGGGCAAAGAGCATTTCAGTTAATAATCTGTTTTCTTTCTGAAGAACTAGTTTATTAAAACATGGAGAGATTTTATTAATAAATGGAAACATTGAATTATGTTTGCCTGCTGATGTAAAATACTAAAGTAAGACTTCAGTGGGCACAATTCAAAATCAAACTGGATCCTTCCTGTCTTAAAAACATTTGTAGGATTTTGCAGTTCCCTGATCACTTAGTGTGCCTGCTGGATGCAATTGCTGCTACTGCAGGATAATTTCAGGTATTATTTTCTCTTGGACATTTTGTAAAGCAATTAAATGTGAAGGAAATTAATAGTAAAAACAAAGCTTATAGACACGATTATAAAAATAGCTACTTAGCTGAATTTTATTGATGCATAATTGTCTGCATGCAAAGGAAATATCATAGTTGCCTTATATGATGCTGTAAGAGGAAAACACTGAATGATAAATAAAGAAGATAGGTTCAGTCATGAGCACAAGACTCTTGATGTTCTCCTATAGTTTCTAAAATGTGGGCCCTCTCTGGAAGGAAATGGGACATCTGGTTACCCAGGACATGGAGAAGGCTGAGGTACTCAATGACTTTTTTGCCTCAGTCTTCACCGGCAAGTGCTCCAGCCACACCACCCAAATTGCAAAAGGCAAAGACACAGACTGGGAGAATGAAGAACCAGACACTGTAAAGGATCAGGTTTGAGACCATGTAAGGAACCTTAATATGCACAAGTCCATGGGACCTGATGAGATGCATCTGTGGGTACCGAGGGAACCGGTGGATGAAGTGGCTAAGCCAATATCCATCATGTTTGAGAAGTTGTGGTAGTCTGGGGATGTTCCCACTGGCTGGCAAAGGGGAAACATAATCCCAATTTTTAGAAAGAGAAAAAAGAAAGACCCGGGGAAGCATAAGCTGGTCAGTCTCACTTCTGTGCCTAGCAAGATCATGCAGTGGATGCTCCTGGAAGCTATGCTCAGGCACATGGAAAATAAGGAGGTGACCAGCAACAGCCAACATAGCTTCACTAAGGGCAAATCATGCCTGACAAATGTGGTGGCCTTCTATGATGGGGTTACAGCATTGGTGGACAAGGGAAGAGCAACGGACATCATCTACCCGGACTTGCGCAAAGCATTTGACACTGTCCCGCATGACATCCTTGTGCCTAAATTGGAGACACATGGACTCAGTGGGTAAGAAATTAGCTGGATGGTCACACTCAAAGACTTGCAGTCAATGGCTTGATGTCGGAGAGCAGTGAGGAGTGGCGTTGCTCAGGGATGATATTGGGACCGGCACTGTTTAACATCTTTGTCGGCAACATGGAGAGTGGGACTGAGTGCACCCTCAGCAAGTTTGCCGACAACACCAAGCTGTGCGGTGTGGCCAACACGCTGGAGGGAAAGGATTCCATCCACAGGGACCTTGAGAGGCTTGAGAGGTGGACCGTGGCATCTCTCATGAAGTTCAACAAGGCCAAGCGCAAGGTCCCACACCCAGGTCAAGGCAATCCCAAGCAGAAATACAGGCTGGGCAATGAGTGGATTGAGAACAGCCCTGCAGAGAAGGACTTGACTGTGTTGGTTGACGAGAAGCTCAACATGACCCAGCAATGTGCACTCGCAGCCTAGAAAGCCAACCGAATCCTGGGCTGCATCAAAAGAAGGGCATCCCACAACCAGCAGGTCAACGGAGGTGATTCTCCCCCTCTACTCCACTCTTGTGAGACCCCACCTGGAGTACTCCTGGAGTGTTCAGCTGTGGGAGCCCCAGTCCTGTTGGAGTGAGTCCAGAGGAGGGCCACAAAGATGATCGGGGGCTGGAGCACCTCACCTATGAAGACAGGCTGAGAGAGTTGGGGTTGTTCAGCCTGGAGAAGAAAAAACCCTGGGGAGACCTTAGAGCAGCCTTCCAGTACCTAAAGGGGACCTGCAAGAAAGCCAGAGAGGGACTTTTTTTGCAAGGGCATGTAGTGATAGCACAAGGGTTAATGGCTTTGAACTGAAAGAGGGTAGATTGAGATTAGATGTAAGGAAGAAGTTCATTACTGTGAGGGTGGCGAGGCACAGGAACAGGTTGCCGAGAGAGGTTGTGGCTGGCCCATCCCTGGAAGTGTTCAAGGCCAGGTTGGATGGGGCTTTGAGCAACCTGGTCTAGTGGACGGTGTCCCTGCTCATGGCAGGGGTGCAGGAAGTAGATGATCTTTAAGGTCCCTTCCAACCCCAACCATTCTATGATACTAAGATTCTAATGTGCTTTTTGTCATTGAAAATATAGATGGTGTTTTTCAACCAGATGAACTTCTGCACATATAAATTACAAATTACTTTTTTCAATGTTATCTGATATTTTTGTGAAAGTGAAATTTTAATAGCCCAGAACTGTTACCTACTCCTTCAATCCCGCAGATTTTAACTTTTGAAGAGATCTATATTGTTAAAATATTTTTTCAGTTGTAGAAATTAAACCTGAAAAACATTAGTCTAATGTATGCTTTTGATTATGTGAAAGATTAATATTTTCTTTTAGTCATCTTTCAGCATAGTTAGCCAACTGAAAAAACTTGTGTAATCAAATTACGAACAACTAGCAAAATTAATATGTACTGGATGAGGTTAGGCCAACCTGTAGTGTGAAGAACAGCTTATAAGATCATGTGATTTCAGGACAAAAAACATTCAGGCATGGCAGGTAATATTCTCTCATACAACATGTCCATGAACAGAGCTCAGAGGGCCTCTGGCACAATGGTTCCCTCTTCCAGATCTGTTTTCTGTTTATTTCAAAATGTGACATTCATTCTTTCTCCTGCTTTGCTCTCAGCAGCTGCCTATCTAGGGAGATTTATGAAATGCCAACCTTTGACATAGAAAGTTCAGCTTTCAGAGCTGTTTCCAGGTTAGCATGGAAACTGGACTACTAAAGACCAAGTTTGTCTAAGTCAACAATATGTGGACAAAGCCTTTTTCTCAAGAAATATCTACATCTCTGGAAGAGTAAGACTGCTGATTTTGTAAAAAGAAAGGACTGACAAATTTATCAGGAAAAATTCCCTGTGAAAAGATCCAGCGATAGTGCCTGACCAGTTCTGCTTCACCACTTTAGCACCCATCTAGCTTCTGCTAAACTCTGTGTGGGTCTAGAAATGAATCCTGGTAACTTGGCTGGTACTGCTTGTAAAAGGGATTGCAACCAAACCTTGACTCTGAATTTTGCATAAATAACAAATTGTCATGCTGCTTGAAGTTTGGAGGTTTCTTTAGTGCCCTGTTGAATAATTAATGATAAAGTCTGAAAAGACAAGATTGACTCTGCAAAGCACATTATCTGAAGCACTTTTAGAAAAGGTTTTCTTTACTTTCATCCCAAAAAAGCAAATGCCTTTTGTTGTTCTGATGTTTTTCTTTCATTTGCCCTTTTCAGCCATTCTTAGATCATCAGTGCACAGCATTTTGCTTTGTTTAAAAAAAATTGCTAATAAAAATATTGATAGGTAGTTGAAGTGTCTTGATTTTGCTGCTGAGGCAGAAAATGTTGTTTGGTATTTAGAGCAGTGGGGCTTAAAGCTACAGTTGGCTTCCCAGGCTTTTGGGTTTTGGTGTGGTTTGGTTTGGTTCCCATTTTATGGAAAATTATATTATACCCTGGAAAAGAAAACAACATCACAAGCTCTGCTCAAGTTAATACAGGTGTATTAAATAGATAAATGTATTATCCTATACTTATGGAGTAATAATTCATAAGCTGGTGACAGTTAATCTGCTTCTGTTGATTTGTCTATCTCTTTTTATCACTGGGAGTCCCTGTAAAGAAGTGATCCCGACATTGAGAAGCTGGTCTGCCACAGTAAGACAACTTGGTCTTTGAAGGGAGGATGTGTTGTGTCTATGCCACCAGGGACTGATGGTTTAAGTAAGTCTTATTATAACCAGCAATTCACAGTAATCCGAAAACACAGAGACCAAACATGAGCTGCGTTTAGGTAGAATGAAACCAGAGCATTCCAGCATGGTATTATCATTGCAGAGGTCATAAGAGGTGTATGAGCTATTCAAGTTCATGAAGTCAGAGGTGAGGAACCATTTAGTCAGTAGTGCAGATGTGAGAGAGAAGGGGCAATCTCTCTCCAGCATGTAGGAAAAGAAGGATTGCTCCTGTCCGGCCTCATGATATGCTGTAAGGAAGCCATGCCCGCCCTCAGCACAAGGATGTTTTAAGTGCCTTGGAAGACTAATTTACTAAAAACAACAGAGTTAAATGGTCACACTGAGCAGATATTTTCATCAATACTGTTCAAATAGTATTATGGTTTATTAACCTTAGCCTGGTCATATAGCTGATATTTGGCATATTCCCAAACAATTTCCAACAGAAGATGAGATTGGTGCCAGACAGAAATATAGTTTTTGCTTAGTTTATATTGCTACAGAACATACGGCAGTTCTGTTTACCTGAGCACAACCAGGAAAACAACAGCAGGTTTTGTCTTAAAATATCCTTATATGCCTTTCCAGTCAGACTAGTTTTCCAAGAGCTTTGTTTCAGATACAGTTATTTCCCTGGCTTTCTCACCTTCTTCCACTTTCGGTTGTTGCAAGTCAGTATTTTGTTTCTGACACATTCATATCTTTCACTAGTCAGTCCATTGATATACTGGAGACTCAGGACACACAGTTTAATTGCTGTCTTTAGATACAGTATAGGCTGCAATTTTAGTGGGTTGCAAGCCAATCTAATTACTGGTTGCTCTAGTGCCATTTCATCTTGCCATCCCTGGCTATGCATTCCAGTCTCTGTGCTTGCCAGGCCCTGTGTTCAGCACAGTAAGTCAGCACAAAACAAACCCTACAGTAAAGGCAAGTGTTTTCTGCTGATTCGGCATTCTGCATCAGCTCAGCTGGAGCTGGCCCAAGAAGGGCTGATGGAAGGCGGGGGACACCCTGGCAGACAGAACTGAGACTAGTTTAAGCTGTCACTGGGCAACCATTTTTGTGCCTCCTGCAGCTGTTTGTCCACAGTATCTGCACCTATCTCATAAACCAGACTTTTCCATTTAACATAAATAACAAGTGGCTAGTGTGTCAGTCAGCTTTTACAGCATCTATCTTTACCCACAAACTGAAGGCATACCTGAAGGCTGTCATTAATACTAGCATTGTAGCACATTTCTGCTACTTCAACAGTATTATCAACAACTAGAAATATAATGCATTCCTTTTGCTAGAAGATGGATTTATTTGCTTAAGACTATCCAAGAATAGCAGGATAACAGAGCTCCAGTCACAGTGTAGTAGCAGAACCTATATAATGACCTAAAGCAAGATGAATGGATAGTATGAAGATAAGAGCAGATAGTTTGTAGTGTTACAAGCTTTCATAAAAATGGATATGGCCTATATACATTGCTAACAAAGCCTTCAATACTTCACTTACTAGTATCATCTTCTGAAGAAAGATGTCTTTGTCAGGTGAAATGTGTTTGCCACTCACAGGAGTAGGGGGATGACCCCTAAATGTGGAATAGCAAAAGTCCCAGATTAATAGTCCTAGGTGATATCATTGCAGGGCAAAGCAGTGTGTAGCTAGGGAGGTCTAGAGCCTGTCATTAAGTGGTAAAGAACAGCAGGGAGAAGTCTGCAAACTGTGTTGGGGAGAGGTCTGTTGGGATGATGTGATATGATATAAAAGGTACTTGATCATTTATGGGTGGCTAAGAAACAGCACAGGAAATGGGCAGTTTAGTACATCTCCCATCTGTTGTTTTTGGATGCTTCTGTATCCTCCCCCTGTCCCTTTGCTGGGGATAAATAGACTGTACTTTTCACATAAAGAAACCTGTTCTGCTCCCACTACTGTCTGTTGTAAGGGCAGTTTGAGAATCCTTTAAAGAAAGCAATTAGAGTGCTAGTGCTTTTCCTGTCTCTCTTTTCAACTCTCTATCAAACAGAAATTTATATTTGTTCCTTGTAGGTTTCCTTCACTTAAAATAAAAGTCACAAAGAGAAAAAAATCTGGTTTGCTCTTGCAGCATAGAAAACATAACAGCTGGAAATTCATAACTTATCTAAATAGTCACCTTTAAATTTGCTTTGAAAGAAGGATTAAATGAAGTTGGTGTAATGTGTATACATAAGTTCATCCAGATCCCAAGCTTTTCACCGTTTGGTGTTTTTAATGGATGGCTCAAACTTATCTGGCCACAGTGGGGTTTTAAACAACTCAGGTTTTGGAATAATCGACAACTTTAAACTCTTGGCCCAGCTGTCATGAACTTTTCTGTATTGTGTTTAGTTGCATCAAGTTTCTCCCAGAAATTGCAGCATTCTTTCATTATTTCCTGAAATGTAGTAATTATGGTTGCACTGCTGGTATTTTAAGGCACACAACAATAACCAGGCTGAAGATGTCTGATGAGTCAAGCACTTCTCTGAGCTTATTCTTCACCATTGCTTTAAAAACAGCATTTTGGTTTAGATATAAAAGTGTAAGTGTTTCTTTCTCTGTGTGTTGAACAGTAATTGTGAATTAGAGCATTTTCTGGATACTCTGTTCTGGAAGAGTCTGTAAAATACCTCTGGGTTCCTGGTTTTAGTTTCTTTTCTAATTTACTTTGTTTTGACATTTTCTTTCCTCCTGTGATTTGAATACAATATTATATAGCTTTTCAGTATGATTTTCATAGCTTCTCATAACAACGAGAGAGACATTTCCTCCATTGTGTTTGCTCCAAATACATTTGAGTTGTTTCTTTTGTATAATGTTCTTGCAGAAGCAGGTTATTAAGCCTCCATTGGGAGGAATATAGAGGATGAGTTTCTAGTCTTTTGTTCATGAATTTAGACATGTGATCTTTCAAGACTCTATTACCTACACTTCAGTATATTGTATTATTTAATAGATATTTGGGGGCAAACCCAGTCCCTTTTCCTTTTTTTTTTACCCCAACCAGTTACATCAAAATGATAAAAATATTTCTGACTGGTTTTCTTCTCATTTATACCTGTTTTTATCTGTATTACTCCCAGTTTACATCAAAGTAAGCGTGGAATGCATTTAATAGCTGTCAATGACTGCCAGGCTCACATTTTAGTTCCAAAAATTGCGTAAAGACTTCAGTTTACCACACAACAGAGTGGCTAGAGTATTACTTCAGCCACTCAGAGCTGGATTGTAATATAGGGCAGTGATGCCTTAGCTGTACTCTGTAGGTTCCTTGTTTACCTCCTATGTTAGAAAGTTCTAGCATACAGTGGGGCACTTTTATTGGTAATACAGTTAAACCACGTTGTCCAAGGATAAGCAGGTGACAAGCCCAAGAAATAGTACTGCCAGAGCATTATAAAGACCTATCGTAGAAGCAGCACAATCATAACATACAGGGAGAACTACTGTTAATCATTCTATGGATTATTTTCTAGGACAACATAGGGAAGCTAATTGAACCAAATAAAATAAAGGTAAATGTTCCTCTTTTTCTTTAGCACCTGAATACGTAACTGGAATGAGCTGCCATTACTAATGCACATAGTTTGGACTAGTCAGATGCAGTTAAATGAGATTTTACAGGATATATTTTATCAACCATTTGATGACATTTATTGGAAGAGGTCCATCAGAGAGGCTATATTTTCTGATGCTTTCTGCTGGAAGCAGAAAATAAGAAAAGGAAAAGAAATCAGAATACTAAAGAGCAGAGTCCTTATGATAAAGAAAAAAAAAAAAAAACAAAAACAATCCAGAAAATACATCTTTTCTGCATCCCTAATACATGGTAGGATGGCAAAAGCAACAGAGGAAGAGGATTGGTACTAATGAGGTACCAGTGCAGCAAAACCAGTATAAGTAAGCAGGATTGTTACACAGCTGAGCTCTGAATTTGGATGTTTCCCTAAAAAGCTTCAGATGCTGCACTGAGAATAACCCTGAAATAACTCTGAAAGCCCAGAAGATGTTTCACGTTTCTAGGAAATCTTGACCATGCCAATGAAGTTAATAGCAGGCAAGCACATATTTTTTTCACAACTGTCGTTTAGTTCTGCAGCTGTTGTGGAGAAAATGGACATGCTACTGAAACTGAGTGAGTGCCTGGATAGAAGAAAGGAGATTTAATGCAGGCTTTACAAAATGGAGAAACATCTAATAAGCCTATGAAAAACATGCTGCATCATCTAGCAGGCTCAGAATTAACTCCCTTGCTTCCCGTCCCACCCCCCCACCCCCCCCCACGCAAATATCATCCCTACCTATGGCCCTTGTGAGCTGTAAAAGAGTAGTGAAAAAGCTACTTTATTCCCCCTGCATCACTACAAATCCTGTAAGATGAGAAGTGGAGATTATTGAAAAAGCAGCAATACACTATTATCCATTATCTTCCTGACAACGGTTGTATCAAGAGCCAAACTAGGGCTGTACTCTTCCTTCCTTTTCCTGCTGCTGAAGGTGAATCGGGTGTCTGTGTGCAGGTGTTGGCAGCGGGGTTCTGTGGGGTGGCCTCTGTGAGGGGAGGCTGGGACTGCCCTGTGCCGGGCACAGCTCTTTCCTGCTGCTCCAACAGACCCACCACAGCACACAGCTGAGCCCATCAGTCAAGTGGGTGGCACCTCTGGCAAGATGCATTTAAGAGAGGGGAAAAAAACCCAACACAAGCAGAAGAGTGAGGACAAAAGTGAGAAACAGCCCTGTGAGCACCAGGGTGAGAGAAGAAGGAGGGGAGGGAGAGGCTCCAGGCACCAAAGCAGCCCCTGCAGCCCGGGGAGAGACCGTGGTGGAGCAGGTGGATATTTCCTGAAAGGAACTGCAGCCTGGAGGAGTAACCCACTTCGGAGAGGTTTATGAAGGACTGCAGCTCCATGGGAGGGATCCCACGCTGGAGCAGGGGAAAGGTGTGAGGAGGAAGGAGCAGCAGAGAGGAGCTATTATGGAGTGACCACAAATCCTGTTCCCTATCCCCTTGTGCCACTGGAGAGAGGAGGTAGAAGAGAGCAGAGTGAAGGAGTGAAGCTGAGCCTGGGAAAAAGGAGGGGGGCGAAGGTGTTGTTTTAATTCTTGACTCGGTTTCTCACTATCCAAATCCATCTTAATAGGCAATAAATTAAATTAAACTAATCTTACCCAAGCTGATCCTGTTTTGCTCGTGACAGTCGTTGATATGTAGGTAAGAAGTTAATCTCCCTGTCTATATCTCCATCCATGGTGTGTTTCATCCTCTGTTCTCCCTCTGCCCTGTTAGGTGGGTACCTGGCTTCTGGCCAAGGTCAAAACACAACACCCTCAATATTTAAAAGTCCTTTTGAAGCAACAGTCCTATTCAAAATGTCAGTTCTATTGTAGCAAGCTTATAGAGGGGCCAGTCAAGGCTTGCTCCTACACCAGCAAAATCAATGCCCTTCATTGACCTTCACAGGATCATGGGGCCTAGAACCTGCGCTGTGATATTGAAAACACTATGATTTATTCTTAGAGATATATTATGCAAATTCAATGAGAATTGTATGTATTTGGCCTAAGGGGCTCACATTTAGCAGGCCAACGAGCTGGAAAATACAAGCCAAAAAGAAATGAGAATGAATGTTCTTTTTTCCTCGTCCCTCAGGAATTTCAGGAAAATTCAGATTGCAAATTGAAAGGTTTTATCAGTGGACTTGCCTTTGTTATTTGTCTGCATTTATTTTATATGGAATAGAACAGTTGCTTCTGTACTTAATAAAAAGAGTGTATTTCTTTGTCTATTCCAAAGAAAAAGAAAAAAAAAAGAAACCCCTGCTTCCTTTCACTCTAGCACCTCCTTGTATTTTTAAAGAGAATATACAGAAGAATGGCATTTTTGACAGCCTTTCTATGCAGAGCTAATAATGAAATAGCAGAGAATGGAAGAAGACCTTCCTCTGTATGGAACAGAAATAGTAGACTAGAGAGAGAAACAGATGGAAGAGTAAAATAATGCTTGGATTGCTGTCAGCAAAAGTGTTGTAGTTGGCTCCTTTTCTGTCCCCAAGGAAGTCCTAATGCTGGGATAGGCTCCTGCTGCCCAGCAGATGACATCAGTGTGATATGTTCCTGTGATGAACTGTGACTTCTGACTGTCATGCTGAGTCTCTCATGGGACAGCAGTACTTTATATGGACACTGATGAACTTTGGACTTGAAAAGCTGCTTCAGCCAAATTCTGTGATAACTTTTGAGCACAATAATAAGTCTTAACTAAAAAAGATAGTAATAATTACCTCAAAAATACCATGTAGAAATCGTTGTTCTTACTTCTATTAATGCAAATCGTAACCTGCCTTCTGTTTTTGCAGTTTTCAGTGACTATAAGCAGGAGTTCGGCTTTTCTCAGGATCTCTCTCTCTCTGAGATGACTGATGAATTGCATTCAAATCTTTTCTTAACTTCTATTAAGTTGACATTTAAGAGAAAACAATACGGTATGTTTTTTTCCAAAAGGTTTCAGATGGCACATATTTATCGTAACCTGGCCCATTGAATCTCAACATTAAGAATGAATGACATAGTGCAAGGATAATTACCAGACTATAAAGATAACCCAAAATTTTGAGTTTTAGTGGATGAGCTGGGGAGGTAAAATGTCCTACGCATGTGTTTTAAATTATTCTTTGTGGCTGAATAGTATGTTTCCATGGCACAATTGATCTTTATATAGTTTGCATTTTTAGAATTCCAATCCATGACATGATTTAAGAATCTTAGTTTCCCAATTCTGTATCTTGTGCAGGTTATATATTGAAAAATTAGAAGGTAAATAAAACCTATTTCTGTTTATATTTTAAGCTATACGACTTTCAAGCCTTTGGCATAATTTGGATTTACAGATTTTGAACACCCAAGGTTAATGATATCATAAGTCATACATTTTAGGAACGTTCAGAAATTGTTTCTTTTTTAGTTGTTTGGTTGGGTTTTTTTTCCCCCATTCCAGTCAACATTACAGTTAGTAAAAGAAATTGAAAAATACTTTTTGCTATGCAAAACCTGCAAACTTTAGAAAATGCCTGACGTTAAAGCTTGTGTGCTTTATACGCCACAGAAATGCCAATGGTGCAGTATTCATCAAAAAATTATTCATGTAATAAATAATACACTTCCTAGGTGAGACTTGGGAAAAGGTGATCAATTTCAATAGACTTTTTCCCCTCATATGAAATCAGGTTTATAAAAATAAAGATGAAGAGATAAATGGGAAGAGGAAAGAAAAAAAGTGAAAGCAAGAAGACAACAAATGAGGAAAAAATGCAGTAAACAAAGAGAGAAACAAATTACATGCTAAAAAAAATGCTCCCTCTTCTAAATGACATCAGGAAAAATAACAATTTATTTGGTTAACATTCCTTGCTATTATTCAAAAGCTGAAGAGATGGGTAATTTTACAAGAATATAATAAAGTTCTTGGGGAGGGAGGAAATCCTGGGAAATCTTCCAGACAAGCCCCATACCCCCAGAATAAAAACTGTTTATCTAGCTTGATCGTAATTACACCATTAATGTTTGTAACTTCCCCTAAGCAGCCTCTTCCAGTGGCTTCTTCACCACACTTGCCGTGAAGCTTTGTGCAATATCTAAACTGAATCTCCTCATCATATTCCCTTGTCACATACTATGGACACAGAGAATAGATTTCATTTTCTTTGCAGCAGCCTTTTTGCATCCTTGAGAACAGGAATCATGTTCTTCCCCAGTGTTTCTCTAGGCTAAACATTTACATTTTTCAAAAAGTTTTCCTCATCTTTTCCAGACGTAGAGCATTCCTGCTGCTTTCTGATTGATATATATCTTATCTGCAATGTTATGCCCCAAACTGAAGAAATAGTCTATCTGATGACTTAAAAATGCTGAGCAGAGAGAAAAGTATTACTTAGCGTGTTTGGCAGCATGAACTCCTCCTTATGTTTCCCAGGAACACCTAATGTATATTATGTAACACTTTGTATTTTATTGTATTTGTATTTTCCACATCAAGTCATTGCTGGCTCAAATTCAGACTGCAATAAAATATAAAAGCTCAGACTGTGATCGCCTGTTATTCCTTTTTTGTCCCTGACATTGTATTGTCCTGATGATTCCTGCCTAAGTGCTGTTACTTCTATTGAATGGAATCCTTTTTTCCAGATCATACTTCTGCTTGTCAAAATCATTTTGAACTCATTCCTATCCTCCAGTATACTTGCAGTTCTTCCTGTCATCTGCAAATTCAAGAATATACTCTGTTGCATCAACCAGATTACTAACAGAAATTTTAACAGTGTCAGAACTTGGCTAGATCCCTGCAGAATGCCAGTCAATACATATCTCTGTCTTGTCAGTAAACCATTACTAGCTACTTTGAGAATGACTTTTCAGCGAGCAATAATAGTTTAATATACACTGTGTTAACTTTATTTCCTAAACATCATATTTGAAGCTTTTCTTAAATCAAGCTGCATGGCATCTGCCACTCCTCTTCAGTTCATGACACCTGTTACCTGTCAGATAAAGATATTTAATTGTTTTGAAACAATTTATTCCTGAACAAATCCATATTGTTTGATTGCTTGGATTCAGGTGGATAACTTCTGTTAACCTGGTCAACCTTAAATTTTGCCCTGAGGACAAGATGTTAATGAAATACTCATCCATGCTGGAAACAGAATTCATCAAGACAAAAGCTTCACTAATAATATTTCAAATTACTCTTTTTTTTTTTTTCCTTCCTAGATGTCCTATTGAACTTCTACTTCTATCTCAAGTAGCGCAAATGGAATTAATTTCTACTGCAAATGGAATTAATTCAAACACATCCTTCTTGTCCTAGTCTTTTTGGAAACCCAAAACCTTTTTCCTTAGCAAATTGGCAAAACAAAGAAATGCAAAAACTGAGTGTGCTGTAATGAATTAAGAACTTTAGACTCATGTAACGTATTTACATTAACGCAGGCCAAATGGAAAGATAATATACAGGATGTGCATTTTCATGCAACATTAAAATTGGAGGCATCAGTCCAGCTGAGCTGCTTTTTGTAGATATGATTCACAGCCACTGTGATGATATTGTGTACTTTCACCTTAGCTGGTTCCACCTTCTTCTACTGTGTGTATTATTGTAATCTTAACCAAAAAAAGTTGAGATTTTCAAGTTGAGATCATTGCTATTGCAAGTCTTCATAGACATGTGAAAAATAATGAAACATTGGGAACTGCTGATGTTAATGCAAATGAGATTATGCTGCACTAGATCTTTTTTTCACTTTAGAAACAAGGGCCAAGTAAAACAGATTACACATTCTGAATGAAGAGGATATGATCTGACACAGATGAGATGGACGCAGTGTTTGTACTCTGGAGGGATAAATAAGAATCTAAAATGTCTTTATTATACTTCAGGAAAATCAGCATTAATTCCTAAGCACATTAAAGGGTTTTGTTTCAGAATGCTTCTTGGAGACATAAGAGCCCAGTAGACTTTTGCAAAATGTAGACCAATTAAGAAAGATAGAAATCACTTGACCAAGTAAGAGATTTATTATAAACACACTAAATTATCAAGCCATGTTCAGGTGAGATTGTCTACAGTTTGACAATAAAAACTTTTATTATTCCCTCTCTACAGGTTTTGAAAATCAATATGTACTTAAAAATACAGCATGCAAGCTAACAAAAGCTTATTTCAAATTACCATGGCAGAAGATATTTATAGCACGACACTGCCCAATTAAAATAATCTTGTTTTGGTGGGCTGAGGGTTTTATCTTGTCTGGGTTTTTAAAAATAAAACTGGGCTAACCTTATGATAACAATCTTATCTCTATACTTCAAGGGCAACTTCAATACCTCTTCATTAACTGGTGGAATAAAAGGAAAACAGTCAAGTGAAAGGATCAGAATATACAAGGATGGTGGCAGATCAAGAAGAGTAATAGGACTGTTTAACTTGAGTCTAGGATAATTTAATTAATATAGAGAAAAAACCCCAAAACATTATCTTCTACTACTATAAAGTCCATTCTTTGGTGTTTCCCTCTGCCTGCCAGTTGACTATTTAACAGGCACTTTGAAAGAAGGATCTGCCCTATTGTATGGCTCTAATGTCTTGTATACTCCATCCATCTGAGGGTTTTCTATAATATTCATCCCCACTACTACCAAGAGCTTATCTCAGGTAAATTAGATCAACAAAGTCATATATAAATTCATATTGTGATTAAAAAAATCCAAAAGCTACTACTATAATAAAGATGACTATGAGTCCTGTGCAATTACTTCTCCAATTCTACAGTCTTCCTTGCCATTTTACTTTGGCCCTAGCATCACTTAAGAAGACAGGGGTGCCGGTGAAATTCTCCGCTAATGACTAAATAACCCTGAGTGAGAAAATGCTTACATGAAGCAAGGCAGAAAAAAAGAAGGAAAATGGAGAAATGGAGAGGTAAAAATGTGATAGCTGAATTGAAGATGTAAGATTTGTGACAATGTTACTTACAAAATGTTAGCTCTATAAGTAGGACCTTGCATAAAGTATCCCAAGAAAAATGCATGGAAGAAACAACAAGAGGATAAGCATAGGAAAAGAGAAGTCATATTACAGTAGTAAATCAGAAGTATCATACAAGGAATCAATCTGATTATGGTATACAGGATTACCTCTATGTCTATCAGGAAATAGTCTTGCTACCACTGTGCAAATCAGAGAAGTCAGAGTTGTGTAGGTAGGAAATAAATGAATGGCTGCGGGTCACTGACTGCACATTCTTCTGTCCCCTGAATGGCTGCAACCATTCCTGTGCATCAGTAATGCCTCAGGAGCAAGTGGCTCTCTGTGCCGCACTGGAGGTGTCTCAGCCTTTCAAACCTAGTTGTCACAAGAGACGTCTCTCTATTACCATTCCCCAGTTTGTGTTTGCTGATAAATATGCCCTCTAGCATTCAAATACCTCTAGCAGAAGAGGACCGAAGGGGTATAAAGCAGATCTGGGGTATTATACCAGCAATCTGAGAAGGAAAAAGGAGGTGATTTCAGAAGAAAATCATGGTGACTTTTTCAGCATTAGAAAATGACCTTTTGATGAAGCTTTTCCTAGAATTAGATTATTTAGAGGGCTCATCTAGCAAATGCCAAGTAAACATTCTAAAAAGACATATTCAGAACAAAATGATGTTATATTTAGACTGAACTTTATATAAGCAGTTTAGCCATTAATGAAACAAGGAAAAAGAGGCCTAGCACCATAACTAATTCCATGTACAATGTATTTAAAACTGACTAAATTCAGCTTATTTAAAAGACTTATTTTAAATTCATAAATTACATCAGAAGCACTTTAATAAGATGGAGAGATATTTTAATTCTGCACTTGGGGTGCAGAAGAGAGATTAAAGCTTTCTCTAACCTTTTGCAGAAAGTCTGTCACACACCAAAGGACAATGACTCTGCACACTCAACTCCGTCTGCATGAGAAACTCTCCACCTCCAGGCATTCTCTTGCCATGCAAACAGGAAAAAAAAAGTCACACTTACCTCAGAAAGTAGATTTTTATCTGGAAAGTAAGGATGCTTCCATCACCAGGAAGGTATAAAACACAGGAAATGGATGAGCATTTGAAACTGATCTCCACTAGCAAAATACCTTATTCATTCAAGACTCAGAAATCCAAATGGGCATGCAAAATTTCCACTGTGGTTGTCCAGGTCAAAGGATCTGAGCTAACTGCAGAATATGGGCTTCCCATCTTGTTATAGAAATGGTTGTGTTTTTCATTCAGGTAGTCCAGGCAATTTCAGATTTTATGGGTTCCTTTTCCTCATTTTTCAATTGCTTTCTCATTTTACTGTCTCCTTCAGTTTGTTTTTCCTGTCTCTTTTCCTTTCCAATTTCCTTACTATCTCCCCTTTGTGTTTGCTTTCTGTGTTGGTTAGGTACATCTTCTTTACTTTACCTTCCACATTTACCAAAGAAATGAATGTTGCAGAAGAAAAGCTAAATGAATTCTTTGAACTAGTAATCACTGTAAAGGAGCTGAAGAAGTGTCTGTATTTTATGGTAAAGAATCTTGGATTTTTTTGGGGGTAAATCCATCAGTCCACAGCCTGCAAAAACATAAGCTGAATGCTCACAGCCATCAAAGAGGCAAAATGAATGTTAGGAAGTGCACAGAGAATTAAATAGGAAACATCTCTATAGGGAGTATTTAAAGCCAAGGTGTCCCTGTGCATCTAATTGTATGTGCAGCCTCCAATTCCAGCTGAAGAACTGGAACTGATCAGAGGTATGAAATAGCTTCCTTACAAGAAGAGATTAAAAATATACGAGTCTACATCCTGGAAAAACAGTTACTGAGGGCAGGTATGGTGCATGGGTATAAATCATGAATTACATGGAAAAGGCCATCAGTGAAAGTATGTTCACTGCTTCTTAAAATATAAAATGCAGAAACATAAATGAAGTGATTAAGTTCTGGAAGAAATGCTGTCACAAGCAATATCCCATGCTGGTACCTGCACAATACCAAACTGGTTTACTGTGAAATTTAATGCTGCAGAAGTTTGTTAAATTCATAAAAGTAATGTCTGTCAATCTCTGATAGGGGAACTCAGCAAACTACATATTACTTCAAGCATGAAACCAGAGAAGTAGAAGGTAGAGGAAAGGTGATATATTTGGTAAATATGATTGATTTTGTTCCTCTTTTTGGCTACTGTCAGAAGTAGGTATTAGTATAGATATTTTTTTTCCTAGCTCAAAATGCTTCTTATTCACTTTGGTATATTCCTTTTTTTTCCTTTTCTGCCTCTTTTTTCTTTCTATTTTATTTTTCTCTCTGTCAATGAGCCAGCCTCTCAACTTGCTGAAGGCGAACACAACTAGTCTTGCTATGCAGCAGTTTTGCTATATTAAAAAGCATTTTACATCTATCAAGGAAGTAGATAATATTCTACTCCTATAACTTGATTGCTTTTTAAAATAGAATTACAAAATCTCTAGCTGAAATAAAACAGTACATGCGAAATACTTGAGTAAAGCACTTGATGAAGTGAATAATGGAAAATTAATTGAAATCACTTTTGATACACAGAAACATTGTTACATTGATTAAAAGCTGTGTAGCAGATCATAAACAAAATGCGTTAAAAGTATTGAGTTAGGAAGCAATGCCTCACCTTAGATTAAGTCTTTCTTAGTGTCTTTCTTAATGATCTGGAAAAATGCAATAAACAGCCTGTAGATGACATTCAAGCCTGGAAAGACAATTAGAAGTAGAGTAAGGACAGAGGAAGGAAACAGAAGTAAAACCAGAACACAGTAAAGAAATCTATTTTAGAAGCAGGCAACTTAGAATATCTGTGAAGATCATAGAAGTTAGATTGTAAAACACTTGTAGAGAGGCAAATACGAACCCCCCAAAACTGTCTAAAAATACTCCATGGAGGGATCAGGGAATTGAATTTTGTTCAATATTCCAGAATTTTGGAGAAGAAGATTCTATGTTGCTCTAATCAATTATTCCAGCAGCTTGAAAAAACACCCATGTTAATTTAAGTGACAATGAAGAGAGTGAAGAATGCCCAGCAGAGTTGTCAACAGGTTCCTATACACTTGCAATATGTGTGCTTATGCAAAATAAAGCATGATAGTGAGAATTTCTTGTGCACAGCTGGTGAGATAGACATCATCTTCCTCTCCACAGAATGGGTGTTTCTTTTTTAACCTTAACTTCAAGGGAAAAACAGGTGCTTTGAAACACATGCAATTCATACTCACTTTGGTATATTTCCTCAAGGGGCAACCTGACAATCAGTAACAATAATGGAAAGCGCTGCAGAGAAGGAATTGGGGGTGTTGGTTAACAAGAAGCTCAGTATAACCCAGCAATGTGCACTCGCAGCCTAGAAAGCCAGCCGAATCCTGGACTGCATCAAAAGAAGGGCATCCCATGACCAGCAGGTCAAGGGAGGTGATTCTCCCCCTCTACTCCACTCTTGTGAGACCCCACCTGGAGTACTCCTGGAGTGTTCAGCTGTGGGGCCCCCAACATAAGAAGGACATGGACCTGTTGGAGTGAGTCCAGAGGAGGGCCACAAAGATGATTGGGGGCTGGAGCACCTCACCTATGAAGACAGGCTGAGAGAGTTGGGGTTGTTCAGCCTGGAGAAGAAAAAACCCTGGGGAGACCTTAGAGCAGCCTTCCAGTACCTAAAGGGGACCTGCAAGAAAGCCAGAGAGGGACTTTTTTTGCAAGGGCATGTAGTGATAGCACAAGGGTTAATGGCTTTGAACTGAAAGAGGGTAGGTTGAGATTAGATGTAAGGAAGAAGTTCATTACTGTGAGTGTGGTGAGGCACTGGGACAGGTTGCCCAGAGAGGTTGTGGCTGGCCCATCCCTGGAAGTGTTCAAGGCCAGGCTGGATGGGGCTTTGAGCAACCTGGTCTAGTGGACGGTGTCCCTGCTCATGGCAGGGGTGCAGGAAGTAAATAATCTTTAAGGTCCCTTCCAACCCCAACCATTCTATGATTCTATGATTCTATGAAATGGCCAGAACTAGATAGCTTTCTGATAAAGTCCCATTGAAGCAAAGGCTTCCAGCTACTTGTAGAGACTTGTGTCGTGCATAAGATCTGACAAGATTTGTACATTTTGACCTTAGCATGAATGGAAATAGCGCTGTCTGCCGTACATGGATTACCCTAGTGGGAACTGTATGTTAGGTACACATAATGAACTCTGCAGGTGGGGGAACGGTTAAGACAAACACTGAAAGGGAAGAACACCATCTCTTATCAGTGTAGAGCTGGTACAGACTTGACAGGTCAGTGATCCTGGTTTGCGTGTGCTCCAGAGACACTTTCTTCAGGGTACAGAACATTCTATTGCCTCAACAAGAAACTTTTTACTTTAGAGGACCTTGTAGCAAAGCAAGCAAGGAAGCTTACTTTAATAGAATAATGAATTGCATTATCATTCAAATAGATGTAACATCATGCCATATTTCAGTTACCTCATCTTCAGTTTTGCTTCCTGTCCTTTCCTCTATATGTCCCTTGTTTCTTCGGTGTTTGTTTGTTTTGCTGTTCCCTTGCCTTTCCTTGTTCTTCCACTTTTGGTCCTGCTTTACGTATTTTCTCATTTACCACCTTTCTCCCATCAAAGTAGATAAGGGGAACACTCAGCCCACCCCCTGCCCCAGTATCTGACAGCTAGTTGCTTGTCCTTTTAACCTGATAAACTTAGGAAATCCTGCCTACAGCATTTGTCATCTGGCTTTATGTCGTGGTTTAACCCCAGCCAGCAGCTAAGCGCCACTTCTTGCCTTCGAGGAGATAACTTCTGAATCCCTTCTGCTGAGAATGCCACATAGTTACAGATGCTTTCTCTTCATGATATCATCCTAAACCTTAAACATTATTTCATCTCTTTGGAATAGTCTGTGTAATATTCCCTGAGAAATCCAATGACTCAAGTGGTCTAATTAAAAAACAGGATTTATTAATAGATTTAATCAGATTCAAATAAGAGACAATTTGCATAATATATCATGTACAGTTCTTAGAGAAATTGAAGACAGAAAAAACCCAGACATGTTACATCATCATGTGATTTTAGACTCCTTTTCATCTTTTTGACCCTTTTGTCTAGCCAGTCAGTCAGAGAAATATTGTCCTTGCTTTCAAATAGCTAGCATATTATTTTGCTCTCCTCTGTCTCAAGTCTTGTAAAACCTTTGGGTTAGCAAGCTCATTTTTAAACACCAACAACATTTCCTGTTCAATCAGGGCCTATGTATTATCCAGTATTACCCTTTATGCCTCTCCCATTGCTTATTCTTAGCCTGGTAGTCTCTGCTAAAAAAAAAAAAAATGCCTGTTTTCTCATTTCACCTTCATATTTTAACACTGCAAGGAAGAATCCCTCTCTCCAATAGCATCTGCCCTTGATGCTGGCCTTAATGACCATGATTTTGCATGTTAATTGTCTTGGCAGGAGTTTACCACGTTTTGCATGTTAATTGTCTTGGCTTTTAAGGATGCAGAGTTTATGTAATTATTATAATTTATTCTTGGCTTTAATTCTCATCTGTCACATATGACTCATGAATGGATTAACTCTTCTGTCACATTTCTTCCTTTTTTTTCAGAGAGAGACAGAGAGAAGGAAAGACTTTAAAAGACATGAGCTGGGAACCAGAGAATATTTGATAAAGCCTGACCTCCTGGAAGAAGAAGAAAAGATGCATGAAATTACTTAACTGACCAGCTTTTAAGCTACAGTAGTGCTGATATTAGACTACCAAATAGATTTTGTAATTGTAGATTTTTGTGCTGATTTGCTGATGTTGATGACATTTAATCAAGGACATTTTCCTTTAAAATTCTTAAGCTAAATACAGAACTTTATTGAAATGTAAGTGCATTCAATATTTTGTTTCCAGTACAGAAACAAATGTCAGAATGCAGTGCTTTTCAGTGACCTCGCTGATCAAATAAAGTGAGCATTTTTTTCTGTAGTTTTTTCCAAATAATGTTAATAATCTATTGCAAACGTAGCATGCCTTATACATTAAAAACTTTGGGATGGAAAGGTGGCAGATAAATTTCCACAGTTAATGAAAACTGAGTTTTTATAAGTATCTGAGATTGTTGTGATAGTAACAATGCAGAAGGTTAAAAGAAATACCCTGATGAGATCTGCAGTAATTATAAATTGTATAAAAACAATATTAAAAAATAATGGCTACAGAACAAGCTGAAGAAAGAAAAATTAGTGTACTTTTTTTTTCTAGAATGTTGTTGACTGGAAAGAAATCCACATTCAGAGGACATTGTCTTCTCTCTCTCATTGTCACCTGAAAGAAAGAAACCCAAGATTCAATGACCACCCCCTTGTCCAATGTCACCACACTTCAGTTGCCACCAAAACTTCAAGAATTCCCACAGCCTTATTGAAAATGGAAACATCCAGGCTTATCTAAAGTCTTATATATCAAAACATTCAAGATTTTATATTTTAGAGAATGTATTTGAAGTGGTTCTCATCTAGAATGTTAGGAAAATATATGAATTACTTCAAAAAATCAATAACCTTAAGTGAATGCATATTGTAAATTGTGCAGTACATATTGTACTCTGTTAGCACAATTATTATCTTAGTGGAACATTTCCTTAAATAAAAGTTTAAAATATAGTAACCATCAAATGTATGATAGAAATGTGGGTAGATTTATGTGTATACATGTGGCAAAACATAACTGGTTTACTACACTTCAGAGTTAACATTTGTTTTTATTCTTTTCAATTACATGTACATGGCAATAATTTTATAATGCACATTCCAAATTTACTATCACAGCAGTCAAGTAGGACAGATGTTCCTCTGTGTTTTAGATGCCTTTGAAAAAGAGCCCAAATGAAGAGAATGCATAGGAAAGAATATCTGCAGATACTGCCAAGGTTAAAAACAGATCAAGACAGGCAGTTTTATTTAAAAATAAATAAATAAATCAATAAAATCTATACTCACTGGCATAAAATACATAGATTTAATAAATATGTCTGCCACAGTTGTATACCAGAAAGAGAGAGAGAGAGCGCAGAATAACCTGTTTTCTTGATCTTGACATCTGTTACAAGACAGGTTGTGTAAAGGCAGTACATGTTCATCTACTGAATTTATACTGCTCTTATGTGCTGGAGTTTTTAAATTTATCTAATAGACATCCCAAAGGAGATTTGATTTCCAGCCTGTTCCTCACAGATAATTGCAGCTACACAGTTGAATTCCTACACTCATACATAGAAATAGAAATGGACTCATTGTAAACCTGGGACAAAAAATACACAGATACTGTCTCTTGTCCAATTCTGTTCCTGCTGATGTTGCAGACAAAACTTTCATTGATTTTAAGGAAAGCAGGGTTTGGTCCTCAGTGTATAGTTCCCTTGCAAAAAAAATGATTCAGTAAAATTCCTCAAGAGGAATACTTCTTGACTGAAATTCACCAGCATGAACTGATCCTGTACAAGGTATAGGTATTATTTAAGCCAAGCCATCAAAGATTATTAAGCTTGGTTTTGTATAGAAAAACATTTCATTCCTTCTGTTTATTATGAAAAATCTGGTTTCAGTGATTTGAGTCTAGATCCTGATTTATTTACTTACATAGTAACTGCACTTCACTTTCTCCAGATTTTAAACTGTGTAAATATGATCACAGACTAGACCTATCTGTGTTTACCAGCTGGTCTTTGGCAAGTAAGAGACTCCGAGATGAATACTTTTTACCTCAAGCATGAAGGACTGGATAATAAAATTTTAATAATTTGAACATAGATAAAAAAATACTAAGCACAAATAGATATTACTGAACATGCAGCTTGAAAAGGATGCCATGGGTTCTAACACAAATAGGCATGTTATCTGGCCAGGAGACTGAACTACTTGCTGCTTAATGTATCTGATATAACACGTAGTACTGAATTACACTGCTGACAAAAACCTATGTTTTTTATCTAAACTGGACTACTTATATAAATACCCTGTTCAATACCATGTTGCATAGTTAATATGTAATAACTCCCTGTCAATAAAAATAGGTCAAATATTTATATAGGACAATTTTTCCTTGGTCTGAATCCCGCAACTGCCTTTTCTTGCAAAAAGTCATCATTCAGTGTTCTAATACTCCAAAGAAATAACTGAATTTATCAAGGCTTTTGTTTTTCTCCTTCTGTTTAAAGATAGACATCTCTCTTTCTCTCTGCCCTTCTATTTAATGTTTTTACAAACTTTTTCCACTGTGTTGATCTATTCTTTTCCTTCTTCCATTTTTTTTGGTTTGATTCTACAGCTATCTCTTCCCCTTTACTATATACTATCCTCTACAGCTTTATCACGTCTTTGTTTTCATTCTTTCCCACTTGTCCTGTTTTACAGTTTTGAAAATGGCCATTAATGAATATTAACAAGTACAGCAGAGCAGAACAGCCACATCAATTGTTATTTTCTTGATGATGCCCTCAGTTCTACAAAATTTTCTGTAACATAGTTAATTAAGAGCCCATAACCACTAGAAATTTTTCTCCATTCTTTCCACTGCTGCCTGAAAACAATCCAGAATTCTCAGAGGTTAATGGTTCCTACAGGAGCAATAGAGACAGTAGGATATTAGAAGACAATTTCGTTGGTTTTGCTTGTTGAGTTGTTTAGTTTGGGATTTTTTTTTCTTCCCTTTTTTTTTTTTCCAGTGGCTGCTATTTTACTTTGTGCTTCTCTATAAGTGGTTAAAACTAGATTGTGTACCTCAAAACAGAGACCAGTTCAAAAATAGATAGGAGGGGCAGTTGCAGAATTTTATGTAACAAGAGAAAGGAGCCAAGAGGGTAAGATTTGGAATGGACAACACAGTTTTAAGCTGAAGATAGATAGCTACAAAACACAAATTAAAAGAGCTAGATGGAGAGAAATGGGAAAGACAAAAATCTCCCTGAAGCGCTGGAATGTCTGTTCATGTAATGGATTACATTTGCCTAATGGCTTGGCTTGAGTTTTTCTTCTTCAGTTTTAAACACTACATCATTAATCAGTCTTTTAATATCACTCAATCTGAGCTCCAGATGGTCTTTCACCTTTCACTGCACACATTTCTTTATCTGAGAGGACTATGCCTCAAGTTCTCTAATAGTAATTAATTTAAACCTAAAATGATAGTAGAGAAAGCTCAAGGATGAGGCATGCTAGTAAGGCCTTTTAGAGTGACACAAGTTTTCATCTTTCAAACTGCAGCCTTTGGTTCTATTTTTGGGGAGAAACAAAGCACCACTTCTGCAGACATATTTATGACAATAACCAACTCAAGGCTCAGTGACAATGAAAATAAGTGTACAATGCAAGACCCAGGGGTAACACTTCTCAAGTTAGATGCCAGTGAGCAGGCATGTTCACACAGCAGATTGGAAGCAAGATAGCTGTCCTTACTCAGCTGCATCACTTCCAGTTCAACGCATCTGACGTTTCTATTACAGTATGTGATGCTGCACTGCACAGTGCTGACATATCCTAAGAGCCAGGAAACCTGAGTTTGGGTTGGTTAAAGAGCCATGCCTCTGCTGCAATAACAAATTTGCAAGAACACTAAGTGTTGCCTAATAAGCATCAGATAATTTTTATTCAGTGCATGGGGAGAAAGGAGCACATAAGGATAGTAGGAAACAAAAGCGACAAAGGGAGAAGTTGAAGACAGGGGGATGGCCAGCTCTGAGCTCCTGCACACTGCATATTGCTGATAGTCTACTACAACGTGGAAATCATCTAATTTCAATAGCTTTCTCCTATGCACAGGCCATTGTCATCAGACTAAGGGCTAAAGATATACTAAGTGCAGCCCTGACTACATTGTACACCACTGGGGCTGACATCCTGTCACATAACCAGTGGGACTGACAGTGTTAAGCCTTAACTGCAGAGTGGCTGATGGGATGCTGTCGCATTCCAAAATTGGAGTGACTCAGGTTCGTGGATTTCCTTTGTCAGAATTAAGGTGAAACAACACTGGGGAGTTCAAACAATTAACATTTATTCAGCCTAGCTAACCTTGCCCAAGTACAAATGAACTTATCAATATGAACCTTGCATCATGTCACTAAGCTGCTGTTTGAAAAGAGAAGGGAGGTGTAGAAAAAGAAGTGGAGAAAGGAACATGAAACTGTGTCAGAAGGGGAGTCTTCCTGTTGAGTCATGAGGTTCAGAGCAGACCCTCTTGCTTTCTGAACTCCTCAAAGAGGAGCCCAGGGGTGGCTAGATCCACTCTTAGTCTCAGACTTGGTCAACAGTATATGTTTAAAAGGATGAGGTGTAGGGACTGTGGAAAAGAAAGAAAAAGGGGGGAGGGGGAGAGAGAGAAAGAAAGAATGAAAGAAAAGGAAGGAAGGAAGGAAGGAAGGAAGGAAGGAAGGAAGGAAGGAAGGAAGGAAGGAAGGAAGGAAAGAAGGAAGGAAAGAAGGAAGGAAGGAAAGAAAGGGCTTCACCAGTCCTGGGTCCAGCATTGGTCCAGCCAGCATAGAGATCCAGTTCTGGAGGGCGCACACTGAGAACTCATTCTCCCTTCTTTTAGAGTGTGTCAGTCGTTGGTGTTGACATGTGACATGAGCAGTTCACGTTCCCAGGGTTCTCTGGAATCGGTCGGCGAGCTTTGGGGGGGTTCACTGAGGATTTGCCTCTCTTTCCCTGATGGCGACTGCTTAAAATAGAAGCACAGTCCCATCCTCCGGGGGGGCCCCTCCTCCAGGTGCATACGCTGTGCTCCTTCTCCTGGTCACTTAAGACAAATTGCGGCTTTGGAGAAGCACAGTCTGACCCTCCCTGGGACCCTCTCCTCCAGCCACATTGTCCTGTTCGCAAAACTCCAGCGTTTTTACAGAGGCTGTTTTCTCCATCAAAGTTCTTTAACGAATTTTTGAGACATTGACTATAATTTGTCAGACCATCACAGATGCTCAGGCTCAGAATGGACCTGGGATTCATGGAGGACACTCACTTCCAGGACTGTTGATCTGGCAGATTTAACCAGCCCTAGGTTTGCTATTAAGAAAATAATGTATTTTCACTGTACTGAGCAATTTTAAAATTTCTCTCCATCCTATGGCTCTATTTCCAGACTGACAAGTAGCTATTTTTTTAATCAAGCACCTTGAAAGGCTTGCTTCTGAACTTTATGTCTCTCAGTGAAAAAAGAACCAACAAATACAACAAACTGCAGGTTTCTTTCTCTAGGTATCTTGTTACTTTCCTTAGTTCTGAACCTTAGTGAGAGTTCCTCAGGATCTTTTTATATCCTATTTGAACTACAATTGTGAAGAGTCTATACTACTTGGAGGAGCTAAAAAAGCATATCCATTGTCCAGGGCACTGCAAAAAGTTTGACTCACTTACCAGCACACTAGTAATAGACATAAAGATGGAAAATGACACAGAAACAAAGAGCACAGAGGAAATAAAGAAAAATACCAAACAACTTACTTGAAGACTATTAACTTTTCTTATAGTAAACTGCAGCAAGAAACATAAACCATTCCAGTGAATTTTAATAGATCTTAACTATACGTGGCGCACCAGTTTTCAGGTAGTCATCTTTGAATTAATTACTTCACTTGCTATATTTAAAAATATCAGAAGAGACATCACAATAAAACTAATCAAAATGTCACACATGCTGGGCACTTCAAGGTTCAACTTCTTTTGCCTGATTGATACTTCTACTGTGATATCCAACAAATACGAAAATTCATTAAGTCAGAGGAGCTCCGTCTTTTGAAAGTGGAGTGATGGAAGTACCTGAAAGTATTCTTGACTGTCACATGGATCTTCAGCAATAACTGAGCTGAGTTCCCAGGCATTATCTTAAAATTCCATAAGAAGCTTAAATGTACCTCTAGCTACTCAAACATCTTTAATAACCTGTTTGTTATTTATTTTCTTCTCTTGATCTAAATGATTGAGTGACTAAGAAAATAGGAACAAATGTAAAAGAGACTATAATCCTGTTATGATTCTTTATGTGAAAGTAATGATTTTTTTCAAGATTTATAACCATTTTTACCAACATGTCTTCCCCTTGTTCATTTCTCTAATGTTACATTATAGGACTGGCAATGGGGTCCACAACTGAATCCAGTGCTTTTAGTGATAAAATATTATCAAAACATTATTCAGCTACGTCTATTATTTACTGAGATTTGATATGTACAGTAAGATTGAGGAGACTGTAAAGAACAGCCAGCGTAGGCTGAGAAAATGAAAAGAACATTTGAAAGAGAAGGAAGTGCCAGATGATCATTAGTAAAGTGTATTTTAATTGCTAAGCAGAAAGAGACATAAGAAAAGACACATTCCAAGTCAGTCATATCTTTGAGGAGAACAACTGAACCTCCTAGCTACACAAATGCTCAAAAGATTTTAAATTCAAAGGGAAGGTCTAAATAAAATTTAAATAAGAATATGTAAATTTGAACATTAGAACTAATCTCAAAGTAACTGGGTAAAACAGAATGGAAATACTAACAAAATAAAGGTGCTTTATTAACAACTACTTATCTCCCTGCTTAATGCTATTCTTGCTATTAGGTCCTTTCATTCTAGTCACAGATGCCTTTGCACACATCTGCACTCCTGCAAACACAGCATCCTGATCACTAGGAAGGGACTCACAACCCCAAAGCCTGGCTGTATTTGCTTCCTGATTTCCTCCAGCTGTCTTTCAGCTTCTGCTGTTCCTCAGGCTCTTTACTTGCAGAGACCTCAATCTTTATTCTACAGTCATCTGGTAGCTTCTCTGCTCAGAGTCAACTCAGTTGTTCCCAGATCACTCCTCCATGCACAGGGATCCACCCGAATCAGTCATGGCTTTTTGCAGGAAGAGGACATCATAATAACTTGCAAGCAGACAATAAAACCCTCTAAATGATCAGGTAGTACCATCATAACCTTAACAGCACAGAAAACTTGGGTTAAAGAGCTTATACCTGTACATGAATAGCTACCAATGCTGTTCCCCCCTATGTCCTGTTACGCTAGATGCTGTCTGCCAATTTTTTTTCAGATTCTGGTTTGCTTTTCTTTTATAAGTGGCAGAGATAAATTTTGTATAACTTTTGTTTAAAAAGCCTTTTAAAATTAACTTATTTTGTTTGTTTTCTGTTTTCAGTATTCCTCAACACCAAGAGAGATGGGGTCTATATAATCTACACCGTGACAACTCTCCGTCCTACAGTAGCAAATCATGGAATGGCAGCTATAATTCAAAACTGATGAATAGGGTCAATATAAGGTTTTCAACCATCTTCGTTTTTTTCAGGTCCTTAGCATACAAGGATATTTTAGTCTTACCCAAGTATACATATTATGAGATCCACTAGCCCATGAGAATGTTTCCTGCTTTTTTTTTACTGTTTTAATGCTAAAATTTGCTTGAGTTCACCATTTAAAAAAATATTAGAGACCTCCCCAGACACACTTTTTTCATAAGTCCAAATTCTGCCCCAATCATGTAAACTTTACTCCAGCTTCTATTTTTGCAGCAGTAAGCAGGATCTGTTTATTTTCTCAAAATCCTTTTACACTGAAAAGTCTATCTACATTTGTCCTTTATTGTTTTAGTCTTTTTTATAGAAGAGAGCAAAATCATTGAGTATTTCTTATGGCTTTCAGTACAAAAATGAACTGAAATGTGAAAGAGGTAGCATGTCGTAAATTATCTGTGTATAGTGACTTTGATTTCTGTGTTAATCTTGGAATCTCTGACTGGTGATATATGAGGATTTCTCCTTGATGTCATCTTCTGTAATGAAAATTAACAGAACCCTTGTGGCTGCAAGTGTCACAGACCTTTTTTACACCTGCTTTTGTCTGATACCTGCTGTAAGTCAAAGACAACTGATAAATCATGGTACTGATAAAAAATCTGAAAAATGAATTGACAAGATTAAGAAAGCTTTGTGCTGCCCATTTGTTCATTTGCAAGCACGAGTTGTTCACTGGTAGAACTAACTGCAGTGAGCAGATGTTAACAACACAAGCAGGCTGCATGGCTGCATAAGACTGAGTAGCTCAACCCACCTGAGTTTTGCAGCAGAGTTTTCCCTCTCCAATCTGTGAATAAAAGCCATCTTTGTTTCCTGACCCAAACCATTTCTGCCAGTTGTACAAAGTGTTAACAAGAGGCCACACACCATTTAAATTCTACTTAAACTCAATTTTGAGGACAAGTGGCATGTTGACCACCAAATGGCTCTTAACCAGAGATGATTTTTTTCATCTGATATGACATATATCTTTAACAGTGATCAGGGGACAGTGAACTTCCAGTACAACTGATATTACTGAGAGAGCAAGTAATATTATCTGCAGAAAGTACATGTTTTATTGTGCTGGAAGTTCTTTATTTTCAATCAGTAGTATTTCCAGTGACATAAAGGAAATGTATTATACATTCATAAATATGCAAAGCAACCATGTAAAGAATATTAAGTAGGCTTTCCAAAGAAGCCAAAGGGATTTAGATGCTAAATTCCCACTGAAATTGAATGAATGAAAGAACCTAATTAATTTACACTTTTTGAAAATTCCAGATCAAGTAAAGCATTTCAGATACAAATATTAACTGGAAATGCTTTGTTTTATATTGATTTATTTTGCAAATAAAAAAGTTTTGAAATAATTGTGATAACATAGCAATATAATTATGCATATGATTAAAAATTAAGTAGAACAGGGTTATAGACAGACTTTGTCATATTTAAGATTTGTTTTAGGTTAATATTTTTCATTAAAACTTCACTATAATTTAAGGCTATTATAATGTAGTAATTTATTTCTGTGGCTGTTGTGACTTTTAATAGGCACAACACAGCAGGGCACAGGCAATCCAGAAGGCTCCTGGAACGTGTTGATGATAACTTCCTTCTCCAAGTGATGGAAGATCTAAAGAGGAGAGGCGTATGCTGGACCATGTTCTCACCAACAGGGAGGGGCTGGTGGGGAATGTGAAGCTGAAGAGCAGCCTTGGCTGCAGTGACCATGAAATGGTGGAGATCAAGACCCTTTGGGCAGTGAGGAGGGTGCACAGCAAGCTCGCTACCCTGGACATCAGGAAAGCAGACTTTGGATTCTCCAGGGATCTGCTTGGTAGAATACCATGGGATAAGGACCTGGAGGGAAGAGAGGCCCAAGAAAGATGGTTAATATTCAAGGATCACTTCCTCCAAGCTCAGGAGTGATGATGCATCCCAACAAAGAGAAAGTCAGACAAAAATCCTAGGAGGCCTGCATGGATAAACAAGGAGGTCCTGGACAAACTTAAACATGAAAAGGAAGTCTACGAAGGGTGTAAGCAACGTCATGTAGCCTGCAAAGAATACAGAGAAATTGTCCAAGCAGCAAGGATCAGTATAGGAGACATAAAGTCCTGATACAATTCAATCTGGCCAGGAATGTCAAGGTCAACAAGAAAAGCTTCTATAGTATGTCGGTCTAAAAGGAAGACTAGGGAAGACGTGGGCCCTCTCTGGAAGGAAATGGGAGACCTGGTTACCCAGGACATGGAGAAGGCTGAGGTACTCAATGACTTTTTTGCCTCAGTCTTCACCGGCAAGTGCTCCAGCCACACCACCCAAATTGCAAAAGGCAAAGACACAGACTGGGAGAATGAAGAACCAGACACTGTAAAGGATCAGGTTTGAGACCATGTAAGAAACCTTAATATGCACAAGTCCATGGGACCTGATGAGATGCATCTGTGGGTACCGAGGGAACCGGTGGATGAAGTGGCTAAGCCAATATCCATCATGTTTGAGAAGTTGTGGTAGTCTGGGGATGTTCCCACTGGCTGGCAAAGGGGAAACATAACCCCAATTTTTAGAAAGAGAAAAAAGAAAGACCCGGGGAAGCATAAGCTGGTCAGTCTCACTTCTGTGCCTAGCAAGATCATGCAGTGGATGCTCCTGGAAGCTATGCTCAGGCACATGGAAAATAAGGAGGTGACCAGCAACAGCCAACATAGCTTCACTAAGGGCAAATCATGCCTGACAAATGTGGTGGCCTTCTATGATGGGGTTACAGCATTGGTGGACAAGGGAAGAGCAACGGACATCATCTACCTGGACTTGCGCAAAGCATTTGACACTGTCCCGCATGACATCCTTGTGCCTAAATTGGAGACACATGGACTCAGTGGGTAAGAAATTAGCTGGATGGTCACACTCAAAGACTTGCAGTCAATGGCTTGATGTCGGAGAGCAGTGAGGAGTGGCGTTGCTCAGGGATGATATTGGGACCGGCACTGTTTAACATCTTTGTCGGCAACATGGAGAGTGGGATTGAGTGCACCCTCAGCAAGTTTGCTGACAACACCAAGCTGTGCGGTGTGGCCAACATGCTGGAGGGAAAGGATTCCATCCACAGGGACCTTGACAGGCTTGAGAGGTGGACTGTTGCATCTCTCATGAAGTTCAACAAGGCCAAGCGCAAGGTCCCACACCCAGGTCACGGCAATCCCAAGCAGAAATACAGGCTGGGCAATGAGTGGATTGAGAACAGCCCTGCAGAGAAGGACTTGACTGTGTTGGTTGACGAGAAGCTCAACATGACCCAGCAATGTGCACTCGCAGCCTAGAAAGCCAACCGAATCCTGGGCTGCATCAAAAGAAGGGCATCCCATGACCAGCAGGTCAAGGGAGGTGATTCTCCCCCTCTACTCCACTCTTGTGAGACCCCACCTGGAGTACTCCTGGAGTGTTCAGCTGTGGGAGCTCCAGTCCTGTTGGAGTGAGTCCAGAGGAGGGCCACAAAGATGATTGGGGGCTGGAGCACCTCACCTATGAAGACAGGCTGAGAGAGTTGGGGTTGTTCAGCCTGGAGAAGAAAAAACCCTGGGGAGACCTTAGAGCAGCCTTCCAGTACCTAAAGGGGACCTGCAAGAAAGCCAGAGAGGGACTTTTTTTGCAAGGGCATGTAGTGATAGCACAAGAGTTAATGGCTTTGAACTGAAAGAGGGTAGGTTGAGATTAGATGTAAGGCAGAAGTTCATTACTGTGAGTGTGGTGAGGCACTGGGACAGGTTGCCCAGAGAGGTTGTGGCTGGCCCATCCCCGGAAGTGTTCAAGGCCAGGCTGGATGGGGCTTTGAGCAACCTGGTCTAGTGGACGGTGTCCCTGCTCATGGCAGGGGTGCAGGAAGTAGATGATCTTTAAGGTCCCTTCCAACCCCAACCATTCTATGATTCTTTGATCTATATATCATGCTCTTCAGAAAAAAAATGAAGTCTGGTAAAACACTCAATTTATCATCATTCTAATCCCTCCATTTTATAATTTACTTGAAGTTTATGGGCTACCTTTTAGAAAGTCAAGCTATATTTCCCTGGAATTGATTTGCTAGCTGCCCCACATAAACTCCAATGCTCATTACTCAGCAGAAAGTTTATTTTAACATCATCTGAGCAAAACAAAAGTATTAAGAAAACTCATGCAAAACTCAGCTCATAAGGAAGTACAGGATTTTGGAGGCAGTAATACCAGCTGTCAGGTCGTGTATGCTACTTTATTAAACAAAGATTTTTGTGGCCTAATTTGATTTTTTCTTACCAATTTGAGCTTGCCCTGTGCACGGATCACTGTGTCTCAAATACACTTGAACAAATTAATAAATTAATGGAAAATACATAAACCTTTGAAGAAAATAGTAAAACCACTTTGATTTTAAAGAATGTTAAAGCACTTAAATATTCAGAAAAGTAGTTTCCACTAATTTTAATCTTTATAAAACACATTAATTGATAATAGTTAGGAACTACTTGAACAGTATTTCTAACTATACACTCTGATACTTAACGTTCTCTTTACTAGGCCATGCCATGGCCAAGACAGCTATGGCATGTATTGGAGATAACTGAGTGTAGTAACTGCCAGATTGTATGATATGAACACCACCATCTGCACCCTATGAAGGGTACTGCTATTAGAAAATGTCCTTATGTAAGTAAGTATATATTTAAAAAAAAAGGTATAATTTCAAATTTTTTTTAATGGAAAAAATAATTTATGCTAAAAAGATCATATCTAATTCTTTAAAATTGAAAGCTTACATGGAATGTCTGTTCACTCAATGATGACATTGAGATGTCATTCACTGATGACTGAAGAAAAGACAGAGAATGATTTTGCTGGTAGTATTAAAGCTGCTCTAAATGTGCTTTTTCCAGCCATGAAAATTTGAAGACTTTGTACAAGCTGACAGGTGTTTATAAATGCCATATGGGAGGTGAAAGAGTTTGATCATGCTCAGAAAGAATGAATCTGAAGACAGTTGGAAGAGTTTTTCTACAAAGCATGACAAGTTTGCTTAATTAAGAGCTCAGTGGTTAAATTTCTCTTGCATCATCTATTGGTGTATGTTACCAAGAATACACCAGAAAATTACACATATTCAGCTCCATGTTCTTAAATTCTATCATTTATATCAACAAGAGTGACCAACTACCCCATCCCAATTTTTCAGCATTCTGAAAATATATCCCTTCAGAATCAATTCTGCCTGTGACTTGGCCAATCTTACCAATCCCTATATTGCTTCTTAGTTGCTTCCTCCCATCCTTTGCCAATAGTACACTGAGTGGGCTTGATTTTTGCATTGGTTACCTTACCAGGGAAAATAGTAATTGCTAAATAAATGTCCATTAAGTTACTACAAGGCTCAAATTTGTGTATTTTTAGAGACTTTGAGTACTGCAAGTAACACAGAAATTTCCTTGTACAAATATATAAATGTTTAAAGCAAAACATTAACAGAGCAAGATATAGGCAATGATGTTACTTCAGGATCAAGTAAAGGTGTAAATCAAAACTAACAAATGCTGATGTTAAAATTAAAAAGATATATCTCAACAAAAGTCATAGATTCTTTCTGAAGTCTCCCCTTCTTTCCTTTGTTCACTGTGGTTTATGTTAATGAGATTCCTTTCTCAGCTGTCATCGGCAATATGGACTTACTAGACCTCAGCTGCTAGACAGTAGTAACTCAGAACAGCAGTAAGCTGCCTGCTGTTACTCATTTGTCTGCAACTCCTACATCTCCATTCCCCTAGATGTTTTGATCTTATGGGCCTGATCCACCACTGTTGTCATTAACTATTTGAAAAAATAGAACTATAGACACTGCTGTAAAGAAGTATTTCAGTGCTAAAGTTTTCTCCATTTGGCTGACTTTAGCTGGAATTTAGATTTAGAGAACCTAAACTGTGGTTTTTTTCACCTGTGTGATCCAATACCCTGGTAACAGTTCTGCAACAGTAACAAGCAAAGATAAAACGCTGGTATGAGTTGGCACAGTGCCTTTGCTCATTGGAAAGAAGAATCACCTTAGTCTTTTCTTCCTTTCTAAAGCTGTTAAGGATAGACATTGATCCTCCAAGACGGTTGCTAAATCAGGAGCAACTTCACAGCAAAAACCTCTATTGCAAACTCAAGGGGACAGCCACCTTGTGGGGGGAAAGGAGCTAGGGAGGACAAGGTCTCAAAACAGGCTTCATCCTGTATTAATGAGATCCCTCTCTGAACTTCACAGTCAGGAACACAACCATTGTGTTATCAAATGCTTTACCTAATTGCCGTGAACATTGCTTCTTTGTAGAAAGTTCATTGATATAATATTATGCCTGGCAGGTACCTGTCAGGATCTTTAAACAACCTAAAGCAATGCTATTTCACTCTAGCTTTCTTCTCAGGAAACTGAGTTGGAAGTCTTGACAGCAGAAGCAAATTATTTGCCTTTATTCTACAGAATTTTCAGAAAACTTTGTGTGAGCTTGGAAAAGGTTAGACATTGTTAAAAATTACTCTGAAATACAGGAGTCAGCTGGTTTATAGTTAGATTTATTCACACTCCTTTGGTCTAGGACAGTATGTTAGAGAATTTTTTTCCTACATTATCTTGCTGTATGTCTTGTCAGAAATTGTGAATATAATCCCACTTGCACTGTGTAAACAGAGTGCAATTCTGATATCATTGGAGTTATAGAGTGAAGAGATTAGTAAGAAATGAGATTCAGGTCCATGTACAGCTACATTTACTTTGAACTGAGAGTTAATTTTTAATATCTCCTGCTTGACAGTAAATTTGTTAATAACCTGAGTGAGGCATTCAGACACCCTCTGTATTTCTCCAAGCCTTCAGCTTCTAGTCCAGAGGGTCATGGATCTTCCGTGGATCTTTGTCTTAAATGCAATCTCTGTGCAAACATCTGATACTGCAGGGTATCTTTAAGTAGGAGTATAGGTGGCTGACTATATTTAGATAATTGAACTGAGCTATCCATATTAAAGAAGAATTGGAGCTGCTGAAGGTAAATGCCAAAAGACAAAAGTTAGATTTTTAATGGGGATAAACAACTGTACATTTTAAAAGCTTGTGCTTTCTCTCCAAAAGAATTTCTATCCTGCTGTTAATCTTCATTTGACTTCCACCTGTCATATGAGATAGTATTTGAATATAATAGCAAATCACCTAGTTTGACTAGAAAGCCTGTAAAGTATGCAGAACAGCTGATCTTTCAACATTGTCCTTAAAAAAAAAAAAAAAGACATGTGAGTCAATATTAAAAATAGACAAATATCACTTGCTTCATCATTCTGCTCAGTGTGGTTTCAAGTGTTTTCACAAGATGATATTAGTGAAACACTAACCTGATTGCAACAATGGCAGAAGTTTAAAGATTTCGGTGCCTAGAGTCAGCTAAGCATTTAAACTTATCCATACTCTTTTATCAGCCATTTCAAGCTGAAACCTTCTGGAAAATCTCAAGGGTGGGGGCGGAGGGGGAAGGAAAAAAATAAAAGTACAGTTCCATGATATTTCTATAATTTTCTTATTTTTTCTTAGCTGTATATTTTGCAGAATCAAATTACTTGCTTTGCTTTTTCTGTACTCCAGCATATGTTATAGGCAAAACTGGGATGTGAAGACCCTAGTAAAACCAAACATGAAAAATAAGATTTATAGTGGTAGAAAGAGAGGCATCAATAACATAAATGAATATCTGAACACTACTCAACATATTTAATCTCTTCCCAGGCATCCCAGCCACCATCCTGAGAGCTACCAATATCTTTGCATGCACTGGATTTTATAACATTTATTCAGAAGAGCTGGTTTTCTTCTCATTTTATCTCACTGCAATTTCACTGATTTCACTAAGAATACCGGCAGACACCAATTAAGTGAGACCAGAGGTGAGTTATATCCTTTTTTCTCTAAAAGAAATTGCTGCCATTCAACATAATGTGCATATTGGGGGTTTCCCTTGTTAAGAATCTAGTTCCAGATTAAAATAAGGCAGAAAATTACAGTAGTTGAGGTCACTTTGTTATTGTTATAATATTGCTAACTCTAAATTTTGAAATATCATAGCTGCTATCACTCCAAAATTATAAGATCATTTAAAGGCGGGGGGGGGGGGGGGGGGGGGCGGAATTAAACTAATTAGTTAAGGTAATTTTTCTTAAGTATCTGATTTCAAAGCTTTTGGGCCATGTTTTCAAGGTTCCACCAGTAAGCCTGAGAGACATTTCTTATAACAGAGCTGAAGAAAAGTATTGGAGTATCTATGAGAAACTCATGAAGCTTTGTACCTCAATAATTGTGTTCAATAAGAAAATACTTTATTGTGTTTTTAGCTTTTTCATAGATAGTTCATAAACTCTGCCTTGACTTCTGAATTGTTGGATGGTCCTTGCACAGTAGGTCTAGAATAAAGCCCCTGCTCAGGGACAACTAAAAGATTTAATGGGAATCAGGGAGAGGGAGGATCAAAGGATGTCTTGCTAGACATATTATTGCCTTCTCACCCACTCTTTCTCTTGTGCAATGACAGCTATCTATATTAGCAGAAGACCAGGCTACTATAACTCTGGGAAGCAGCTGTGGAGCCTTAAGGCTTGGTCACACATCCCCCTCTGACTGCAGCTGTGCAGGCAAAAAAATACTCTTTTGTTCCAGCCTGCCTCCAGTTGCCTGTATTGCCTTCTTGCCAGCTGATCTGTTTGTGTGAACACTCCCTAATCACTTTCAGTCCCAAAGAAATCACCTAATAAAGACCAACATTTTAAACTTCCTGGCTTCATTTGAACTGAAGCTTAGCAGGGAAGGTTCAGATGAGTTGCCAATTTCCAGTGGCCGTAACCTATGCATAAAGGGACAGTGACAAAGAGCTGGACTTGTGCAAAGCAATTGACACTGTCTCACATGAAATCTTTCTCTCTAACTTGGAAAGACATGAATTTGACGGATGTACCACCGGGTGGATAAGAAATTGGCTGGATGTGTGCACTCAAAGATTTGCAGTCAATGGCTTGATATCCAAGTGGAGAGCAGTGACAAGTGGCGTTCCACAGGGATCAGTGTTGGGCCTGGCATTGTTTAAAATCTTTGCTGGTGACAAGGACAGTGGGATTGAGTGCACCCTCAGCAAGTTTGCTGACAACACCAAGCTGTGTGGTGTGGCCAACACGCTGGAGGGAAGGGATGCCATCCAGAGAGACCTTGAGAGGCTTGAGAGGTGGACCATGGTGTATCTCATGAAGTTCAACAAGGCCAAGTGCAAGGTCCCACACCCAGGTCACGGCAATCCCAAGCAGAAATACAGGCTGGGCAATGAATGGATTGAGAACAGCCCTGCAGAGAAGGACTTGACGGTGTTGGTTGACAAGAAGCTCAACATGACCCAGCAATGTGCACTCGCAGCCTAGAAAGCCAACCGAATCCTGGGCTGCATCAAAAGAAGGGCATCCCATGACCAGCAGGTCAAGGGAGGTGATTCTCCCCCTCTACTCCACTCTTGTGAGACCCCACCTGGAGTACTCCTGGAGTGTTCAGCTGTGGGAGCCCCAGTCCTGTTGGAGTGAGTCCAGAGGAGGGCCACAAAGATGACTGGGGGCTGGAGCACCTCGCCTATGAAGACAGGCTGAGAGAGTTGGGGTTGTTCAGCCTGGAGAAGAGAAGGCTGCAGGGACACCTTAGAGCAGCTTTCCAGTACCTAAAAGGGGCTTACAAGAAAGCCAAAAAGGGACTTTTTACAAGGGCATGTAGTGATAGGAAAAAGGGTTAATATCTTTGAACTGAAAGAGGGTAGATTTAGATTAGGTATAAGGAAGAAATCCTTCACTATGAGGCACTGGAACAGGTTGCCCAGAGAGGTTGTGGCTGGCCCATCCCTGGAAGTGTTCAAGGCCAGGTTGGATGGGGCTTTGAGCAACCTGGTCTAGTGGACGGTGTCCCTGCCCATGGCAAGGGTGCAGGAAGTAGATGATCTTTAAGGTCCTTCCAACCCAAACCATTCTACAATTCTATGGTAGGGGAGTGAGAACAGAAAGTTCTGCAGGCAGGGTAAAATGATGTGTCAACAGGCCTTGCTAAACAGGCATTTCTCCATCTCTTTGAAGTTTGCTTCACCACCAAGGCTAAGAGCCTGTCTCTGTTACTTCATTTATGTCTTGTGATTCACCACGAATAAATTAATGCAGAAAAAAGTAGTATTTTCAGATGTTTTTAATTAAAGACTAGACAAACAAGTATTTACATCTATCCTTGTTTCTAATATGGCAATATCTGGATCTGATGTCATTCATCCTATGGGATTTTTCATCTGCTTTCATGGGAACTTTCTGTGGCTGGGTTTTAGTGAAGTCTTAACTTGTTCTTTCCAAACATATAAGTATTCAATGTTTAAATACTTTGCAAACATAAGCCCCTTAACTTTTGTGAGATTGCAGATAGAAAGTAAGATTTTTTATCTGAAGACATAAATTCCATTATTATGAATATATAAAAATATCTTTATTTCAAAATGTAATGGTAAGAATGTTTTTTGAAATTAAATACCGGGAATAAAATAGTCCCAGTCCTTCAAAACCGAAATAATCCACTTAGCACCAGCAATTTATTAAAGTGGGATGGGTTTGAAAGTAATTAGTATTCTTCAGACTCATATGTGAATTCAGTTCCTTTATGCTTGTACCTTTGATTTGAAATGAATTCAGCAGTGAAGAGTCCTTGTCATTCATGAATAGCAGTTAGTACTATACTTTGCCCTTTCGCCCCAAAAAAGCCAATAATCTATTACATTTCTGTTTAGGAAGGTATAAAGGATTTATTCTGACTATTTTATGAGTCAGTTGCCTCCAACTAATTTCTATAGACATTGGATTCTCTCACAGGACCAATGCACAGACAATCAATAATTAACTTTGTCAGGTGGCTAGCAGCCAGAACCAATTATGCTGCAATGCAGGCATCTTCAGCCTCTGATAAATAAAAAGGAAAGTTGCTATAATAATGGAAAGCTGAAAAAGTAAACAGAAGAATTCTTTACTAACATGATAAACAACCTATTCCCCGTTCAACTCACTTTCACCTTCAGCAGTTTTTGTCTTGCTGATTGCAGATAATCAATACTCTGAAGTAAGATAAACAGGGCTGAAATGCCTACAGTCTGTCTGATCTGGTTTTCTGTAACACTGATTTTGTCATTAATTCCTTCCCTCCCCCCACCTTTTCTTTACCCTTCATTACCATTGCATGCATCAGCAGTGGCACAGGCATTCTCTCTGATGTTAAGGTTAAAATTCCCGACAACTGGCAAAACAAAATTAATTACTTTTGGCTACAGGGTCTAACCCTACCCATGTCACTAATCACTCTGCTACAGACAAAACAACAAGGATCAACAGGGCTCATTACAGATTCTCTATTGCAATTAAAATCATTCGTGTACTAGAGGCGTACTCTTGCCTGCCTGACTCATATGGCATGACTGTCATCTGAGTTGTCATGTGGGTTGCACCAAAGACTCGAGACATTAAAAGTATGAGCTTCCACAGCTCAAGTAAATAAGACTTTATCCTATAGTTACTTTAGTTTATTGATTCTTGTACTGGCTGATGAGATCTTTGCTGAAGATATTAACATATGCACTCGCACTCACTGTAGCAGCCATATTTCCGTAGATGATGTTAGATATGTGAGAGATGCAATTAATATGTGGCCCCATTTAATCAGTTATATAAGAAGGCTGATACAGCTGGACCCAGAGGACCATATTAACAGAGAGCTGTCTTCTGCTGCAGGAGGGCACTTTCTGTGTATCCGTGTGTGTGATTCTGCCTAGCACAAATCCCAAGAGCCACAACCATGCTACAGCTGCTACTCAGGTGCCTGTGTTTTCTCTTGAGAGGAATCAGTCCCCATCCTCACAGAGCTGTCATGATCTGGCTCATCTCAGGCAACCATGGCTGGACTGAGCTCATTTGCTTATATTTTCTGTTTGTTGATCTGTCCTTTGATATTTAAGGCTGAAATTATCACCACGCTTGTAAATTATAAATGCTTAGACTCTTTCTTGCCACAGTATGTTATCCTAAGAAGTGAGGTGTGTCTGTCGCTGAGAGACTAAATACAAAATCTTAACTTCAGACTAAACCAGACTGTGTAAATTGTGCTTCTTTCTTGATTGACATAGCTGGACAACAAGAGGTTTACTTTGGTTCTCAGGCTTCATGGATGTTGTTCCTTTTCAAACATGGAGTGCTTTCCACAGTATCCACTCTAAAGTTACATGGCTTCTAACTTAAATGGGTTCCACAGGCTAGAAAAAACAGCATTATTTCACAATGCTTCTTGAAAGGAACATATAAACAGCTGAAGTTTAGGGAATTCATCCATACATAAAGCATGAAGAATCCATCGTGTATGTATTTGGTCTGGCTGAGATGGAGTTAACTTCCCCCATAGAAGCCCTCATAGTGCTGTGCTTTGTATTGGTAGCTAGAAAGGTGTTGATAACACAACAGTGTTTTGGCTACTGCTGAGCAGTGCTCCCACAGCATCAAGGCTGTCTCTCTAACGTTGCCCCCTATCCAGTAGGCTGGTGATGGGCAAGATCTTGGGAGGGGACATAGCCAGGACAGCTGACCCAAAGTGACTGAAGGGATATTCTGTACCACATGACAACTGCTCAGCAATAAAAGCTGAGAGAAAGAAGGAGGGGATGGGGCATTTGCCATTGCATTTGTCTTCTGGAGCAACTGCTATGCGTGCTGAAAGCCCTACTTCCCAGGAAGAGGTTGGACATTGCCTGCTGATGGGAAGTAGAGAATAAATCTTTGTTTTCCTTTGCTTCCACACACAGCCTTTGCTTTTGCTTTATTAAACTGCCCTTATCTTGACCCACAAGTTTTTTTCATCTTATTTTCTGTCCTCCTGTCCTGCTGAGGAGGGGTATGATAGAATGGCTTGGTGGGCACGTGGTATCCAGCAAAGGTGAACCCACCACAGTGTACAAGCAGGGAAGTCCAGGGGTAAAAAAATCACATGCACTTTCATCCACTCAGCCGTATCATTTTCTTCCCCCTCCACTTTTGTCTCTGTTTTTGTCATTCCCATTTCTAAAGTGTGTCAGGATGTAAACTTGTCATATTTTATTTCCTATGATGCACAACTAATTGTATTTTCAGATCTCTTATTATTTCTTGCTATCTCTTAAAGGCAACAGGCCAGATTATCAGTGGTGTAAATGAACCTTGTAAGACTGAAGCACATTTGTTACCCCACCCAAGGGACTGCCTAACTGAATCTCAGTTTTGGAAGCATCATTCCAGGCAGCATTTATAAATTAATTCTTCAACAATGACTGATAGTTTTGCAGGAGTCAAAAGTGGTGTTTTATATACAACAATGAACAGTACCTTTAAAATTGAAACTTTAGAAGTTTTTTGGTTTGTTGTCCAGATTCATTGATAGTCTAGATGATTTTCCAGTCTTCTAACTCAATTTTTGTTTTACTTTCTTCCCTACTATTACTTTCTGAAAACACTCCACCTATTCTAGTTTTCTGGTGAGCACAAATCCATCATAGTCTGTGTGCTTACTTCATTTCATTTGTCTTTCAAAGTGGTTTATTTATGAGTGTAGGCTGTTCTAGTTGTAGGCTGATTAATATTAATCTTGTCATCTGCTGCATTATTGTATAGTCAAATGACAGCAATATTCATTCTGACTTTATGTTTTGGATATAGGCGTTCATTACTTCACACATTTTTCTCCCCTTATCTCCTTCCATATGTTAAAATTCAAACATGCACCCATAAAAACAACAACAACAACAAAAAAAGAAACAAAGATTATCTGATGATGATGCAAATAGCAAAAGCATTAATGAGGAAAATTTGTCTAAGTTTTACAATTCAAAAAATAGCAAAAATTTAAACAGCATAGATTTAGGTACACCAGGGAGTTTATGTCTTCAGATAACAAATAACAGGACTCAATGGGTCATGATGGAAAATTAAAGAGAAATGATCACAGAAAGATTCAAGTACACAGAAACCCAAAATTTCACAGTGTTGAACCTATCAGCCAATGCAGTTTTAAACATGGCTGTCCTTGCTTAGTATTAGTATGTGTTTCTACCAAACATGAGAAACTATGTGTAATCTAAAGGAAAAGAAGAATTGAATATCCAGCACTTTAGTGTAGATAAGACTCCAACTTTGGCATAGACTTCACCAAAACCTTTCGCTAGACCTCGGGCTTCACAGGATGACAAAGCCAAACACCAGCAAGGGTATTGCCTTTTTCAGTACTGAGCAAAGTCAATACACCACTTTGACTCTCATGAGCTGACATAGCTCTGCTCTACTGAGAAGGCAACCCTGACTATATTACTGTGGGTAAATATAACAGTATACAATTTCAGGTGAGATTGTGATCTTGTGTGCATGCTCAAAGGAGAGGAAATGTTTCTCTGTTCCCTGGCAAGCAATGGGCAGCAGCCCATTGCAGTGTTTCATGTATTATTTTGCTCATGGCCTGTAGATCCTACACCACTAATTAACCCGATAAGAGGGACAAAAATAACAGATCAAAGAAAAAGCAGACAAGCAATTTTTGTCACACCCTGTATGCAGACAAGTGACTCATTCTGAGGTAAGTCTGTTTTCCTCATCCTGATGTGAATTAAGGTTGTGAAAGACTTCAGGAGTGACAAACATTCTCAGACCAGAGATTCAAATGCTTAGGTAACTGTGGCACTGCATGCATCCTCATAAACATAAAGAATTATTGCAAGATCAGGCAGAATAAATCCTGTACAGCAGCTCTCAGTGAAATTCTTACTGTATATTCCAGTTAAGAGTACAGTGTACAACAATATGTTTTAATGGTCAAATAAATACCAAAACTACTTACATATTCTTGAGAGCTATTTACCTTATGCCGGTACACACTCATAATGCACTCTTGTAATAGGTCTGTTCTAAAATGAGCTTCTAATATACATAGAACTCTTTCAAGTTATGCATAACTATTTTTTGGTTGTGTGTTGAAAAATAATGGTCACTGCATGATACTGCCCTGAAAGAAGATGAAACAGTGTTCTGTATTTGGGAGAAAATTAAAAATAGAACAAAACAAAACAAACAAAGGAATCTGAAGTCATGGAACTAGACTATAGAAAATACACACTCACAGTACCTCTGTAAAGTTTCTCTGATACACATCTTTTTATCTGTTTCATTGTCACAGTAAAAATTTAAGTCCTGCCCCACACAAATTTAATGACGTAGTATTCTTTTGTGGCATAGTGCAATGACATGAAACATTTACAATTCCACTGAAGGAAATGATGAGACAAAATCTTTTCTGGCATAGTAACATGGCTAGTGAAGTGACAGGAAAATCGAAGGAATCTCACTGGGCCAACTTGATTTCATCAGTACAGTGCCAAACTCCTCATTTAAATTTTGTGTATGTATTTCAGATATGTAATTCATAGACAGTAGATTATTCAGAGGTTCTCTTGTGCCTACTATTGAAGTTTACCACAGTGTCAAAAAGAAGAGATAAATTGTACATGGTACTTACTGAGTTAAGTGTAACAGAAGAGAGATGTTAGTCCCCACTTCTATGAATCACAGTCACAACAGTGTATTTCCAATTTGTAGGTATATTAGTTGTAAGAAAATTAGATTTCCTATTTCAGGCTAATGGTTTAGCTATATAATGTACTCCACTTTAAGTAGCTCTAGTTCCAGTCCATCAATTCCTCCCATCTTATTAATATTTAAATTCAATAACTGTTTTAATACTATTGATTTGTGAACTTTTCATATTTTAAATTGACTCTCTTGTGAAGATTTAAATTACATCCTTTCTCTTTTCCATTTCCATTCCAGCCTAATACTTCCATGGGAACATATGAGAGAGGAAGTAGAAGCATCAGTTAAAGCACAGAGATGTCTGTCGATGGAATTCCTCTTGAATACATGGATTAAATACAAAATAACTTCCCCTCATTATTTTTATCTATTATTATCACCATAAGATATCTATTTTTGCAGCTTCCCTCACAGATGAAATTTGCTTCAACTGTTTAGGTATTTGAAAGCAAATTGAATAAAAAAAAAAAAAAACAAAACCCCAAAAAAACCAGTCCTGTGAAAAACCTGGCAACAGAATAGGGACTCTAGTATTTTGAATACTTGTCTTTAAGTCCACCAGCATTCTTAAAAACCATATTATGCAAGAATAATGTGATTATCCATACAAATTTCATGGGTATTTAGTATTATTTTGAGGTTTTAAATCTCTGAGATCTACTTACTCTACTCCAATTACATAAAATTAGATTTAGTAGCAAGGAAATCAAATCAGACTAAATAAACACCGATGAAGCTTTTATCTCATGCTTAAGCTAAACCCTTCTGAAGATGCAAAAAATTTTCATATTTCTTTCTAAATGCTTTTTGTTTCACACAGTTAATAACTTAAGTGGGCCACCTCAAATAATTTTTTTGCTGCAGAGCAAACACAGTTTAAGAACAAAATATTTTTACTTTGATTTTCATACACTGGTGGCCCAAGAAACCATTCATCAGACCGATTCCAAATATAAAGTGGCTGTTCATGACAAATTTATTTACCTAGTTTGCGGAATGCCATAGTTATTTTTTCTATTCTAAACAAAAAGAATATTATTAAGGTTGCAGAGTCAAGTACACCAAAGTTAGAAAATGCAACCTTACTTTTTCCTGCTGGTGCAGTAAACTTATGCTACAGGCTCTAATTCTGTATTTGCATACTCTTTCTTTGTTGACTCATCCAGTGCACCATTATGGCTGTAGCTATAACTGACAAGCACAAGCAATCGTCATTCCAGCACCTCCTGTCTGTGCATTAGTACCATGTTCCAGCACCCTAGATCTCAAATTGAAATTCCACACGCATAGATTTTCATTAGAAGTGTGAAAAGGGAATCACACATGCAAGCAAAACCCTAACTGTTAGCATCAATCCGGAGAGTCTCCTCCTGCTAAGGATCTCTGTGATACAGAGCTTTTTATGGCTACACACAAGAAGTTTTCCTGTGCATTTCGACGAAATCTCTGCCACTGTCCATTTTTGAAGAGCAAATGATAGCTCAAGCAGAACATGGGAGAGTTAAGATGTCCTCTGGCTTGCTCAGGGAGATGACCCAAAATGGACTGCAAGTCCACTGAGATGATCTGGCTTGTGACTTTGATAGGTAATGAAAGCAAGGCCTCCACAAGAGCAGATGCGGCATGTGATATCCAGCAGCTGTACAAACAGGGAAGATTTCCTGTTCCCACTAGTGTTTTGTTAGGCCTTCAAGAAGGTCAAAGGTATGGAGCTGACCTGAGTCTGACAGCCTGATCTGTGCAGGTTTTCATGCTCTCTCAAGTGCTGCTTGAAAGAGTCAAGTTACTTTTTTCTTCAATGGCACAGTCACTTTCATCCTAATTGGAGGCAGCATGAGTGTTTGGTAAATTAAGAAGGCCTGTGCTGTTTAGACAGACTGCTCCAAGCACTTCAGCGAGACTGTGCTGAATTAGTTTTGGCTGGCTGTGGTTCTAAAAGAACATTCAGAGACAGAATCATTTTTTAGCTCCAAGCTACAACATATAATTTATGCTTTTAATTTCAAATTCTAAAATGTGGCAGAAGAGGTGGGGGGAAGTTGAAGCAAAGAGTTGGGATGGGGGGGGGGGCAATTGCTTGTCAAGAGATCTAAATCATGGATATTGATCTGGCATTAGTTGTGACAGATTTTTTATATTCTGAAGATGTAAATGTTTGTAAAATGTCAGTTATTCCTTCAGTTTAAGTGCAAGAGATAATTCAGTTCAGATTCTGCTTGTGTCGCATTTTGCTGCTGAAAATGAGTGAAAGGAGCATTTTTTTTCAAAACACTACACAACCATATATTAAAACCACATAAGTGACTTTCCATCCAAAGTCTTATTTTCAGTAGTGACTTAGACACTCAGTCGAAATCCTGACCTCACTGAAGTCAAATGCAAAACTCCCAGTGGAAGGTGACTCATTCCATGTGAAGTGGAAAACCTTCTAAAGGGAAGGAGCCTCAACCAAGAGTACCTTAGAGTCTAGGGGTTAGAAAGATTTTCAGTTATATTTAACTCTCCCTGAAAGAAGAGAGATTCAGCCCTGCTTTTCACACAAGTTGTATGATCTAATCTCTCATATTTCACGGAATGTCACTAAAACATAAATAGGAAATAAAGACAAATCTTATGCTATACTATTACTTTGCATCCAATGGATGAATGCACAAGGAAAGGAGCATTTTCTGAAGTGTTTATTTTATTTTTCATACTATTCATTATCAATTTGTATTATTTTTTATTATTTTTATTATAAATTCACTCATACATTTTACAATCAATAAGTGGCTGAAACTATCCACTATAATAATCTCTCTAAATATAAATTATTACAGGTACTTTAGAATGCCTGTATGCACTTAGCACACTCCATGTATATTCCACACTCCTTTGGCAGTCTGAATCCCAGATAACTGTAAGAATAAAATGCTATTCCTTACCTCCTAATCTTTATACATTTTATATATTGAAATTTAATTAGTCCTCCCTATAAAAGCATTGGAGTGCACAGGATTTACAGTTGAGAAGACTGAGGGATAGACATAAAAAAAAAAAGTCTCAAAACCTTACAGCAATGCCTGGATGAGCACAGGAATTCTTGGATTTCAGCATTAGATTGATCCATTAGATCATACTGTATCACAACTTCTGTTCATGAATATTTCTTCTCCGTCCTCTAGGAGGAATTACAAGCATAAATCTTCTATGCCCTGATGAGAGAAAAGTCTTTCATCTTAGTGAATACACGTCTGGTACCTCCTATTCAAACAGATTGATTCTTACTTTAAAGACTCATTATATTGCATTATACAAGAAAGTGGTTTATGCGTTGAGTTATATTTGTGTGTGCTAGAGGGTGTAACAAATAGTATAAGGGTATGAAATATTAATTATGGGAAATTTCTGACATTTTTTCCTTTTCAAAAAAGCATTTTTCAACTTTTTCTCAATACTTGTTTATCTCTTAAAAATTCAGAATCAGTCATTTCATGGTGGAGATATATAATTCTATTACACAGAGATAGTAGTTCATATCCTCTTTGGTTAATGTTATTAAATATCTGATCTGATTGGTCCTAGTAGACTTTCAACACCAGTTGTGGTTAGTCTACATCCTAACTATTTTTAATACAGTAGTAAATAGTTACAAACTTCACAGAGTCAGATATGTGGCACAATATTTTAACTTGAAAGTCATTTTCCCAAACTCAGAATTTATTTTTTTTCTGTAGTTCTCATTCATAAATTTTTTATTTTCTTTATAATGCTTTTGAAAACTCTCCTACATTCCTTAGCTATTTTATTGGCCCATAGCTAGGCAAGAAATATAAGAGCTGCTCCATAAGAAATCTGCTTCAAAGTCTAAGCTTCCAATCAACTTCTGTTGGCCTGAGATCAGACATTACGACCATGTTTTCAAGCCGAACACAGAGAAGCAGAAGCCTGTGTTACTGCTGCATTCCCCAAAGTCGGTTGGGTGCCCAGACAAAATAACTTTCAAGATTCTTAGTGCTTGACTTGGGTTCACTGGCCACAACCTAACAAGATGCTCAGACGTGCTTTAATGCATTTAAAATGCTTTGGTGGCTACCCATATACTTAAAATTAACTGCGAGCCTACATGCGCTCCTGGAACAAGGTCTATCTTTAGTAAGGTAATGACTGCTTCTACATTAGATGTTCAGTTTCCCTTGAGACTTCAATGGAAAGGAAAAAAGGGCTTCACCAAAGAGAGATTTAAATCACACACATTAAGATCCTAATTTATCTAACTCCGCTTCTGAAGAAGTGTATCTCTGTTCCTCTGTGGAGTATACATAGGAAGCCTTGATGGACTAGAATATCAATGCTGATATCTAAGTACATAACTCTTGCCATAGTGTTCAATATCCTTGTCCTGGTTTTGGCTGGGATAGAGTTAATTTTCTTCCTAGTAGCTGGCATAGTGTTATGTTTTGGGTTTAGTATGAGAATAATGTTGATAGCACACCGATGTTTTCAGTTGTTGCTAAGTAGTGTTTATACTAAAAGTCAAGGATTTTTCAGCTTCTTATACCCAGCCAGCAAGAAGGCTGGAGGGGCACAAGAAGCTGGGAGGGGTCACAGCCAGGGCAGCTGACCCAAACTGGCCAAAGGGATCCTCTATACCATGGGATGTCATGCCCTGTATATAAACTGGGGGGAGTTAGCCTGGGGCGATCGCTGCTCAGGAACTAACTGGACATCAGTTGGCGAGTGGTGAGCAATTGCATTGTGCATCACTTGTTTTGTATATTCCAATCCTTTTATTATTAGTGTAATTTTATTATTGTTATTACTATCATTATTAGTTTCTTCTTTTCTGTTCTAGTAAACTGTTCTTATCTCAACCCACGAGTTTTACCTTTTTCCTTCTGATTCTTTCCCCCATCCCACTGGGTGGGGGGAAGTGAGTGAGAAGCTGTGTGGTGCTTAGTTGCTAGCTGGGGTTAAACCATGACAATTCTGTAAAGTCCCTGTTTTAGCAATCTGCCTGAAAAACTGTGTAGGGGTGGAGAGCAAGAAATGTCGTCATAGGCACTCTGAGTGTTACAGCTATGTGTGACTGTCTCCAGCTGTGGCTCAATTAGATAATTTTCAAAGATCATGTGACACTTGCCTTGTGGGTGTGTGTGGCCTTCATAATTCAAGCAAACTTCTGTTCCTTTTTTGCCTACACACAGAAAAATGGTTAACTTTTTTCCAAAGTGATGTGTTCTTAATATAGTTGTCATTACTTTAAATGCTTTCATAATAATATTGCATTGTGTGGCAGGAAGCAGAAAGGCGGCCAGAAAAGAACACTGGATGAAAAGCAGATGAATGAAAGCTTCAGCGTTGCTTTTCAAAAGATGGAACAAAGCTTCTTTTTCTCAAAAAGTTTAACCAGGATCTCAATTAATTTTACTATATATTCAGAAAAAAAACCATAAGCACTGGAAAAACCCCACCTGCTTTACTTTTTAATGCACCTATAATGGCTAAATGATTGCGTACCAGAAGGAAATAGTACTGCACAACTGAGAACCAAGAATTCATGTCCTGAGCACAGGTATAGCACACGCTGTCTGCACTGCTGGGCTGTGTGTGTGTCCTGAAATGCCTGGGGCTGGGAAGCCGTTCCATGATATATTTTCCATCAGGAATAAAAGTTGTGCTAAGACAGTTCCTTCCTCTTTCCCTGCTGCTTGTTTCCAGCTCCTTTGCTGTAATTCTCTAATCTCAGCTGCATTGATGCAACTGTCGGTGTTGGGTTGTGCCATAAGCCAAATGAGGAATCTGACTTGGAAAGCCACCTCCAAAAATACTTGGTTTAACTCAGGGTATTTCACTGATCTGATTTACAGCCCATACTCCAAGCATCAAACTCAAATGCAGAGGTGGAAATGCACAGCCTTCTCAATGGGAAGGAGGGTACGGGCAGGAAATTCTGCAGCCAGCTTCACTCCTGGGGGAAACGTAGTGCATAGCTATCTTGGTGGAAAGGACTTTCAGTATCACTTAAATATTCCCTGTTATGTGCTGTAAGTATGTGTCTACATTTGGACTAGATGATCGTTGTAGGTCCCTTCCAACTGAAATGGTCTATTCCATTCTATGGTAAGTCCATTTCTACAGAAATAGTACCCTCACTGGGCCTATCAAAAAATATAGTCATTAGATTATCAGTATGTAATTAGCTCTGTGGATTTATTTCCTTTTCCAAATTCCTTTCCCTCTTCCCCTAAATCTGAATTAGGAAGAATTTAGCATATTTGAAGACATCCACAACCATAAAATCAGATTCTTATGTGTTTGGGGCAGTCAAAATTTTGAAGGGGCTTCCTAAAAGTTACAATATGAAGACTGTTGTTAAGCAGTATAAATTCACATTTCCCACAATCCTTTCCTGTTGTATTAATGTCATGTTTTGCCTTGAAAAGACAGAAACAATTGAGGGGTACAGAAGCATGTAATAAGCTTAAGTGTTGGTTCCAATAAGCAAGAAGATAACCATCCTAAAAAAAAAAAAAGAGTTAATTGAAATTTACTGTGGAAATATGAAAGCTAGAACACAAAGCTGAAAAAACTCTTCAAGTGCATTTCCATTATGAGATGTGTTAAACGGGTAAGCTTGTGAAGGGAAGCAACAACACAGAGATAAGAAATCTGCGCATCTACTTATCACTATTTTTTTCCCCATAAATGCCTAGTATGCTTTATTTGTATTTTGCTGAGGTACAAAATAAAAAAAATATGAGTGCTTAGAAAGATGATGGTAAAGGATAGAACAGTGGCTTGAAGAGTGAATTTTGACACAATAGTTATTGAATGAAGTTGGGGTGTAATTAGAGAGCAGTACCCCAAAAATTACTGCTTAGAAGAAGAGTCAGAGGGCACAATTATGCTGGAGGTAAGCCCTCAACTTTGATAACTGAGGGAGGTGACCAACAGAAGAACCCTATATAATGGCTAAAACCAGACATTCCACAGGTATACCCTATTGCTTGAATTATTATTTTTCTCTTTTTCTAATTTTTATTTCAATTTTTTACCTAATTTTTACCATGAGAAAACATATATATATACACACACATACATATAAAGAATTGTCATCCTTAATTTCATCTGGTGAGAGAAGATATTCCTAAATTAACTGACATGTACTGTATACCTTCTTTCCCTAAGGGACAGCAGTTTTATATGCATCAATAAGCAAGCATCCTTTTTTGGCTCTGCCACCCAAAATGTAATGTTGATGTTTGGTTTCTTCCTCAATCAGCAAGGGTGGATAGTAAGGATGCTGTTATCAGCTGGTCCATTGGTGGGGAAGAAGCTCCTGTGACAGGTGCAGGTGTGTGTTTTATGGATGAGCAAGAAGCACCAAGGAGACATGTGCCTCTGGCACAGGCATGATCCTGACAGCACATGGGTCAGCTGTGGACATAGAGCAGCCCAGAGCATGGGCACTAACAGGGTCTCCATACAGTAACCATACTTTCTCACGCAGGGGCTTCACATAGCGCTATCATCTGCACACTGAACTGTTGTCAGAACCAAAGACCAGATTACTTTTTCTAAGAGTTTTTGTTATCTGTTGGGGTATCTTGTTGTTCTCTGTATAATTACTAAAAAAGGTTGATTAGTCATGCAGTAATCTCTTCCTTGGAAAATGCAAGCATTTGATAAGTACGTTATCATAGGGGTTTTTGACAGTGCTATGCAGCATACCTGTGTATTATGGGCTGCATCTTGCTCTTTTATGAGCTTAATGAATAGTTTGCCCATTTTTAAATGTGTTTACAGCTTGCCAGTAGTTCCCATCTTTACTCTCCCAGGAAGTGAACACAGTGGAAAACTCCAATCTAGATTCTACCAAGTGTTTTTCATCAGTCACTTTTAAAAAATTAATAGACTGGCCATGTATGCCAGCCAACAAAATGTATACATTTGGAACTTTCATAGCCTAGATTATGTTTTCTTAAAATTTAAAAAAAATATTTGTTTCTCCAGATGCTAGATGGGAGGGTTAAATTTTTTTTTCCTGACTGGTATCAGGAATAGTTACCAGAACTGTGCTATATAGTAGGCATCTCTCATGAGAATATGGGGATAATAGGTGTATTACTGTGTTGGCGTTGTGTTTAAAAAGGTGTGGTGCCGAGGGTAAACTTCACTTCACATGTAGAGATTGGTTAGAAATATGGAAGATTACAAGAATACAAGTCAGGCAGGTATTCTATCCACCAGTCCAGGGGATTAGTTTAAGATTGCAATGCTATCCTCTGGATGAATGGGTGTTGAGAAAAGACAAGTAGGTTGCCCACCCTACTTTGGATCCCCTCCTGGGACTCCATCCTAACTCAAACCCCTGCTCAAATTAACTGCATTTCTTCTCTGGGAATTTTCTACAGTTCAGTTCAGAAACACTGCTTCTCTGTTTTCCTTTCAAAATGGGTCTTTTGCTTGGCTGACAGAACACCTGAATATACTTTCAAGCAAGAGCCATGTGTGTATACTTCTTACTGAATAGCTTTTTTCAGCTGATTTCACCTCTTTCTGTTTATAAGCCATCTGTGAACAGATTATGAAAGTCTCAACGGCACTTTTTACATTAAAGTACTGTAGCATTCCTTTTTGGGACCATTTCCATGGCTACTGATAATGCCACACCACATTCTGCCTTGTCAGAACCTGTCACTATCCATACACCCAGCACTCTAAACATCAAAATGATTTGCAGCCAATTTACTGAAAAGCTCAGAATGTCTTCTAAAGTAATCTCTGCCACTGGAAAAATGCCATTTTCGTAAGAGGCAGCTTCATATTTATCAAGCTTTATAACACTCATATATAATAGATTGCACATAAGACTACAATAGCTCACACTCTTGAGATCAGGTGTGAGAATCCTAGAAAGGAGTATATGATTAAAGCCTTGATGACATCTGCATTAATTGAAACATACAGGTGCTATATTTAATCAGCTCAACAAAGGCCCAAATAGTTAACCAGACTAATACACTTCAGTTGAAATATAGGCATGTAGTCTGTGTGGTGTTACATAGTTGCTTCCATTAGTTGTTCCTGTGGTAATCTGGCATCAGTATATAATTACCGATCCAGCTATTTAAAGAGCTATGAAATTTCCTGAGTAGCTGGCACTATTTTTTTCTCCTCAAACCTACAAAAGATAACAATTACGTGTAATGGAATACATTCAATCTCTATTGACATTCCTAGGAATTCAAGGCAGAAAGGATCACTATATGTGAGAATGTCATGAGAATGTAAGAATAACTATATTGGGTTGGACGAACCATTGATCTAGCTCAGTGTCCTGTTTATGACAATGCTTAATAGCAAATGCTTGGAGAAAGAATAAAAATAAGATAAAGGTCAAAGATGCAAGAGATGTTTTATCTTCATATGCCTTTTTAAATCCCAGCAATCCACTGAGAGCTCCTGTGCAGGAGGTTCCAGATCCTCTCTTCATGACATGCTAATTTGACACCCTGCAAAAGATTAGCTGTTTGAAGCAGTAGTAAAATAGCAGTAATTATTACAGAAAGAAACCCCCCACCTCCAACTCTGTTTTAAAGTTTCCAGATGTGGAAAAGCTGCCACTGACTTAGTGAGGTGTCAGGCACTAGCTAAACTTGCTGTTGTAGAAGCCATATCTCTCAACTGAATTAGTGTAGCTTCTACTTCCAGTCATTAAACCTTTGTTTTATGGGCTGTGGCACCATATTATCAGATTTCGGATCCTATTGCTGGTACATTTAGATGGTGACTGAATTACCACAATTTTTACCTATTAATTACTCAAGTGGAGCTCCTCAGGTTTTTTACTATAAGGCTTTTATTTCACTCATTTAAGCATTTGGTTGAACTCTAATATCCTTCTGGAAATGTGGACACCAGAACTGGACACAGCATTCAAGGAACCATCACGCCAGTCCCAAACAGTGTTCATATAAACTCATTACTACCACCTCATATTGCTACCTACACAGATCCTAAATATTTAATTGGCCTTATTAACATTAATAACAAGACTATCACACCTACAACTCATGTAACTCTGAACCTTGCTTCTAACCCCTAACTTAAAAAAGAAAAAAAAGATCAATGTCTCCTCAGCATCTATGTTCTCCAAATGTGGTTTCCCGTGTTCCAAAAACAATGATTTGTACTTTATCTTTTTAAATACATCTTTTCCAGCAGTTATTAAATGGTCCAGTCAATTTGTATTAGTGATCTGAGGTCTGCATAATGCCATGCTGCCCAATACCTACATATTTTAAGAGTAACAATTTCATTTTTCTACTTTGCTACAGTTTAAGATGCTATTACAGGATATTTATTAAAAAATGTTAGGGCTGCAGCCCCTCAGTCCCCCTTGATGACCAAAGCCAACTGATACAGCTTCCAAATCTGGCCTTTATATTTGTTTCAGAAGAGGCAGTATATCCTAGAGCAAGAATGGATTTATGGTCTGACTCAGTCAGAGCATAGTCATCTTCACAGACTGATCATTACTCAGATAATTGTCTCTACCTGCTTTGTACACTTTACCTTTGTTCTCTGTACCGTAGAATCCCAATCATCTTGAACTTCCTCTGTACTCCGAGACAATGTCTGATAGCTCTTCCAAAACTCTTAGACCCAGACTATCAGTTCCCAATAATTTTAAAGGTATTCAACTCTTATGGGTGTTTTTAAGAATTTTTTTATTGGAGTAAAAATTGCATGATTTCCATTTGCCAAAAAAACCTCTATCTGGCCTTTTCCCCCTAAGGATATATTTATCATACATTCACTCAATTTTGCTGATTCCTCTGCTTTAATACTTTATATTCTATGCTTTTTCTCCTGAGTAGTATACTAGCACCAGTTAATGGCATCTTTTCTTCTTCTACTGTTAAACCTTTCATGTTGTCCTTAGCTTTGATGGATATGTGTCTTCTGTTCTTTTACTTCCCTTCTCAGTTTTCTACAGTTTATATTCAGTTTTGGTTTATAATCACTTACATCAGCTTCCTTTGTTTTCATCATTCCTCTGGAAATTAAAAAACCCTGTCAGCTTAGGGTCTTTTTCATTCATCATTGCAGTCTCATTTCTTAACCGTGTGATTATGGTTTTGGCACATGTAGTGAAACATTCTTTAAGTTTTCCCAGTTATCATTCACATTTTTTCAATTTATTGTTTCCCAGCTGATTTATCACATAATGATTTAGAAATTTTAAAGCTATCCTTCCGGCTAACTTAAAATAAAGAAACAAAAAAAAAATCACATACATGTGTGTGTACAGGTGCAATGTCCATGCCAATGTATATCCTGCTAGTTGTAAAACTGTTCTGTTTTTACAAAAGCTTGCATTGCTAAATAAGTACAAGTTCCATGATAATTTTTCCTTGTGTATCAATATGAGTCTAATAAAGAGCTATCCTCAGATATAACACTTAAGATATGAAAGTAATTTATAATTTTGCCATTTCAACAGTGATAGAATGAGAGCTTTATCACACACTACTCAGATTAAAAAAAAAGCACCAAATCAAGTCTGTTTGTTCCCTGCCCCCTACCCTCTTCCCGGGGTCCCATGTCCTTAGTATTAATTTCTCTTACCCTCTAAACAGAGTGACCACATACAAACTGCCTATTTGGAGTGGTCCCTGTCCAATGTTAACATCCATAATGTGCCAGGGAATTGTTTGGAAAAGTGCTGGTTGATGCAGGCCAAAACCATGTCAGGGATTGTTCCAAGCTTTCAGTGGTATGGACAATGAAGTCCCAATGCACAGAAAAGTTCCCCGGCATTGTTTAATTTACTAGTACACACATAGGCAGACAGTACCATTTTTAACACAGTATACCACCATACTCCTTAAATACTTTGGAACAAGTGATTTCATGTCTCTAATCTTTCAAGAAAATGTCAGTGATATCACGTTAATAAAAATTACTTAATAGTTGACTAACAAGGCATTAATCTTTGTTGTTGCTAAGGCTATTTACGCTAGTAAGACAGTCCAGCATTTCTTTGTTTCAATTCCCACTGTGCTTTGATTAATCTTCTTCTTGTTATCTTGATTTTATGCTAAGGAATTGTTATTTTTTACCTCCTTTCCACTCTGTCCCCCTGCCTATACCTTAGCACTCTCCTGATCAGTTTGGTTGGGGAGACTGGTTCTCTTTTGACTGAGATGAAGACCTTCCAGATTTCACAGCTGCTTCTTCTCGTTGAAGTGGTCCATTGCTCCAAAATACCAAACTCTTCATTTTATTTTTATCCAGAAGTTCATTTCCAGAATCTTCTTCTTTGTGCTTTCCGTTATTCAGAAGATAGGAGGAATCTTGCAATTGCCTGTCCATTCCTTCTTCATAATCCTTCACAATGATCTGATTCCCAGAAAGTCAAAGAACACTTTCTACTGCCTATCTTATCATTGAAGAATGATTTTTTTCCCCACTTATCTTAACACAGAACTGTCTCTTCTTTAGACAGGATGATCTCTGTGAGCATGTGTAATAGTAATGGATTGGGCTGAGACTACATTTTCATTTGACCACCTGCCCTTGAAAGACGTTTTTGCAGTTTTCCTTTAAAAACTTCATTGATATTTAAGAATTTATTTCTCATCTTGATTCCAGAATTAGTGTTTTAAAAGGAACTATGTCTCTGCAGTCAGAGCATGTTGTTTGATATCTGTTTACAAAACAAGGGTTTGAGACTTGTATATAGATTACATTATTAAATGTATGGATTTACGAATTTTAAGTTACTATAAGGGATTAGGTGTTATTGCATGAAGGCTGTACCTTTCCTCGCAGCAAGCATCACCACTGTGTCAGGTTTTTAATAATATTTAAAACTTTCTGGAGTTCATACATCTTCCCTACAGATGGTCATCAACATTCCAAGTCATTTCTGCCCCTGTACCAAAGTTGTTACATGATCCTTCATGAATCAAGGACACTTGTAAATAAAGAGAAGTAAGAGAACTTAGAAATCATTCTCAGTCTTTTGTTACAAAGAAAACCTCAAGACTTTTATGCAATATACGATTTGCATTTCCAGCTAAAAAAGTTTGGCGTTGTGAGGAATGACATGGAAATCAGTACAGGTGGCAAAATACACTCAAGACAAATACTCAGGTGATTAATCCATATTGAGCTTATTCCTACATCTAATAGTAGTTTTTTAAGCTGAAAACTGCTGATGCAGCAGAGGCTGGATCCCGGATGACTCAGAGCCCCACAGACACAACAGGTCTGCACGCAATTACAGTACCAGAAGAACAAATAAGAACGTTCATGGAACTTTTTCCAGTCTCTAGTTGTAATCAGTACCCAATCCAATCTGTCTAAAAGCTTTTCTGATTAGGGGGCATATTCATATGAGAAGCCATAATTAGGAAGAGCAACAGGGGGAACTATTATTGTCTGGCATATGAGATCCCTTGTGGATAGCAAAAGCATTAGCAAAACAATTTGGGGGCTTTTAGCTAAACACTCAGTGCTGTCACAGTAATGTTTTTCACTAGCAGTCTACATACAGTTTTATTAGCTGTATTATTCATGTCTAGTTCTTTCTTTTCCTCTTTTAAAAATATGTAAAGTATGCAATACATGATTTTTTTACTTGTATTTAAACAGGGCCCTTATATGTAAACAGTGAATTTAGTATCTATATTATAATAACCTAACCAAAATACCAACAAAAATGGAATAGTAATGAGACATCTCACCAGCAAATGAATGAGTTAAAAAAACCTGAAAAGAATGTATAACAGGAAGAATTCCCTTGAAGACACAGGAAGAGGAAAGGACATGCTATAGCACATATATCTGGCAACCACAACTCATCGTAAAAGTCAACTTTGATTTTAAAATACCATTTGTAGTCATCTGAGAACCAGTAGTCAATTATGCTATTTATAGGGAAAGAGTGTGGGTGCTCAGCTACCACTGCCTTACTTTTACCAAGTAAGATGTCGCCTTCTCAGGAGCAACCATATATTCAATCATCTTAATGGCAAGGACTAAACTAGAGTTTAACATCGAGACAACAGTTTTGATCCATTTTAGGAATCCAGGATTCCTGCAGGATTTCTGCTTATCTGGTTTCTGAAAAGACACCCAGAAGGGCCTCTGCCCTTCCAGATTCTGCTAAAGTCCTTTCTCTTAATTCAGTTATTCTTTTGTTGGAAGAAAGAAAGGGGGGGGGGATGAGAGAGAGAGAGAGAGGCACAAATAGCTTCCCTGATGTGACCAGCCACAGAACGATCAATTAAAGGGAGGTTTCTTTTTCAATTTTAAAGGCTTTGAAGTTCTACTAAGGGATTTTCCTATCTCCTACATTTATTACACAGAAAGCTCTCTAAATATCAGCATTTCCACAGGGAAGCACCAAAGTAATGTTCATCCTTTTCTCCCGATCAGGAAATCTTGTGGTATTTTTCATCATCTGTCTCTAATATCATCTTCAAACAAATAGTAGGAATCATCAGCACCCTCACTAGGTATAGCAAGGCTTTCCTGATATCAATAAGGTTAAGACAACAAAAAAACCCAGCCTAAGCAGAGGTGAGACAGTTAGAAAAAAATTAATTACCTTTGCAATGTATGACTACAATAAGAGAGAAAGCCGTCTCACAGATGAACTGTGCTTTAAGGAAAATAAATGAACATGCCATTCAGACTGCTGAAGAATTTTAAGCTTTTCTTTCTTCTGAAAGATTTCTATAGTCAAAGTGTAGGATTTTGAGGTAAAAATACATTAATAATTCAGTTAATAAGCCTCCTTGACATCTGGTAGACTAACCTGGCAAGCCTGTTTTTAATAGCAGGTATAGCAGGTGAAAGAGACCACAAGGCTGTACCAGATCATGCGATAGTGAATCAGGAAAGAATGAAAAGACTTGTTTGGATGTCTAAGCCTCTCAGTACTCTATTTAGAAAGTAATGTCTAATATATAATATGCAAATGATATAGATATTATGATCATGGTATCTTATCATATTGCATGATTTCTTCATTTTTTGTCATATACTATTTTTAGGCTTTTTATATACATGCTCTGAGGCAGATTGAGAGATCTGTTTAGGGTTCACTTCATTTAGTTTTCTCTCAGTGTCAGCACATGGAGCTGTTTACAGTAAAAGAGAATTATGTTTCAAGATCATGAACTTAGTATGTGGTTTCTCTCAGTACCACTTCCAAATGTCACGTTTACAAGAGATATAAAAATATACAAAGTTAGACACTAGCATTTTTCTCTGCAGATCCTGTATTTAACTAACAACTTCCATGGCTTGATCTCATTTGCCCTCAGAAAAGGCATTCAATTGCTTGCAAAAAGTAAGACAGAAATAGGCAGACTGAAAAACTTCTGATTTTTTTTTAACATTGTAATCATTACATAGAGAGAGGTAGAGCAGAGGTAGTGAAGGAATGGTGGTAGACTGACAGGAAGCCAATTATGGTTCCCTGTTTCTCAGCATCACCTTTAATTAAAGCCGTGGGGTTGCAGTATTCTAATTTTGTTCCCTGGAGGAGGTACCTAAGCAACCTTCAACCAATTGAGAGTAACTCTGCCGTACTGATCAGCCTCAGGACATTGCTAGAGAGTACCACTGTACTTAGGAGGATGTATTAGTGACAGATAGTCATAAATAATCACTCCAAGTTTTTTCAGGTACCAGGAAGTCATGTGTTTCATAAGCCATTTACTAAGTGTATTTACTGTCTTCATTATGTATGGCTAAATCAGGTGTGATTCAGCTGAGCTTCCCAACTTGTTGGTGTGGGTACATACTTTGGCTGTGTCCTGACTGATCAGGATAAGATCTGAGTACAAATTATTCTTCACTGTGCCTTGAGTTTCACTGGAGCAAAGTCAGCCATCAACACAGGAAGGAGGGAGTAATAATGCTCCAATAAATAACCTGGCACCCACGGGACTAGGGCTGTACACTGGACTTGGTAGAGCTCACCAGTTCAGCAATTTAGACAAAACCAAGAAGGTGTAAATGGCACTTGGTTTTAAAGACAGCTTTTGTCTGAAAGAAAGTAAGAAGAAAGAACAAAAATTGTAATTTTTGCTTCTTTCACTGATAATAATCTTAGCACTAATATAGTAACTGAAAGTAGCTGAAAAATAAAACTGATAGAAGCAGTTGCAAAAAAATAAATCAACAAGAAAATGGAGGGTTTAAGTTGAATGTCAGAAAAAGAATCAGCATGATTACTGATAAAATGAATCCTTTGCTATTCTGGATGAAGGTTTGGGAATTTTTCCTTAGTCCATTCATCCTTTGGACAACATAGCTTTTGCAAGGATCTTTTCTCAGCAGAACCAGAAAAAAAAACCTTCCCCAAACATCTAGTGAATGCAAAATAAACAAACAAAAGCCATTATCATTCTTCCTTACGATTGGGAAACTTGAGAATATGGAGTTGTGTACTAGAAAACAAACATTTTACTTATCTACTTTGTCACATAAGTGGCATCTGTATATTTTAGATCTCAGGAATATGGTGATTTCCAAAATAACTCCATTTAATGAAGGTACACAAGCGAACAATTTTGTTTGTACTTCCACTGCAAGACAAACAGTTTAAAAGGTTTATTCTGCTTCATAACAATGAATTAAACATTCTGAGGAAGGATTTGAAAAAGCTTAAATGTAATGCTTTAAAAAGCTGCATTTCCATAAGGTAGTTACTATGTCTATAGGTGCCCATTTAAGTATTCTTACCTTAAAGTCAGGAGAGGACTCTTTCTACTCCTCCTCCAGATCCCACCTAGCCCATTCCTAACTCAGCTGGGAATTGGAGGTCAGCCAGGCAAAAGCTCACTCCAAACTCTTTTTCTGAAACTTGCTGGTTGTTTTATAGACTTTTTGGGTTACTGGCTCATGTTTCTTCTGTGCTTTATGCCTGGAGTTGCCTATTAGAGCTGTGAATTGCAACAATCAAACTCAACCTGCCCTTCAGATAACTGCCTCACTTCAGCCTCATTTCACAGCAATCAGGATTCCCTAATGTCTCAGAAATTCACAAACAGCCAGATATTTGGGGAAATCAACCTGGAACTTTATTTGATCTTGAGTTCAAGTGTGATAAAACAGGCAGATGCCAAGCCCCAGCACAAAGCTAGAGGACAGCAAAAAATAAAATCAGAGACATCAAAAATCTATTGCTCACGAGTCAGAATACTATTCCCTTAATACAGGCAAGTGGGAAAGTGTAACAGAATTGTCTTCATACTTTTTGGTGATTTAGCAAATCAGTGGAGAAGATGACAAACCAGACTTTTATCTCTTCTATTACGAAGTAGGGCTAAAAATTATTGCAGCTGGAGCTGCATTTGTAGACAAGGCCTGTTAGTGGTGTGTTTAGTTCCAGTTTCTGAATGGCTTAAGCTTACCAACTCTGGAAGGCCTGGGCAAGACAGATGCAGACAGAGCAATGGTTAGAGCAGACACTGCCCTCAGCAACACTAATCTTGGAGAGATCTTCCCACCACCTCTGTTGACAGAAATACGCCACAGGAAAGGCAGGACAATTTTTGCAGCTGGAATTTTGTCACAGCATTGGTGAGCCACTGGGCAGCTGATAACACAACGTTTTTGTAGGGAACACTTACAGACTCAAAACTTCTGGAAACAACATTAAAATGCTCTTTCCTGTCTGATAATCAAACCCTTCATCCTCATTGCCCCTCACACACAAACCAACCAACAACATGAAAACATGTGCCCTAAGCTAGAATATTTACCCTTAACTTTGGTCCTTTCAGAACTTTTATATGCTTGAGTAGGAAGTCTGAACGTGATTGTTTTATTAGAATTAAAATTAAATCTCACTTTTCTTCTTCCTGCTATTGTGTTAAAGTTTTTACTAGAGAGGAAGTTAAGGAGGCTTCACAGCTCAGTACACTGAAACCCCTTTTGTTCCTTGTGAGTGAAAGATGAAACTATTCACTTTTTTTTCCCTGAAAAAAACCAAATGTGAGCAGCCGGCCCATTGAAACAATTGATTATTCAGTTTCTAGAGTAAAAGCACACAGGGCTTATCTCCAAAGCTGTCAAAAAGTTTTGGGGTTTTTTTGGTTTTGGTTTGTTTGTTTTTATTAACACTCCAAGTAGAAAGGACTTTATTTAATGTCTGGAAATACAAGCAGCTTCTTCTTTTTTTCTTTTCAGAGTACACTCAACAACAAAAAAGGTAAATTATATGTGAGAAAACCTTCAGACTTACTGAAATTTCAATCTTAAAAAATGTTCTGGATCAAAATAGATTTCACTGTCAATTTTTTCAACTCTGACTACCTAACAATAGATTTCTAAAGGCCTGTTTTGACTATCAAATTTACATGGGATGGTTTCCAGGAGCTGTTGACCATTCATAAACTCTAGTGAATTTAGGGGAAGCTGTAAGTGATGACTGCCCTTGCAAATATCACCTAGGCTATAAGATTTAGTAACTCTGACTTAGTATACCTTGTCTGAATAAACACGATGTCATCTCTGTTGTAGCTGTTGGCATCTGCACTGAGCTCAGTGTTGGAGCCTGGATAGATAGTACTCAGGGAAAATAAACATGCCAGAACCTGGCCCTTGAAAGGTCAGGCTGATGTTTCAGTCCAAGGAGAAGATGTTGTTATAAACCATATACAGAGGTTTCTTTTTGCAGGCATAAGTCACCTTGCTGCCAAGACAGCTGCACACATGATCCAAAACAAAATATTTCCTTCTGTTCTCCACCTAATATGACATTTTAGCTAAAACCAAAAGTAGGACACACAACTGGAGCTACAGTTTTGCGGAGGCACTTGCAGATAAATCACTGCAGCAAATTTCATTGTGTGGAAACAGATGAACTAAACATTTCTGTGCAACTGTTCATTTTAATTTGCCAGGTTTCATGCATTATGTCACTGTTTAAATTTCCCTTTCAATACTTTTCTACTATCTAAAGGCTCACAGCAATTTTTTCACAGTATTGCATTTTTACAGGAGTTTTCAAGGTGTCCTTGAATCTTGTATGACCTGAATCACCTTACTGTTAACAAGTGTAAATAATGAATAATAAAGCCTTGCTGCAGAAAAGTTGAGCTGCTTATGGACTGCTATATATTCAGAGAGTCATGTGAGCTTCAGTTAACAGATCTCTCCTATTCAGATACCTCATGTACTGTACATGGATGTATAAAACTTCTGAGCTTGAAAGAGGTCTCCAGGAGATTTTCCATAGAGAAATGACATTAGTTTATTGACAACTTTAATACTTCCCCCATCTGTTTAATGGTTCTCATTACATGAAAATACATAGAAGCACGTCACTATTAAATATTGTTCCAGTCCAGCAGGCTATTTGACTAAACTTCTTTTTTACAGCATTTCAAAAAAACCCCTAAAAATTAAAGGTGATACTTGGAAAATTAGATCTGCATAAAGTCCATCCAAATGTGGCTTCCAAGGAAGCAAGAAGAGGAAGAGTACTTTCAAGGAGTCACGTTAATTACAAACACAAGTAAGGTTTTAGCCACAGTAAGGTTCTGGCCACAAACATCAAAGAAAGAGAGACATAAAAGGAAAAGAGAAAAATATATTTCAGAAGCAAATACATTATTTCAGAATGAGTGATTATTTCACAATGATGCTGATGTGTTTGACTTGGAAACTGCAGTAGGCACCAGTTTACTGGGATGTGAGCAACTAAAGGAACAAAGATGAAATCAGTGCCATCGCAGCATACATGAGGCAAAACAACAACTAACTCTAAGTAACCTTGGTCAAGACAAAAATGATCTATTCAGAAGGAGAAATCTGAAAAAAATTGCTACCAAACATTGTTGCAGGGAGGCCTGAGAAGCAGTTCTGCTGTAGAGTACATCTAAACTGCATATTAAGTCTTTTTCTGTAAGCCACAAATTTACATTATATAGGGAAGCTCTCAAGCTATCCCAATATCACAAGTTCTTTCAGGACCATGGTAAAGCCTTTATGGTATTTATGCTTTTCCACTTGTTCACAGCAGGTACCATAATGGTCACCACTATAAGAGGTCCTGTGTACTACAACTTTTTAACATCTTCCTTTATCTTGTTTCATCTAGCATTGTTAAGGAAAAGGGGAAGAAAAAGACTCTAGACAGGTTGATGAGGTCCAACCCAAATGCCTGACTCATACCAGGGCTTTCCAGTGACAGCCTCAAGCAAAGCTCTCCTCAATATAAATGTCCCGAAGGCTTAGAGCATGTATCAGCAGCATCCATGGGTAGGACCAAATTATGTTCCCACCATGGATTAAAAAATAAATCACTAACTTTTGAATGCAAAATGTAACCTTCAAAGTCTTGCATCAGGATCTTGCACTGATTCTGGATCAGCTGAACACAATAGCTCCCTTTTATGAGGCCTCTACTGTGAAAATGCTCACCGTCTCAGCCCTTCTCTCACACACACCTCATCCTACTTAGCTTTCATTTATTTCTCCATCATTGCTCAGCAGCAAGCAACAAGTTTTCCAGGGGAAAAAAAAGGAAACAAAAATTTGAGTTCTATATAGTGGTCAACCTAATGCAAACCAGACATCTTCCTCACATTTGCAGAACTGAAGCTTCTAACACCCTTACCAATCTTGTCACTCCTCCCCTGACTGGGAAACGTAAACACAGACTTGTTCTGGTCTGGCTCTTTCCCTAAAAGGTCAGGCAAGTAAAAACAGATTCTTCAGCTTTCTGCTTTTGATGCTGTGAGAAAAGCTCTCAGGGCTCCACGATCAGCTCCTTCAGCAGATCACTAGGAAACAGAAGCAAATATAATTTGTCCCTTTAGGATGCTGATTACCTGCTGCCACATGGAGGACTCCTGGTTATTATTCATGGTTTGAAAGGTTCTGACAGCTTGAGAGTAGCTGGTAATGTGTCAATGAGCCTATGCACACACTCACTGCTGGGTGCTGATCCTAGCTTGAATGGTGGTTTCGACTTGACTAGTGTAGCAAAAATAAGCTTCAGCTACATGGATATGCCAGATGTTTTCCCACTGCCTTTTCCCTAGATATCCTGAATCTGAGAGGCCTCTTTTTTGATCATGTCCTCCCTGTGAGTAATGAGGACAACTGATCCTGATATTTCACTAGAAAACATGATAAATGTCTTTGTACAAACTGAACTTGGTCAGATACTTTGCCCTTTCATCACAAACATCTGGTGACAGTTGCCTATGCATTTATCATCTTTAGACTAATTCACTATGTGCTCTTGACGGGGAAGAAAGGAGATTCTCCTTCCCAAGGGGCATACCACTGTGAACATTGTACCAGCAGCCTCGCCAAGGATTCAAGTCTTCTGACATTACTTTACTGTTGTGCTCCCCAGTCTTCAGTGATTATCTTTCACTTCCAAAGCATACTCAAGACCATGGTTCTAATTACAAAATTCACTGATGAATAAATGTCTAGTTATATCTACACAATTTCTATCTACAACTTAATAAGTGAAATGATTTTTGGAGACCTTGAAATTAAGAAAGCAGAAGATGTGTTTCAGGGAAGTAAAATATTTTCAGGTGAAGTTCAGATGTTGAAAAAAAAAAAACTGTGGAAGATATTTATGAAATAGAGTTCTGCTTCCTTATAAGGAAAATTGAAAATATAGTTCTATTCTTCCTTGTCACAGTCAATTTCTGAAAAATGTTTTTGCCAAGCAAAGAAACCTGGAACCGGAAAATAATAATTCATTGATAAGTCTGTTGTATGTGGTCATGCAGATGTTAATTATTGGCTGAATTGGCTATTTAAGTTTTGGCTGGACTCTGATTTCAGTGGGACAGGAATTCCATCCAGCAATTAGAGAGCACACAGCTTAATCTCAGTACTGTCTGATGGATAAAAATTACTGAATTTATTTACTTTTGGTTGACTCTTTATTAAATCCTAATAGGACATCGTTCCTGTTTTTCCTTCCTTTGTGATCATTATTGACTTCTTAAGCTTGTTTAGCAGGAGCTATCATCTGGCTTTTAGGTATATTCTTCAACTTAATATGAAAATACTTTAACATTGAATGGGCACTAGAAGGAGAGAAGGCTGTGGAGCACTAATTGTGCAAAAAGATGAGGGTTCCACCCCAAATACATCTAATCTCAGGTAGAGAAATTGCATAAGAAAGGCCTCTCACTTCATTGTTTTTGTCATCTGGTGATCAAAAAGGCTATCACCACAAGCAGGTACCATTAAAACAGCTGGAAACCTAAAGCCGTATTTGGATATTTTTCAGTTTTTCTTCTTCTGCAGAAAAGTCATTACTGTCTCTAGTTCTGTTGTGAAATCTTGCCAGTGACATTGCTATGCATAAAGTGACTTTTTAGGAATTCAGTTCTCTTGTAATAGATATCAGTGTTAAGATTCAGAGCAGCTGTAAAACTGAAAGTGAAATCCTAGTGGAGCTATCGTAAGTATTTTTAAAGAAATATAAGGTAATTCAAAACATGTTTCAGTATGTTTTAACATACAAAAATCCTCTATAGATAGACCACATTCTATCATATATAAATGGTTACTGTATTTTTAATATTGAAAAATAAATCCTTTACAATATGGTATTGTTCTTGATTTAGAAAGATTTTATAATATGAAAATGGCAAAAAACCTATAATTTTTTAATTCTGTCTGGTACAATTAGATACTATGTTTTGGCCTGTATTTATAATTTTTCCTCTTTACTGCCTTAAAACTTCACTTTGAAGTGTAATTCACAACGGAAGGGGCCATTGAAAAGTTGCTGCTTCTCTCTGGATCTTGTCATATCAAATTAAGTTTTAATCTATGATATTTACAAAATATGAGAAAGCATTTGAGTTAGGCTGCGTTAAGTTCATAAACTAACAGCAATAGGTGAAACTGCAATAAAGGCAATTTAACTTGACTTTCCTTGTTGTGACCCTGCATTTAATAAAAAAAAAATCAGTTTACAAGATTTTCCCAGTCAATAAATCATGCAAAAAAAATCAGAGTGAATTTTCAAAAACACATACCTCCATATCACAGATTGTAAACTATACATTGGTTTAGGAGCTTTTAGCAAAACCAAACATTTTCGCTTTGGGACTACTTCAGGAAGAAAGCAGTTCCAAATATTTTCAGAAGTAGTAGGAACAAAAAAAAGAGCTCATGTCAATAATAAATGATTTTAAAATTATTTTTTTAAAACATAAGATGTGCTATTTCTTCATTTTAGTGTAATGCAGGGTATTATTGTTGTTAAACTCAATATATGTTATTGTTGAAGCAATTAATGTATAGTGAGATAAAGCCCATCTAATTAGAAGTTACATGCCTAGTTTATAAAATCACTTTTTCCAAAACACTTGGTATCCTTTGACTATCCTGCTACAGCAACAGTACTCATTTACATGGAGGGTTAAAAAAATCTTAGTTTCTATCTGCATCCATAGGTACCAGAATACATGAAGAAATGCAGCCCTTTTCTATTATTTGGCTTCATGCAGGTTGAGAAACAAGCTTTTTGACATGATGGAGAACAGTATTTTCATTAGCTCAGTCAGCAATGCTTCTATCAAGAAAAAATTAGTCCAATGCTATTTGCATAATGAGATCCCTTAATAGCAGTAGACAGAGTTTTCAGTCATCTTCAACTGTGGTCAACAAAGCAGGATAGAAATGAGGTATAGCTGCAAGTTAATGCTTTTGAGTAAATCCAGTGTCCCAGTTGCCTTCTTTTTACTTAGAAAGTGTCTTACCTTATGATGACTGAGATGTATCCATTTATGAGAAAATAAAGCAAGTTAATATCATTCAAAGATCAATCTACCTAAGAAAACCTTATTCCATGTTTTCTATCTCCTGTACAAATAATGTGTAGAAAAGCCTATCAGGAGTAAGCCAGGTACTGTTGCACCATTAGGAACATGTAATTACACATTTCTGAAGGCACACTGCTGGGCTAATTCTTACAGGAAATGCTTCATTTTTGGCAGATGATCACTGTGGAAAGAATTACCTTCTTCAGATGTCAGGATTATTAAAAAATACATCTGTTCTGAAAGGAAAGTCAGAAAACATGGTGCATGATAGGAAAATGAAAAATAACAAGTAAATAAAGGCAATGCATAGGTTGAAGTGAAAAGATTAATTTAGAAGAGCCAAAATGGTTGGTGAAAAAAGTTTTCTCTTCAACCTCTTTATCATCGAAAGTATTAGCTGCCTGCCAAATTGATGAAGTGAGTTATGCAGAAGACAGATAGCATTCCTAGCTGTGTCTTGAATGAATACTGACTGCAGCAAGGCAGACTTCATTAGCAGCTCTTGCTGACCTTTCTTCAATTGATGTAAATAGGGATTTATAGTATCAGAAAAATGTAGATGAATTGCCCTGAGCCATACACCAGCTCAGTGTGTTTGTCTTGTAGCAGTCTCCCTTATTTCTGAACCCCAGAAAGAATTTACATAGGAGAAAAAATAACAACCAGGACAACTGAATTTATAAATTTAGCGATGCAGCAAATAGTGGAAATGTGCAGAAGAGAAAAGTTGTTTTAAAAGATAAAAATGTTTCACTTACTTAGATATGAAGTAAACCCAACCTGTTTTCTTATATGTTTTTGATAAGCCTAATGACCTGGAAAAACAGTTTAAGTATACCCTATGAAGAGGGCTTTTTATGTTTCCCAAATACACTGCAATTCTAGAGATCCCCCAATTACTTTTCTAAGGCATTTTTGTATAAGATGCATTAAAACACTATAAATCCTACTAAAAATAAATGGAGATCTTCCTATAATAGTCTCCCACAATATGGTATTCAGCTGGGCCTTTAAGTCAGCTAGGAAAAGAAAGACAGGAAATCATGACTATGCACTACGTACTGTGAGTATATCAGTGTACAGGTAAGCACAGGCAGACATCGACAGCTGTTGTTGCCATACCTGCTTACTTTGAATGGTCTTGGCTGCTGAAGTCCAGTCCCATAAATGGACATGGGCTACCTTCATGCAAGGCAATCAGATCATACCTCTTAAGGCATCTGAATTAAACATTTAAACACCAAAGGCATTCAGAAAATCTCTCTTGCAAGGGGTGAACAACTGAGCAGTTTACCTGCTGGACACAGCCAGTTAGAAATGTGTGCAACTGCTCAAGTCCAGATGTTGCTGGGAGGTTGTGCTTGTGCAGTGTCTGTGCCCCTGCGGGATTCACCTGAGTTCATCCTCTTTGGTTGACTTGCAGTGAAACCCAAATCCCTGCTACTCAGAGGTGCACTAATCAGAATAACAGGGGTTTTCTTCTGTCATAAGACATTGTTTGAAGGAAAAATGAGGCGAAGGGATGAATGTGAATTTGATGAGTGTTAAAGCTAGTGATCTTAAAGCCATCTGTGACTGAAGTCTGGCAAAAGGCCTCACAGTTCATTAGCTCTTTGTAACAGCTACCAGGGGAAGGAATAAGAGAGGCTTAAGGGTTTTTTTAAATAAAAGAAAAAAAAAAAAACAAAAACAAAACCAACAACAACAAAAACCAAAACCAAAAACCACGCACAATTTCATTGGATTTTTTTTAATGTGGTTAATGATATTGAAACATATAAATATATATAATTATATATTTTTTTAAATAGGTTTGTATTTATATTTTTATTTTAAATTGGTTACAGCTATTGCTGTAAAGCAAGATTTTCAGAATTTTCCTGCAAGAAAATTAGGAATCAAATCAACTAAGTATCTTAAAGAACACAGTCTACACTCCCAGTGCAGAAAAGATACGGTGCGCTCCCTTCACATGTGATCGGCAGGTGAACATCTGGTGTGAAAGACCAATGTACCATGTGAACAGCTCGAAGTTTACTGATTTTGTTTATTGAAGTTGTGGATTACAGAAACACCTTCAATCTTCAGAAAAATAAATTGTTGAAACTCATCTAGTGAAATGAAGAGTTAGTTGAAATCACTTACTCCCAAAACAATACAAACTCTGGGGGGGGAAAAAAGGATTTAAACACTAGGAAAATTGCACAATACATATAGCACCTTTTTTCTAATGTAATCTCTATAAAACCTTTGGAAGACAGAAGAGAAATCAATAAAGATGATTACTGGGTGGCAAACAACTGTCACCCTGCTGAAGTAATTTTTTCTCTGAGGTTCACATTGGGCTAAAACTACTTGAAAAACATAAGCTAGTCTTCTAAATCACTTTGTGATATGTGGTACCAATACTTATTATTTCTTATGATTATCATCTGATAAAGGGTGTCTCAGAGAGACCTTGAAATAAGATGTCAACATGGTCAATAGATTAATTAATACAGTGATTCACTTTATTGAAAGATTTTAAGACGAGGATAAATATTTTTCTAAAAGCAATACAAGATCTTCTTACAGATTCAGAGCTTGATGCAATTGCTTCCAATAAACAGGTGGACCGACTAGATGTTCCAAATGGTCCCTTCTATGAATTTCTGATTTACATATGTAAGTCCCTAGGGTTTGTAAAAAAAGGATAAGAAAGAAGGCATGCTGAACTAGCATTATACTTTAAGCGGGTGGGGGAGGGGGGGGGCAGGAAGTAGGGTATGAATTTTGAACATATGGGAAAGTCTGGAGAAATACTGGCTGCCAAGATGTTGAAATCCAAATTCATAAACTGCCAGTCATCTTAGCTTCCTCAGACCAGCTTTTGCTCATTGTAAGTGTAATGTGAGATTAATCTTTTTTTAAATGATGGATTTTAACTTATTTTTTTTTCAATCTTCCTCATTTTTCTTAGATCATGAAAAAAGAAAGAAATGTAGTGCCTCCTTTCTCCCTCTATTCCAGAAGTTAATTCTTTTCAAATGTAATCTTGTTAGCTTGCTTTGTTCATAAAAAAAGATGAGTGCAAGTGTAAGGAAACTATTATTAGTTGAAGGCATGCTTTCCTTGCTTGTAAGGCCAGCCAAGCACTTCATGCTCATATTGTATTAAACACATCCTTATTTTTTGTACTTTTTTTTCCCTGCAAAAATTAAGGCAGTTTGGAATATGTGTGCCCACTTGCCTTTTGGGGCATGAGAGATTAAAATAAAAGTAATAAATGCTATATATGCCTTATAAACAATAAAAAACTTCATCTACAAAAATTGCTTCATGAATAAATATGGAAATACTTGTTGACTCAAGACACAACTTTGCTAAAAACAGTCATTATAAGCCTTTAAAGTTATTCCATACATGATATCTCTAGCAAGCTATACGTATTGACTTGAATGACCTCGGATGGATTTCTCCCAGTCCTTCTATATCGATCACACTCATACCTAGATTATGAGTGAACTGATGAAAACACATTGATTTAAATCCAGAACATCAATTGTAGCTGACATGAAAAATTTCTTATCAAAGTTGTCAACCAAGTAGTTCGTGAATGCTGAAACTCACGAGGCAAATATGTGCTGAACAAAAATGTTTCAGTGTTATGCAGTACTCAGTAGTCTTTTAGCATGAGCAGTGAGCATCTTGCACACACAGCTATCTGACACAGTAGCCTATTGTTTGTTTTAAGAAATTGATCCTACTCTCTCAGTCACAAATTTGAGGTGGGAGCCTAGAGAAAAATTCTCATGATAAACCCAGTTATTTCCTCATTTCATTAAATTGAAAATATCTAAAGAATACCTTTTTTTCTATTTCTTCCTTCTACCATATAACTCCTGTGCTGGATTTCCTCTGTGTGTCAAAAGACTACAGACCTCCTCGCAGGGAAGCTACAGTCAAACTTTGGCATCCGTACAGGTAAACTACCTAGGACTCAGGCCTGATAAAATGTAACTTTACACACATTGATGCAGATATCCTTCTACTGTTGATGCCAAAGTGAAGAGTGAAAAGGTGTGACAGTGAGTATGTTCCTTGGTCTTTGATTTGGCCCTTTTATTAAGGTTTACATTTCTTTCCATTAATAGAGAAAACAACCTCACAGAAGCCATATGAACCTTAAGGAATGATTATACTGAATTTGGAGACTCTTAAATAGAAAGTATTATGAGAGAGCAACACACTGTTTATTATAATTGCATGTTTTGCCTCTTAGGCCTGTGGCAAAAACAGGAGCTACATATGCTTATTTTGTTATTAATTGCTTTTTATTTTCATGAAAACATTTTGTTCAAATTTTTTCTTAATTATATTTTATCCATCTCAGGAGATTTAATTTTCCATGTTGGCACCATCTCCAGCACTGTAGCACTGGTGCTATTTGAAAAGTGATGCAATATGGAGACCTACTGAAAGAGAAGACAAATGTAATAGCTGTCCTCAGAAACTCAAGAAAAGTATGCATACATTGAAAGATTAAAAGAAAGATAAGCAATGAAATGGACCTGGTTTTTAGATGAGCAAATCATGAGTCAAGCAATGTTCTTATTTAAAAGAGCAATAGCTTTCACAGAGGTGATATAAGGATTAATGAAAGATCTAATGAGACATAAGAAATTCAAGAAATTAGTAAAGACGTTTCATAATTTATTTACTTTTTTATTTTCAAACTGTAGCATAGTTTCCAAATGAATTCTGTGATGTCATTTTGGTTTTGCAATTTAGTCAAAGTAAACATACAAGTAGCTAAAGAGAGAAAGCGTTTTTAGCTGCTTGCCAGAAATCTAATAGTCCTTCCTGATCCTCCTGATTGCTAACTGGATTCTGAAGGCTTGCTGGTATCTTTGGGAGAAAAACATTTTGCACTGGCAATTAGAAAATTGCTTCACTTTTTCAGTCAAAGCAACCACAAGAACAGAAATCAAGAGGAAGAAAAAAAACTTCAAAGAGAATCAATCAGCAGTTTCCAGATATCAGAAACAAAATTAAATTCATACTTGGTTTATTTATTAATAAAGACAAGCATGTTGACAAATGAGGAAAAGGCAAGATAGTTCAGGAGAAAGAGACTAGGGAAATGATCCTATCCAGTATAGCTCAAAAATTCAAAGAATGTGTAAGGGGGAGAACAGAGCAAGAATCCTCCACCCTAGACCTCTGAAAGGACAGACAAAGGAAATCCCCTTTCCAGTAGCAAGACTTCTTCAGCAAATCTAAGTATGGAGGATCCTCTTTACCAGTGAATTCCAAATGTGTATATGTATAAGTGTTAATTTAGGCATCTACAGGCCAATAAACATTATTTCAGCAATATATAAAGTTTTAAAATAAATTGCTGAAAGAAAGAATAATTTAAAACATTACAGAAATAATAAACGAGATACAAACCGATGTTAGTTTACCAGAAGTCAAACCAATATAATACCTTCTCTCATAACTGATTTTTTAGACAAAACAAAATATATAATTATTTTTTTAAAAAAAATATTAGCAAAGCATTTATTCTACTGCTTCTAGGGAAAGGCTGTTAAGGAAGGCAGATGAGAAAGAGAAATGTGAGGAGCTAACTAAAGAGAAGATTGTCATGGAAAATACTGAAAATGGACATATTGGATGCAGGGTGGTTAACTAGTGATGTTGCTGGGAAATATAGTGGGGGGTTTTATTAATAGCCTTGGCATAAAGAATAGAATGTATTGCTGCAATTTGCTAGCATCATTAAGTTGAAAGACTCACACAGGTGAATCACTGGAATTTGCACATTGAGGGCAAAATATCTTGAGAGCACAAGTTCTTAAGAATGAAAAGCAAACGGAGAACTGACCTGAAGAAGGTAAATTTATTTTCCTGTATGTGGGAACTTCTCAGCTGGAATCAAGTGAGAGGAGATGAGCCATGCTGTATTAACTGATCACACAGTGACCATACCTTACTGTGTGAGTATAACAAGATCTGAGGAGTTGATAGTCCATCTTACGCAAATAAAATTAATTGGCTTCCTTAGTCTTGCAAGACAAAAACTGAAAAGGAAGGCAATTGTTGTCTATTATGTAGATCAGAGGCATAAACCCAAAGGTAGTTTGCTCTTTAAACCAGGGCTAAATATCAGCACAAAAAGAAATGAGTATAAACTGATAATAAATACATTAAGGAAGGAAATTAGAAAGCGATAAATGAGCACCAGAGCATAACATAATGTTTTGCAATACTAAGTGTAGCTGTTTTTAAGATATAAATGGCTAAGTACAATGTAGTAGATGCCTGAAAAAACAGGCACCTCTGTCAATGACAGAGGATAGTACAGCCAATGATACAGAAATTCTCTTTCAGTCCTCCAGTTCTGGGGGTGGGTTACTGTATTCAACATATTTGAACTAATTTGTAAAGCTATTTAAAAATATAGGGTATTCAGATCTTTGCACTGAATCAGATTTCCCAAGCACATGCCAAAATAGAAACCACATCTTGAAGCATAAAATATTTTATTTTGCCTTTATTTAGTTTTTAAGCAGTCATTAGCATGTACACATTATAATTTTTATGCAGCTAATATTCTGAAGTACTATGTCAGCTATGTATCAGAAATCAAGCAAATTACTTGGAATGTAGTAACTGATTTGATTGACAATCATAAGATGCAAGCAATAATTTAATTTGAAAAAAATGACAGAAAAATATTTGTTGGCTAATAGGACGAAAGATACTTTGTTCTAAAAGTTAGCATTTTACTATAGATTTTTGCAGTCCTAGATAGTGTAGATAGCTGTGAATCTGTCTAGCTATAAATAGGTAGATAATTGTGGTCCTGTAGCTTTCATGCTAACTCAAAAAAAGTTAGGGTCAACAGAACTCACACATATGGTATTTATAAAGTAGGTTTATTTTACTGCATGTGATCATATGATTTTACTTTTGTTTAGACTTCCTATAACTCATGTATTCTTCCTTTTCAGTTACTGAAGGTAATTTAATAAGTCTGTCTTTACAGACAAAGAACAGTTATTGCTCAAAAGCCAAAGAATTGCTTTGGCAGCCTTAAAGCAGGGTATAATGGGTGAAGAAGTTAATCTGAAAGTTTTACTATGGGAATCTAGACCATTTTCTGAACTTCATTTTGTGCCATGTGAGAGACCAAAAGGTACACTAAAACTTGTGTTGAATGTGATTAATGCTTAATTCTAGTAAATTTAAAATCTGTGTGCTCAACAACTTCTGATCTATTAAGCATACGCAGTATTGGCCTTTCTACCTTATATACTAACAAAGGACTGTTCAAATGAATTTTTCAGAATATCTCCTAAATTTTTTTCTGTGTTGTATAAGCATGCAGTGACACAGATTTTCAGAGGTGTGTGGACTGATGTGAAAGATTAACTCATAAATATTTTGATGCCAAAATAGCAACAGAAGACTCCCATTTGTTGACCATATAAAGCAAGCAGGTTCTACCATGTCATATTAAAATAGAAGAATCTTTTAGAGAATATTATAAAAAATAATAATGAGGGAAAAAAAAAAAAAGACAGACTTTAAATATTTCATGAGGACAGGGGAATGTGGCCAAAATTATAAATCATAAATCAGGACTTCCAACATTGTATACAGTCATTCTGTTTGCAGAATGCTTAAGACATGCAAAATGAATGAAAGGTAAACTGAAGCTCGAAATGAGAATAGATCCTTCATAAAATTTCATTTGCATTGTCATAGCTAAGAAATTCACATTCATAGAAAACTTGTTGCACATGAGCAATGTCATACAGTAACTGAATGCACATGTTAGTTTTCAGCTGTTCCTTTTGCTACCAGAAAGTTTCTGTTCTTGGTTTGTTCCTGCTGTTTTTAGAAATGGAATCCTTAAGGAAGGTCAGACCTTCAAGAACAGGAACCTGTCAAAGCAGGCCATGTGTGAGACAGCCTTGGCAATGCTTCTTAAGAGGATTTTGGCTCCAGAAATGTGTGAGAGATTATGCAAAGGCAATGCAACATTTTAGAATTTACCTTAAATCTTCTCTTCAGCAGTTTGTTCCCAGTCATTGTGGCAGGTCACCTCCCATGCTATTCCTGTGTAACACCTTCCAGTGATTAACTCTGTTTAGAAAATGTGCTTAGTATTTCCCAGGATAGGTACAGTGCCCTTGTTTGGAGATATTTGACTTCATGATACTGGAAAATTCCAGTATCACATACCAGATATAGCCATGAGATTTATCTTTACTGTAAGAAACAAAATGTTCTGCCTTTTCTTTATGCTGATTCAAAAGCTTGTGATTGCTCTTGTTGGTTACCTTTTTCTCAAGGGCAAAGGAACCCATCATTCTTGACTACCTCATCACTCCTGACTTTTTTCTGTCAGATATTTTCACCTTTTTTTGTTGTTATTCCATTGCCATTTAAACACTTCATAGATGATTCAACTGCAATTCCATTATAATTTAGGCAATAGAAAGTTTCTGTGTTGACTTCTAGAGGAATGGTTCTCAGTTATTTATTTGCATGGCTTTGATTCCTGGTTTATATTATTCCCCCCCCCCCCCCCCCCCCCCCCAGATATTTAGTTACAACATGTAAACATGCTCATAATCTTTTATGGTAGATGATCATTTCTGGATGAATTTATCACATGACACCTTGCTGTTGAAGCATATATCACAAACCCTTCCTTTTCTTGTTTGTTCATTAAACTATCAGATTAATTATTTTAATTTTCATTTAAAGGGGAAAAGGCATTCTACCCTGTCCCCATAATCCTGAATATAATATGTGATCTCCTGGATCACCATGAATTCAAGATAGAATCACTCTTTCCAAAAGTGGTTCAGAACCTGTATGTGATTTCAGCAGAAGAGAATTTCTATGTACCAGTAGAAGTCTTTGTATATCTAATATCATGTATATAATGATGGTATTCATGTGGGATAATGACAGCATAAAAAGGGAAGCTTTGAACTGAAGAGCAAGCACAAAAAGGATTGGTGTTTCTTAGAACAGAAAAATCACAAAAAACCCAGCTTAAGTCACAAAAGCTGAATATATTGTTTCTCAATTTTGAGAATCATACAGATACCCTCTCATAAAAGATACGATTAGTTGTATTAATAAAGAGCTGTTCTGAAGTAACGATTGCAGTGTGATCAGCTTCCACATAAACTACAGAGCAAAATATCCATAACTTTGTAGATGCTGCTGCGTTACAAATAAAAAGTGGGAAGAAAATGAAAAGGCAGATGGTGTGGTTATCACTTAAAAAAAAATCCCTAATCCTGCTCCTGGTAAGAGCATCTAATTTAAAAACAAAAATCAAAAATCCTACCAGAGCCAGCAAACAGTAAACTAAGGCAAAGAATTGTGGGAGTTATGACACTTAGCATCTCAAAAATAAGTGCCCTACATATGGCAATGTCTGCCTATCTGCAACACAGACAGGCATGCTACAAATTATGCAAAGCAAATAAAGTGCATACAGTCACAGAAATTTAAACTGAAGCTGTAATTATGGCAGCAGAGGAGTCACCTATGAAAACTATGTCCAGTGCCAACACTGAAGATAAAATGAGAAACTCTCTTACAGGTAAACTTCAGATAGAAATCCAATGTTCCTGTCAGAAGAAGTCTACCGTAATACTTAGTTATAAACCCAGGAAGGGGGGGAAGAACAACCAGAACAACAACAAAAATCCAGAAATACAACTGCCAATATTCAGCTTAACTTATCTTTAGAATAGTCAGCCTAGGGAAATGGTGAAAACCTAATTATTTGGAACTGGACAAAGTCCTAGACAGTATAATATAGAGGAAAATGATTGTGCTGACATAAGAGAGAAATGGATGATCTAATACATATTTCCATCTTAATTTTCCATTTCTAACCCCTGTGATTTTATGCCTCCAAGATAGTGGAAACTTTTTTCCTTTGTAGTATAGTAGTTGGAGTGAAAACTCTGTAAAACTCTGTTATTACTATTAGGAGAGAACTAGAAATAATTTCCATTTTTCTCTTTCTATCAATAAGGCCTCCGCTATTATTTTATAGGTGCAGGGCATGACCGCTGTCTGAAAGACCAAGGCAGCTGGGAACAAGGTGGCATTATGCTGGCTATATAAGCTTTTGGTAAGACTGTGATTTCTGCTTTTCCCTTTGCTTATAGGGAAGAGGGAAGACTGATGTAAAGGAGACACCAAAATCCCAGCTGTGGCAGATGTGGAACATGTGATGTCAGGAGCTGAGAACAGTCATTCTGGAGCAGGGGGTTAGAGACGAGGCAGCTTGAGACAGGGCTAAAATGTCTAACTCTGTGGACATTATACAAGGTTCTGTCACCCTACAACGCCTATTATGGAAGCCACTATAATTACAGCTTCCCCTCAAATTATGCCAAGGACAAAAGCAGGAAAAGGCCCAATGTCTTAGCTATGGCTCCTTGCATGTTCTCTGCAGACCTGTGAAATTCACCTTCATTCCTTGGAGGAATCTCATCTTCATGCCTTTTCTTCCACATTTTTATCTCCAATATTTATATTATGGGCAAGGTCTCTGTTTCACTATGTAGATGTCTCCTGTAAATTATAACAGGGTCCAAATTCTGAGCCAAGAGCCCTAGGAAATCTTTATTATCTCTTCATTATCTGAGAAAAATGTAATCTTAACTTCATCATGTAAAAGAAAAACAGTCATTTAAATGAAAACTGCCAAAACCAGAGTATTATTTGCAAAATACTAAAGAAAACCTGGAAATCAGATAATTTTTGTCCCAGAATTTCATCATAAATTTGAGATTTTTCCTTTGGAAATTAAAAGTTGTATATCTTCTCCAAGGTGGACTTGATAACTCTCTTTATATTGCATAGTATTCACTACCCCATTGTTAATCAAGAATGGTTTATTGTTGGGTAATGCCATCTAAAATGCAAGGAAACTTCAGTGACAAAAACTCTCACTAATTTGTTTATTTTTAATCTTTATTGCAGGAATGAAAAAATATGACAGATTTTATTACTTCTTAGGAGGTGTTTAAAAATGTGATCAGTAGAAACTTCCACAGTCTGTTATGAACACAAATATTATAAAAACCCAAAAGATTCTTAGCTTATGATATGCATTTATACAGCCTGACATACACATGTAATTCAGTTAGAAAATCATGAAAATATAAACATTTGTTCTTATTCTAACCTCCTATTTTGAAATACGATTTGCTTCTTCATTGACTCTGCTTTTATCTAAATGTAATATTATACTCTAGTGGTGCAAACTTGGACTCTTAAATATAGAATTTTTTTCTTGATAATTTTTTTCTCTTAGCATCTATCATTTTCTCTTGCTTATGTCAAAATATATATGGATCGTCTTATTGTATTTTCCTCACAAATAAATGGTCTCTACCCTTTCACATTAAACCCTCCTTCTCAGACATGTTCTGCAGTGCTACTGATGACCTAAACGCTTAGTGTTTCTATTCAGTTTCTCTATGTTTATTCTGCAAAGGAATAATACAAAGGAACACAAATGTTGCCTCAGTCTATGGGACTGCTATCAGATCTCAGAAATTAGACATACCTAAAGAACCGGACTAAAACCTTCCAAAACTATGGAGAGGCCTTCTAGGAAAACAAAATTGGTGTCAACTGTGTGTGGAGTGGAAAAGACTGAACAGACTAACTTGCCATCTGAGTCAGCGGTGCACAGAAATGCACAGGCAGAGAGAGTGGATGTCTCGTGAACTTGAACGATGCTGAAACGTGCTGCAGGGTCCTTCGTGCAACTCAATGGTAACTGTCTGACCACCCTCACTGTCCGAATATAGAAATGAAGTTCATTTCCCACCATGTTGCACCCTACATGAGGGAATACAAGGAATGCTTATTCATTCCACATTAAAGCAATCAGTAAACAAAATATAGAAAGATACCTTGGAAATAGCCCTTTAATCATTCTCCCTTTTCCTGGACCCATGAGCCTTGCATTGTCTGTGGAGTGACATAGCTGCAGTCAGAAGAAAAATAATAAATATATCGGCTGAACTCATAAGCTGAGAGGTGAAAAGATATGGACTGGAGCCCTTTCAGGCTTAGAAAATATTGAACCTGGGTTTCTTACCTTGTGAGTGAGTGCTTTGATACAAAAAGTACCATTGATGACACAGCTTTCTTGCATGACCTTAAATACAAATAATGATGGAAATACAAGATATGTAGCACCCATAGCTATTAAGTGTTTGTGTTCAGAGAGTATCTATTAAACTGAGTGCCTGTAGTGTCCACTTAATCATGGAATCTAAATTAGATTCTGGTGGGGCACAGGCAGTGAGCATATGCATGGACAAGAGCAAAAATCTAGACATGCAGAAAATTTTAATTTAAGATAACTAAATGTAGACCCCTCTGGTTCTGACAGCAGCTGAGCAGAGAATTTCATAACCATATTTTTTGTTTTCAGCCTCTCATTACTGCCTGTGGTCCTTTATTGGCCCCAGACTGAAGTGTAGACTTTAAGCAGGTGCTTTTTCTGGAGTAGTATGGAAAAAGCAACACTGTATATCTTGCAGTGTCATGTACCAGACTAAGACATGATGTGGCAATTTTCAATACATTACATTTATTGAAAAAATATGGAAAAGTGTATATGAGATATAAGTAGGAAGTATAAATACGATAAGGTATATGTGTACCCTAGAGTGTACAAATAGGTTCCATATCACTTACCTTTTCATATGTAAAATTATATGACTAAATTTGAATTTATCCTGGTTTCCTTTGTAGTCAATGGAGAAAAATGAAGGCATCCAGAAGGCCTATCTTTGCTCATTTTAGATATGTATTTTAGGATAAAATTAATCACCCTCTGCAAGTGTCTTTTTCTTGCCTGTAATTTTTAAGTGTTTTACTAGCTCAGACTTAAGCAATTGAAACTTAAACATCTCAATTTGGGCAGAATAATCCAACCCTATGTGTCAACCTGATGAAAGGAAAGCAGCAAAATCCCCCCAAAAGATATTTATTAATTGCTAAAAAGATAATCTTCAAGATGGTCCCAAACCAGTTCAGAAAAAAACTTATTCTTAGCCAGCAGAACTTAGTTTCAAATAGTTCACACATCTGTGGTTTCAATTACATGCATATTGTTCTTTGTGGGATGCAATTTTGTTTTACTGCCAACAGTAACAGAAAAGCTATTTCAGCTGTGTCAGTGTGGAACAGCAATGTCATCTGAAATCTAGTGACCTATTAAATACAGGTATTTGCACAGAGGTTGTTCGCCCCCCTCCTCACATACACACTTTTTTTCCCCTGAACACTTTCCTGACTGTGTAGCTTATGTGAAAACATTAAATACAGCAGTGTTTTCTGTTGTGTTTTGTTTTTAACTATGCCTTGTATCATTAACAAAGGTTGTGATTTTCTATTTTGTAGTCTTTTCTTAGTTCTCTGGAACGTTGCACTGCAGAAATGTTTGGGATACTCACTGTACCCAGAAAATGGCAACAAAAGAGGAAATGGAGAACATTAATGGATATTGTTTATGAGGAAACAAAGCATCAGAGAATATAAGAAAGCCAAGAAAGATGTCATTTCTTTCCCCCAAGAATACAAGAGAATAGAGGGAATGGAGAAGCTAATGAATAAATTAATTAGGTAAATAACAAGCCACTTAAAAGATTATTTTATCAAAATTCTTAAAATTCTGTCACATAGGTGGCTTTGCCTCATTTTCAACCACCACCTTAACTTCATTTTTTTTTCTTTTTCTTCCATAGTGCTTCATACTGTGAAAGGAGAAGTGCCATTCACTGCTTATGATCTTACGATGTAATACTTAGCAATAAACGTTTTTTGTTCAAGACGCTATCCATGGATATATTTTTAAAATTTTGAAACTAAATCCTTACTGAATAGGAAGGAGTTCCAGTGTATTTAACTGGAGGTGGTCAGGGGTGGGGCTGGAGATAGGGGAAAAAAAAAAAAAAAAAAAAGAAAGTCTATTACAGCTTTCAGATAGCCCTGATTGAAATAGAAGTTGAAAAAATGTTTTCAACCTAGATAAACAGATTCATACTTCAAAATTAATTCAGGTTTTGATGTTCTGTTATCAAATAGATATCATATTGTGTCATCATATTACTGAGAAGTTTGGAGCTTAACAATTTCAGCAATCAGGTTTCCAGTTTTTGGACTACCAGTCAGGTGTAACGTGAGGGACCTGGGCTGGCTTGAGATGCACAGTTAGGACAATGGTTTGCTCCCAGTCCTGAAGAAGGAAGAAGGAACTGAGATGAACAGTAAGACGCCAGTGGAAGAGATGAGATAATGACCAGATTTAAGGAAGTAAGCCAAGTTGGAGATACGTAAGAAACTCCTGAGTGAAAAAGAGGAGCAACAGTAGGCATGTCTAGGCTGCACTCTCAGTTTTAATGTGGTGTTTGGAAATGCAAATGCAAATGCTAAAGACAAGTCTGGAGTGACTGACTGAGCAACAGATTAGATTTGACCTTTATAATTGATTTTTTGCCAGAAAGGCAAGTGTCAGTTTTTTATCCAGCCAACCTAAGGTTGGCTGAACAGTAATTTACAAAGTTTTTCTATCACAGAAGAAAAACAACTGAACTGTATTATTTGGAGGAAGTTTGAGTCAGAAACAAGCTAACTTGGCATGGACCCAGCACGGACTACCACAGACACTCAGCTTGGGAGCAGAAACCATCCCTTAAGAAATTTGTTTATTGCATTAATTTGCCTCATGGCAAAGGGAATTAGTGCGTGGTACAGTGCTGCTGGCAAACTGAACTGCAGGGAAGATGGCAGAAGAAAGGCTTCAAAGTTGTGTGATGATACTGGAATGACAAATGTGAGCCCTTGGAGTTTATTTTTTTTTCCAGAAAATAAATGCTGTGGAAGAGAAAACAGTGATGGAGGGTCTCTGAGATCCTGAACCAAAAGTATCACATGAAAAAAAATGAAGCTGGACATGGTGAGACAAAGAACCGTGACTATCTCCAGGATGCCTCCACATTAACATTTTAGAGGTACACTTTTGAAGTCAGTCCCCCAATTGGCCATATCTATGCACCTTCATTCACACTGCTGTGTGTGATAGATAATCTGTACATTAACAGCGGAAGGCAACATTCTCTGTCCTTTTCCCCCACTACAGAGAAAGAATATGTTATAACTACTTCCCCATTTATACAGTGCATATTACAAAAAGGTTACTGGACAGCTAGTTGCCATTTGCTCATGAAGGTTATGCAATGGAAGCTGTTAACTGGGATTCTTTGTTCGCCTAAATAATTTTAAAATTACAGGAACTATTTCACTTTGCCAGTCTTGGATTCAGGGAAATGGTAAGGAAGGTCTCCCCAGATCACTGGGGTTTACACTGGAAAAGTTTTAATAATGCCTTCCATTGCAAATACCAGGTTAATTTCATAGTTTAGGTCATCATTCCCTAGTCACGTTTTTAAAAAAATCTGTAAGTTGATAAAGGCAGGAAAGATGAAGGGAGATACGCCTTGGGGCAATATAGAAGAAGAAATATATATTTCTTTTAGAATCCGCTAGACAACATTTTAATGCTTCAGTCTTGCTTGTTTATAATACCTATGTGTCTGTACTGTAACATAGATAAAAATATATGACAAAACAGAAAAATGAGACGTAAAGATTTTATGTTATTATGTATTGAACAAGGACTTACATACTTTCTTAACATATTTATTTCAGTGGATGAAGTTATCTTAACTCAATATAAGACTTTCTTTGAGAAAGTATGTTAAGTTTTTGGGATATCATTTGGAAATCATTATCAAAGTGTTGAATATTGAATGGTAGAAACCCCATGAAAAGATGAATGTAGATCATTTTCTGAAGAATATTAGATATCAAGAGATTCAATAGAGTCAGTAAGCATGCTCCAGAAGTTTTATATTAGGAAATGGTCTAATGTTTTACGTTCAAATGGGAATTTTTTCAATTTCTTAAAATATGTGGCATTTATTATGTCTATATGTACCATAAGTGCAAAGGTGGAGATAATATTTTCCTTATATAAGTAGACTGATGTATGCTATGAAGACTTGGAAAGAAGATGATTATGTTGAAGGTGACTTTCAAATTAAAATTTGATTACTTTTTTAAAAAAGTTGTTGTGAATTTATTTCCATTAAAAAAAAAAAAGAGATATTGGAATTTATAAAAGACAAAAATGACCTTCATTTAAATAAGACACTGAATGTCTGAGGATGTTAGAAAAAGACATATTTTATTTAAAAACAAATAAAGCAAAGTTGGTTTCTCTAAAGTGTCTTGTGAAGCATTTTTCTCTCCTCCCCTTTTTTCCTCATGCAGCAACTCTTTTTTCCATCCAAATTATCTTTATTTCATCAGTGCTGTCTTCTTTTCTCTCATGATATCAAAAGATTGCCTCTTCAAATAATCTCAGCTACCAGGTTTGTCACCTGACTTAAATATCCATATCTTCTTTTTCTCATCATGACCCACTCTGCTCAAGGTTACTAACTTTGATTACATTGTCAAGTTCTTAAATAGAAATCTGTGGAGAGTTACTTTAAAATTCGGTGAATGTCCAAAGTAGTTAAAAGTTATTTAGGGTGATACTAGAGCATCCACTTAACTGTTTTTCCATATTTAAACAAGAATACAAAATCTGACTTGGCAAGCTTGATAGACATAATCATATACTTTGGTATTACTCCTGAAATTGAGTTGATTAGTTCTCTAGTAAAGAGAAATTATCTTTTTGTACTACTCTTATTTCCAAAGGCTGCCGTATTGGACTGGATAGTATGCAGACTCACATTTTCCCAGTTTGCATTTTAGAGTACACTGCTTGCCCTGCACTCTCATGGAAGTGTGTGAGACAACTACTGAGAGCGCAGTAAGCACTGTGAGTGTCGCTGTGTCTTCCATGGAAAGAAATATATCCTGTGCAGTGTTTGATTCTGATGTTTTAACCTTTCTTCTTCATTGCAAACATTTATTGTTGTGTGGGGAAAAGTGAGAGGAAAGGAGCATTGGTGGAGCAGAAGGCAGTGCTGTTTGTTGTTGCCCATGGGCATCTAGCAGATTTGGGCTGGCGTATTTGAAGTGGGTGGATTTCATAAGAATAACTGGAGCAAAGAGTTCAGGTTTACATGAATATTCAGAGTTAACTTGCTTAAATTTACACAAATAATTAGAAGATTTGGCGGGGGGTGGGGGGGGGGGAAGGCTTTCTTAGTTCAAAATACATTTAAAATCTGTACTTAAGTCTCATAATAACAAGCAGATAGATAAAACAGAGATTGGCAACCCTGAATGGACATAAACAGATATAGTGTTTTAACAGTTAAACCAGATGTTAAAATAAGCAACTACAGAAATAAAAATTAATGAATTTTTTTAAAAACCATGAATTGCTATGCAGGATATTCTGTTCCGAGTTCACCAACAGAGACTCAGTGGAACAGCTCTAAATCTTCTCTTCTAAAAAACAGAAGTTATGCAAAGTTAACAAACAAATGCATAAGAATAAAACATGGTGAAATAAACAATGTATGAGGTCAATCCTTGTCAGTGGATTCACAGCTTTATTTAAATTGGAACAGTTTCAGATTAAGGCTTTGTAAACCCCAGAAAAACAGGACAGTTTGATAGCTGGACTTCATCTTCACATTTAATGGTTTGCTGGCCAGCCTTAGCAAATCAATTTCATGAGACTTTTGTAGAAAGAGGGACTCGGCTATTTGGAGAATTTAAATAGAAACCAATGTTTCATTTTTAATACCTTGCTTCATTCAAGTATTGACATGAAGATTGAATTTAAAATATCCAGTGGTGAATTTCTAGAAAAATTCTGGGCCTTCCTTACAGTGCCATACATGAATGAACATTTACTGGAAACAAATGGAGCTCATTCAAGCAAGACTGATGTTTACTAGAGCCACAAAAGCTTACTGGAGTTTCTGATATCAAATAGTTTCATCTAGGTGAATAATATGGTAAGTTTCCAATATACCTGCAGAACTTCAAACAGTTCCATTTGCAACAACGTACTCAGGTTTTCTACATTTAAGCAGGAATAAAGCAGGCAGAAACAAATGCTGTTTATGCATTATCCATTTTTATAAATAGTGATTTTTTTTCCTGTCTTTTGAAATGATTTAAATTCATTTTTAAATCTTCTATTAATGTATTATTTTAAATATTTTCTGTAATGAGATACCACGAACATACATTGTAATCCTATCAAATGCTTTCTTGACAGATGTTTTGTTTATCATTAGATGGTTCAATGCTGGACATTTTATGTTGACTCTTACTGGTTTTTTACAAAACTGAAATTGGCCAAAATCATGACTTTCAAATATTATGTTCATGATGATACATGTTCAATTCACCTCTCCTTTGGATGTCCTTGTTGATCTGGTTTTAATTTCCTCTCACCCCCCCCCCCCCCCCCCCCAGCTGTTATAGACACTTGTTGATTGTCAAGATATTCAGACTGCAGTTGTAGGGCAAACACAAGTAAAATTAAAATAATTAGGAACTGTGAAAGTCCTCTTCCCAATGTATAATTTTTCAGTTGATTTGAGGTATGGCAAATTAGGACCTCTCAGTGATTTCAGCATGCCTAGAAATGCACCATGATTTGAGTAAACTTAACCAACCAACATGAGACTATCTTGTGCTTCTCTGAATTTATCCTGTTGTGTAATGTTCCTTGTAATTAATACTGTATCATCTTTCTCCATTTTAACATCTTTCCTGAATAGAAAACATTATGGAAAGATTTTGTAAATAATGAATCTACTCAGTTACTGACAAACACTGATGTATTATTAGACATCAATTATTTTTCATAAGAAAACAAATTTTTAGACTACTTTTCTTGGCTAATTTATATTGCCATTTGATGCAATATTGACACCTATTTGATTGGCACAGTATCTAATTAACCGTTGTTCTGTGATAACTGCCTACAATGTTTTTTATACGGCACATTGGTTAGTGCTCTTCAGACCTCTGATGTGATGACTGCTATGCTTGAAGTAACTAGAGCAGAAATTTAGTAAAAGTTCAATACAGAGCTGAGCAATTTAAAGCCAGATTGCACTGTAAGCTAAAAGAGTGTAAGCTCTCTTTGTGTGCAACTCAGACTGCCTGCTTTGAAGTGGAATCCTATCAAGAAAAGCCCTCGAGGCCTTGTCAACAGAGGAGATCAACTGTGGCCTGGTAGATTATTTAAAGGTCATCATTTTGGAAGGATTTTTCAACAGAATTCACACTGCCTTTTTCAGAGATATGTATTAAAAAAATTACTACTGAATGTTTTAAAACAAGGCAGCTCGTCAGTATTAAATTCTTGTGATTTTTAATTTTAATTGTCAGTTACATCACTATATGCAAACTGGGATAAAGAGGGTATTGGACACAACTGTTCAGAATGCCATAAACTGCAATAGGCAGAACATGGCTTGTCTGCGGGACAGCCAGGATGGACCTACTGACTGCTTTCCTGCAAAATTGGAAAAAATGGTAGCAAACCCAGCTCTCCTCAAGACTGAAGAAAAAAAAAAGAAGAAAAAAAAAAGAAAAGAAAATATTGCAATTCTTCAGCATTCTGTGGGAATATTGAATTAGAAACGGTAAAAAGAAGACGTTATGACATAGTAATTAATAATACGGCAAGGTGGGATTGTTCTGCCTCTCTGGAATTAGGCAATGAGAAAGTTTCCTGTTGAAAGAGAAATTAATGTTGTTTAATGTTTTTTCTCATAGCTTTTTTAAAATTGTTAATTAGTATAAGCGGGTTTATTAATCTTTTTACTTTGAGGTGGAACAAACCCCAACCCAACAGAAAATTCTACAGTGATTACAGTTCACCAGAGATCCCAGGCTTACAGGCAGCAAAGATCTCATCAATCACCTTTGAGCTCTGCCTTCCCCTCAGCGACCATGTGTTTCTCTGGCACCTTTTTTGAAGAACCCCACACCCTAGAATTAGAAAGACATCCCAACTCTCAAAATTTACTAGTCACTTCAAATAGGATAAGAAGCTTTTGTTCGGCTGTTCTGCAACATAAAAAAATTCTTCAGGCAGGCACTGTTATAACCATGGACTACATCATAGTCTTCTTTGGCATTCTCCATGCAAGAAAATATAGAGTAATTAATTGAAACAATATTTTTAATAACCATCTGTTAAAAGCCATCTGTACCCAACCCTTCAGTGTCCTCTGGGCAAGGATTTCCATGGTTAACTCTTTCCAGGAAGATTTCATGATGAGTTCTTATATGAATAATACACAAAGTAATTTTATTACCCTCTCATAAAATGCTCTTTTGAAATGTTGCAATAATGTTAAGGAATAATAACTTCTCCAAAGTAGTTGTTGTTAATGAATCAATCTCAGTTATATTTCTTTCTCTAAAATAAGTTTTAAAAGGTCACAAAGTCTTGAAGTCTTCTTATCATAACACATTATTTTTAGTGTGATACAATATAAGTTTGGAAGGCAAACACTTAATCAAAATGAACATACTACTAAGAATACCTCTTTCCACTCTTTTAAAATATGGTGCTTTTGATGGTAGTTTCTTTAACATCTCTCCAGAAAACTGCCTCTCTTATCACTGTAACACAATTGATTTATAAATATGATACCACAATTGAATTACAAATATGCAACATTTTCATTGAAAATTGAAAAAGGTATTTACTGTGAATGTGGACTGTGTACACAGCAATACATGGCTGAATTAAAGAACGGTGCAATGCATATATTTGTGCTTCAGTTATACATAGGCCTCTTGGGATGTGGTGCTGATCTGCCTCTAGAGATTAAACTGTCTCTGAATGAGATGCTTATTTCAAACCAGCCCAAATATTAACAATTCAGTTATTACTAACAGCTCTCAGAGGGATATTGGTAAATTGAGAAAATGTAATCATAAAGAAACCTGTGGGAAAATCTGTCATGCCTTGAAAACAAAAGATTGAATAGCACTACACTCAGTATAAAATACTGAGTGAACAACAGATTTCTTACTTGTTCCTAGTTGTCATGCACAACTTCAATCTTTTTAAAGCACAAACAAACAAACTGCCTTATTTTATATACTCCATCTTGCCTTTCAAGACCGATAATTTCTCTAGGACATAGTGGGAACATCATCTTAGAATAATCAATTTTTGAAAAGGAAATGTACTGAAAATAATACAAACATAAGGGGTTTTTTGTACACTAGTATGAAAATACTTAATGTGTAGTCACAGGAGTTTTAAAAGTTAGAATAAAGGCTGCCCCATTGAAAACAAGATACTGAAATTCTAAGTTATCCAGTAAAATGAATGTATTTTCATGAACCATTTAAATAAGTATTGCAGTGAAAAGCACTGCTTGTGGCTAATTGGATATAAATGGAAAATCGGTAGAAAGCTGGATGCATTGTTTTGAAGATGTTAACATTTTTAATATGATTGAAAAAATATAATTATGCTAATGCAGCAAACCCTAAAACAGCTCTGAATGTTTCTTTTGTCAAGTATTCAAATGTGAATTATATTATTCCAATCCTATTCCACATGAGGAGAATGTAAAAATAGCACAGCTTTGTTTGTACATAGATCATTGTTCCATTTAAAATTCAATGTCTGAGGCTTTGAAATACTTTTCATAGTCAACTAGCCTTTATAATTTTATCTAAATATGGTTTTATTAAACTGAAAATTTTCTTTCAGTGAAATGGAGCTCCAGGCCTGAATAGCCTGTCCCTTAAAACCTGTTTTCTTCTCCAGAAAAGATAAAATTAGAGGAATTTGCAGTGCAAGGCTACCTCTCAGAGTATTTTGTCCACAACTTCGAACAGTTCATAATGTAAATGTGGTACAGAAAGGAAGACTTGCTTGGCAAAATAAGTAGCAACATATTCTTGCCCAACCTTCAAGATTTGAACTAGTAAATAGGCACCTATTGAAAACGAGGTTGAAAATGTTGGTGTTGCTTTTAAAACTCTGCACTGTTTAGGGTAATCCATCTGATTTTCTCATTTCCTAAGCCAGGCATATCACAACTGAGATCAACAGAGGCACTCTAGGAGATGTTGTTAGGAGGACTTCAACTATGAAGTCCTCCAACCTCTGTATCACATGTCTTCCTCAATCAGAATTCAGTGTAAAACAGCAAGGATTACTTCTGATTCTTATTACCTTTGGGTAGGTAGAAGCAAGGAAACACGGCTACCAGATTTTGATCCTCTGATTTAAAGAAAGACAAACTCCTTCCCACCCTCCCTACCTCCTTTCCCTCTTGTCTCCGAGATCAGTAGCTAACTCTTTCCAAAAACAATTAGTAATGCAAAGTCCTGCACTTGGAGTCAAAAATTTTCATCTTGGAAAACAGACAGCAAGCAAAGACATTCATAACAAACAAGGTTTTTATGCTAATAAGAAAGCAAAAAGCATGCATACTTACCTCATACATTTACTGTATAAATAAACATACATGTATTTTATATATAATATATATGGACATAATTTTCACATATGTGTATTTATGTATATATATATACACACACAAACGTATATATATACATGAAGTAATTGTTTACATGCTCCAGGGAAGCATCAGTTTCCTAGGAAGTTGAGAATAAAACAGTAAGGGTTTCCCCAGTTAGAAGTATAATTCCAGTTCTGAGTGGCCTAGTTTGCTGATCCTAACTTACATTGATAAATAACAATATTTTGGTGGTGCCTGAAAATTAATGTTGTGTTTTTAAATTAAGTATGATTATGTAGGCTTGAATCCTTTTTTTTAAATAAAAGCAAATATTAAAATATCTCTGTGTGTATCTTTTGGAGCCAAGCAATAGATAGAAAATTTTCCACTCCATAGGCTTCAGAGAAAGGCAGTAAACCATGACAAAAGATATCAAGTACTCCAACATACAGCAGAGTAGCTTCCTGGGAGTGTAGATTAATAAGAGATAACCTAATACATCCAGAAGTGATATATTAAAGTACATTTTCGTGATCGACAAGAAAAAAACATACATGATGTAAACTTTCTGGTTTAGTCCCATAAATGCAGAATAATTTGCTAATGTTTAACTGCTTTCTTTCAATAGATTTATTGCATGATAGAAATGTGAAGTAGACTGCAAACAAAGTTTTCTATTGTTATGTTAAGAATGTTAATAAAAGCAATCATTTATTCATGGCAATTTCTTCAACTGAACATTTATTAGAAAGGTTATAAAAGGCAATAGAAAGACAAGTAGAACTGATTAGGTAATTGGTAAAAGAAAATTTTTATCCATTATACTCATGGTGGTGCAGAAAATAAAAGCAAAAACCCTCAAAGGACTAAACAAAATGGAAGTTCATATGCTGCACAAATAAACCAAAGCCCATAACAATCCTTCCACTCAGATTATTTGGTGTTGGGTTTTTTTTTTAATTTTTCAAGATCCACTTGGGTTGCAAAAGCTTTGGAGTGCTTTTGCCTCAGAGACTTTCCCTTGTAGATAGATTTTCAAGGCCAGAAGAGTTTCATCTATCAGGTTCTGCATGAAAGCACCTATACCAGTCTAACAGCATCTATTTCCAAAAGCAAATCAATGAAAGATTTTGGAGCATTTTTAAGTACAGCAGCAGAGTTCTACCCTTGAAACATGTATGTTTGACATGGGTAGTGACTTTCCCCCTGTTATATAACAAGTCTAACAAGCCCAATTAAGTTGTCCTTATTTTTACTGTTGGATAAGACTTCCAGTGTTACCGGAGTGAAATGAATATCAAGTACATTTATGTGAACCTATGTGGTGGGTTGACCCTGGCTGAATGCCAGGTGCCCACCAAATCCATTCTATCACTCCCCCCCTCAGCTGGACAAGGGAGAGAAAATATAACAAAGGGCTCGTGTGTTGAGATAAGGACAGGGAGAGATCACTCAACCAATTACCATCATGGGCAAAACAGACTCAACTTGGGGAAAATTAACTTAATTTATTGTCAATCAACCAGAGTAGGGTAATGAGAAATAAAACCAAATCTTAAAACACACAGACCCTCCCCCCACCCCCGCTCCCTTCTTCCTGGGCACAACTTCACTCCTGGATTCTCTACCTACCCCCCCAGTGGCGCACGGGGGTGGGGAATGGGGGTTTTGATCAGTTCATCACATGTTGTCTCTGCTGTTCCTTCCTCCTCAGGGGCAGGACTCATCACACTCTTCCCCTGATCCACCGTGGGGTCCCTCCCATGGGAGACAGTCCTCCACAAACTTCTCCAATGTGGGTCCTTCCCACGGGCTGCAGTTCTTCACAAACTGCTCCAGCATGGGTCCATTCCACAGCGTGCAGTCCTTCAGGAGCACACTGCTCCAGCGTGGGTCCCCTGCGGGGTCATAAGTCCTGCAGAAAACCTGCTCCAGCATGGGGTCCTCTCTCCATGGGTCTGCAGGTCCTGCCAGGACCCTGCTCCAGTGTGGGCTTCCCACAGGATCACAGCTTCCTTCGGGCATCCACCTGCTCCGGCGCAGGGTCCTCCCCGGGCTGCAGGTGGATATCTGCTCCACCGTGCACCTCCCTGGGCTGCAGGGGGACAGCCTGCCTCACCAGGGTCTTCCCCACGGGCTGCAGGGGAATCTCTGCTGCGGTGCCTGGAGCATCTCCTCCCCCTCCTTCTTCACTGACCTGGGGGTCTGCAGGGTTGTGTCTCTCACATATTCTCACTCCTCCCTTTTCTGACTGCTGGTGCTGTCGTGCACTTTTCCCTTCTTAAATCTGTTCTCCCAGAGGCACTACCACTGTTGCTGATGGGCTTGGCCTTGACCAGTGGTGGATCCGTCTTGGAGCCGGCTGGTATTTGCTCTGTTGGACATGGGGGGAAGCTTCTAGCAGCTTCTCAAAGAAGCCACCCCTGCAACCCCCCCACTACCAAAACCTTGCCATTCAAACCCAATACAACCTAGTTGATATTCTTAGTCTCATGGGATATTATAACGAGTGTTTATACAACATATCAGAGCTAGTAGTTCTTGTGCCCCGTCTTAATTTGCCTTTTGACTTCTGATAAATTTATTTTCTTCTTCTATGTTATCTTCTGTGAGATTAATACATGTGGGTGTGAAACTCTCTGGAAATTATGCAACTTCAGACATGACATCAATGAAATCACTTTTATTGTCACAGCATATGGTATGATGCTGCTAGATAAATAGCAAGATATAAAACACAAATGCTGAGGCGAAGCCTCATGTTGACCCTTTGACAAGACTGCATTACAACAATTATTTAATGTTGGACTCTGATTGACATTGGTGGTGGTTTCAGATTGAATGCATGGTGCTACAAGGAAATGACAGACTTGGCAGCATTATTGCCTTTCTGCTCACTGGTTGGCTTAGGGAATGGATTAATGAGATGCTTTGAGGTGTCAGAATGCAATCGGAGATGTTTTGGCAGCTGAAAAGCTAATAATAAGATAATGGAATATTAATAAGATTTCTAATATGCAACAGTGGATTAACTTGCTACCAGGAAAAGTGATGTTGGCAAATTTTTGTTTTATAAAACCCAGTAAAAGAAATGTAGATGGACAAATAAAAGAACACCTTTTCAAAGTTGTACAGAGTAGTACATACTGTGCTTTTGATATATACTACATGTAAACTAGCTACTAATAAATTGTTGATGCAACTCAGACTCAGATCTAAATTCTTAACTATTTAAAGACTGCGAACTTGCAGGCTGCAAAAAGCCTACAGATCTGAAAAGATTTAACAAAGCAAGAACTTTTTCATTTTACTGAATCTTTAATTGATTACTACAGCCAATAATTTCATTAAAAATAATGGCTTCAAAGTTTTTCCGAATTACAGATGTTAGTGCGATGAAGTACACCATCATTCCTCCTCTTTGTGTCCTTTCTTTGCATTTCCTGCTTCCTAGCTTTGACATCTTTGTCAACAGAACAGACAAGTTTTCATAGAAACATAATTATAAGGCTGAGGGATACTCCTATATAAGACATAAACCACCAAACTCGCAGCCTAATTTTACTATAGCAATCAACATACATACTAATGACACTGGCTTATACCTGCTGAACAGCCACATTTACATAGACAGAAATCCAAAAGGTGTAAGTGTACATTTCCAGAAAACTGCTGCAGAATTTATGAGAACCAGCACAAACTGGATTAGTACAGCTGTACTTTATGACTGTGGGCTCCGATTGGATATTCACCCTCATTGCATTACCATTGCCTAGGACCTGATTATAGTACAGTTTCATATAGATTAAATAATTTTCAGTTTTACCTTAGTAGTTGTACATCACTATAGACTTGAAATTTCCAATACAAATACGAGATGTTTGCAGTTTAATTGGCCAAATCCTGTGACTTTCAAGCAATCAGTGCACAGTGTTGCTAGGAATATACAAAGAATGACAAAGAGGGGAGGCAACATATTTTAAGTATAGTCCTAGAATTGAAGACTAAGACAAACTTTCTCAGATAACATCCTTTGCAGTTATTCTGAATGCATTTTGTGTCTTGTTGAAAAAGCATCTTGCAAAAGCTGACAAAGTTGGCCACATAATGGAAATGACAGTACAAAGAAGGGAAATACTGGTTGTTGCCTCTGTAGGATGGCAATTAGTATTTTTGAACTATAGCTTTGAATTTTACCTTTTTTAAAAAAAAAAATTCTTACCAGCTTGCCACTTTTACTATCAGATAGTCATCTTCTATGAATGCAAAATGCTAAAATGGATGAGTTGTTAGATACCTGTGTCAATGCTTTCTTGGTTAGCAGCATATGTATTGCTCTAGCACAAAAAATGACAAATGGAGTATAGGATACTCAAGGCTTGGAACACTATTATTATGTTAGCATTGTTAGTTAAAGGTTCTAAGTGCCAGTTTTGAACTCTTCATATTGCCTTGAACAACTTTCAGCAAAAATGCTTGTATTACTTGCTTTTCATTTATGTCATTGTTTAATTTGTACCCAATAACTGTTTAAAAAAACCCCAAACAACCTGTGCATGGTATACTGCCTACTATGTCCCCCAAACAATTCTTAAGATAAATGATTACTCTTTAATTTCTTTTATCCAAATCATATTTGAAATTGTTTGTGTCTCATAGTGTAAAACACATAATAACATCTGTTTGATTTATACTGTTGAATTTCTGATTGTAAGAAAAAAAGTTCTACCTGTTAGCCTATAAACAAGCCTCATAAAAACTGATTGTGTGTTTTACTGAGGATGAAGCATCAGAGTCCACAAAGGCTTATTAAGTTTTTGTCGCACTCATGTGACATTTCTCATAAAACAATTGTACAGATGGCTTTTGGGTGACATTTGGAGGTTAGGACAGTATGAGAAATAAAGGGAAGATATTTTGTCCTCATGAAACTACACATCTTGTGATTAACAAGTCTGTAGGCAGGCATCCGTGCATCTAACTAATGTCCATACTTCTTATTTAAATCATCCTTTTTGTCCTGACAATTTTTCTCTCAACAAATTCTTTCCTCGGAGCTTCAGTTCAGCCTGATTAACTTCAGAACCTCTGTTACAGAGAAAAAAAAAAAAGACTCTATTTCCTTTGCCAAAAGTTCAGAGAATGTCTACATACATCTTTACCACATAATAATGCCTTCTATATGTTACAAACTGCTGAAAAAGGAATACTGAAGTGTCAGCTGAATACTGCTAAAAGACACATCACCAGTAAAGGGAACATACTAATCAGTGTCACAAGACTTCCTGTTGTGTGAAAGAATTAAGTATATCGTGACATATTCTGAATGTTCGTATAGAGCAGTAAGAGGTATTAAGACAAATTGCCCAATGTCTGCTTTTGAATGAAGAGGAGAAAAAAAATCAGTGAAGGATTTATTCCATTCTGATCTCCCACAGCTTTCCAGCATAGTCCAAGGCATACATCACAGCAGGTGTACAATTGGTTCAAGCTACATTTCCTCAACACCAGTGAGAAACCTGAAGTGGAATTGTCTGAAAAGATGCTATAGACTCTGCAAGGAGTGAATTATTTGCAAGACTCTGCAAAGCATATGAGGCCTGGGAAGAAGCTCTAATTGACTCCAGATGAAATTACAGGGGAAGGCAGGTACTCTGAGGCAGCTAAACCACACAATGCAAGATAAAACTGAAAGAAAACAAATTATTTTCATATAATCCTTATTTTTTTGTTTCTTTTAGTGAACTATAGGTTACAGCTAGAAAGATAGACAGTAATTTATACATTTTAGACACACACGGGCACGTGTGCCATAACAATTTAATGTAATTTGGTATACTTAAGAACTGTGCCAGATGTTTAGTTTGTATGGCTGTGAGAGACTGAAAGAGTTAATGTCTCAAACATTGTGGTGGGGTAAGTTCTGCTTAACAACTAACTCTGCATAACAACGAACTCTGCCTAGCAAGGAACCATGGGTGAGAAGAAGCCCATCAGCAACAGGAGGGTGCACAGCTCCCTGTTCTGAGGTGCTGTTCAGATGTGCTGAACGGGACAACTCACCATGCTGTTCTGATACGCTGAGCAGGACAGTTTACAATGCAGGGAAGGGGAAGTTACTCCCCAAATGACCCCCAAGCCCAAAGGCTCACAAACCGTGCATGACACCTAATTAGCCTAATGCCTGCCCAAAGGAGGGGCAAGGATGATAAAAGGACACCAACTGAAGCCCCAGGTGCGCAAGCCCACCAGAACTGGACCCCTTGGCTGACTGGAGCCCTCGGCTGACTGAACTAATGCTGGACCCAGGACTGGTGAAATCTTTCTCTTCTCTCTCTCTCTGTCTTGTTTCTGTCTTTCTTTTTCCTTTTCTGTAATCCCTACACCCCACCCATTTAGACATAAAACCGTTGACCAAGTCTGGGACTAGGAGTGGATCCAGCCACCTCCAGGCTCCTCACTGAAAGGCAGTCTAGAAAGCAAGGGGGTCCTCTGTGAACCTTGTGGCTCTCCTTATTGTCTTCCCTGAACTGATTCCCAGATAAGCAAGGCCTGTAGTATGTGTTTGGTGGTGCATGATTAGCACATTACACAGTTTACTGACATAGTTTCATGCCAATTTTTGTTGTAAGCTTACCAGTTTTGGTGGTGAGCATGCCAATTCTTGTGAGCAAATAAAAATTTAGTTTTGTGAGTTAAAGAATCCCTGGTGTCGTTTCACCTTTAATACTGACCTGGGAATCAGCAAACCTGAGTCATTGTCCTAAGAAATTGGGACGTGACAATGGCTAAGACATTCCCATTGGGAGGAAGAAAAATAATTTTAGAACTTCTTAAATCCTATCAAAATTGCCTGTCACAATACTGGTTTGTATGCCCATCTAGGGCAGAAATAACTTCTTTTTAAGGTTAAATAGTTTTCTAGTCTTGGACACTCTTCCTTAAGATTCTTGTTCTTGCTGGCCTGACCTTTCCCCAGTAACTTTGGTTACCTCCTTTTTCTCCTTCTTGGACATTAACCTGCCTATGACATGTTCTCTCAATATTTCCCTTGAGGCCCCAAATGTACAAGGAAAAATTTGTTTATATCTAAGTCTACATGGAGTTAAGGTCCTATAACTCTCCTAATCTCAATATAGCTATTCAGACATACACCAAAGGTGAAAGAGGAATCACATGAAAACTTTCAAACTTTTTCTTCTTTCTCATTCTTTGTATAAACCCTAACTTCTCCTGTGATTTAAGCTCATACGGAAGGATGAAGAGGCGACTGGTATCTCATACTCATATAGAGTGCACACCCAAATCGTGCCACATCTCAAAAACCTGACAGTTTCTTTCTTTATGAAACTTCCATCAGACCTTTTATCTTTTTAATTATTTCTATCATTTTGATTACTGTCAGTTCCTTCTAGCTGACCTGCACCCTCTCCAAGACCTCCTAGAACACAGAAGCCACAGGTATTGAAATAATATTTTTGGAAAATCCAAACAATGTACATCCCATCCTAAGGCCTCTATTTCCCCAACGTACAAGTTCAACATATTCATTTGTCTTTACTTTCAAGTCCTTTTTTCATATGTTCTTAGTCTTGTCTCATCCTTTTCCTGCTTTTTTAAGAGCCCAATCTTCTGAATCACTTTTATTCACATATTAAACCTATTTGCCTTAACTGTACATAGATGGTAAACATAATTATTTTCCTGTAATGTGTTATTTTTCTTTACACTTCCAAAGCAAAAAAGAAAATGTGTGCACATATATTAATATTCCAGTAGCGAAAATGAAGTGGTAATTCATTTTTAATAAATGGACTTTGGTTTTCAAATTTAAGAGGACCCCCTACCCATAGAAATACCGGTTCAAAATCTCTTTAAGTCATTTCAGCATGTTTGTTTGTTATAAAGCAATAATTCACTCAGGTAAATTATACTCCAGCTTTCACTTGTCATGAATATTAAAAGGATAAAGCAGCACCACACTGCAGAAAACAGTGCCTGTACTGATCTCACATTGGAATAAATCAAAGGAATGACTCCAGTGTAAAACTAGAATGAGAACCAGCCCACTAAAACTATAGCCTTGTTTTGAATTTAATTTATATTTAGCTTGAGCTGATGCATTTAGCTTAAAAATAATTATAAACATTTTATTTTTTTAATGCTAACAGATAAAAGATCTGTCTCCCAATTCAGGGATCCAATTTGTAAACAGACAGTGCTTAGATCAATAATTCAAATGTAAATGCATTGAGAGATTCTTTCACAAATGATGGGCTCAGGTATTATGAAGTGAACTAGTAAGGAGACACTAGGCTATGTTTATCCACTATTGGAGAAAGTGTTAAAGAGGTCAGCTAAATCATTTAACTTTGAATACTAATCTGCTTAATGTTTAACTTGCTCTTTTGCAAGGTAGCATATTTATGTATCTATCACACCCAGGTGCCAGCTTCCTGAGAAACTGCCTATACATTTCAGGGTGATTTTTTTAAACAAATTTTTTGTAAAACTGAGGTTGATGAGTTGAATACCTTTTTCAGCTTTAGCTCCTGAATGGAATGGAAGAAGTCTTTGCATTTACCTTAAGCACTTTATAACTTTGCAATGGTATTACAGTGGCCATCACTTCTGCATGAGCACCTGAATGAATTGTACTTATTATGTTTGCACATTCTAGAGAACGTTGAAAATACATGAATTTCCAGCTGACTAGATTTCAGACTAATGGCACATGAGCCACATTCTTTTTACCTGAGACTGAGCTTATGTTATCTGTTCATAAAAAGAACAATATATAGATTCTATAGACTGTAAAACAATCATTTGAACCATTCATTTTTATTCAGTTTTGTAAACTAATCTCTGAATTGATGTTTTCAACTGAATGTTTTCTGTTATGGAAAAAATGCACTTAATTAAGGCAAAAGTTCCCCCAAGGTTTTCGTATAGCTATAAAGGCAAGACCAGACAAATAGCGAGAGAGGAGAGAACAGTGCAGCCAGTGGTCTAATCAGTCCACTGCAAGAATTACAGTCTTTCATCCACCTGCATCCAGAGAAGTGTGTTACTCAGTTATGATCCAAAGGCTGAAATATCATAGCTGGAGGATTCTGAGTTCATACAAACAATCCCAGGATTTCAGACTGTGCAAAGAGATATTTTTAGGATTTAGATCTACAGAAGCTTAATTCACTCTAAGCCAAGATTGCTTTATGTCAGTTGTCTCCCTCATGCCTGTAATGGCACTCATATGGTTCAGTGAACAGACCTAGCCCAAAACTTAGATTTTTTTTTTTTTTTCCTGGAGTTAGTTTCCAGTTGAATCAACTTCCTGAACCACCTTCATTGAACACTGCCCCCCCCAACTTATTAACTGTGCAATCTACAATAAAATATTTCTATCTGTTTAAAACAACATAGCCTTCAAGTTGTCAACAGATGCAGTTCACAAACTTGTCATAATTCTCATTCTGTCTTTCTTTTCTCACCTAATGGTAGATTCAATGGATAAATCATTCAGAATAAAGTATAATTTCATGGGACTGAGACAGGCAATTTCTAGCCATTTAATCTTCAGAATATTTTCTCAGGTTGGTTTATTTCAGAGCATGACTCTTCCTCCTGCCTTAGAATTAATAGCTTCTTACTCCATGATTAGACCAACTGAAATAAATGCTGTGGGTGGGTATATATCATGTGCCACTGTATGTGTTTAGTATGCATTGGAAGTCTACATCAAAAGTGGCATATGTTTGACAAGTACTAAGAAAGATACCCAAATTCAGGCTTGCGACTTGATGCTGTTTAACAGAAGCTTCATAATGCTCTGGACTGCCAAATATATTGCAATGGCTTTGGGCTTTATTACAATATATCATGCAGAGAATCTCCATAATAATATCTTTATGTCATAATGTATCATGTCAAAAATCCCAGTGCAGAATTTTCGGGATCTACTAATGAGCCATCAAAGTGCATCAAGGTTTTATCATATTTTGTTATGTCTGTTACTGGCTAAAAAAGTGCCATAGGGAAATAATTTCAAATATTTTAGAGAAACCAATTGCTTTTTTCTAGATAATTATTAAAAGGAAATAAAGTTGGATTAAAGCCTGTCACAGCAATTAATACAGCCTGCATGGGAAGGCACTGCATATAGGCTAGGATTTTATGGAATACCTTATCTAATCCTCTTTACTTTTCAACCTTTAGGAGCCAAGCTCCTTCCAGTAGTTTAAAAAAAAAAAAAAAATCAGACATATTAGAACTCTTAGCTTTTAGAATTAGGAAATCTATGGAATTCTCAATCCTCTAATGTTGAGAAAATATTTTAATATATATTAATAAGGAAAACAGAGGCAACAAAACCATATGACTTACAAATAAAACAGAAATCAAAGTGAAGCCCAGTAAAAGCCTGGACTCTTTGTACTGGATGTTACATATATGATTGTTCATCCAAGGACAGAATAAAATGCAGGTAGTTTGTTATGTTCCATAGCAAAACATTATTTCTTTAATCCAGTGTGTGCAGCTACAATAATTGTCTCTATAAAAAACTTTATTGTTGCTTTATTATTATACTAAAAATGAATGAGATGATATTAGAATTTTTCAGATGTTTTTGGATGTTCTCGCTTACAAGAAAAAATTTACAATTTATCTCATGGATTTGGTGTACTTAGGTTCATAACCCAATATCAGAAAATTATTTTTAAAATTACCCAAAAGATCCCATCAGATCCAGAGATGCCTAGAAGAATTCAAGGGCTAGCATATGACTGAAGTGTAATGAGAGAACTCAAAAAAAAAAAGTTATAACTTACAGGAATTTTTAAAAAAAAAAAAAAAAAAGAAAAAAGAAAGGAGACAAATATGAAGATATGTTTCAAGCTGAAGTGTAAAGAGGAGGGGCTTTAAATCAAACCAATAAAATTAAGAGTAATAATTAAAAAATGCATAAATACTGTATGGTCACTACCTAAATTGTCAAAAGTATTATTTCTGTTCTGTATTCATCAAGTCTTTCATAGTATGAATAATAATCCTGTATACAAAGGCATTCTAGTAGGGACATGGTGGAGGGTATTGATCAATATATCCATCGTCACTACTGGGCAAATTGATTCATACTGTAATAAAGAGCAACAATATTAGTAAAATCATGGACAAAACTGATAAAGTAGAGAGGAATTATTGCTATATATACTGGGGGGGAGGAATCCTTACACAGCTATAAGGGTTATTTCGAGGAACTAATGAGCATGTGACTAATAATTTTTGGGTTAACACAGCATACTTGGATTTTCAAAAATGCTGATAATTAACTGGCCCTGGATTTTTCCTGATTAAAATCAGTTTTAGTGTCTGACCACTAAACCACAGAACACCAGACTTATTAAATTTGGAAGTGCAAAACTACAGGAAAGCATCAAAGGACAACATTCACACTCTACATAGTATCATTACTATGGCTTGCTACAACAACAAATACCTTCAAAATGTATGCATAGTATTATAAATCCAAACTCTACATTTTGAATGTATGTATTTCTTTATGAATAGTCTAAAAGCACAATTTTTTTAAGGGAATGTTATTTTTAGTGAAGCAATTCCATCCATTACATTATGTATCTTTTCTATCTGAAGTACTTAAAATCACGAGTGCAGCATTTAAACTGAATTGCTTTTATATAATTCAAATAGTAAGATAAATGTATAATCACTTATTTATGGATTACTGTATGTTTGTATACATTAAATTTAATTTCATACGTTAGGCAGCCGCACATCTGGTCAGCTTCAGGGCATCTGGTAGAATTGATAAATATTCAGTCATACAAGATAGGATGCTCTTGGCTGACTTATTTTCTTTGCTGCTTTGTATTTATCCTGGCTATTCCAAATCTTCCATATGCTTTTCAGTTACACACAAGTGCAAGACATTAGAATATAATAATAATTATACAATCAAAGAAAAAAAATCCTTTCTTCTAAGCACAGAATTCCCCAAGGAAATCATATTGGCCCAACAGATAAACTATGCAATATTCTATAATGAACTATGCAATTTAAGTACTGGATACCTAAAAATAGGTAGATACACATACATGATATTAGAATGTAGTTTGCTATGTATGCATATATTTCAAAAGGAATTATTGAAATAACATGAAAATAGGAAATCCTTTAAAAGTCTGTGGGTTTACCCTTTCTCTCTGACAATGTAGTGACATTCTAGACAACTTATAGACTGTGTTGGGATGAATAAGATAAAAGATTCTTCCAGTCAGTTCAGAGTAGGGGGAGTTTGGAATATGGAAATGTGTGCATACCTCCTCTCTGATGCAATCATATAGGCCAGGAGAGGAGGAAAGCTGAGCAACATGTTGAGGTTGAACTGCAGTTGCCCGTTAAGATTTTAGCACATTTTTTGAATAAGAAAAAATGAGTGCAAAGAACTTCTTTGTTAGTGCTGATTAAATTACAAATAGACAGTGCATGGAGCACTTAAAAAAGCAACAGAAAAAGAACCTGAAAATACGCAGAAGAAATTGAATGATCAATTCACTTCAGACAAAAATTGACAAAAATTGTTAAAAAATATTTTCACTTAAAGAAGAATCTTAAATATAAAAATTACATGGAATTTAGGATTTGGCTTCTCCAAAAGCTTTTGTATCTTTTAGCATATTTCAGCTCATTTGGCATCTGCTGCTCAAAAAAATTATCCAGGAATAAAATAGCAGAAAGTATTTCAAAGTAGTTTGACGTTCACTGAAACAATTATTTGGTCTAAAAGCACTTACCAACTGTGCCTGCAGAAATCCAGGACAATTGGGTCCACATGTATTGATGTCACTGCAAAAGTCACTTATTTCTGCTCATGAACAACGTGATATACCCGACAGTTACTAGCATTATGTATAAAGGGAACACTGTATAAAACAACCACTGCTTCTCTATGTGTAAACAAACTCTAACCATAAATTTCAGTATTAATTGTGCATTTAATCTTTATCCCAAAATGCCATTTACTTCTGGGATCAGCCTGTTTCAGTGCTCTCATTCAGCTAGAGAAATTAAGAGGAAACCTGAATAATTGCCTAAGAGTTTACACATTTTATCATCATTAAGAAACACTTGCTACAGCAAGGAACCCTAGTGGTTCTAACTAACTACTTTGGGGAAGATCAAAGCCAGTTTAAACAGGACAGATCACACAAAAAGAGACGAAAAGTCCAGGGGAGCTCATGGCTGACTAGGAGAATACAAGTTGTTTTACACTGGATAGGAAGGAAACCTACCTGAAAGTACAAGTACATTTTGTGGGCCTACGCCAACTGTTCCCTAAATCACATGAAAGCCATGTAGCCACAGTCAAGATATTGCTGGATTTAAGGTAAAAAACCTTCTCAGAGGCAAGTTGTGTTAGCTCAGGATCAGTACCATGCTAAAGTAGACACATGGACGTGTCCCACAAAAATCAGCATGGGCAGAACAAGCTCACGTTTGCCATCCATGCACAATTCAGAGAGGTCCCACATTTGCTTGCAGTAAAATATGAGTTTATGAGAGATTAAATGCGCACATATGGGAGGTTTTAAAATTACTTTCCACATGCCCCATCACAAATTGTAATGCCTCATTCGAACTGCTAAATGAAAGTACTGATGGACAGCTTCTCAGGTCCCTGAAAGCAAAGCGCAGGTGCACAGAAAGCTGTGGGGCTGTACGTGGTTGGAATACACAGAGAAGCACACTTGGGTCTGCTCTGCGAATAGGAGGCTGACAGGATATTCCCCTGAGGTGTGTGGTGGTGAGACGGCTCTCCCTGGAGACTGCTGTCTCAGAAATTGTAAAGGATACAGCAGCACAGCTGTCATGTAACTGTGGCAATGGCTTTCCGGGCAGGAGGCATCCCTTGGAACACAGCTCCTGCAATTTATTTTTGTCAGCCAAATTACGCTAGAGTGTTGAGCTGCTGGAGTCCGTCCCAGGCTGAGCAAATATGAATGAAAGGTATGAGAACTGCAGCCGCAAAAGATTTTAAAATAATGTGATAAAGCATTGCAGTTTCTTATGCCCTGCTTTTTCAAGGGAGACATCCCAATAAGTCCAGCTAAACACAGTTCTTCGTGCATGCACAAAGCTAAATCTTAACACAAAGATCCAGAAAAGCCAGATTGTTAATGGGCAAAATGTTTAAACCAGTTAGTGCGAAATGCCAAATAAAAAGACAAGACCCAAGTCTCGCCCTTCCTAGAAGAGAAATACCTTACCATGGGATAGAAGGGGACATTTGTCTCTGCTTGTGGTTCTCTGCAAAAAAAAAAAAAAAAAAAAAAAGCTTCTCCTGGAGTTTGGCAGTTAAGATAACTTTAAGTTATCCCCTCCTTGTAAACTGGTGCAGGAAGAAGACACCGTTATTATGGTTAATACCTGCTTCCCCAGGCAAGTCATCTCTACTGGCCTGCTAGGACTGAGGACAACACAGAGGACCTACAGCCGCAGCCTTTACTTCCAGGCGAGTGCTCTGATCATAGGATAGACTCACACAGTGTTCTCTTGCTTGTTATTGAAACTATCTCACTACACAGACAATATTAAATATTCATTAAACCAGAGAGAAGCGGCAAAAAGGAAGAGATGTGTATCTGGGAGGGTGAAGCTTGTACTCCAGTCCCCACTTCAGTAAGTATTCCAAAATTTCATGCCAAGTGAAATAGGCTCACTAGAAGAAATGGAAAGAGCTACCCTGAAAATTCCCTGTACCTTGGATATTCCCTGAGAAGGTAAGTGAAGATTTCAGTTCTCTTAGGCAGAGTGAAAAATTAAAATTGGACCTCATGTGTTCAAGGTGACTGCTTTAACTGAAAAGTGTCTGCTTAGACGTGGTGATTCATTTTACTTACCCTTCCAGCGCTTTGCGTCAGACTCAGAAAGACTATGTGGAATTTGGAAAGTACCTTTAGGGGAAGCAGAAAATTGGAAACCAGAACTGCTGAAAGTTTGAGCAAGTTAAATTTAAACTTCAATGGTAGTATATATATATATGATGACACGGAAGGTTTCAGCATAGCTGATGCATTGTTTCAGAAAGACTTAATATGAAGAGTACTTCTGGCTTAACTGTGGGTATTCAATATAAGCCAGAGAGGGGCTTCCCTTTTTTTTCTTGAACTACGGCTTGAAATAAAAACAGCTGACAAGATTTTGGTCAAAGGCTATCAAGAGCTATACACACAGAAGTTTTCTGTATGGTTTTGGTTTATAAAGTCCAGATGTTTGGTATTTTAAATAATTCAGAAGTTTTTCTAAAGAGACACCAAAGAATACTTAAGATAGTAGCATTGCCAGTTGCAGAAAACTGTAAAATAAAACACTGAACAAATACTTTGTATATATAATGTCAGAAGAAATTAAGGGAATGAACACATGTATCTGATGGAATGTTTTACATAACTCAAAGGTCAACTCCACACAGTTAAAAATATCCAGGGCCCAGACTTGTGATTCTGTTTGCTGCACTTTTTATTAATATTTTATATTGCTTATTGTTCTTCACAGTGTTCATTTCACCTTGTAAAAGCATTATTATTTCTCTTATGTAATCATGGGAGAGCTCTAGCTATCAGCTGTGACTGAATAGAGTGGATTATTTAGGGCTTAAATTTTTAGTCTAGCTTCTCTTCCCTACAACACTTCACACCACTAAATATTCCTGCTTCATCAGCTGTTTGCATGTAGAAACATCCATGTGTACTCATATATATTCCATATATCTCTCCCACTACTAATTCTGTCACAGAAAATATTTGACCTAAAGGGCTGTCTCAAAACTTTTGGGAAGAGCTACAAGCAAGAATTATAGGTAACCAGCAAAATATACCACAACAAAAGAGTCATGTCTTAGATTAGGCAATGTTTAAAACTTTTGGCTACACAACCAAACCAGTAATAACTTCCTAGCAGGGATACAGTTTACAAAATAAATAAGTTAGTCCAATCACACAAATAAGCTCTTTTTTTTTTAACAAAAAGTCTGTAATATAGCACAAAGATTGGCATTATTCTCAGTACACAAACTTCATGAATTATGAAGTAAACACCAATTGTCTCTCACCAGCACTTCTCAAAGGAAACAGAAGACATTGCTAGCAAGATTTAGCCTGGAGCCACTCAGAGCACAGCCTTGCTCCCAGCTTTCCTTTGCTCCCAAGACAGGAAAGGAATTTGCTGTGGATAAATGTAACAGCCCTTTTGCTGTCTCCAAATATCCTGCTGGTGAAACTCCCTTCTCTCAGACCCGATCTCTGCTACTAGGTAGGGGGTAATTACTCCTTCTCACAAGTTAAGGTCCTAACTTCACGTTCTAATTTAAGAAATAATAAGGGAATAAAAGTTTTGCCAGAAAGCAATTAAAAACTTAAAAGAAATGCTGAATTACCACTCCTTCACCCAAAACCTCTTTGCATTCATGATAGAGGAAGGTGAAGGGAAAAAAGCACCCACACCTGCTAGGTGTGAATGCTTCATCTTACTAAAGTGAATCTGAACTCCTGTGAAGGAAAGGACTCATAGTCCCACCACGGTCTCCTGTAGATGACTAACACAAGGCAGGGTCTTAGTGTAAGGGGCAATTCTCTCTCCATGGAGTGAATGCTGTCCTGAAGTTCAACAGCAAACTTTAACTCCATGAGCACTTTGATATTTAGTGCACATTTACCAAGCCACTAGCCTTATTGAACTCATTGACTCTACTTAACACACTTAAAATTCAGCACTTGCATTACTAATAATATGTTAAACTAGAGAGAGACATGTGCTCTGAGGAAATCCAAGTGACATGTGAAGCTGCAAAGCACTTGATTTCTTGATTTTACACACTGTTTTTACATTGTAATGTATTCTGAACATTTTCTTGTTTACATTAAAATAAGACCATGCTAAGGAAGGTTTACAAAACGGATAATACGGCAAGATTTTTCCAGTGTAAGATTTGAAATAACAAAACTAGAACTTACTGCCAGGGCCCCGAGGGCACCACCAGCCTGGACTGCCCCTGCACAGCCCCTCTGGGGGTCTCCCCACCCTGTCCATGGCTCAGGACCCCATGTCAGCCCCCCGGGACCATCAGTCCCTGCCCCAGTGATGCTGGAGCAAGGTCAGTCTCCAGCTCCCCACAGCCCTTCCCTGCCTGCCCATGGGGTCCTCTGAGCCAGGCCCACGTCCCAGCCCAGGCTAGGCCTGTACCCATCCCCAGGGAAGTGCTCAAAGCCCAGGAACAGGGCTGCCCCAGCTGCCCCTCCAGCTGCTCTGCTCTTGGCTGGGTTCCTAGGATGGAACAAGATACCAGGCCCTTCCCTGCCACCCCCACAGGGAGCCCCCAGTGCTCCCAGAGCCCCCCAGCAGTCCCATGCCCCCATGTTGCCCTGATACCACCATCTCCATCAAAATGTTGATAGTTTAATAATATCAAAACTAAAATCTTCCAAGAAGTCTTTGTATTCCTCTACTGCTGCCTCCTCAGGTCAGCTATGCTCGGTGCATCTGCACATGGTTCAAGTGCATGGAAAAGTGGGGCAATTGGCAAATAATGCATTTTATTTACAAAGTAGCCACTTCGTGTACTAACTAAGCTGGCAGTTACACAGACAAAACTGCACATCTCCCCTGCTGGTTGTGGAGCTATCTTCAGTTTCCATAGGTGTCAGTGCTAGAATTAAGAAATTTCCACAGAAGACAGCCTTTGACTCATCTCTAAAAGCAAAAAAGACACTTTTACAAATGAGTAAAAGTCCAGGACTTTCTAGGGCTGAAGCATTTATTGCAGAGGATCACGTTTCAACATTGGCATCAACTATTCCTCTGGAAGGTTTCATTCTGCTCGCTTCAATTGAGATATAGGTCCATATATCAAAACCAAATAAGGAAATCCATCTGCTCTCCCACATATTACCAGGAGGCACCTGGAGTGCCAAGACATTCCCAGAGCCCTGAGGCTCCAGTCTTCCCCTCTCCCACCCACCCTACAGCTGCTCAAGTGAGCCATGGCCCTTATCTGTGGTTTGCAGATGGCCCCTTTAGGTGTCAGTCTGGCCCTGTGAAGAGTAATTGCAAGAGCTGGAGGAGTATAGCAGAATAATTACAGCAAGATATGAAGGAGCAAGATTTTAATAATTCATGAGAAATACTTAAATTGCCAGATCTTAATTATATCTTTATCAGTTCTTTATTTAAACTTCCAGTGTAGCAGAGCAAGAGAGTAAGCTAACATTTCCTGCTGTGGTGTACTATGGGCAAACTTTTGCAAAATGTAATTCCTGTGTTGACTGTCAAAAAGACTTTAAATTTCTGATTAGTACTTTAGAAATATTATATAGGTGTATATTTACTTAAAGAGTTAAAATGTAAATCTCTGAGAAAACAAATTTCTTGTTGTAATACTACTGATTATATTTTTATCTAACATTATAGTGAATATAATGAAAAAAAGAACAATGTATTTAAAGGTGAACTGCAATGTTATTCTTCTAAACAGATCGGTAGGCTTTGTATAACTTCCTGAAGCATTATTTCAATACTAATACCATTTTTGTATATTTTGAAGCAAGATTCTTGTACATTAGTTTTTCAGTCACTACTAGTGACTGCTGGATCCTGCAGTCAGGATTCACCTTCTGCACCAACCCAGAATTGACCCCACAAATGGTATGCAGAATATCTCCGGCACCCTGAATTTACATTTTCCAATGAACACAAACCATTGTAATGATGTACGACTTACAACAATTAATGATAAATTATTATAAAACTCTTTAATGAAGAATTATAATTTAATTTATGCAAAAATCAGTACCATTGTTCAATGGTCCAGCATCACATTCTTTTCCAAATCACTCGTATTACCATTGCCTCAAGCTTATTGCTATGATCATTCTATTTAAATAACTCAAAGTCTTAAACTAAGGTGCTAAAGAAAGCAATATGCTATAGGTAGGACTAAAACCTTGTAACAGTAAGGATTGTGGGGCTTTGGGACAGATTTCCTGGGGAGGCACTGAGCTTCACGGGAGAACTTTTCCAGGATGTTACCCAAAATTCTGTCAAGAATGACATATGTATTCTTGATCCTGCCTTAAGGCAGGAGATTGGACCAGATAATATCCTGAAGTCCTCTCCAGCCATATTTTTTTCTATGATTCTATGTTATTACACTTGTGACTGGTAATTTATTGTTTGAGATTCCTTTGTTCCAGTTTTCCCAGCTTAAACTTATACAGATCTGAAAAAAGGGGACAAAATTCTCTCCTTCAACCCAGTCCAACTTGCTCAAGGCTGGTTCAATAATTTTAAATTTTATTTATTTCCCTGCCAACAGTCTCAGCAGAAACAGATTCCTTACGGGGGACACACAAATCTTGGGGAATTAAGAAGTTTAGTAAGAATTTTTTGCATGCCTATTTGAATCAGCCCTTTCTGCTCCTTTCACCTGTCTCATTTTCTCTTTCCTTTCTTCTCAGTTCTAGAAAATGCATAACTAGCTACCTTCAGGCATAACACTTGTCTTTTGTCTAGGTAAATCTTATTTCACTGCTTCTGAGACTAGTTTGCACTCTTGGTTTCTCTGTGGTTAGTGCTGCCAGCTCTAGAACCTTAGTGGATTCTTTAAGGATATCGCATGACTTGAACAGTGAGGAATCACAATCTAGAGGTTTTTTGGGGTTGTTTTGTTTGTTTTTGTTTGTTTGTTTGTTTGTTTTTCCAAAGAGGTAACAGGGGTAAAGTAAAAGACAAGGAATATGTGAAAAGAAAAGGAATGAAACATTTCAAACACAGAACAAACTAATCAATTGTACAGCACCAGATACTGAAAGACAATAAATTGAATATTGAAAAGGTCAAAACATGTAGGGCTGGAATATAACATAAAAGCTAGAGTTCCTTGATGGAAATCTGTCAGGTTTCTCACTTGACAAAATGGAGTCCTTGAAGGATTCAAGGCCTACCTCTTTCCTAGCTGCCACAGCAATGAGGGACAGCATTCAGTCCATCTAGTCAGGAGATAATGCAGACAGCACTAACCGAAGCAGCAAAATCTTCCTACCCACATGGTCCTGTTTTATTACCCCAAATTCCCTAAATATTCCCTAATTACAGAGGGTCTGTCTAGTCTTTATTAATGTGTTTTGATGGAATTATGCTCGTTGTTGCATGCCTAGCTGGTTTGATTGACATTTATCTTCATGGTCTAGCTTCCAAATGCTGTTCAAATAACATTTCCAGTCTCCATTTCTAAAGGCACAGAACTGTATGTAAGTCCAGCCACACTTAGAGGAGCTTTCATCTGGTTAAAAGTGTGTTCCTGAATAAAGGTCTAAGTTTCTTTTACAGGTATACTTACAAGTATATATTTATTCAATTATATATTTGAATAAAATAGTCATTTCAGTACAATTTTCTAAACCCCCCCCCCTATTTGCTGAGCCAGCTGCAATTCAACAGCTAGATACATGAAGGAACTAAGAAGATGATGAGCAGTGACATATGAAAAAGAACAGCAACTTTCATACACATGCATATTTGAAAAAAGACATTCCAACAAAGAGTTTGATCACTTATTATAGACTGTTTTTTGCTCTCTAAACAGAAGTCATTCTGCTCTTGAATGTAACTCACAGACTGAGAACAGAACAGTTCAGGTCTCCTGAATATTATTTACGTCATATGGCAGGGTCATAGCTGTGCTGAGTGCTCCTCAACCCTCTGTAGCTAGAGTCTGTGCCCACCCCAGCATTTAAGATGTGGATATGTAGCATTTTTCCCAAGCTGTATGCTTGATGACAGCCTAACTGGCTATTGTTCCTGACTCTTTAAAAAAAGAACATAAGAGAGGTTTTGGGTTGGTCCCCTGCCTTTTTGTCCTCTTGCAGTTGTCTGCTCCCTGTTTCTGTCGGCTAAGCAGTCCAGCTGCAAGGTTTTGCAATACTAATCACTACCCACACATTACCCAAAGAACAACATCCCTGTTCCCACCCCTTCCCTGAAATAACAGGCTAAGGAAAAACATTGCAGACAACCAGGCAATTTTTTTTCTTTTTTGCAAGAATAGGGTTTCTTGTGAGGTTTCCATCATTATGTGGTTTTGGCTGGCTCAGAGGGACCATGCAAAGAGAAGTGCCTCTCTCGCAATTTTAGGTCCAATGCAAGAGACAGCTAAAATACAAGAAGGAAACAAAAAAGTGCAACTGTTTTTCTCCAAGACTCAAATGAAAGTTTATAAGGTTGAACTATAACTTTATAAGATTCGCTTTTAATTCATTGAATCATAAACTTCAGACAGGACAATTAAAGGAAGGTGACAGAGGTTGCTAATGCATAGTTTAAAATAATTACCAATACTTGTGTCTGAATGCTTTATTCCAATTGAGCAGGACATTTATTTATATATATATACACATATATTATATGTATTATTATAATTTATTATTATTATTTGTGGTTTACCATAAAAACCAGCAAGACTTGCCCAGTCAATCTGGCGTTAATACTTCATCTCAGTCCCTTGCAGATCTGTGCCTTGACCTCTCTCTTAATGGGTGATATCTAGTAACCATGGTCAAAGGACCTCTGTTCGAAGTCTTCCCCACAGACAGTCCTGTATCCACGCCTTCACGCACCATGAGGGTGGACTTATACCCATCAATATAGCCCATCTGCACATGGGGAATACCAGAAGCTGACAGGTCCCTTTAATGATTTACAGGCAGATCATACCTTTTATGAAGTGAATTAGTTTTGACACTGACTTTGGTATCCAGATAACTTGCTGAGATAAGTTCTCCATGAATTTTATGATTAAGGTCAATTGTTAGAGCTAGCTGCTGAAGTATGCAACATAGGAAACTTTCATTTTATCTGTTATACTGAAGTTGCACAATAGTGATAAGCTGCAACTTTGAGTTCTCATTTATCATCACTGAAGAACATTATAATTACTCTGACCTTGCACTGGGACCCAGTGTTCTCAGTATTTTTTGTAGTATTTAAGAAAAAGACAGGAAAAAATATTCCCACTCAAACCTTACAAAAATTTAGTTTTCTACAACATTTAGAGGGCAGTAAAACAACAAAACCCAAGAAAAGCATTCCCTCATGTTTCACAGGTAACTATTTTACTTTTTGAGAAAATACATGGAAAACAAGTTCTTGCATATATGTTCCTGTGAAACTTTTCCACAGTAGTAAGCAGGTAAATGAATATATAATGGCTTTGTTCTATATATTACTGTTTAAAGAATTTTAAAATGTATTTTCAAAGTGACTTCTAAGTTTAGTGGTCAAGAAAACATTACCTTAGTTGTAATGATTAAAACCAGCTTCTAATTAATAATGTTCACCACTGTTTACTTTGTTCAGTAATAATTTTTAGAGACCTAATTAAACCTTCTTTAATTAACAAAAATATTTCATCTATATATACACTGTATGGAGCACTGTTTGTATAGTATTTAAAGATCAGGGCTTAAAAAAAAATCAAATAGTGTTCTGACTACAACATCTACAGTTGCTAAATCATAAAAATAAGTTTGCTTCTAAATGAAAAATTACCCTCAGACCATATGAAAAGATGGATTTCATATGAGGTCAGGTACCACACTGTTTCAATCAAAATAGAATGAAATCTTAGTTTATAAACAGTTATCTTTCCCCAACATTTGGAAGAGTGCTGACAATTCTCAAAATTTTAATGTTAGTCTTTTAAGAGACTTTATCTTTTTAAGGCTCATGGAAACATATGACAAAACTTATTTCTATGTATTATTTTATATTTCTAGTTCTCACAGACATGGAGAAAGGTGTGAAAATGTAACACAGGGATGGTAAGGACTGAAGGCAGGAGGCAAAGAAAGACAACCTGAGTAGATTCATTTTATAAGCAGTAACGAGTACATTCATAAGTTCCATTATGATATCATATTCCTACAAAACGGCATAATTTCACTTTTTTCATTATCATGCGAGTTTAACTTTGGTGATTATGTTCAGATGTTATTAAACAATTCAAACTGTTTCTGATAAATATATTTAAATCATAGGTGAAAAGCCTTTGGAAATAAAGTGGTAATCTAGTAAGTGTCTTGCTAATTTATAGTTCAGTTCCCTAATGTTTTATTAATATTGATATATTCACTCTTTCCACTTTACTCTTCCTTTATAGAACAACATGCACTATATCCTGCTAAGTCTTGACTGAAATACTGTAGATGGCACTGCAGAGCATATGAACAATTTTTTTTTTTTTCCACTCCTGTATTGTTCACATTACTGCACAGTAGGTATAGGCATAAATAGAAAACCCTACCTTAAATTTCAGGATCTTTTACAGGATCATTTCAGAATGTGGCTAATTAGACTGAATCATGTGAAATGTACTATGAAACACAAATGATTAAAAGCTTTGTAAAATCAAAGATGCGCTTCTCTTTTCTCTTTTATCTCAGCTGTGGGTCACTGTGCCTCTCTCAGTTATACCGCCCTGCCTACTCAACCTTTACACATTTCTTGTCATTATTCAGCATTAACACGGCTTATACTATTTTTTATTTTTTTTTTTTGGATAAAATGATACCCGCTTTTGGGCTCCAGACCAAAAGGGATTGCTGTGAGTCTGTGAGTGGCTATGTCCAGGTTAATGGGAAAAAGACTCAGTCTATACGGTCATTTCCCAATAATAACCCAGGCAATTCCTTTGTGAGTTGGATACTTTCTTAACATACAAATTTCTGAATGTATACTATATGGGAAAATGCAACTCCAGAATAGTTATGGGTGCTTGCTTTTTTGAAATGGTAGATGTGAATAGTATATCAGGTCTACCTGAAAAGCTTGGCTGACGTCCAAAGAGAGGCATCAGACTCATCTAGTCAACAGACTCAGAGTCAAGACCAGGATTTCATCAGCTGTTGTTTAAACTAATCCATTTTTGCTTCACATTGATGTGGCCAAGGACCACATACACAAACTCCATGTATAAGTACAAGGATGTAACTAGTCCCTTTTTTAAAAATCTTCACTGTACCACTGGACATCTTACCGATCGCAGTTGTGTAAGGGTTGGGTAAACTCAGGGGTAGCTTCCTGAAGTCATATGCCTTTCTCTCAGCAAGTTTCAAGTGCTAATAATATGGGCAAAGCAAATATAAGTCTCGGGCCTAACTTATCGAGTACTAACATATCCATTTTATAATGTGGTATCCAAAAAAGACAGTGGCAGTATTTTAGACCTTTAGAAGACTACAGCAAAGTGATGAATGAGGTGTTACATCTTCTACAGGATACAGCACCGAGTCCAGTTTTGAAAAATACTGTCTAATTACTATGTTATAAGCATGGACATAATTCAAAACCCACCAACAGAGTGCTTCATGGTCTTGAGAGCCAGCCTTACATGAATTAAATAAGCTTAATTTCTTTTGCTTTTCAAAATGAAATTACAAGGTAGACATGATCACATTTTTTAAGTACACAAAGGGAGAGATTTCTGATGGTAGGTTTTTGTGATCTGGAAGACAAAAGGATCATGAACTATGACAACAAATGAAGCAAGAACTAGGCAAATTAAAAACAGCTAGCAAATGGTAATTTTAAAAAGAAACCTGGCTAGGATGTGACCAGTGGTTAGGAAACTAACCACTGAAACCACCCATTAATGGTGGAATTGATCATCTATAACCTTAAATATTTAAGATTAGATTTTTTTTAGAAATAGTCTCACGCAATCACAAAGTTCCAACTTCGATGCACAAATTTGCAAATAAAATACGATACTTCGTGTTACAAAGACCAGTTAGATGATCATAAAGGTCCCATGTTGTCATAAAATTATCATTTCTAGTTGTGATAATAACCCTGTTAGTTTTGTTTTATTCAAAAAAATAAATAACTTTGAGTTCAAGACACCATCAGAATCTAGATTCTATATGAAACTATGACAAAAGACTAGCAATAATTTATAGTTGAACAGTAATTTATTTTTTCTGCTTCCCACCCTCTCCTGAATGAAAGATTTCACAGGTTTTACTGGAAAGAAGATTCCAGATGGAGACAATGGGAAAAACAAAACCAAAACAACCCAGCTTTGTGATAAGAAATCAGCTGGTCAAAGACATTTCTGCACAACTTTTTTATGCAGAGCCAAGAGTCAAAAATCAACCTCTAAAATATTAAGCTCCTCCTGCCACTTACAATGTCCTATTTAGTTAACTTTTTGCTGTTTGGATGTATTTAGTGTAAGGTACTAGTCCATCAGAGAGAATAGTCAAGATTTTTGACAGTTAAAGATTTCTAGTCAGTATGGTGCATCATGCCTTCAACTATATCATCAAATATCTATGGCTGCTCAGCTGGCATTTTGAGAAAGGTATAAAGCAGTTTCAAGACATAAGGACATTTCTGGGTTTGTACAGCTGCGATCAGAGCATCCTTGTTATATCAGCCCTTCCTGCAATTATTGCACCCTGACCTCAGCACCGTGAACTAGAAAACCACCATTTTATGTTTAAGTCCCAGGATGAAAGCGCTGCTAAAATTTTACATCATTTTCATATTCTTGCCCAAACCATATGCAAAAGCAAAAAGCTGGTTTGTCCCCAGGAAGTTTTAATTTCTTAAGTCAGCTGATCTTTGGTCTCATATACCTATTTGACTTCATGTGTTAAAAAAAAGATGTTACAAAATGATTTTTTAACAACTGTGAGAATATGAGAGAATTACTCTCCTCCAGCACAGTCCAAAACACAGTATTAAATGCTGTGCTATATTTTACAGCTTTTTAGAATAATTCCTCATTTCATTCTTCTTAATGAAATTCTAAAGGTCTTTTCCAAAAAGAAGATAAATAGACACAGGCAGTGATTCATCTTCCATAAGATTACTTATTAAAAAGGAAATGAGAATCAAATGAAAGTATACTGTTTGATACACTTTACTAAGATACTTCTATGGAATCATCTTTCTCTGACAATTTAATGTCAAAAATAGCATATCATGTAAAGCGTACTGTGGTGGTAGCAGCATCTGTGTTACATGTGTTTCAACAGCATGATTAGATAGGAAAAAAACTCAATCTTTAATGAGTAACATTTCAGGACTATTTTCTAAATTACTACGCCAAGCCATGAAAAATATAGTGTGGATACAATTTTATTTTTTTTTCTCAAATTACACATGTTTATTACCTTTCCTTGGTCCAAAGTATTGATATGCTAGAGAGAAGGGGTGTCATCCAGAGGAAACTTGACAGGCTTGAGGAGTTGGGCCCATATGAACCTCATGAAGTTCAACAAGGCCAAGTGCAAAGTCCTGCTCGGGGGTTGCAGCAATCTCCAATATCAATACAGACTAGGGGATGAATGGATTGAAAGCAGGCCTGCAGGGAAGGACTTGGGGATATTGGTGGATGAAAAATGGGATATGAGCCAGCGATGGGTGCTTGTAGCACAGAAAGCAGATAGTATCCTGGGCTGCATAAAACAAACTGTGGCCAGCAGGTCAAGGGAGGTGATTCTGCCTCTCTGCTCCACTCTCATGAGACCCCACCTGGAGTACTGCATCCAGCTCTGGAGCCCTCAACACAGGAAATACATGGACCTGTTGGAGAGGGTCCAGAAGGGAGACCAAAAATGATCAGAAGGATGGAACACATGTCCCACGAGGAAAGGCTGAGATATTTGGGGTTGTTCAGCCTGGAGAAGAGAAGGCCCTCACACCTTATTGTGGCCTTTCAATATAGAAAGGGGGCTTATAAGAAAGATGGAATTTTTACAAGAGCAGGTAGTGACAGCACAAGGGGTAATGGCTTTAAACTGAAAGAGGGTAGATTTAGATTAGATGTAAGGAAGAAATGCTTCACTGTGAGGGTGGTGAGGCACTGGAACAGGTTGCCCAGAGAGGTTGTGGCCGGCCCATCCCTGGAAGTGTTCAAGGCCAGGTTGGATGGGGCTTTGAGCAACCTGGTCTAGTGGAAGGCATCCCTGCCCATGGCAGGAGGGGTGGAACTAGGTGATCTTTAAAGGTTCCTCCCAAACCAAATCATTCTATGATCCTATGATTCTGATTCTATTTTCATAGTGTTAAAGCAAGTCATTAAAATCAGTCTTTTGCCTTTTGCAACACATAAATTCTTAGATTTTGAGTATGGGCGAAAGTTTTTTGGTTTTGTTTTGTTTTTTTTAAAACGGTTTGTTGCTATTTTCTAAGTATGATGTTGTGAAAGAAATTCTGGTTTTGTACAAACAGTATTTAGCACCAAGACCATACTAAGGTGACAGGTCCAGTGTTATCAGCACTTGCAGGGCAAAGTCTTAGGAAACACAGATATAGCACACATGAATCCATAAGCATCTATCTAACAGCAGATCACTGAAAAAAATACATTTCAGTCCACTGCTATACTAGTTAGGCTATCCTTCCTCCTCTCTGTTCTGTGTATCAGAATTTGCATTGATCGACCTTCATTTATTGTTTTACTGTAGTTCCTAGAGGCAAAATACCCAGATCATGCTGTGTTATACAGACAAAGAAAACCTTTTATTTCTTTTTTTTTTACTTCAACCTCCAACTCTTTTGTCCAAAAAAGCAGGAAGGGGAAAAGGGAAAGACATGGATTATAAGGATGAGGAAGAAGAAAGAAAAGCAGAACTTCTTAAAAATAGTGTTTAGTAAAATATTGAGAGGACATACTGGTAAAGACAGTCACTTAATGCAGCAGAAGAAAGGAAGCTAACAGTTAAGAAGGTGGTGAAGAAAGAATCAAGATGATTCTAACAGAACATTTTGAAGGGGAACCATTTGTATGATGTTAAGAGCAGAAAAAGCAAGCTGCAGTGTATGAGGTATGAAATGAGAGAGGACCTGAAGATCCTTAGAGTCTGGAAGAAGCTGAAAGTTTATGTAGCTAGGCATGTGTCCTGGTTTCAGCTGGGATAGAGTTAACTGTCTTCCTAGTAGCTGGTACAGTGTTATGTTTTGAGTTCAGCATGCGAAGAATGTTAATAACACTGATATTTTCAGTTGGTGCTCGGTATTGTTTAGACTAAAGTCAAGGATTTTTCAGCTTCTCATGCCCAGCCAGCGAGAAAGCTGGAGGGGCACAAGAAGTTGGCACAGGACACAGCCAGGGCACCTGACCCAAACTGGCCAACAGTGTATTCCATACCATGGGACATCCCATCTAGTATAGGAACTGGGAAGTGGGAGTGGGGAATCACCGCTCAGGGACTAGCTGGGTGTTGGTCGGCGGGTGGTGAGCAATTGCACTGCGCATCATTTGTACATTCCAATCCTTTTATTACTACTGTTGTAATTTTAGTAGTGTTATCATTATTATTATTAGTTTCTTCTTTTCTTTTCTATTAAACCGTTCTTATCTCAACCCAGGAGTTTTACTTTTTTTTTTTCCTGATTTTCTTCCCCATCCCACTGGATGGGGGGTGCGGGGGGTGAGTGAGTGGCTGCGTGCTGCTTAGTTGCTGGCTGGGGTTAAACCACGACAGCATGGTAAATGCAGATATTATCTGTGTGTACAGGTCATGAAGGAAAGCAAAGATGAAGTCAAAGATGTCCAGACTCCATGCGTCTGGTGATGTAATCCAAGGTGACAGAGACAAGGGGAAAGAGAGATTAGGAATTTAGCTTTAGCCCTGCTGATCTTAAACAAAATTGATAATTCCATCCATAACTTTCTGAAATTACGTAGAAGCACTTCAGCAGAAATAAATAGCACTGCCTTAGAAAACCCAGGGTACCTAACAACATACATTAGGTAGCACAGATTAGAATCCCATGGAGAAGGCATTTTTGGCTCTTCACTGGCCCTTTGAACCAGAAATTATATGAGCAATGCTTGTGTTTTAACTGTCACAACACTGGTTTGTCTAGAAATATGAAAATAACTTAGCTTTATTTTGTCTGGAATACAAATTACTATTCTATGCAAAAGCAACAGGCAGCATGTGGCAGACATTATAGAAAACAATGGTGTAGCACGTTTCCCAAAATAAAACCACATGTAATTGCTACGTGTGAGTTAAATCACAATTACAGTTTTACATAAAGGGAATTATTCTCCCCCCTTTTTTCCTATTGTTTCGTATTATAGCACTTTGCAAAACACTGCAATGGATTTTTACAGAGTAATTTTGGCATTCCAATTACTCTAACCTTTATTAAACTTTGCAAAAGAAATGTCAAAAAAGATGTCATAATCAGTTCATATAAATATTTGTTTAGTAAGGAAATTGCACAGAATCAAAGGACAAGCAATGGGATACAGAAGCAAGGGACAAAAGGCCCTGAAAGATTGATGTGGGCATACCTAAATTAAAAAAAAAAAAAAAAAAAAAAAAATCCCTGAAAAGACCTTCAACATATTTATACATAGTTCCACACAATGAGTTATAAAATAAAGCAATTTCAATTCTTTTCAATGCTTCATCTAGGAAACTAGGTACTGTGTCAAGGCAAAATAGCCTTTGCTGTTCTGCTAATAGTTCAGTACATCCATCTCCCAGTGGAAATGAGGGTCTTTTTACAAAAGAGAAATGTTGCAAAGATGGATGGGCTCCTCTTAACTAAATAGGTGTCACATATTGTTCTAGGAAATTATGAACAGTTGTATTTCTTCATACACAGAAAGACAATATGTGTTTTACATGTGACTTCTTTTAGAGTAAAGGAGGAGAAAACAGAAACAACTAAATCAGAAAACCTGTAATTCATTGAACCCCCTCTTCAGTAACCTCACAGCAAGACCACTTCCCACTGCTAGGCAGGAAGATTCCTTGCACTTAAAAGGGTGGTGATTTATATCCAAAGTTAAGAAAAGCAGACAGGCACCAAACATCTCCATGTAGTTACATGCTCCACACAAGTACGCACATCTAATGGAAGCAGAAAGTCAGTCATTTCCACTCCTGCTACTTACATGGAAAATAGCACAGTGTTGGAAAAGTTTAAGCAGTAGGCACAGATACAGAGGAACAATAGGAGTAACAGAGTGGATTTCAGCCCAGAGCAGTTTAGCACAGTTACCAAAAGCTCGTCCAAAGAACACAATCGTTCATGTGGTGGGATCGCTGCCCACAGACCGCAAGTATTTTGGTTCAAACTTTAGTTGTGGTCATGCACAGAGTGCTCCAACAGAGTTCAACGAAGCATTTACAAACTGAAAGTTAAGCATATGTTCATCTGCCTTCCCAGAGTAGACCAGAGTGTTTGTGCCTTGCATGCTTGAGCCCAGGATGAGATCAGGCACCAAACAGAAGCCTGCACCAAGTATGCCCTCAGTCCAGTGACAGTTCCCACCTGCATAAGGAATGAAATAAAGAATGTTCCTCAAAGCAGATGCCAGAAATCCTCTCCTATATAGCCAAAATATCATAGCAAAGTACTTGCTTCACACATTTTCTAAAACACCAGCACTATGTCAAATGGTTACCTATTCAGTTTACACAAGTTTTTCAGTCACTGAAGTCTAAAAATGTTTAACTTAGAATCCACTTACTCAGTTTCACTAGCCCTGCTTAGAAGAGCTCTGCACACCACACAAGGCTGCAAATGCAATCAAGAACATTTTGAAAAATTTGCACTATGAAAATCAGCTTATAGTAGAGGTAGCAATTATTTTGTCCGCTTTTGACTCTTGCAGTTTAACAAATAATTGTACAATATTCAAATTTTCATCCCTGAACTCATCAGCTCCTTTATAAAGTCTTGTGTTGGTGTCACAATCTAATACATGTGACAGTTCTTTTCAGGCTGATGATTCCTGTCTCATTACAAAATTTTCTCCATTCAAAACAAATGATTAACAGTCTGCTACAAAAGTGTTTCAAGTCATTTAGTATAGCTTTTTCAAAACTAGGCAGCTGAAATATCAGGTAATGATTTGAAACCTAGATAATACTTCAACAGTGTGTCTTTGACAGGCATTTTTGGCTTCACTGAAATGAGCCAACATAGCCATGTTATGTAAAGGCCTGACTCTTTAGCTAGTAAGGTAGACCTTACTGAATTTTCTATCTTTATGGATGGGAAAAAGATACAATGGAAGAAACATACCAGAGAGACAGTAGGTCACTGTCAGTATTGGACTGATATGGGATACATACATATGATTCAGCTGCTATGCATTTTTTCTTCCCTGTTACACTGTCCTCATGTCCTATAACTTGATCTATAGAAAGAAAATGTCTCTCCATAGCTTTTCTGTTAACTTGTTGTGTGACTTCAGGTTCATTTTTTTCTCTTCCTGTTTCTGTGTTAAGGCCTTCTTGATTTCGTTTTTTCTTGACCATCTACATCTAAACAGGAGATGCTACTCATAATGGATTTAGGCTTTGTCATCACAACAGAACTATCTTTCTGTTCCTGTCTCCACAACTGAAAAAAAAAAAAAATCCTTTAAATAATTCTGCAATGCAATTCATTGGAGTGGTTTAAGAACCTATTACACAGTTTCATGTACTTTCTATGACAATGGTAACAGAAAAGCTCAGCAGCTGCAAGTTTAGTCACCTGTTATTCAAGTATATACTTGACTGAGCCATGAGTAAGCCAGAGAGGGACGGGCCACCAGTAGCTTTCTTTCAGTAGGAGCCCTTAAGACCGAATACAGCTCATTCCTTGCAGCTTTTAGAAGTAAAGGAGTGAACCAGGACCCTAAAGCAGAGAAATAGACTTCTGTGATTAATACCTGTTTTCTTATTTATATGTGAAAGAGAGTATGCGAAGAATTGCTTTTGGTCAGGCAAGTGGATAGCATAGCTACCTTCTCTGGCTGCACCATGTATGGATGTTTCATTGAAACATGATTGGAGTGTGGCAGTTTCCTGGATTTATTTTGTGAAAGAAGAAAAATGTGTTGATACTTTTAGCCGAGAAGCTTCGGAAGACCCTCACATTAAAAATGGTTTGGATTGAAGGTAACCTATCTGGCAGAGAAGCCACATTTGCTTTATTTTTCTTCTTGCAATTTGTTATATAGGTATTTTACGTTCTCTTTGTAAGCCTGACTATGCTGGTTGCTGGTCTCTAGGGATCAGGGGAACTTCCTGGCTGCAACCAAATATGCATGTACAGCTGAAAGATGGTTCTGAAATACAGTTTGGGAAACAAAGTAAAAAGTCTGCAGGGCCAGCAGTCAAGCCTCTGAGATGATGGAAAGGCAGAACAACCTATAGAGTTTGAACAGATTACGTGATTTGCAGAAGGGTGCTGGACTTGAATGCCAGGCTAAAGAAGCCTATTTTGCAAAAATGCTCACAGGAGATTTGTTTTAAGTCTAATGGTCAGAAGACCTAAACTTTCTGTTATTCAGGAGGGATTTTTTGCAGTAAAGCCTTGAATGGCTGACTGCAAAACCTTTTAGTCTTCTTATATTAAGGAAAAATCTGTGGAAAAAATCACCTCAAGGTTCTGACTTTCACTGAAGTAAACATTAAATGCAGAAAATGTTGATGATTGTAGGTCCTTGGCTCTTGTGCTCGCCTCTAGGAAAGAATTAAAGGAGCATTTATGAAGAGGGAGGTTCATCTGATTGTTTTGAATTTCTGTTCCATTTGGCTTGGTACATTGTTTCTTAACATCTCTTAGAATTTCTTGAAGAGAATATGCATATGACCCTTGCCTAGGTCTTCAGGAGAATAGCTCAAACTTTTAAACGTATATACAATAGGTGAATTAAAAAAATCTTGACCTACAGAATCTCATAGCTTTCTTTTCTAAATAGACAAAATCAATATTACTATTGTAAACAAAAGATTATTACTGTTGCAGTGAAATTATTCTACAGTGTATGAAGACCATTGGCCTACACAGAAAAACATCTGGCAAAACTGTTGTACAGTATATGCTGTACTATTAAAATAGATTATTTTTTTTTAATTCAGATTATGAAGACATGAAACTGGGTGCCTTTTCTTTACACTGAGTTTTCAAAGGGTACTTTGTTTCTTTTAATCTAAGTGTACCAGGATACCGTGATTCTGTAAAACATATATACATCGCAAAATCTGTTGCTTTCCTTGGTAAGTATATAACAAAGACATGTTTTCAAATGATAGTTATTTGTTGGCAAGTAGCTGAATACTTGCATTGTAGTATGTTATTGTTAAGCAGTTTTACTGAATGTTTTTAGGTATATAGAATATTTACTTAAAGCAGGTTTAAATAATAAATGGTGTGGGGAAAAGTTTTGATGAATTTTTCCTTGCCAGTCCAAAATGTTACATCATCCAATCTTTAAACATAGCCTGGGAACACTTCTGAGGTGGTATTAACAGCCACAGTTAAGGCTCAGGCCATTGTTATAGAGTTACTATTTTCCTTCATAAAAATTATATTCAAATCTGGGAACAAACTTATGACCTAATATGAACCTCCTTCATTGATCCAAATACTGTGGTCAAATATCAAAATCAATGCAGACTGAAGACGACAGTCAATGAGAAATGCAAAGACTGAAGTTTCTTCATCTGTTAAAAAAGGTCAGTGCAGCCGGGTTGCAGCTAATGAGCCACAAGCAATTCAGCTGTGATGCCAGTGCCAGGCTGTACCACATGGCTGTCAGAGGGAATCTGCTGTTTTGGTAGGCAGTCCAAATCCTCAGCTACCACAGAAATGAGATAGCAAAAGGTGCTGAGGATATTATGAGCAGATCTCTCTGGAGACCAGCTGCATACCCCCACCATTCCAGCACCCCTGAGAAACTTTTGTCATCACTTGCAGAAGGAAGAATTATTAAGGGTCCCTATTTCTTAACTCTCCAAGGTATTTCATAGATGCTTTGTAAGTATTTCCATGTGTGGCTTGTAGCATTGGGAAAGTTGACTACTTCTGAGGTAGGAGAGAATATCTTTTGTACAGGAAAAAGCTGGAAGACGCCACAGATAAGAACTGAGATACCAGAAGCAGTAAGGAACTGTCATTGCAACAGAAAATGTTGTTGAAAAATATTTTTAAAAAGTAAACCTGATACGAGTAATTGTTTAGATACCAAGGAAGAGATAGATGAAACAGACCTATGAACAGATGAATTCCCTCAGTGGGTGGAAGGCTGTGTGGAGGGGTGTACATGTAATCTCTCCTGTTACTAGAAACTTTATAACTTATATTTTTTCCGATAAAATATTTAGCAAAGAAAAGTTATAAGCAGCTTTAATTTTTTTTTTTTTAAAGTGTGGTTTTACACTAGAGAAAAATAATTTTGCAATAAATAATTACTTTTTCTTCAGGTGGACCATGGTCATTATATATTAAGACATGCCACTTGGACTTAAAGAGCATATTTAAATACTTCACTTCTGCTAGAAAAAGTATTCCTAAGGTAAATACTCTTCTTCTGATAAAGGCTACACAATTGCTGAGCTGATGTATAACTAAATCTAGATCTGGCATACTCTAAAATGTTTAATTATATTTTTGTTCAGAATATGTTACAGAATTTTGGGCTGAGCACCTCTATTATTCTGGGTTTAATATATGTCCTGTTAATCTGATAAATGAAGTGTCTGGAAAAAAAAAAAAAAAAGGCTGGTGTCAAACCCACATGACTCTAAGTGAACCACTCAGCATTCAAGTTTCTGCCCAACAAAAAGCATAAAAGTTTAAAATCAATGAATGGAAAAGTAGATTATAGGATGCAATGAATTATCTGAGAATATTTTTTCAGAATTACTGTTATGTCATATAACAGAGGGAACTGTGTGAACCTGACCTCAAGCGGTCTCAATTTTTCTGTGAAAGTGCTGGCAACCCACAATGCACTGTTAATCTACCCCACAGGCTTTGTACCAGATGGTTATGCAAAGGGTACTAGTTTTACTAATCCACATTGCAGCATGCAATTTTTCAGTACAGCTTGTCACTAGATGGCTGCAAGGATCCTGTGAAGCTTTCTGAGCATCCATGTTCTTTAAGAAAACAGAAATGTGGCAGCAGAGTACTAATACAAATGGTAGCAGTAGTGATTTCAGTATAAATGTGGACTTCATGCTACAAGGAAAAAGTATTTTTATTGTCAGACGGAAAACCAAAAACTGATTGTAAATACTTACACAATTTTTGCAACACCTAAGCAGAAATTTTAAGCAGAAATAAAGATGAGAATATCTCCATGCAACTGAGACAGGGTATGCTTACAAAGCAGTCAATATAAAAATATAGTAAATCAGAAATAAAGCATAGTTACACTTGCATGCATTTGGGTTAGCCAATGTGTTGGGTTTGCGTAGCAAGGTTTTGGTAGTGGGGGGCTACAGAGGTGGCTTCTGTGAGAAGCTGCTAGAAGCTTCCCCTGTGTCTGATAAAGCCAATACCAGCCAGCTCCAAGACAGACCTGCCACTGGCCAAGGCCGAGCCCATCAGTGATGGTGGTAATGCCTCTGGGAGAACAGATTTAAGAAGGGAAAAAAACCTGCACAGCAGCAGCAGCAGCCAGAGACAGAAGTGAGAATATGTGAGAGAAAGAACCCTGCAGAGACCAAGGCCAGTGAAGAAGGAGGAGGAGGAGGTGCTCCAGGCGCTGCAGCAGAGATTCCCCTGCAGCCCATGGGGAAGACCCTGGTGAGGCAGGCTGTCCCCCTGCAGCCCAGGGAGGTCCACGGTGGAGCAGATCTCCACCTGCAGCCCGGGGAGGACCCCACACAGGAGCAGGTGGGTGCCCGAAGGAGGCTGTGACCCCGTGGGAAGCCCGCGCTGGAGCAGGCTCCTGGCAGGACCTGTGGACCCATGGAGAGAGGAGCCCACGCTGGAGCAGGTTTTCTGGCAGGACTTGTGACCCCGCAGGGGACCCACGCTGGAGCAGTGTGCTCCTGAAGGACTGCAGCCTGTGGAAGGGACCCACGCTGGAGCAGTTTCTGAAGAACTGCAGCCCGTGGGAAGGACCTACATTGGAGAAATTCATGGAGGCCTGTCTCCCATGGGAGGGACCCCACGCTGGAGCCGGGGAAGAGTGTGAGGAGTCCTGCCCCTGAGGAGGAAGGAGCGGCAGAGGCAACGTGTGGTGAACTGACCCCAACTCCCACTCCCCATCCCCCTGTGCTGCTGGGGTAGGAGGAGGTAGAGAAAATCAGGACTGAACCTGAGCCCGGGAAGAAGGGAGGGGTGGAGGGAAGATGTTTAAAGATTTATTTTTTATTTTCTCATTATCTTACTCTGATTTTCATTGGTAATAAGTTAAACTAGTACCCCAAATCTGTTTTGCCTGTGATGGTAATTGGTGCATAATCTCCCTGTCCTTATTTCAACCCAGAAGCCTTTCATTATATTTTCTCTCCCCTGTCCAGTTGATGACGGGTAGTGATAGAGTGGCTTTACTTGGCACCTGGAGTCCAACCAGGGTCAACCCACCACAGCAGAACAGAATTTTGCCAACCTCTCTCTTTGAAGTTAGGAAAGTTTTTCTTCTGTTGTGTTAATACTGACCCAGCTTTCCCCACCTGATGTAACTGTCTCATGTGTGCAGCAAACTGCTCAACATCTGTCTCCATTATAATATCAAAAAGAGAGTAAGCTTAAAGGAGATTCAAATATAGGCAGACTAGGGAAAAAGAGGTGTTTGCATGGTCTGGTTTTGGGCCCCAGAGGATTCAGGTAAGAGTTTTGGCTGTCTTCCACTCTTCAACTCTTTCCTCTTCTCTGGTAGAGTGGCAGCTTGCCTTCTCTTTTTCCATCCAGTGTGAAAAGTGCTGTGGTAAAAAGCCACCCCTCCACTATTTGACAATAGCAACAGTGGGTGCTATGCTTGTGCATTTCTTAAAATTCTTCTTTGCTAAAGCGATATATATATACATATCTACAGATAATTTTGCAATTCTTCACCAATTTTTACTTTTCAAAATAATGTTTAATTAAAGAAGTCAAGGAAATAAGGTCCATGAATTTCTGTTCCACAAGCTAGAGTCCTTACAATCGTCTTCCGCAGTAACTGTTTTTCAGTGTTCAGCAGTTCATGTCACTGGAGACATCAGTTTCACAGAATACTATTAATGACTTGTTTAAAAGTCATAAAGGGAAGCAGTCTCCCTGTGGCCAGTCTAGTAGTTGGTTTGAAAAGGACATTATTTCTACCTATATTCTTGTCGTGGTTTAACCCCAGCCAGCAACTAAGCACCACACAGCCGCTCACTCACTCCCCCCCGACCCAGTGGGATGGGGGAGAAAATTGGGAAAAGAAGCAAAACTCTTGGGTTGAGATAAGAACATTTTAATAGAACAGAAAAGAAGAAACTAATAATGATAACGATAACACTAATAAAATGACAACAGCAATAATAAAAGGATTGGAATGTACAAATGATGCGCAGGGCAATTGATCACCACCCGCCGACCAACACCCAGCCAGTCCCCGAGCGGTGATTCCCCGCCCCTCCTCCCCACTTCCTATACTAGATGTACGTCACACGGTATGGAATACCCTGTTGGCCACTTTGGGTCAGGTGCCCTGGCTGTGTCCTGTGCCAACTTCTTGTATCCGTACAGCTTTCTCGCTGGCTGGGCATGAGAAGCTGGAAAGTCCTTGACTTTAGTCTAAAACTACTTAGCAACAACTGAAAACATCAGTGTGCTATCAACATTCTTTACATACTGAACTCAAAACATAGCACTGTACCAGCTACTAGGAAGACAGTTAACTCTATCCCCGCTGAAACTAGGATAATTCTATATTAATTTACATAGATTAAGTGTATATTAAATACTGGTAGAAATAGTGAGCAAATTTGATCCAAAATTTAGTATATAATTCATGCTCACCCCATCTTCAAGAAATGGAAATTAAACATCTATGTTAAATGTCCCATGTGTATAACAGGAGGACAGTAGGGACAATTTCAAAAGATTAGTTTAGTGGGGCCTTCTGCTATAAAAGGGGAAAGGGAGAAAGAAGTCCTGCAGGAGGTGATTCAGGACGCTTTAAAACACTCTTGCTGACTTGTCATCTTTGAAAGGAGGCATAGTAGACTCACAAGGCTAAAGATATCCTTTAGGGGTGTTAAGGTTTTGTGTGACATGGGTTTTTTTGGTAGCGGGAGAGGGGCTGCAGGGATGGCTCCTGTGAGAAGCTGCTATAAGCTTCCCCAGCTCCAAGCCGGACCCACCTCTGGCCCAGGCCGAGCCCGTCAACGACGGTGGCAGCTCCTCTGGGAGAACAGATTTCAGAAGGGGAACCGGCAGTGAGTGGGGGATTGGGATGTGAGAGGAACCCCTCTGCAGACCCCGAGGTTGGTGAGGAAGGAGGGGAGGAGGTGCGCCGCAGGAGGGGATGCCCCTGCAGCCCTGGCAAGACGGCAGGCTGTCCCCCCCAGCCCACGGAGGGGAGCGGGGGAGCGGAGGCCCCCGAAGATGGCCGGGACTTGATCGGAAAGCCCGCGCTGGAGCAGCCTGTGACTGAAGATCAGCCTGCAGAAAGGACCCACGCCAGGCAAGTTCGGGAAGAACTGCAGCCCACAGAAAGGACCCACACCAGGAAAGTTTGTGAGGAAGATTGGCCCGCGGAAAGGACCCAAGTTGGAGAAGTTCGTGAAGGACTGTCTCCCGTGGGAGGGACCCCACAGTGGAGCAAGAGATGGGTGAGCAGTCCTCCTCCCCCTGAGGAGGAAGGAGCAGCAGAGACAAGGGGTATCAAGCTGACCCCAACACCCACCCCCTGTTCCCTTGTGCCACTGGGGGGAGGAGGCAGAGAGAACTGGGAGTGGGGCTGAGCCGGGAAGGAGGGAGGGGTGGGAGGACGGTGGTCTCAGGTTTAGTTTTACTTCCCACTATCCTTGTTTTGTTTTGATTGGTAGTAAATTAAATTGATTCTGTTTCTTCCCCAAGTTGAGCCTGCCTTTTGCCCATGACCATAAGTGGGGAGTGATGCCTCCCAGTCCTTATGTGGACCCATGAGCCTTTCTTTCTATTTGCTCCTCACCTTACTCTGGCCGGGGGCGGGGGACCAAGCAAGCGGCTGCGTGGTGCTTTGTTACTGGCTGGGCTTAAACAACAACAAGGGGATAGTTTTAAAAGCTTCATTGGTGGAAAAAAACAAACAAACAAACAATTCAAATTGATACAGATTCGTCTCTTAGAAAGGTGCTAATAGTCAGCTACATGCTTTTGAAAGAAGTGTTTATAGACAATGTATGTATTCCCTCCACGGTTTTACAATTTTTTTGACTCAGTTAAAAAAACCAGTAGTCTAAATGATGGTGAGCTGAAAAGTCTGTATTACTTTTTTGGTGACACCAATTAGTAGTTCAACTGAATGAGTTTCGTCCTAAAAGGATAGCTGCCCTAAATTACAATTCATACTCACTGATGTCTCCTGGTGACACAACCTAGCATTTGCTGTTAAGTTAAAAAAATAATAACTGCCAACAAACAAACCTTGAACTATCAGAGATACTGTGCCCACAGCTGTGGAGGATGTTATGTACAGGCTGAAGCTATTCCTGTTTTCCAAGCAACTCATCAATCTCTTCCTACCTGACAAAACATTTAACCTGTGTTTTTTCACAATAGGTCCTAAAATAGGCAATTAGATGGCACAATGGTTTCCTCAGGTTGATGCATTCTGTACTAAGACACAACTGACCTTCAAGGCATGAGAAATACCAGAAAACAGCAACTGTTCTTAAGCTGTTAAAATGCTGGAATGAACTCAGATGCCAGAAAGGATGGTTTCAACCAGCTATCTTGTCTCTGTAAGTAGACGACTCTTTTCCTTCCCTCCTACAGTCTGTGAACTGAAAGTAGATATTTTACATTAGAACTAAAGCTAAACTGGACTTCAGGGCCAAAATAAGATTTATTTTTGATGCTGGCAGTCTTTGAGTTGAGAAGTGGACTTCTGGCTTTCTGTTGAAAGGTTTTTAGATTGTATGCATAATGAAAGATATGAAGTAGAGAGAATGGTTTGGTTTTTCACTATTGCTGTTATGTATTTTTAACTGTTACGTGGACATTTGCAAGACAGAGATACTCGTCTCTGTAAGGAATAACAACTGGAGGAAGGAGTCTGGTTAGACACATGCATTACAGTAGTCCTCTTAATAGAAATCAGTTTTGGAGAATATAATTTTAGCTTATGTTCCAAGTGATACACGTTACCTATCATTAAATGGTATACAAGGCTGCTGGCTTTAGCCTCCAGCCACTCCCTCCCCCTTCCATCCCCCTGTGAGTAGAGTGCAGACGGCAGTTTGTTTCACACCTCTGACCCTTCGCTTGAGGGATGAAGGGGTAGAATTTAAGTTTGTCACTCCAAGCCTGCATCTGTCTGTGGGGTGTTTCTCACTAGTGTTGTAGCTTAGGACACCTTCCTCTGACAATATATCATATGTTGAAAAGAAATCATTAAAATGTGTGTTTGTCAACTAATGGCAGACTCTATCCCTCCCCCTTCCTCTTAGATTATTCAATCTCCCTTTATATTTTAGTGTGTAGGAAGGGGAATGTAGGCTTGTCATGAACATAATGCCTGTATCGAAGGATTGTTTTCCTCTTAAAATTATTTTCTTTTCATTGTATTTTATATAGACAAATATGTGATTAATTGAACTCATTTGGAAAACAGCTTCCTTCTAGGTCCTCTAGAATACTTCCTGGATTCCATTGTATCTAAGAACTTGAATTTTCTGGTATTTATATAAAAGTATTATTGTACATTCATACCTTTGTGCATATGTAATTTACAGAAATCTCTTGGGAGCCCTGTGAAAAAATTAGGCATTAGGTCTAAGTATTGACATAATCATTGTAAAATGGCACTCCTACTACATCTCATTACTATGGACTTGGATATTATATTGTGCTCATCCAAAGGAAATAAAATATAATCTGTCTCAGAGAATCTATTCCATATAATTTCCATTATTTATAAAGAAGTTTAAACCAGATAATTGTATTGTATCAGGAAGGAATTAAGTTATCTTATGTGGAGTTATCAAGTCAGACAAAATTTCTGATCTGACATGATAAATTAGACTGTATTTCATTTGTTCAGCTTGTCATATCCCTGAGAAAGTACATCTTATCCTCAAAGAGGTGGAACAAAAAGGTAAAAAATTCTGTGATCCCAATTAATAATTCTCAACATGCCTCATATATCTATATATTGAACAAGCAAATTTTGCAAAACAGGGAATGACCTACAATGAATAGCTAAGAGCAAGCTTCTTCACATGCCTGTTGTTTTAGTCAGGTGACACTATTCAAAACTATACTGCAAGCTAAGAATCACACTGAGATCCTACAGTTGTTTTATGTGCTTGTTTTTTATTATATGACAAAGAAAGAAACATCCTGTTTCTTATTCATATACCCAGACATACAGCAAAGAAGTGACAGCACCAAAATGAAGTGGACAGTCAGTTAGACTGAGTAAACTGCTTTAAAGCAGATAAATTCCTGGTTTGGGGTTTTGATTTTTGTATAAATAATTTTCAATTATAAAATTAAAGGTACAATAAGTATTATTAGTTTAGAAAGCTGTATTTTGAATGGCTAATTTCCTTCAAAATCAGATACCTCTCACACCAGAGAAAGAAGGTGTGAATCTTTTTGCAAAGAAAACTATAATATCAGTGATCATACATATGATTAGATTCCTTGTCAAATACTTATAAAACGGCCTACCTTTTTTATTTCAGAACAGAAAAAACAAGGAAGTTTCCATCTGCATAGATTCTAGATATGTTATTTTTATTCATATCACTGTTTATTAACATAGAGCTACTCTTAGATTTGATGACTCCTTTCACTGCATTGACAGTCTAGCACCATCAGTTCAGGTATTACATCCTGCTACATTTTGCAAGGAATAAGAGTGTTAAAATGTATTATATAATATTTTAATGAATATTTGACTTTGTTGGGTGTAATAAAATAGCTTTGTTGTGGTTTTGTGTATGTTCTTTCATATAAGTTCTCTGTTTGAAGGCATAGTAAAGAAAAGTGCTTTTATTTTCACACCAGAAGCTGCAGAGTTAAAACTTCAGCCGGCTATAACATACGTTTTGTGAGGCCAGGGGCAGGGCGGGATGTGAACAAGATGTTAAGAATTGGTGTCTGCACCATCAGACATACACATAGAATAATTCTGTACATTAAGGATGGTGCAGTATTGACCTTGGCCAGCAGCCATGAACATACATAGCCACTTGCTGACACCCACTACCCAGGGGCATGAGGGGAGAAAACAAGAAAAAAAGGAAGAAAACTCATGGGTCAAGATAAAGACAGTTTAATAGGTGAAGGAAAGAGGCAAAGGAAGTGAAACAAAGGAAATCACTCACTATCTCCCACAAGCAGACAGATGCCCAGCCATTCTCTGAATACTGCCCACCTTGGAAGCCAACCCACCACACCACCCACCTTCTTCCTTTATCTGTTTTATTGCTAATCATGACATTATATGGCATGGAATATCCCTTTGGCCAGTTTGGGTCAACCATCCCAACTATGTCCTCTCCCAGTGTCTTGCCCACCCCTAGGCTACTTACTGGGGGACAGAGTGGGGAAAAGAGAAAGCTCTGGTGCTGTGCAAGCACAGTTCAGTGATATCCAAAACATTGGTGTGTTATTAACAGTGTTTTAGACACAAATGCAAAACACAGTACCATACGGGCTACTATCAAGCAAGTTAACACCATCCCAGCCATACTCAGGACAAGGATGCTGTTTCACATTGTGTTCAGATCATCTGATCTATCTGACTACATCAGAGGACCATATCTTATGCTCCTCTCTTTCTCTTTCCCAGGCGTAATGATATTTATTCCCAACCTCTTCTTCATATCAGATCTTCTGGCTGTATATACCTGACCTGAGTTTGAGTGTGTGAGTGAGTGTGTGTGTGAGTAAATATATATTTGAGTTCTTTTCCTTTAGATTGGTTACGTGACCTGCATATGAGACACGGGGAAAAGTAAGATCACCCCTTTTATTAACAATTGACAGCTGTATTGAATAGAGTGTGACGTGAAACCACACCTTATGTTGTCCTTTTTGAGTTGGCTGTCAGAGTATATGGCTGAAAAGAGGTGGGGTCTGGTTAGGAAGGCTGTGGGAAGTAAGAGAATAAGGTGAGGAAAAATCCTCAAATAGTCAGAACTAGAAGCAGTTAAAAACTAAAAGATAAAACTGAGTGATCAAAACTATTTTATTGTTAGGAAATTGCCGACAAGGAAGTGATCTGCAGGTTCTAAAGAACCTGTCTTTTGTGGCGCACAGAACTGTGCTTCAACTGAAAGGGTACCAAACCTGTTTTCTTTACCATTGCATTTAATAAAAGAGTGACTTGGCTAATTCAAGTGCTTTGTTAGGAATTCAGAAAATTATTATCCCTGCTGCTTTTAATAATGTATTAAAATTGTTCTCAGGGTAACTAATGTTCAGAAAAAATATTCAGGTTGACTTTTTTTTTTCCTTTCACAAGGGAAAAAAAAGAATAAACCTAAATAGGTCATAGTGCAGGAAGTAGAAGGAGTAGGAAGAAAAAGAAGATTGCCAGGTAGAAATAATTAACAGCTGCATGCTGGTCTACAGAAAAAAATAGAGTGGGCGAGATGGTTAATCTGGGAGGGTTGCTGTGAGAATAAAGAGGACAGCACAATGAGATGACTGCTGGCTTTCACGGCAGTCCCAAGCTTGTTACCGAACAATTTAACTTAAATAGCCGCAGTGTGATGTCTGTCCTGTTGACATGTGGCTTCTCTCACTGATGGACTCCATTCATATCTCTGTTTCACCAAACCAGGGGTATTTTTTCCATAAAACAATACCTTTTGCACTATCCTGTCCTTTAAGAAGTGTCAAAGAAAATGAGAAGGGAATTTTACAAAATCTAATGTTTAGCTTTGTCTAAACACAGAGCAAAATCTGTATTGCGTTACACTCTTTTTGCTTTGACAAGCTCCAGTAAGCAGTATGGAAACTTGACTCTTTTTCCACTGCTAACACTGAAGTATATTGGGATTAAGTCTATTGCAAATGGTGATGATACACTAGTTTATAACTGGCATACTTGTGTGGAGAAGCAGACCTCAGAATTAATTATTTCCTTAAGGATGTATACTGTAAAAAGCTCCTGATTTTTTTTTTTAAATATTTGCAGCAAAGTTACTTTTATTCTGAATTTATTAATGTTTCAGATCCTGTACATTGAGAGACCCACTGGCTGATTCCTCTTCACAGGAAACTTTAGAAAAAACTGTTTCTATTCACCATATTGGCTTGAATGCATGACAGAGGGTCTTGATGGGATTCTTTTTTTCCCTTTTTTCAGAAATGAATGCCTGAGAAATCCAATTCACCTTTTCTGACAGATTCTGGCCCATTTAACTGACTTAATAATACAATTTAGTGACTTAAATGGGCTGATGAAAATTCTGTCATTTAGGTTAGCTCTGAGGTTAAATGAAAGCCTTTCCCCCCAGTACTTTTCAGTATCCTCAGTTTTGCTGTAGAAAGGGTTGCTTTGGGCTGAGAACTGACTACATCTCAGCATGCCCAGCTGATATAGCCTTCAAACTTCACCATTTTGTATTGATTGTAGGGACCAGGAGCTACCTCAGCTTTTAGTATATCATAGTGGGGCTTTTAAACAGATGATGATTCCCAAGGGCAGCAAACCCTCCACTATTTTGGTTTCTGACCTTGTAAAATGGGAATACCTTTGTATTCATGCCAGGTTTTGTTTTACCACAAAACATGTCATTTGGCAGAAGTAATAATGAATTCTGTTAAGCAAGTTGAAATTCATTGTTGTAGCTACTTGCATACAACCAAACCAGTTAAATATTTTTTGTGTTAGGTACTGTAAGCTACTTCTTACCAGAACTGGAACTTTGATGTTTGAGTGTTGTCGCTTTAATGGGTTTGGGTTTTTTGGGGGGGAATGTTTTGGGGTTTTTTTACCTATTTACTTTTCTATCCACCTATTTTCATCTCTAGGGCATGCTTTCTTACTTTATTCATTTTTTATTATTAATTAAATTTTGCTTCTACAATGCCTTTGATCTTCCCATTATGCACAGAGAAGGCTTTGTAGGACTGATTGATAATGTGAAGAACTAATACAGGTTTGTTTTGAGGTAGTGCTTTTCTTGCTACTGTGTTTGTTATTGGTTTGGCTTCTTTTTGAGAACATTAATAAATTACAAATCTAATAGTAGTCCTTTCAATACTAGCAGGACATTCAGTAAAATCTAACACTCTTCATCAGAGAGTGGCATCTGGTCACTTTTAAACTAAGCATTGACAACAGCTGTCACCAGATTAAATACAGTATGTGGTGAGTTTTCTCTAGAATTTTTCACTGTATCTCGTACAGCAACAACTTTTATAACTAAAACAGAAGTTTGAGGATAGTTCTGGGGAAAGGCAAAAGCATTCTAGCAATGTAAACACTAGTGAGATTTGAGTTTTACATTGAAGAAGGAGATCACAGTAGGTTACTACTGACATTATGTCTGTAGGACTATAATGTGGCAACCACAATTTATAGGATAAGTATCTATACAAATGTCAGTGATGATCTAATTACTGAATAAACAAAATGAAGATTTCTTTACTTCTATTACCAAAGCTGCGTAAGATACATCCACATATTGATTTTTAATTACATGAATGGTAATATTCTCAGTGTTGACCACTGTGGATTGTCCTGATTACTGTGTTTATTCATTGCTATAATTAACATTAACACTGGTAAACAAACTGATAGCTTATTAGGATTTTTTCCTTTAGAAACAAAGGATATACTGATAATACTTATCCTCAGATAAAAATTTATTTGATATAGCTATAGATCTATATTTACAAAACTTCATAATATTCCTTTTTAATATATTCCAGAACAATGGTAAGATGCTATAAAACAATGCCCTAATTTTAAATCATTTTGTAGTACCTTGATACTCTACCATTCTCTTTGCCTTCCTCCTTTCATGAATTCATGGTTGACCTCTTCCTGAATGGTTCTTGAATGACAAAATAATTCTGATTGCTCAGTCTTTTCTTTGATTATTTAGCCTTTTATGGTCTAATTTCAGTTACTACATTATTTCATAAACACTTCAAGACTATGTGATTTAATTTATATACTCTTACAGAAAATATATCACCACAAACCATGAGCAATAAAATTTTATCAGATAATGGAACTGTGTTAAATAACCATCCTGTACAAATAATTCAACTGATTACCTTGAGAGGCCACAATCAAAACCAGAAATATTTTCCTCCAAGAGCTTGAGACTGCATTTTTCTGTTTTGTTCTTTCTTTTTTTTTAACTGCTAGTAGTGGTAAAGAATCACTTTAAAATGCCTCAGTTGTATTTCTAAAACAAGTTGAGTGCAGACAGAATTTAAAAGTCCCAGTACACATATTAAATGAGCCCATTAGTTTAGTATTAGCCCAAACATTCATCTTGCTAACTCTCTTCTTATTTGGGGGTTCTGGTGATGTAATTGTTTCAGGCTTTGGGTAAGTTTCAATATAAAAAGGATTAAATCTATGTGTAAAAAACATAATAGAAAAAAATTGAAATAATCAATCAGGTATCATTGTAAGAGAATCAGAAAAGGAGCTTCCATTGGGACCACTGCAGCACCTAAATCTTCAGTCCAAGTAATCCTTGCTTCTTACATGGGGAGGACAATGACAGCCAGGATGGTAACGTGGCAAACCTGATCCCCACAAAGTTCACATCAACTGACAGTAAAGTCATTGGATCTGAGAGCTGTTGTTGTTTTCAGGTGGCCCTATGGCAGAAGAGGAGTAGGGAGAGGCAAGAACTCTCTGGAGCTCAAAAACTGTCCTTTTTATCATACTGATAACCACAGTGGGTAGTAGCCAGAGCTGAGAGATGCAGAAAATATGTGAGTGGGAAGTAGAAGAATAAGGAGAGGGGTTTCAGCACAGCTGAAGTCTGCCAAGAGTCTTAGGAATTACCTTTTAAACTCCATTGCAAGGAAAATTAGAGTTTATGTTCAAAAATTTCATTTTGTGAACTTATGAAAGGCAATGGGGAAGTAAAACAGGAATGACGAATATGGGAGCTGCAGGCTTTGAGTCCAACCTACTGTCCCCATTCTCTTGCTCTAAATGTCAGCTTCTTGCAGTGTATGTCTATGTGTAGAAGTAATTTCTATTGGCAATTCTGCTGAGATTTTACCCTTGAGAGGAATGGCTGAACAGTTCAGAAAAGACAACAGAACCTTGGCACACAGCTTGGTAATTGTGTCCTGTCTGAGTCACCAAAGGTTTGATAAGAGTGCACTGAACACACAGGGTGGCTTTGTGCCAGGCTATAAATACACTTCAGAATCATTTAAAATCATTCAGAATCCACCACTAAGTTTTACAAGGATGGATAGCAGAACAGCCCTTATTATAACATTATTTTCTCCTTGTCATAAAGTGCATAGGACAGAATATTCATATTCTTGCTTCTCAGAAGCATTAGAACGATACACGCCAGAAGTTGATAAAATTACTTTTCCCACAAATGTTGCTACCTAAACTAAAATGCCTATGATTAATCACTACTACCTTTCTTCTGGCATTAATTAAAAAAATGATGAGAAGAAAGTGCAGAGAAAGGAATATTAATTTCAAGTAAAAAAATATTAATTTCAGGTAGAGATGCTGTTAGGGAGAAAAGTGGAAGAGTTCTTGAAACCATTAACTATCTGATATGTTAGTCACCAAAATTCTAAAGGTAATTGCCAGATAAAATTAAAGTGCTACCAGCAGTCACTTTGAACAATTTCTACACAAAAAAAAGGTGAAGTGTCAGCAGCAAAGAAGAATATAAGTTACTGTGTCAGTCACTGGAAAGGAAGAAACATATGAGGAGTGTAACTTAGATGGATTATATCCAAGATGGAGTACTGAAATAAGTAAAGGCATTGATGTATATTTGTTAAAATAAAAATAAAAAGAAATTTCCATATGCAAACAGGATAAAAGTACTAAGAAAACCCTCAAGAATGCTACAGAGAAGGTCACATTGAAAATGACGACAGAAAGATCTAGTATAGTCTTGCTTTTGTGATATTAATGTTGATGTTAACCACTAAAGAAAAGTATTAAGACCTTTCTTTTTTAGCTTATGCTGATCTCACACACTAACTCCTTTTTGTTTGGTTGGTTTTTTTACTTTCTTTAACTGCTGCATCCCATCCCTATATTGACTGCTGGAACCCTTTTATTCCTTATCTTCTCAGCCTGTTCCCACCATATTGTAATTCCCAGTCACTTCCAAAACCTCCTTATCAACATTCAGAGTCCTTTCTCCTTGAGATGTCTTTCCAGAGGACACTCTTGGGCTGTCATAATATTTATTAATGAACCAGTGCTATCTCTTTCTTTCCTCTAAAAGACGTGGAATGTGTCAAGGTCTTCCGAGAAGGTTCTAGGTTTCACTATGACATGCACAAGTGAAATGGGAAAGGTTGCCTGAAACTCTAATCTCTAGTGAGACCTATTTATTTTTTCTTAAAGAATACACTTTTTTTTTCTTCAAATAGTCTAGCCAAATAAAAGGAAGAGACCTACTTGCAGAGATATGGAGGTATAAAACAAAGATAAGTGGCTTGGAATTTAAAATTTAGATTACACATCAGGAAGAGGTTTTTATCAGTGAACATCACTGAATAATAGAATAAATTACCTGGAGAGGTGCTGCAGTCTAATGTCTTCACTGAGCAGGTGAGATTAAGCATGCTTGCAGGAATAGAGAACAGGAAAACTCTTTGTAAATGATTTACTGGACGAAGTGTCCAGATTGTTTTCAGCCCAAAATTTTAAGGCTGTGATTCAATCAAGCTCACTGAAGATAACATAAGTTTTGCAAAAAAATTTAAAAAGAAGTGAAACATATTTTCTTCGTGGATTTTTCACCTTCCTTTTATGCCTTTTGCAACTCCTACTAGCAGAATGAAATAATTAATGTTTTGTTGGAATACCATGTGATCCAAAATTTTAGATTTTAAACTCTGTAGATCAGAAAATCACTTTACTTTCTTGCTTTTTAAAAATTTCTTCTAGCAGCAGTTGCAAAGTAGTACATGAAACTCCAACCAGCCATATGAGAGTATTCTTGTAACATACCCATTCATAGGCACTAAAATGATTTACTGTAGAGGAAAAGTTATGCACAATCTTCTACTAAAATGACTGTTTATATTTCAGTAGTCATTGACAGCTAATGTCACTTTTATTATTTGTTTTTTTATTTATGTTTTCAAAGTTAACTAAGCACATCTGAATACTATCAATTTCCTGCATACCTTATCACTGCATTATGTTTTTCTGTGTGTTATCCCTTTACTTAAATCAGATTAAAAGCTAATAGAAGACAGTAAATTCATGCCTTTCTGTGTACTTGTGCAGCACACAATACAATCTGGCTGTAATCCTGATGTGCTTTTACTTGCTACTGCATTAACTTCAGGAGGGTTTTCAAAAGGTTTAATATGTAATTCTCAGGTTGGAAGACCAGTCTCTGTCCCTGTAACTTTAACCAAAAACTGCAACTTTGCTTCTAAGGTCAGAATCAGGCAGGTTCTTTTTAGATATATCTAGGCTTTAAAACTAAGATGATCTACATTTTCCTAGAAAACTTCTCAGCCCAACACATGTCTTTCCAGGAAATATCTGAACTGCTAGAAAACTTGTTCTATTTTTCTTAGCCTAATTGTGTCAGGTTTGAGCCCAAAATAAACATAAACCAGTCATAAATGTCCACTCACACAGCACTCCTGATAATCAACTTGCAAATCCCTAGAGTAAAATGTAGAAAAAAATTCAAATCATTTTACAGATCCATAGCCAGAGATAGTTGTTGGCTCCACATCTGAAAAAAATCAAACAGGCATGTTGTTTCTTCCAAAGTCAATGTTAATATATGCATGCAGAAAAGGAGCCAAGTTTGGGGTTTTGTTGTTGTTGTTGGTTTTGGTTGTTTTTTGTGTTTTTTTTTTAAAATGAGAACAGTGTACAAAAAATTCACTGTTTCTGGTGAATCCCTACACCTTTATAAAGAGATCCACAATCATAACTGTGCAATACAAATCAATAAATTGGATTCCATAGAAGACTGAATTTCAGGAGACATGAGAAATACAGAGAGGCTGCTGCCAACATTTTAATCTCTTTGCATGAAATTTGGAAATACTGTGTTGATCTCTGGGCAATTTAGTTATACAAATGTTAATAGTTGACATTTTTCTTCTCCATTTATGCGATATCAGTGAAAGGGTATCTCTGCTCTCAAGAGTGTTGATAAAATATTCCTTCTGAAGAAATATATAAATAGGTAAGTATCATTAGCAGCTAAGTTTGGTATTCAAGCAAGTGTAATAGTCATTGCACTGCAGAGGGGACAAATGTGAAAGGTTATCCTTGTTTTCTTCTCTTATCAGAACATACTGCATATTTTCAGACTGTTATCTACTGTCATCAGGGTAGGGCAACATCAGCTGACCATTTTCCTCTTTCCAGATTAAGCCTAATCAGTCCAGTCCAGCTGGTATCATATAAGACTAAAAGATAACAGCAGCAATACCAAAATATGATTTTGATCTCCAGTTAACTCTCAGTGGAACTAACCTCTTCACATTTAGTAGTTTGCCCTTGAGAAACACTTCCGTACTGTTAGCAGAAAACAATAATGCTCTATTTACCCCTTATAGTGTTTACAAGTGGAAAAATAATAAGTCTAACAATGAATCATTAAAAGAGCAATATCTGATATCCTGGTAAATTCAACACAAATATAGTAAAGAAATTACAAGCCTATGTCACATAAAGGAACTTTCAGTGTATAAAGGTAGTCCTCCTTTCTCATAGTACCTTGGGAGAGAACAGTTTCCTGAGGGACATTGTGCTATGACAAAGAAACTTCCTTTTCTGCACTTAGCTAAGACTAACGTTCTTCTTTCCTTCTTTCCTTCCTTCTGTTGGTTCTTAAACTGTATCTTCGAAGACTATTCTTTTCTACCTTTTTTTTTTTTTTTTTTAGAAAAAATTGACTGGAATGCTGGGTATGTATCATTATATCAGATTACGGTGTACTTTTTTTTGTGTCTGCTGGTGTTCAACTATGTTCTGTATTTTCTCTTGTACCTTTCAAGAGAATTAGAAACATTAGATCTGCATACCCTGCCTGTATTTTCTGTCTGTAAGTGGAACAACATGACACTTTATTCAGTGAATCTGTAAGAAACTGTCTAACAAATTATTTCCAGAGTTTTTCTTCTAGGTCAGCAGTTTGCAAACACTCTTTCAAATTCAATTAAAATGTTTTATTTCCCCAGAGGTCTGTGGATCATAAAAGGAAGAACATCTGCACTTAATACTTTTTTCCCTTCAGAAAATTGTTCAAGTACATGTGAAAAAACAAGACCCTCTGCTAGTGACCAGGTACTCCAAATTCCCCTTACTACTGAATGTTTTGAATAGGAATATGATTATTTTGTTGAAAATAACCTGAGAAGTTAGGGTTATTTGGAGCATTTATGTGGTACTTAATAAATATGAAAGTAGAGCAGGTTATCCTGCTGTTGTTTTAAATTGTTCTCCTAAAACACTACAATTCTATGCTTTAAGAATCAAAACTAAATTAAACATATATTTTTTTATTTTGATGAGCATATATTGCATGGGATAAAGCTGTACTGAATATACTGATCTTTTTCTCAATACATAGTAAAAAGCATTTCAGAATACTTGATCTTTGTGTGAATTCTTGGTATTCAATAGAGATCCTTAAGCCTCAATCTATCCCAACTAAATCAATGATCAGGTTCCTGAACAAATCTGAGCTTAAATTGCTTAAATAAAGAATCAGGGAATTATCCTATATATGGCAACAGTTAGACCAGGCTTTCAACAATCCAGCTGTGTTCATTTCAGAAGATTTCCTTTCTATATTAACACATGAAATTAGAGACCAAATCGACCCCCCCACTACAATGCAACCTTGAAGAAGCAAGCAACATTTCTGAGAATTACAGCAAGGCTGTCCCCCGATAAGGTGCCAGGAGGTTCAATGCTAGCCAATTTCTGTAGGTGCTGGAAGCAAAGCTGGGGGCTGCCTGTCTACTGTAACAGCCCCTACAACATGAGTGGTAGATACCACAAAGTCTATTGAAATCACCATGCCTGCGTAAAATATGGTATTGAGGTACAAGTTCCAAAACATCTGCTAAAGACAAAAAGCCAAGTAACCTAACTTGACGTTTTCTGAGAACAGGTGTCCAGAAAAAGAAACTGTAGTCACAGGAAAAAAAAAAAAAAAAAAAAAAACCAGTCTAAATTGATATGAAGTTATTATTTAAATGCATCACTTCAATTTTCTTTGCAACTTGCGGCCTCAATCAGTGTATTTCAACAATCATCTCCTGTATTGAGCATCACTCTCTGAAGCACGAATATAGAAGCTTGAAAACATAGTACAGAAGCATGAATATAGATGATATGCCTGAATATCAAAGATACCTCTGCCCTACGCACCCCATGATCATGTAACTTGGAGGATTATGGCAATCTTTGTTTAATATTCTCTGCAAACCAAAACCATAAGTAACTTCTTCATTTCCAAAGCAAGGAAAGCTTTGGGCAAGGAAAAAACATGGGTTTAAATGTGGGTTGTTTTTTAGTATTTTAAAGCAGTAATGGAAGACAGCTTTGCTATAGGACTAAACAGGGTCAACAGAAGATGTTGGGAACACTCCATGTTCTAAAAAAACTCCATGGTGCAATTCACAATCCATGGACTTTAGAAAAAGACCCAGAATACCCCCAAATATAATGATCCTGAACATGAATAATTGCTTAGGGAATGGTATGGAAACTGAGGCAGGAAAATATAGCTAAGCTTTGTTTTTATTTTTGTTATGTCTGTCTATATTTTCAGATAAGTGGATAAAAAAAGGTGTTATCAAAACCTCCATAAAGTCTCAGTATTAAATAAGTATAAAATATATTAGATGTCCTTGAAAAAAAATTAAGTGGTAAACCAGAAGAGGGAGATCCTTGAGGACATGGGAGAGCTGAATTATATGTGGCTGCTGAGGTAAAAGAGGATCTAGTTCAGACAGCACTAGTTTTATAGTCAGACAGTTGGATTGGTAGTCCCATAGATAAAAGAAGTATAAAACACAAGGTTTGTATTTCTAGTGTGTTCTTACAGGTCCAGAGTTAGAAACAGTGTGCAGTTTTTTTCAGCTTAGATAGCCAAGGGCACACAAGGGTTGAACAGCTGGATCTCATCACAGCAATCTGATTAGTGTCTAACAGGAAATTCACCCACATTTCCAATGTGGTGAAACATCCTTTCTCACCTTGGTTTTTCAATGCAGCCGGTCACAATGGAAAAAAAATTCCTATTGTCCTGCTGTGAATGTGTACAAGAAATATAGTGATTTACATCCTCTAACAAGAGAACAGGAAAAAAAGAACTGCTTCAAAACTGAGGTGCAACTTCTGTGATTTAGATCCTTACAAACATATTACCTAATGTCTCCTGTTTTCAGTGTAATCAAACAGTCGAGCACAAGAACTGCTTTTCAGCTTCAGTGTAGAATATATAAGATGTTCACTGAGAAAGCTGGAAGTAAGTATGCTTGGTCAAAACTGACTTAGGGAAATTAATTTGTTTCCTTGATGTAGTGTATTGGGACTTTGTTCCATGGGTACAAATAACCACACAGCAAAAGAGCTTGTATTAACAAGCTAAGGTGAACTGCAGTGACCTACACTTAAGACAATATTTCTGATTTCTGTGGAGTACATTAATTCAAATTTTATGTGTTCAATCATAATAGGACTACCTGAATGAGACGTGCACTACTGAATACAGTAGGAACAGGACTGGACATACAGTGTGGGGTTTCCTAAATAATTCACTGTATAGTCACAGATATAAACTAAAATAAATTGGAACAGAGTCTTTCCTCTCCCCTTGACAGATAATGATCCATTCTGAAACATATGGATTTTAATACAGGTAAGAACTGAATTCCATTTACTCCTGCCTTTGCTGACATTCTTGTCTGGTTTGCACCACTAATGAATTAAGCATTTAAGCATGTTCTATACTCCCCAAAGTAATTATTTTAGCCATTCACATACCCGGACTCAGTACAGTACACAACAAGCACAACTTTCTGTCACCTTACTTCTGATGTGGGATACAATCATTTATGGATGCATAACACGCTGCTTTTCTTGACAAACTGAGCCTGAATAATTAAACTGTACGTATTACTTTACCCTCACATAATCTAGCAACATATTGGTTAGCAGATATCTGAGCACACTGGTAATATAATACTGCATGTACTTTGACCAAAAACTTTTTTTAAATATCTGAAATCACAGTAGAATAGGTAGTTATTAGGGAGGAGATATAACTAAATTATGACTTTTAATGGCATTATCAAAGTATAGATTCTGTATATCAATGTTATTGTTAAAAGTGTCATTTTTTAAGCCTAGCAAACCATGTCTGCAAGATTCATCAGGTTCACCAGGTTATCACAGAAAACTGGAAGGATCAGTAAATTATATTGCATAAAGCAATATAAGGCTGATTCCTGCAATACCTAAGCTACGTGGATCTTCCCATCTACACTAATGTTCAGCCTTGTGCATAGATAGACTTTGGCATTGGAGACTGGCATTTCAGAAACATGCTAATGGGCAGTCTCCTATCCAAGATGTAAAAAAGAAGACAGTGAAAAAATACATAGGTAGCTAAGTACAAAACCTGGCTTAGCACCTGGTCAGTCATTTTACAGATTCATATACCCACAGTTACAATCCCCAGCTGCTTGTCATTACTTGCTTCCTACAGGTCTGTGGTTTTTCAGGTTTGTTCTTGTGGTCAGGTAATAAAGGAGGCTAAGCTCTCTACAGCTAGTTACTGTCAAAATCACGTTTATTAGACTAAATTGTTTAAAATATTAGTTCTTTGTGAACACAGCTAATTTTGACTAGCTAGACTTAAAGACAGAAACACACAGGTGGGAAGACCTGTGTGTCCAATCTAGCCAACCAGTTGTGTGAAGCAGATGGGGGAAGCAAACAGGTAACGATGTACTTCTTGAGAGCAGTTTTCTGCAGATGATGCACTTAAGTTTATAGAGCTGTGCCTCACTAACAGCAGTATAGTCAAACCTGAGCTGATGTTATAGCAGCTAAACTCCCTCCTGAGGTGAGTATAGTATTCAAATGACCAGCAAAAGATGCCTACATCCAAGCTTGTTGTTCAAAGTCCCTGTGTTGGTGGAGAAAAAGCGGTACTTCTGCAACAGTTCTCCCTCGTCTTACTGTAGATATCCAACATGGGTCAGGTTAATCTCATTCTAAGGGTTTCTTTCTATTCTTACAGAGGATGCCTGAAGTCATCAGATCAGATGCAGATACCTGCATTGGAGATATCTAAAGACAGGGAGAGTGATCCTAACCTATGTGTCATTATGTATAAGTGCCATGAAAACCTGGATTTACAGTACTTTTGTAAGACTGGTCATATCTAACACATCAGTTCATCCCCCTTGGATTTTTTATTTTTTAAATCCAGTTCTTGTCTAACGTAAAAGTCATAAGGAGTTCTGGAAATGGAGAACTGGACCTCAAAGGTACATCTCTATTAATAATTAAATCTATCTGAGACCACACTCAGGCACCGTTCAATTTACTAATATATATGTAGCCTAGGAGTCTTCTCCTTGCCATCTGAACATCCTAAACCCCTGGCTATGGTTTTAGGATTTCTCACTGTCTCTGAATGAAACCTTGTATTCCTGTATGCTATACAAACTGTCTTTAGGAAGAGAAAAAGCAAACATTCTGATAAAGAATACCTTTTTGCTTGATGACTAAGAGTATTTGCCCAGGAACTGAGCTACTGTGCAGTTACAGTTATGTTGTACAAAGAATCATGAATACAGTTTCTCTGAAGCACTGAATCTCATTTAACAGTGGCACCTAACTGAAATAGCTGTTCAGGTCCAGAAGAGAGCTAGAATTTAACTTTTTTCTTTCCCAGTTCTTTCAGCTGATTTACTTTTCCCATTGCCCAGAGTGCTAACAGTCATTAATTCCCTCCACATGAGATTAAGGCACTCAGAATAATTTGAGGACTTTGGGGTTTTGAACAATAACCATGTTTCTTTTTGAACCTGCTTTCAAGGCCTAAAATGAGGTTTATAGATTCCTCTCTGAATGGTAAGAGACCAAGAAGCAAGACAAATACCACATACTGTGTCAAAATGTATTTTTATTGATTTCTTATGCAGAGTGAGGATGAATCTACCCTTTGAATCCTAGGTTCACTGATTTTTCATAGGCAGGCTTTGAAAGACCCCATTTCAGGCATATTAGAAGCTAAAATGTTATCAGGCATCTAAATATTTTCAAAACCAGCTGCCAAATTTTGAAAGAGAGAGGACATAAGAAGATGCTCTTGAATATCCTACTAAATGTGTATTGAGGTGCCTTCATTTATCTACAGTTCAGTTATTACCTCCTCTAAATCACTCTTGAAAGTGGGTTCAGATGTTCTACTAATTTCATCCACAACATTCCTGTACCCTGTGTTACATGGTTTGCTCATTATACAATTTTAAAAAGGCATAGGTACTACAACACTAGCATTTGAAAATTCCATAGATCAGTCATATATTGGAATAGGTCAGAATCATAGAATCACAGATCAGAGTCTTTCTAATTCCATAGTGACCGGATTCTGACACTATAAGTCACTTTAAAACATCTTGAGTTTCAAATAACCACATTGAGCTAACTGTGCTCTTCCAAAAGTTCATTCCTATTCAGTATAACAGTGATGACTTTTAGACTTCTAAATCTAAAAACAGAGATGAAGAAACAGTCCCTAATTTACTCCTGCAAAGCAGTACTTAAAAAAATAGTTGTAATGGTATTAGTGAGGCCACTAATAGAGGAATGTATCCCAAAACAAAATAACATGCAAGTCCACCAATCTGAAAAAAACAGATGCTCATTCGCTTCTGTGAGATTTCACACATGAAAAGGCACTGTGGATCGTTACTATTGTAATAAAAATATGTACTCTAAATTTGAAATAGATTTTTAATTGATACCTGGTACTAAAACCATGCAAAATCATGAAAATAAAAATGACTGGAAAACAAGTTCAAAAATCAGTCTTTGCTTTGGGTTTGTGACTGCCAAGTGCAGTATGAATGACTTGGCTGGGTTTTCAGTTCCTTCCCAGCTGTGCAACACTCTTAGACTTCTAAATTAGACCCTTTTTGGCAAATCAATAGCCATTTACATTTGGAAAACAGTAGTCCTCATCAAAAGAGGCCAGGTTGTGGGAAAGTAATTACTCTTAATGTGGAAGAGAACAAGAAACCAAATCATTGAAAGAAAGACGCATTAATGAATCCATTTTCCACAGCTTCGCAGATGAGGGGAAAAATAACTTGGCTTAATATAACATTATAATAACCATTTGTATCATGAAACAGACAGGAACTTAGTTCTAACTTGAACCTAGCACAGGGTATGACATTATTCTTTAAAAATAAGGATAAACAGTTCAGGCTTTTTGTCCCTGGAAACACTGAAAGCATTTGGCTACATTGCTGCCTCTAGAGTCTGGAGAGATCCCTTTTGCATCATTGTCAAATGGGAATAGTAAATGTTGACTAATTTCCAGCTATGGTATAATATTTTGCTTCCAAGTTTTTCCAGCCCAAATGTTGAATTCTCTAGCACTAACACTTAGTCTTTCAAAAAACAATTATTTTTTTTGCTAACATTTCAAGACTATAAAATATGGCATCGACACCTAGGAAAGTCACCAAAACAACATTTAACCATTACAGAGGGTTCTTGTTACTTTAATAAAGGTACACAGCTATTCACATTTCCATGTCAAACAATAAATCAATGGAAGCATATTCTAACAGGCTGCGTTTTGTTGATTACCTACAAGAAAGGAAGTTTTGAATTAGTAGGAGAAGTTATTTTAATCTCTAAAGTCTAATTCTAGATATAATCACAGCTGTATATTTATATCTTGAACCTTCAGGCAAGTTTACATGGACAAAACTGTCACAGTCACTCTGATGACTGGTACTTACAGAAGGATTTCTATCCCTTTTTCCTAGTATGAAAATGAAAGAAAAATGAAAATGGCTTTTTGGAGGGTGGAGTTTCATTTTCTTAGCTTCTTTCTTTCTACAGATATCATCTGGCAGACAACAAATAGCAATATTTGCTATGTTCCAGAATAAGTAGTGTACAACAATGAAAAGAAAAACAGGTTGACCTAACCTAACTATTCTCATAAAATGTCCTCCAGCTATATTTTGAGTATGAAAAATCATGTTAAAAACTACACAATAAGTATCTTCAAAAGAGACACTGATTGGGAAATAAATGGAATAAAGCTTCCCAACAGTTTAGATTTATGTGTGTTCTCTTGAGTGATTTACAAAAAAAAGTCGCTAAGGAAACAGCATTTACGTAAAGTAATTACAGAACAATGTATGGGAGTTTCATATTCCCTTATCCATGAGATCTGCATGGTAAACTTCCATATGCCATTTTACTAATATCTGATAGAAAACAAAAACATATAATGAGGTAGTCAAATTCCATGGCCAGGACGTTTTAGTTTATCTGTGTTTAATGATCATAACATACAAAGTAGTATGATTTTATTAATTTGTTATTTAAAATAAAACTCCTTAGCTTCATAACAATTTTTGGAGTGAAGCAGCAGATCCAAAATACAAGCTCTGTGATTTCATAAGACATTCAGGGGAATTATAGAGAGCGCAAAAGATGTTTTCACATCCCTATAAGCCAACATATGTTGTAATTCCAGCTGTAACTGCTTAATGTGAAAAACAATAGCTTTCAGTTAACACAGACTTATATAAGATGGCAAAATTATTTCTGCTCATCACCTCTGTAATACATGTGTAGAAGTGGGAATGGTTATGATCAGCTTATCTTCTCTTATAAAATTTATTTAATATAGAAAGTAACTACTGATTGAGTTTTCAATTCATAAAGGAACTGGAGGGTCTTTGAATAAAAGGCAAAACCCAGAGCATCCAAAATCTGGCATCCCATCCTACTACTCTGTACTATGCAAACAAAATACAAAAGTCAATTTGAGTGACTAAAAAATACGTAAATCGAGATTTTCAAATGAGAAAAATGCAAGACACATGCAAAGCTCTTATTTAAAGTCTCACAACATTCTTTCCCTTTCAAATACCCAGAAAAGTCCTCTCAAAAGTGCTTCTCTGGTAGACTGAAATATAATTGTTTACACTTGAATTTATCTCTTACAATAGCTTCCTGTTCTCCTGCCAATCCACATATAGATGCTGTGTTGCCATAACTTACCCAGTTTCTACATTGATATATTTAGATCAGTAGTGGCATCTATAACCACTACACTGGTCTGAGACTAGCAAATATAATATCATTTGCTTTGTTATACAGTTAAACTATACCTACTTAATTTATCATTACCCCTGAGCTATTGAAGTTGCACCAGATTGCAGTCTTTCTTGTCAGGCATTTCCACACAGTGTATTCCAGCCATAGCTTTTCCTGTCCACTTTTCCTACCCACTTTTCTAATATATAATTATTGTAGCAAGCAGAAGGTGGCACTGGTGAAGAACCACCATGCTTAGACCACCATTTAAGACCTTTCTCTCACCTAGCTCCTGTGGCCTCATGATTTATATTTACCTCGAGTGCAGTGTAGTGAAAAAACAAGGTTTGTTTTTCCCTAAATATACAGGTTAAGTTTTTCCAGAAATGTCTGTGTATTTCTGCTCTTTTGGGTTTTTTTAAACAGCATCATGTAAGTGGAGTACAAAAACAGTAATGGCCAAGTGAATTCTCCCAGCTGTAGACTTTAGTCTCTAAGGATGTCAATCAAGAATCTTTCATGAGCAATGAACTCTCATGCATACAAAAGTTTCTGCTGACAAAAAGCCTATGTCAACAATCCTTAGCAACTGCATAGATATAGCCGTTAGTAACTTTCCTGTGTTGTATTACTTTTACTGTTAAATAATTTCCATTTCAAAATGGAACTAAATCTCTATACTGTGCTCTTCCTTGTAGCAGGTATAGTATTTTACAAGTAGCATTGTGCATCACAAAAAAACCTTGAGATAAATTATTTATAGCTTAAAACAATACCACTGCTAAATGGTGCTTTCTAACACTAAGAGAGGATTCTCAGATGTCAAACAGGTACAGTTAATATCTGTTTGTCCTCAGTAAACACTATTGCTTTTAAAAGCTATTGCTAGTATTAATAGGCACCACTGAAAACCTTATGTGGTTGCCAATCCTTTTCACTTTAGTACCTTTCACTGGTTTGGTATTTTAGAGAAGTGAGTTTCTATTAACAGCAGTTGAATGGGAAAGTTCTGAAATTTCTTATCATAAGGCATGTTATTTGAAGGACTATAATAGTCATCTATTTTGTACTACACTCTATAAACATTAGCATATCCTACAAGAAGCATCCTGTTTTGGGGCCCATCCTTGGACCATGCTTTTTATCTCAGTTCAGACAAATACTTTTAAAAATACCTTTTAAACAATAAAGTATCTTCAAAAAGATGAGTGAAACCTGCTTAACTCAAGCACATTTGCTAAAACTTCTCAATTAAGTGACCAAACAATGAAATAATTTCTTTCTTAACACTAACTTAACCTTTCTGCTGACATTTGTTATTTGCACATTAGTGCAATTTCAAATTCAACAACCTGCTTTGGACATTAAGAGCAGCAAATTCAGGCATAGAAAAGAAAATAATTTAAAACTAAATAGGATGGAACAAGAAAAAATATAGTTGTTTTCAGATTTTTAAGATTCTGTTTTAATGGGTACCTCAGACTGCCTCACCAAAAGCTGTCTCATTAACTAGAGTCATGTCACTCATGACACTCAGTAAAGCACTGTAAAAGCAGTTTCCAAATATGTGAAAAGAGTTGCACATCAATCATGACTCGGCATATGTAAGTACACTGTTGCCTCAGCCATAATAAATTAATTTATCTAACCAAAACAATTCACAAGACACAGAATTATGATCTTAACTCAAGATCAGGCATCATTGTGAAATATCCTGGTTAACTGGATATTCAAATTAAGTCTCTCTCACTCTATTTGAATCCATTGTATTTCTGATAGTTCCTGTTTTATTTCATCTGAATGCTTTGTACAGAAAAAGGATTGGATGTTTAAACTGCATTGTGGTGGCATAAATATGGCCACAACATTCATTCTATTGATGTATTTGGGTAAAAGAAATTGAGACCATCCTTTGCTTTGGTACACCATGTTCAAGCTATATGTATCCAAACATATTTTCCAGTTTTGCTTTTTTTCTCTACATAACTCACAATAAATATCATGACTAAGTATGAGAGCTAATATTACAAAGCTGCAAAGAAAAATGAAACACAAAAGGAAGTATGTTATCCATAACTGTAGTCTAAAGTAATTGATTTTAAAAATGAATTTGATATATATTTCTCTTTCATCAGCTTGGAAAATGTGGGGGCTTTGGGGTGACATTTAGTGTTTTGGTAGAAGCTGCTTTGGTTTTGTACTTATTTCTTCCAGATATATCAAATGGGAGAATTTGCTTATATAAAACCTTATGACCTGTTCACCACCTTCAAAATTTTTTAACACATAAGCAGGCAAATGATATCAATCTTTATTTTTAAAATTACACTTTTATAAAGTTTTCTTCGTTCTAAATGTTTTTAAACTGTACTTGGTAGTTCATCACAATTAAGGGGAGCAAACATTATTACCCTCTTTTCATAGATAGGAAAACTGAGGCAGCAGAGCACTGACCTTTATTGAAAGAGGACAGTGACCATGTGTACTGGTTTTGGCTGGGATAGAGTTAATTTGCTTTATATTGTATAGGGCTATGGTTTGGATTTGTGACCAAAGCAGTGCTGATAACACACTGATGGTTTAGCTATGGCTGATCAGTGCTCACACACCATCAGGACCTTTTCTGTTTCTCACACTGCCCCACCAGCGAGGAGGCTAGGGGGTGCACAAGAATTTGGGAGGGGACACAGCTGGGACAGCTGACCCCAACTGACCAAAGGGATATTCCAGACCATATGACGTCATGCTCAGCAATAAGAGCTGGGGGAAAGAAGAAGGAAGGGGGGGATGTTCAGAGTGATGGTGTTTGTCTTCCCAAGTAACTGTTATGTGTGATGGAGCCCTGCTTTCCTGGAGATGGGTGAACACCTGCCTGCCCATGGGAAGTGGTGAATGAACTCCTGAATTTGCTTTGCTTGTGCACACAGCGGGAGTGAGTGAGTGCTGTGTGGGGCGTAGCTGCCTACTAAAATTAAACCACAACCCCATGTCACTCACCTTCTGATGACCAAATCTGCTGGACAATACATTTATTGTCTTTCTAAATGCCCTTATTACTTTTCTACTTTCAATATATTTTGTAAAGTAATTTGAAAAAATCAGTTCTTTAAGTTTCAGACCAGGAAAGAACTAAAATATAGGGTTTAAGAACAGCTACATAGTCCAGCTTTGGCAGTGTAGTGTTGTCATCAAAATATTATCAGATAGATTTCTGTAATTATTCCAAGGTCTTGACTGGAAAACAAAGATATGTTATTCTTTTCCCAAAGTGATTTTGCATCATTGATAATCATAGAATCACACATAATAATATGAAACATCAGGGTAAGTTTAAGCCAAATGGCAGAATCACACTGACAGGATATGGATTCTTGGTATATGGATAGTCTGCGTTCAACACAAATACTCTAGTGTTGCAGGCATGAGTTATATAGAAAGGGAGACTACATGAGGGGAAAAATCCTACATTATGCAGATGAACTGCAGTAACTGCCTTTTATCAAGGAGTTCTTGATATTGGTTCCCTGAGCACTCATCAGTCCAGCTGCATCTGTCATTTGAGTGACAGTTCTTCTTCACTGGACTCCTTAGTACCAGTGGCCCTGCCTTGGGGAATGAAAGAATGGAAAATACTCCCTTTTTTTGGAGAGCTGACTTCCTTACAGCTTACAGATGTCCATGGTCTACCACTTGTATTTACTGTTGTACCACATTGGCACTGTATTGTATGAGTCACCTCAGTGAAGTCAGCAAATGCCTCCCTGTCTCTGAGAATGGTTCCAGAAGCTGTCCTAGCCTGAATACAGAGAAAGGATTGAATATCCTGTTCTAGATGCTAAAACTTCTATTTTTGTTGCTATCACTTTATTCAAATTTAGATGCTGCAAAAGATAGGCCTTTCCTTACATAGCTAACTTTTGTATGACAACCTGAATGATTTTTCCAGTAGATTAATCTAATCAGAAGTTCTTAACTGAAATATCTAACTGCAAAGCCTCCTTGCTTTAGGTTGCCTCTATACTGATTACACGCAGCACTATTCTGGAGAGAGGAAACACTGCATCACTACTCAAATGTTAACAGGCTGAACCGACCTCTAAAATTGCAGCTACATGTCCATTGTCTCGATGGGGAGAACAGGGCAACCTGGCTGCCAAAACCACTGTTTGCATTGCATGTAGCACACTAGTCTATGACACTGTGAACTGGGAAAATCTGCACACATCTAATGCACTGCCAGCTGTAGCTAAGGAAAGGTGAAGATTGGAAAGACTGCTCAAAAACATTTTAGTCAGCTGAGGTCTTCAACTCTTGTGGATTTTGGATATCAACAGGTATGCATTTTCCTGGTAATCTTCAGCTATCTTCTAACCCCTAAATTAAGCCTCTACAGAGACTTTTCTTCATGGTTTAAAGGGTGAGGTAACATCTATAATTTGATAGAATCAGAACCTTTGAGTTCAGAAAAAGACGTTGCATCATTAAAGCTAACTACTATCATGTAGTTTCATGATATGGGGACAAGAGTGCTGATTCAAGGTGTCCCCTTCTCCCCGGAAGATTTTTGACTCCACACCAGAGCATAAATTTTTGTGGGAATGTTTTATGAACTAGATCAGTAAACAGAGCTGAAACAAAGGGGCAGGAGTAACCAAGTCTATGTTCACACCCTGACTATCCTTCTTTAGCCTCATTCCATAGAACACCCTAAGCCACCCTCCAAGCAGCAAAAGATAACAGTGGAAAATCTTATTTGTTCTTGAGCTTAGTGCCATTGCTTACAACTAGAGGTAGTCTAGCCATAATTTTAAAGTAAGTAAAGTCTGTGACACCTCAATTAACTGCCATTATCATCTCTACTAAACGATAGAAAAAATTGATTTAACTGATTTATGAAAGACATGCTGCCAGTCTTATCACTGCAACAGGCAATACAAACCCTGCCCTCTGTTGCCACTCTGATTCCATTAAGTACCAGTGCCAATGAATGAACCAAAAAACAGGAGTCACTTCCTTATGCCAGGAAGTGAGAACACTGATATCATGGAGGTCATGGCTACTTCTCTTAGTCAAGGAAAACAAATGCTTAAAGAAAGAAGAAGTTGTTAGAGCAGAATTAGTTTATAACCATATCAGTGAGAAAGAAATTGATTTTTGTTCAAATAATATTTTATTAAATGGTAAGCAGATTTAAATTTAATAATTTAATATAAATTGAAAATAAATTTAATCACTGTTTAAGTGAATGTCTGGTGACATAATATTTAATCATGCAGATAATGGTGAACAACTTTACTTGCTCCTTTGGCACTTTATTTTTACTATTTTTTCTGAAATATTCTTCCTTCCAATCCCTAAGGTGCTGCTTATTGTATTTATGAAAAATAGGAATATCATAGTGATGGAGGGAAGGGGGGGGGAATGTTTCAAAGACTTAAGTTTATTTTCTTATGAATCCTGATGCAGTGAGACAGGTAATATCTGTTATAGTTTTTAAGTTACCCAAGTTTTTAACGCTAAACACATGCTTGAATTGTTTGCTGAATCCCAACCCTACAACAGAACTGTCATCATATCTCATTTGGTAACAAGACAAATGCAGCAACTGTTTTGAGGTGCAAATTCTTGTACCTTCATGTACTTAGATACGACTTACAAATATTTTACTTTATAGGTTTACTATTTATTGACTTACAATGTAGTGGACTAATGGTACTTGAGAGTTAAAATTTCTTTTCTTCTTCTTTTAAATAAGTTTGGTCATGACCGAATTTTCCCTTTTTCCCACTAATATTTTTTCCAAACTTTTAGCCAGAAGTTTCCTTATCCTCAGTGCTTTATTTGCCTTATGGCTTTGGTTCAATTCTTCTGATTACTAAAAGGTCCATTCACACAACAAAGGGTATGCTCGACCACCCACAACAGCTATTTCTGAATCACTCCCCAGTGAGCTGTTCACAGCTTATTCTTCACCTGGCATCACTAGTCCTGTTTATCAGTGTGCTAACACTACAACTCCATTCAGCAGTACTACTTATTCGAAGTTAGTCAAGTATTTCCTAAACCATTGGTTTCTGATTTTCCTTTTGTTAACTTTCTTCACTCCAATCACCACTCAGTTTCTTCCAGCATTGTCCAACAAATACTTATATCTTTCCACTCATGCTTTCACTGATTTATAAACCATCACTGCTGATTTTCTGTGTACTATTTGCTTTCTTCTCCTTGCCCTCTCTCCTTTTTTTTCCCCACCAGTATGATTAATGAATCTATCCATATTTCCCACTCTTTCACATTCAGTTTCTCTCTCAGAAGATATTTCTTCTATTCCATGACCTTGGCAATATCTGAATATCTGCTACTTCTGCCTCTACTCTTGGATGATATCCTGCAACAGTAATATCTCCCTTCCTCTGTCATTTCTTCCCTGCTCTGAGTTAGCACCTCATACATTCAGAACTCTAAGCACCTTCCATGTGCCAGACTAGCTTTCAAGGGCTCTTTTTCCTGCCTGTTTGTGTCCCTGCACAAGGGCTTACTGATTCTTTTCAAGAGAGAGTAAAAAAATGTGACCTGACTTACCTGTTTCTCTGGGTTTCTCTTACAATCTCTCTTCTGATGTCTTTTTTCTTTTTCCTTATCAATCAGAGCTACAGAAGTTCCTTCTGTGCTCTTCTGTAATACCTGTAATTGTTTCATTTATGCCATCACTTTTCTGAAAACTTCCCTTGCACTTACACTTATCCTCTTCCTTGTTAGTCTTTCTAAAACTTTTCTTGGTCTTCTGGCTCATTTCAATCAAAATACAAGCATCTCATTATCTCTTCATTTTTAAGAATGGCACCTTAGCTCTATCTATATGTCTGTATATTAATCTCCTTTCATTAAATGCACAATTTTTAGTTACTACCTAGAGTGATAGAATTCCATTTTAACTTGCAACCACCTTGTCATTTGAAAAAAAAAACCAAAAAAAAACCCCAAACACCAAACAACAGCAACACCCCCCCCCCCCAAAAAAAAAAAAAAACAACAACAAACCAACAACAACAGAAAAAAACCCCAGCTAAACACTAAACTAAACTATTGGCAGAATCTAGTAATAGTTCTTCCTGGAAAGAAGATGGGAATTGTGAAAATGAATAAATGCTTTCACATCTTTTAATATTATTTTAAGATTAAACTTGGGTAATTATGACTTAAACTAAATGAAAATTCATTCTAGACTACAATTTCTTTTCTCCATTTTTGTAAGCATGAAATAATACATAGGTTTGGTTTTGCTTGATGCAAAACAATTTTCCTATTTCTTTGTTTGTTCTAGATACCAATGCAATAGTATACCCAACTCTAATTTACACTTTCTTTAAGCAGACTTTAATAAAATTCTATTCCGCATTATCTCTGATGACCTCTTCCTAAATAGAACTCAGAATTACTTTTCTTGATTTCTCCACTGCTTTTGACACAGCCTACTAGGTCCTTCTTCCTAAAATATATCCTTGTTCGTCTTCTGAAATTCAATCCTTTTCCATTTCTTCTTACTCTCTAATCACTCTTCATTTAGAGGATTTCTTTGTCTATCCTCATCCAGATGTTTGGTTCTCGGTCCTCCTCTTTATTTTCTCCCTACAAACATGTCACATGGGCAGCTTTACTGGCAAATTTAAATTCAGATACTGTTTTATATGCTGAAAATCTAAAAATCTACTTCCCTACTTCAAATTTATCTCTTCTGTCCAAACTAAATAAATCTTAAGCTGTGTTTTCACACTTCTTCACTTATTTTTGGCCATGAATACAAGGTCAACATGAAGAAAACTAGCTCAATCTTTTTCTCTAAGCCATTTGCACTGCCTCTTGTCTTGATGTCTGTGACCACCTCCTCTCACACCTCACCTCTCTCCAGCTTTCTTCTCATTTAGGACTCATCTCCTGGATTTTTCTCTCTGTGGTCAAACTCCAATTATTACAAAAGAGTGTAGACTGGTTTCCTCTCTGTACTAACCCTAAGATTTTATTTTCTTAGCTGTTCCTTCAAATAAGCTTTTTGTCCACGTCATTGTTGGCTTTTGATTTGCTAACTATGATAATTTGATTTTCTGACCTCAACACACACAATCATATCTGTTCTGATACATTGGTAGAATATTTATATCCTAGACATTGCTTCAACCATATCACTTCGATCATATTGTAACGAGTAGAAACAATTTGCTTTTCAGGGTTAGCCACCACCTATGCACATTCTTGTATTTACTTACATAGAATAGCATCATAGAATCAATTAGATTCTCTTAGAGTGGAAAAGACCATTAAGATCAAGTCCAACTGTAAACATAACACTGCCAAGTCCACCACAAAACCATGTCCCTAAGTGCCATGCCTACACGTCTTCTAAATACCTCCAGGGATGGTGACTCAACCACTTCCCTGGGCAGCCTGTTCCAAAGCTTGGTAACCCTTTCGGTGAAGAAATTTTTCCTAATATCCAATCTAAACCTCCCCTGGTGCAACTTGAGGCCATTTCTTCTCATTCTATGACTTGCTACTGGGAAAAGAGACTGACATCCACCTTGCTACAACCTCCTTTCAGGTAGTTGTAGAGAGTGGTAAGGTCTCCCCTCAACCTGCTTTTCTCCAGACTAAGCAACCCCAGCTTCCCCCAGTTGCTCTTCATAAGACTTCTTCTTTAAACCCTTCACCAGCTTCATTGCCATTCTCTGGACACACTCCAGCACCTCCATGTCTTTCCTGTAGTGAGGGGCCGAAAACTGAACACAGTACTTGTGGTGCAGCCTCACTAGCACCGAGTACAAAGGGTCAATCACTCCCCTATTCCTCCTGGCCACACTGCCAACTCGTATTCCACTGGCTGTCAGCCAGCAACCCAAGGTTCTTTTCTGCCAGGCAGCTTTCCAGCCCCTCTTCCCCAAGCCTGTAGCGCTGTATGGGGTTGGTGTGACCCAAGTGCAGGCCCTGGCACTTGGCCTTGTTGAATCTGATAGAGTTGGCCTCGGCACGTTGATCCAACCTCTCCAGACCCCTCTGTAGAGCCTTCCTACCCTCAAGCAGATCAAGACTCCCACCCAACTTGGTGTCATCTGCAAACTTACTGAGGATGCACTCAATCCCCTCATCCAGATCATTGACAAAGATATTAAAGAGAACTGGCCCCAATATTGAGCCCTGGGAAACACCGCTTGGAACTGGCTGCCAACTGGATTTAACCCCATTCACCACCACTCTACCCAGTGAAGAGTACACACATCCAAGCCATGAGCAGCCAGTTTCTTCAGGAGAATGCTGTGGGAAATGGTGTAAAAGGCTTTACTAAAGTCCAGGTGAACAATATCCATAGCCATCCATGTAGTGGAAGGTGGTCCTCAGAAGTATTTGGGAAGATAGCGTACTCTTTTTCTTTAAAGCCACCTTAAAATTCTTTCCTGTGATGCTGTGGTGGGTTGACCATGGCGGGATGCCAGGTGCCAACCTAAGCCGCTGTGTCACTCCCTCTCCTCAGCTGGACAGGGGAGAGAAAATATAATGAAAGGGTTGTAGGTTGAGATAAGGACAGGGAGAGATCACTCACCAATTACTGTAATGGGCAAAACAGACTCGACTCAGGGAAATTAGTTTAATTTATTGTCAGTGAAACCAGAGTAGGATAAAGAGAAACAAAACCAAATCCCAAAATACCTTCTCCCCACCCTTCCCTTCTCTCTGGGCTCAACTTTGCTCCCAATTTTCTTCCAGCAGCACAGGGGGATGGGGAATCAGGGTTGCGGTCAGTTCATCATACATTGTCTCTGCCGCTCCTTCCTCCTCAGGGGCATGACTCCTCACAATTTTCCCCTGCTCCAGTGTGGGGTCCCTCCCACAGGATAGTCCTCCACAAACTTCTCCAATGTGAGTCCTTCCCACGGGCTGCAGTTCTTCATGAACTGCTCCACTGGGGGTCCCTTCCATGGGGTGCAGTCCTTCAGGAGCACACTGCTCCAGAGTGGGTCCCTTCCATGGGGTCACAAGTCCTGCCAGAAAACCTGCTCCAGTGTGGGCTCCTCTCTCCATGTGTCTGCATGTCCTGCCAGGAGCCTGCTCCAGCGCAGGCTTCCCAGGGGTCACAGCCGCCTTCGGGCTCCCACCTGCTCCGGCATGGGGTCCTCCAGGGGCTGCAGGTGGATATCTGCTCCACCGGGGACCTCCCTGGGCTGCAGGGGGACAGCCTGCCTCACCAGGGTCTTCCCCACGGGCTGCAGGGGAATCTCTGCTGCAGCGCCTGGACTACCTTCTCCCCCTCCTTCTTCACTGACCTGGGGGTCTGCAGGGTTGTGTCTCTCACATATTTTCACTCCTCCCTTTTCTGACTGCTGGTGCTGTCGTGCACTTTTCCCTTCTTAAATCTGTTCTCCCAGAGGTACTACCACTGTCGCTGATTGGCTTGGCCTTGGCCAGCAGTGGGTCCGTCTTGGAGCTGGCTGGCATTGGTTCTATCAGACATAGCTGATAGCAGCTTCTCACAGAAGCCACGCCTGTAACCCCCCACTACCAAAACCTTGCCATACAAATCCCATACAGACATATACGAGAAACTTCAGCTAGAAAAAAACCTCACAGAAGTCACTACCAATCACAGTGACCAACACTGTCCTATTTATCCCATCTTCTCTCCCATCTAAATTCCTCTGCTCTTTCTTCTGTAGACCTCTTTGTAGGCCTCTTGGGTCAGTGACCATATTTAAGCACTATCTTTCCATAACACCTAGTGTAATAGAATCCCGGAAAGTTCAAAGAAAATATAAAGAAAAATTTTTTTCTTGATCTCCCTGGTAAGTACTTTTGATACAGTAATTTCTGAGAGCTATGAGCTAGAATTGGGTCCATTAGATTCAATTTACAGATGAACTTAAAGAGAGTGGGAGGGAAATAGCCCATACTCACATGCAGTGATTCAAAGGAATATATTTTTTAGGAATTTAATGTGTCTTCTTAAGCAAGACTTTTCTGATAATGTTTACATGTTATAAAAAAATGAAATTCAGTATTTTTGTTGTGACTAGTTTGTAACAGCTCTGAGAATCTATTATAAATTCTTGTGCTGTCACAAAGCATTACTGCAAGCAATCCCAACATACATACATTAGTAGGTGGATGAATTGACACAATACCTCTCACTCATTTTCTGCTTCATTTTGCATTATTTTTTCCCAGAATAATGTAAAAATATTGATTGCTACAGACATTCTTGGAGTATTATACTACTTTGTATTTTTAGTTAACATGATAGTATGCAATGAACCATGCAGGAAAAAGAATACTCTCATCATAACTTTGTTCAAGTCCAATTTCCTCTTGAACAGTTTGAGGATAATCCGTAGCTGGTGTAACTGTTGTAATTGCACTGAGCTCAGCATACATCCTTTCATTTATAAATATATTGAATCTCCAGATTCTCTTACCTTAGCTGTTTGCAGAAGAAGCATTTGAGTCACATGATCCAAACCTAAGAAGAAATTTTAAAAAGATTAAAAATAAACACAATCTAATAGTCTCCAATACTGGTGGTTTTAATGCCTATTGTAAGCATCTGAAGTCCAAATGATGAAATTTACTGTGTCTCATTGAAATGCTTTCCTGTAAACAATGATTTTGGTTTGTTTTATTTTTACATGAAGTTAACATTTACTTTTAAAATAATTTTAAGTATAATAAGGACTAAACTGTGCCCACAAGACACAGTTTATTATAATGATGGCATAATAAGGCTGTATCTTAAGGTGCAGCCTAAAAGACTCTTCCTTAGTTTGGGAACTAGCAGTCATTTGCTGTTAGCATATTACAGCAACAAATTACGTCCTACACTGTTAACATGCTGACACTTAACTCTGACACACCCAACCTAATCCCCTCAGGGAACAGGGAAAAGCCCTACTGGAAAGTGCGCAGAGCCAACTTCATCTGTTCCTCCAAAGCTGAAAGGAGGTTTAGTTCTGCCTTGTAGAGTGGATGGACATATCTACCCCTAAATCTGTTTTGAAATTACATAAACCCCACTGTTATGGCTTTGTGTGGCACATTTTTTTTGGTAGCGGGGGAGGGGCTGCAGGGACGGCTCCTGTGAGAAGCTGCTGGAAGCTTCCCCGGCTCCAAGCCGGACCCACCTCTGGCCCAGGCCAAGCCCGTCAACAACGGTGGCAGCGCCTCTGGGAGAACAGATTTCAGAAGGGGAACCGGCAGTGAGTGGGGGATTGGGATGTGAGAGGAACCCCTCTGCAGACCCCGAGGTCAGTTCAGAAGGAGGGGAGGAGGTGTGCCAGAGGAGGGGATGCCCCTGCGGCCCTGGTGAGACGGCAGGCTGTCCCCCCCAGCCCACAGAGGGGAGCGGGGGAGCGGAGGCCCCCGAAGATGGCCGGGACTCCATCGGAAAGCCCGCGCTGGAGCAGCCTGTGACTGAAGATCAGCCTGCAGAAAGGACCCACGCCAGGCAAGTTCGGGAAGAACTGCAGCCCACAGAAAGGACCCACACCAGGAAAGTTTGTGAGGAAGATTGGCCCGCGGAAAGAACCCAAGTTGGAGAAGTTCGTGAAGGACTGTCTCCCGTGGGAGGGACCCCACAGTGGAGCAAGGGATGGGTGAGCAGTCCTCCTCCCCCTGAGGAGGAAGGAGCGGCAGAGACAAGGGGTGTCGAGCTGACCCCAACACCCTCCCCCTGTTCCCTTGTGCCACTGGGGGGAGGAGGCAGAGAGAACTGGGAGTGGGGCTGAGCCGGGAAGGAGGGAGGGGTGGAAGGAAGGTGGTCTCAGGTTTGGTTTTACTTCCCACTATCCTTGTTTTGTTTTGATTGGTAGAAAATTAAAGTGTTTTAATTTTTTTCCCCAAGTTGGGCCTGTCTTTTGCCTGTGACCATAATTGGTGAGTGATCTCTCCTTGTCCTTGTCTTGACCCACAACTATTTCTTCATATTTTCTCCTCATCCCACCATGGCTGGGGGAGGGGGGAGTGAGGGAGCAGCTGCATGGTGCTTTGTTACTGGCTGGGCTGAAATCATGACACCCATTTATTTTTTAATTCTTTGAAATACTTCTGATAAAACTCCTAATACAACTTCTGACATATGCACATAGGCAGGCAACCACAAGATAAAAGGTAGATAAAATGAAAAAGCTGAGAAAAGTCTCAGCTGCCATAGAGTTTCTACCATTTTAAAGGACCGTGACCAAAAATGGAATCTTGCCCAAGATCTGCTCCTTACAACACTTCATGCTAAATCAAACTTATAGCTCTAGGTGCATTAAGTAGACATCTAACAGTAAAGCAACTGTAGAAAACTGCCAGGTTGCTCAGGGCCTGATCCTGCAAACATGAACAGGCACATAGAGCTTTATGAGAGCTAGTTTTCCCACAGAGGTAAATGAAGTGACATGTGGAAAACGAATTTACTCCTATGCATGTCTGCAAGACTGGATCTTCCATTTTCTAACTTCTAAAGTCATGAAGCAATAAAACCAAAACACTGAAATAGTCTAATTTGCCCTATAATGCAGGAGAGAGTAGCTAAGAATAGAGATTGCCACAGAGGCAGTGAAATATAAGATATAGGTCTGCTGAGCAGAGACATCAGTTTCTGGCTTTCAGTTGTACTGGCAGAGGTCATCTCCCTGGTGACAGAGAGATTAGTTGCTCCTGGCAAGAAGATTTACAAATGTTTATGTACAGGATGTTCTATGACTCTATTGCATAACTGTAGGTTACCAGTAGTCATGTTTTTCAGCAAAGCTATGTGGGTTATCAGATAATCATTACTTTCCTCTAGTGACAGGAATGCACTGTCCAGTTTGAACTGCTGACAGGTAGGTATGCGATAGATGGAGCAGAGGTCAAGCAGGCTATGCAATATGAAGAGTGAGATAAAGTCAGCATCTTCTCAATCTCTTTGTTTATGATGTTGACCCAGAGACCCCAGTGTGGGTGGACTGTCATCCAGGATGCACATCATGAACCACTTCATCTCTCAGAGGGAAAGACATGTTTATCTCAAGGCAGATCAGGCCAAAGAGCTTTCACCCTTTCTTTTGCAAGTACAAGCTTTTCTCTGTAACTCACTGCCTTATCCTACATGTGCCAGCCTAAGATCAAAAGGGCAGACTGCCTCTTCTGAGGCTGTAAAGCTGCTCTAACCCCATCATTAAGAAGCGCTTGAGACTGTACATTACTGGCAATTTTATGACAAATTCTGCACCTGGAGAAGCAGACTAAATGCTGAGCTCTGGTTAACCTCACAGCCTTCCCTTTTGCACTTACTGTATCATTTTCTTATCTCTTTGTAATGATGCCTGAGTGTCCTCTTGAACTATAACTTTTGACAAGATGGTTTGTTTTCCTCAATAAATGATGACTGACAAGTAAGAGCTCCCCTCTCCATTTCCCATCACTTACACAGTGAACAGCATTTAATAAATCAAATTTCTACCTCACTGGCTAAAATAACATGCCATTGAAAAAAAATTAAAAATTTACTAAACTCTGGCAAATAAAGCTTATTTCAAGTAACAATAAGTCTTAGTAATCTTTACTAATTTCAGAAATAAAGCTATCTTGTACAAATGACAAATATGTAGCAGCACGGAGAAAAAAACTCAGCAAAATCTAGAAACTTTTGCAGATTTTGAGAACTTTTCTTCAATCAGCAGAATAAACTGCATTTAAATAGCTCTCAGTAATTAAATAGCACAACACAAAAAATAAAAATTAATTCAAAAAATATAAGTATAGTTTCCCTTCTACAAAAAGGCAGAAAAGAGAAGGGTCCCAAAGCATGGAACACAAAATTATTAAGTTAATAGATTAATTGTTAAGACTAGAAAGGGACTAAACAAGGAAGAATAGGAACTAGCATATTTATAAAATAGCCACCAGTAGTCTACCAAAAAATGCTAAATGATTTTTAGGAATCCATCCAGATGTGAAAGTAAAAAAAAAAAAAAAAAAAAAAATCAATAAAAAAGCCGTATCCCTGGTTTTCAAATGGCAAAATAGTTACTAGCTATAATTAGTATGAACACTTCAAAACAAAAAGAACTGCTGATGTCATTGAAAAGACCTTTTTTCACTGAGTAAATATTTAGCTGTTAAAAGACAGAAGCACTCTACCAGATCCTACTCATCAATACTAATTTTAATGAAACTGCATAAGGATGAAAGACTCTGCTTCTAGTCTTTAGAAGTCGACAAACTCCAACTGTTTAAATTGTGCAAGACCAAGAGATTCAGATAATCAAGCAGGGTGAATCGCAAAAATATCGTAACTATAGAAAGGAAATAATACGATTTGAGAACTAAAGATTATTCTGTGAAGGTGATGCCAGCTGCTTTTCTTTAACCTGAAGTTATGGTAGAAATCAGCCCAGTACAAAAAAATACAGCATCAGTATTTTACAGGACTCAGGATATAATCAACTTGGTTGCAAGGGGAAAAAGATAATAATCCAGTCCACCAAAAAATATTTGCAAAGTAAATAGCACTTATGTTACAGCATCTTATATGGGAGAAAATAAAAAGAAGTAGCAACAATGGAGCGATTTAGTTTAGAAAGGCAAAGGGGGAAAAAAGTAAACATCCATCATGGTTTTATAACCTCCCATAATGTTTTAAATATTTCTTAAATGAAACATATTTTTGCATAGAAAAACACCGTTTAGTTTCAAAGATGCAAGTACTGCTACAGTGAGGTTCTGAAAGGATGCTCTTACATGCTTCTTTTTATGTTATCTGCAAGTTCCTTGATAGTCTTACCCTACAGTCTTCCTTAGTGGCTTTAATACTGCCTTTCAAAATGTTTTTCATTTGTACTTTCTGTCTGTGTATCACCAGTGCATGTGCAGGATGGACATGCAGTGATAAAATACTATGAGCAAAAGAAATGCATCCTGCACTCTTAGATCCTTCTTGCTCACTAATGTGGCATGAAAGATTTATTAAAGTAATCCAAACTCTGGTTACTTCGAATCACCCTTAAAAAAACCTGACTGGCAACATGGACATTTCCTTTTTCTCCACTGAAGCATGTAATTTCTTCTTCTTCAGAAAGCATCTACTAATGTCCAATGATGGAAGGATGTCATCCTGAATTACAAACAGCCACACTACCCATTTTGAAACTAGTTACGCTGCAGCCCTGAAAAGCATGGAGAGAGCATTATACTATTAGGAAAGGTAGTTGCTTGCATTTGTCAGCAGTCTTTTGCCTTAAGATCCAGAGGTCTAGCAAATGAAAGCTGTTACAAGTAACTGAACTGAAACAAAAGGGTCTTCTTGCAGATGGATTAGCTACAAAACACTTCATAATATTAGGGTCTGACACTCACTCTGTAGATACCTTCAGCAGAAAACATATGCAAAAAAAAAGAAAGAAAAAAAATTAGTGTTTATCTCAATATTAGAAAATTGAGAAATGTTGACCTGATATATTCACTGAGAAGTCAGTCTTCCTTGTATAAAAAATCACATGATGAAGTATCATCTTCTGAAATCAATGACAGTACTCTCAATGAGTTCAGAAGTCCTGTGACTTCATCAGCCTCATAGGTATGTGTAAGTACAGGGGCTAAAGGGTGGCTGTGACTTTTACTTGTGAATTTCCCCACCTTTTGGAAACTGTATCCATTGTATCCTAATGTTTGCCCTATGTACATATCACTGTTAATACACCTGTAAAAAAAAAAAAAAAATCCTGTCTTGGAGACTGAAATTCATTTTTGGGATTGATTACTGGTTTTTTCAATGGTCTGTTTATAATTCCAGTTCTTTTAAGCAATATAAATATTTGAACATATAGAAGAAGAAAGCTTTTTATCCTTTGTAGCAGACATTCCAACTTGTTATCCAAGATCTCTTGATATTCTGTTGTTGTAGGTTGCAAATTTGAAAAAGATTCACTGAATGCAAACATTCCTAATGCAATTTTATTGAGTTTTTATTTAATAGGTGTCATGTATTATAGTATATTGCACAAAGCTTAAAAAAATTGCTTTAAAAATGTATAGATGTTACAAAGCAGTAAGTTTTCTTGATTTCAAGCCCTCATCTTGCATTGCCTTTTACATTGCAAGACAGGTAACTGGGCAATATTTGAAAACATAAGGCAACATATGCAGTGAAATGAAAAAAAATGATAGAATTTTCATATAAAGTTACACATTATAAAATATTTTTAGCCAACATACTGATAACGTTTTCTCTAAATGCTTTTAAGCCACTTCCCGTTAACTCTTGGTAAGCATTTATCAGACACAGTCTATTGCAGCTAATTCCTGTTATTGATCTCCCTTGCTGTGTTTTTAATCTTTCACAATGCATTAAATTCCTTTTATCTGTACATGTGCAAGACCCCTTTCTATTAGTGTAGTTACTACAGTTGCAATAGCATGTATTATATTGATGTAAAATATGCAGTAGTCAAGGAAAGCATTGTCAATACACAGGATACTTTAGTATGACTGAGTCTGTTCCCATTTCCAATGATTTCAGTAGGAGAATCCTTACTGCTTTATTTCTTGCTATTATCTAAATAACATTTTGATGTTTTAAATTCAAATCAACTGTCAAAACACATACCTTGTTATCTGCTGCCTACAGAGTCTGGATTTTCCTTTTTTGTTTCTGTCTTTTAGGAAGAAAATATGTGTTTTGCAATACTAACTTAGACATGTAAAGGTCTCAACAGAAAAAAATAAGGCAGTTCACAGGCTAAGCACTCCATTTAGTGCTTTTCAGCTTCAAAGGTGACATGGGTAATAGCTGCAAAATCAACTGGACTCTTCATATTCACCTATTGTCATCAGATCAAAATAACACTCTTTAAACTGAGACTGCAAACAAATGTCCTCTCTTTGTTTTTCCCATCCTAGTTTCTAACAGATCCCAATAGAAATATGGTCCTTTATGTTAGTAAGGAGAAAAAAGTCTATTCCATTTATGAAGGATCCTGAATAGCCAGGATTGTGACCAGTGGGAAATAACAGGGTTCAGTACAACACACATGTTTGTCAGAATCTTGCAAAATAAGCTTTCTGAATCTAGTTCAGTATTTTAAGTATCCTGGTAAAGCACCAGTGCACTTTAGTATGCGATGCAGTGCAACTCCATTGTTTATACAAGTATGTTATCATTCAGAGAAAAGGAATTTTTATATTTATAGGAGAAAATATACCTAGGAGTACTTTCTATGTGCTATATTTTCATATAGAATGCCTTTTTCATTCTTACAGAAGACAATGAAGTTTAGTTTTGATAAGCAGGTAACTAAAACAAGTATTTCAGTTCTTCAATGGCTTCTTTTACTGCACCTTAATAATTTCTTTGGAATTATATGTGTCCATTCAAAATTGACCTTGCCTAGCTATGTATATTTTTAAAGGATATCTCCCATGTTCAGAAACCCCTATTGAAACATTGGCTTATCAAGCTCTAAATTTCTTTCTTTTATATCAAGAAGCTCAGCCCTATTTCCTACCTAAGACAGCCTAAAGATTGAACCTCAATCTGTTTGATATTTTCTAGCTTATTCTATGGAACCAGAAAATTCACACTACATCTAGTACTTACCTTGGAATTTCCTTTTTTTTTTTTCCTTTTTTTTTTTTCCTTTTTTTTTTTTCATTAAATCAATTTACCAGAGTCCAGTAACTCCTGAAACATATGGCTGTTTTCTTTATACTATGATAGCTGTTCATGACCTGCTTGGTTTTCCCCAGTGTTATTTCAGCATCCCCTCAGATGTTCTATTATACTGATCATCCCTAGTGCCTAAGGAAAGAAAAGAGCAAAGAAAAGTATTTGCTGGATCACCAGGAAGGTCTGGCTATACTTTTCAATTTGCTAACATAAGCACTTTCAGCTGCATCCTGCCAAAGGACGTTGAGGTGTTGGAGTGTGTCCAGAGAAAGGCAACCAAGCTGGTGAGGGGCCTGGAGCACAAGTCTTATGAGGAGCGGCTGAGGGAACTGGGGCAGTTTAGTCTGGAGAAAAGGAGGCTGAGGGGAGACCTGATCGCTCTCTACAACTACCTGAAGGGGGTTGTAGTGAGGTGGGTGCTGGTCTCTTCTGTCAGGTGGCTGGAGATAGGACAAGAGGAAATGGCCTCAAGTTGCGCCAGGGGAGGTTTAGATTGGGTATTAGGAAACTTTCTTTACTGGAAGGGTTGTCAGACATTGGAACAGGCTGTCCAGGAAGTGGTGGAGTCACCATCCCTGGAGGTGTTCAAAAAGCACGTAGACAGGGCACTTCAGGACATGGTTTAGTGGGCACGGTTGATGGTTGGACTTGATGATCTTGAAGGTCTTTTCCAACCTAAATGATTCTATGAGTCTATAAAGATTACCAGCCTAGGAATCTGCCATCATTTTAGGATATGATGTGTTTGACTGCAAGAAAGGAGGAAAAATAATCTCATAAGGAGATCAGGTCTTGGAAGAATGTGCCTTGTTGTGCTGGTGGGTGTAGTGGGCCACTGCAGAAGACATTGTAAGGAGACAGTGTCTTTGAACAGTATCTGGGCAGAGTATAACCACAGACCTTGATTGTAGAGACCTGTATGTTAGCATGAAGAACCACTACATAACCTGTACTGTGACTGTCTTTGACTTGTTTCTATGGCAATGTGTAGGAGCATACCGCTCTCAGCGAACCTCGGTGACTGCTGGAGGAACTTGGCTGATTAACTGCCATAGAGAAGCCTGTACTTGATTTCCAGCCAGTACTTATGGATGACACCACCTACAAACCTTGTCTTATCCTGAGATTAAGCAGCATACCTGCATGTAACCGTCCTTTACTTGATGGCAGAAATGATTAATTGGTTTGTTTACCTCTAAGAAAATCCTGTAAATCTGTAAGGACCATGATGGTGATGCACCTCACCATGGACAGGATCTGCTCAGTGTGCTGTGATCAACATGAAAGGGCTCGTCTGATGCTGCAGGAACCAGTGTTCCCAGCATCACCAGGGACATCAGATTGCTATTACCTTTTCTATTGCTTCTATTAACATCAGAAGGGACATAATATTATTATTGCCTTTTCTACCACTATATTGCTATCTCCTTTTCTACTATTTCTATGCTTTGCACAATAAACTAGTTAATTAGCCTTGGGTGTCCATGTCTTTCTTCTTGAGATCCAAAAGGAACCAGTAATTCCTCAGTGCGAAACAGGGGGTGCTATAAACAGACCATATGAGACAACCCCAACATTGCTAGGACCTCCCTGTCAGAAAGGTCAGTATTGAATCACCCATTTTTCCTAAGTGAAACTAAAATTTTCTCCCCATTAGATCTGATACTAATTATTCTTCTTTTCTGTGTAGACAAACTATCATATACTAATTCTGTAAGTTTACTCTACAGCACAAATGAGCATTACTAAGTAACAGTGAATAAAAAAAAAAACACATTAAGGGAAAAACTCTGTATTTTCACACACCACTAATAAGACTGTTGACTATGTTCTCTGTGATGTTGGCAGAACAGATCAGATTGATCATTAGCCAATTGCCAAGAAGGCCTCAGGCAAGAACAGTATCAAGAAGACACTTTAACCATGATAAGCTTCTATACGTAAATTAATGGGAAATAGGAATACACATGAACAAGCTGTAGATTATCCATGGATTTTTACTTTCTTTTTCCCTACAGCTGTAGAAGTTCTGTGGAAAAGTTTCTAGCTTTTACTCATGATGGGGTTTTTGTAGGTGGTTTATTTTTGTTTTTGTTTTTTTTTGTTTTTTGGGTTTTTTTGCAAAGGAATTGATTACAATGCTAGCATATAGAGTGAGTTTAATGAACAATATCATCAGAACAGAAATTTTGATACCAGTGTACTTTGTCTAAATTTTCACTTCTGTTCAAACTGCAATATTTCAGGGTTCAGAAATGTGTGGCAACCAAAAATGTAGGTTTGCTTCATAAATCACTCTGCCCATTTCAGGAATCATTATAAATTATCTCAAGTAAAATGGAGAGAGAAAGTGGAGATTTGGATCACTGATCTAGAAAACACTTTAGCTGAGTATGGCTTCTCTCTTTTTTCTTGAATCAATGATATTAATGTGCTGTGGTTGCACACAATGGATGACACGGAAAATGAGAATGAAATCCAAAGCCTTACCTAAAAAAATAAAATTGGATCATTTACAGTTTTGTTCTGCTTTGGGGGCTAAGATGTATGGGTAGGTGATGAAGTACCGTCTGATCTGCAGTGCATTTGCTGTTCATGGGTCTAAAAAGATCAGATGTGCTAACTTAAATTATGACCTCAGTTATCACTGGGGGATAACCTAGTTTGTGCTACTTTCCTTTTTTCCCTGTCTAGAGTATGTACGAATACAGTTCCTACAGAGAAGAAGGCATATGAAATAAGCTGCTGTGGGGCAACAGGTTCATCTGCTGGAGCCCTAAGAAGTTCTTACATAAAAAGAGTAGATTTGTTCTTATTGCATACACAGAGCGAAACCTACCAATTTATGTCACAAAATAGCTGTTAGCGCTTTGTTCCCTAGCTAGACCTACGGAGTCATGTTATCTTGGAAGGAGTGATTTGGATTTCAATGTTTAATAAATTTTAATCCCTTACCACCAGCTCCCATTCACACCCTTCAGGTGTTGTGTTAAGGCTTCTCTACATGAGAGGTTACTCTGGAACAGCCATTCTTCAGCTGCTTTTCTAGATTAACTCCATGTGTGTGAAACCCTGAGTTTCTGGAATAAGACAGATAATTGGAATAAGACACTTTCTGGAGTCAGAGAAATTGCAGGTAGTCTTAAACAAGATGAGTGAAGCCAGTTTAAACTGACACTTTACCTTATTCCAAATAAGCTTTCATGCATAGGAATTATGAACCTTAAGTCATAGTTTGAAGATAATGGAGTTACAGTGAACTTGGGTGAAAAAGAAGTTTCCTCTCTCATAAGAATGCTCAAAAATGTTTTGATTATATTTGTTAATATTTTTCTTTATTGTAATTATTCCCTTTTTCCCATAAAAATAAAAAAAAAATCAACTAGAAAAATATAAAAATAAAATGCTGGCAGAGGAAACTTGTGCTAAATGGTCATGGCCTGTAAAAGAAAGTAATTTTCAATTCATTGTTTCTACAAAAAATTCCCACCTGTGTCAAAGGCTAATTGTAATACAGCAGAAGTTCATGGTCTGAGAAGAAAGACACCTGTTGTCATGCTTATCTCCTACATTTAGTATTCAGAGCTACTGACTAGAAGAGAAGATTTGGGGTTTTTACATACAAACCCAAATTATAGATGTTAAATGCTACAAAACCTTTATTCCAGAACAGACCACTTAATACATCTTCACCTGATACAGCTATAGAATGCTTTGTTCTGTATTAGACCACTTATTCCAGTTTTACCTACCTGGATAATGTATCTGTAGATATTAAACTTGTCAAGTACTGAACATGATGCTAAGTACAAGAAGTAGAACTTGTCCTTTGAAAACACGGGCTATGTTTTCCATCATTAGTTAATTCATATCCTTGTACAATCTCCTCAAGTAGATCTGTGTTTTCCTCTTGCTACTGCTGACTAAAGAGACAGTTTAGATTATTCCTTTCCCATGAAAAGTTTATTTTATCAAAATGCACTGTTTGTGGTTACAGAAATTGTCTGTTTTAAAAAAAGAGGCTTGAAAATGAGCCAACGATGTAAAAATGGACTTTGAAGAAATGTGTGGGCAATGCTGACTGAGAGAAGTGAAACTACAATAAACTGGACAGATTATGAAATTGGGATTCAGGCTAGTTCCCAGAATGTTTTCTATTGATGTCCATGCTTTTGGGGTCAAGCTTCCTTTACAGATGTCTTTGTGTATGTATATATATATATGTATGTATATAAGGCAGAATTCTTGTGGATCCACCTTTTCAGATTTGCAAAGCCATAGTTCCCTCCCTCCTGCCCAAGTTCTTGAAAAAGTTGAAAGCTGAAACTCAGGATGTTTCTGATTTTGTCTTATATGTGAAAGCAATGGTCAAATTGTGTGTCTCTGCTACTCGCGACCCTATTCACTTAAGCCTTAAATATTTTTAAAAAACAGTCTATATTGCTGTTTAGGGAGGAGGGGAGGAATTTCTCCTTTAACAGCCTGCTGCCTTTGATTGAAGCATGACATATCTGGTCAATAGTTTGTGGGGACCCTGTTACCTTTTGTGAGTAGCAGGAGCTGAGAGTTTAAGTGAAGTTTCTTGCTATGAATTTGTACCACAGTCATTCACAAGGCAAAATCTTTTATGCAGGCTTTTTTCTCTCATTTCAAGCATCATGTAGAATGAAATTATTCATGTGAAACCAAGTAATAACTTAGGCAACTAGCGATTCATAGGTGAAGGTAGGATTACCTGGGACGAGCAAAGGAGAGAACGCAAAAGAAAGAAAGATGGAAACAAAGAAAGACAGAGAGAAAGAAATGAGAAAAAGGGAAGGGGGAGAAGTAAGGGAAGGAGAGGGAGAAGAGGAAGGGGAAGGAAAAAAAGACAGTCAATGAGTATCTTAAGACAAGCAGCCACAAAACATACAGTAGTTTTGACAAATTACGGAAAAGCTGTGTTAGAATGAGAAAAGGAAATCATGTAATTTTCATAGTCTTATCTATCCTTGATCTATTTTTACAGTCAATTTAGCTGAACTAGTGCTGACCAGAGTTTAACTGTAAGAACTGGCAATAACAAACCAAGGTCAGCAGGCATTTATTTGTCTGGGGTTAATTCCAGACCTGTTCATCTAAACTGATTTCTTAGGTCTGTTTGCTGAAATAGTGCATTTCAAGTGTGTATATAAATCTTGTCTTATATTTAACAGCAGATTTTCAGAGGACCTCAACTATCATACGGGATTCTCAAAGGAATTTTGGAGAAATGCTCTTCATTACTCATATTTGACTCCATCTTTGAAACAGGTATCTAGAAGGATGCAAGTGACAAGTAATTTGTTTCTTTTCTGCTTGGTAATTTACATAGTCATTTAGTTGTTCAAAGTTAAATGGTTGTAGTGAATTAGAAATATATATGCTAGGTACAAATCACTAGAGGATTAGAACTCAAATCTCTGATATTGATAAAACAGGGGAATCACAGGAAAACATCAGTAAAAGTCATTGAACAACTCTAAAGAGAAGCCTGACAAAATGTAACAAGTGCTGAAAATAGAAATTTTTAGTAATTATATAGTAAATGTAACTTCATCTCTCCTGAAATAATAAGTGAAAACTCTAGACACCTGCAAATGCTTGGAAGCTGAAAGACAATTTAGAGCACAACAATGATTTCCTTTTTCTTACACAAAATAAGGGCCATTTGTATAATTGCCAGGTTTATACTGAATAAAATTTTAGAATACCGTTTCAGGCATTATTTGCATGCTCAATTCCATGTACAAGTCTAGGACAAATTCTGACTTTTTGCCACATAGAAAGTTAAGAAAAATCTACTACAGGCAATTGCAAAATACTTTCTTCAAAAACACATTGTCTCCTGGCTGTCTGCTCCTTGAAACTCTGAGAGACCAGTGGGATTTGCTGTGGCAAAAGGTTATCCAGGAACCTTAGGAAAGATGCAAATGGTTCGTCATTTTGCAGGCACTGCCTACAGGCACGTAATTTTCTATCACAAGTTAAGCTCCTCTATTTGTCATTGGAAAAGGCAGCTGTATTAAATCAGAATCTGTTTTCCCAAAGAGCTTCTGAGAACCTGAAAAAGGAAGGACTCTTCTTCATGGAAATGTACACAATAATCTCTTCTTATAAGTATCTCTTTTGAAAATGGCATTCAAATGGCCTGAAATTACAAAAAAAATTTTTTCCCCCATCTTTGTATTTCGTATAGTTAGATAGTTGTACCTGCACAGCTAGGGAACAATGTAGCCACATAATGTTACAACAGCATTATGCAGTCAATATCATTATCCAGCTTAATAATGCTGGCACCTGTGATGGCAATAGAAAGAAAGAAAGCTCTTTTTCTCTATGCAACAGAACCATTACGGCACCCATTGATTTCAGTGGATAACTATTTGGGACTTACATTGTCAAGAACATTGCTTTGTTTTCTTTATAAGACAGAACATTTCAGTTTCAAAGACTAAAACTCACATGAGGTTTTATGTAGGTTTACTTGGCAGCAACGTTTCACACTCATTTCTGAGGTGGGGCTGCAGCTGTTGCAGCTCCTAGATAGGAGTTGTTTCCGTAGGAAGCTACAGTGCTTTGCTCCTCATTGACCAAACTACCACATTTCCCTCATCAAATTCTCCACCAGAAGAGAATGTAACTCATCAACCTTTTTGCAGGTGCAGAAATATCAGTCTTACATAAAACTTTGCCTGTTGTATACTGTGTCCCTTGTGCAATTTTAAATGTTACATAAATTTGTACTCAATGCTATTAACTCTCAGTATAACCTTTGAAATAAATGAACAGAAAAGTAGTGAAATTAAAAAAAAATCTGAAATTATGCTGCATATCTTTTCAAACAATTAAACTGCCATCTTAAAATGCAACACACTAATTAAAGGTTTTGTGAAAGTCTAATTTGTCTCTTCCAAGGTTATGCAAGGAAACAGTAAAAAACAATGTTAATTCAGGACTTTTAATGAAGTAATAAAAATAAGACCAGTTATTAGTAAGGAGTCCAAGGCATAAGCAAATTTTCAGTGATCTGCAAGTGCTCAGGCCTAATTACAGCATCCTGTAGTGGCTGGTCACTAAACATTGATATTGTGTGATAACATATGCAAAAAAGATTTAATTTTGTCACATGCATACAATCATATTTTTCTGGTTATTCTTCTAAGAACAGAGGCTAAAAAGACACCTTTTTTTTTTCTTTTTCCCATGCTGAGAAAATGTTGGTTTATTACATCCTAGAGAAAAAAACAGATTACCTTATGTTTAATAACTGCTCATTCAGTTTATAATAAAGGAAATAACAGTTTCATATATGGGTCCCACCATCTTACATGAAAAAATACAATGAGTCATTACTCTTTTAAGGCTAAATACAGATTCTTTTTGACAAATTGGTAATTGTGCTCATTAAAAGGAAACACCAAGTTGTTAATTTAATTTTCCACAAGTAGGAAAAGGTGAGACATCTTTTAAAAGAATGTATCACCATTAGAGTGTAATGATTTCCTTATACCCTCCTATTATTTTCTTAATTTGTTTATATTTAATCTTTTCCCCAACTAGTAGTAATTAGATATTGACATAAACTGTACAGTTTGGGAGCTTTCTCAGCATGTAAATTAACATGAGATATGGATTTTTTTACATCACAAGTGTTAGTGGTAATAAATAGACAAATTGAACTCGTAATATACCTGTAATATACATATAAGAGCAATGTTCCCTAGCTATTTTTGAAAACGTGTTTCTTTTTTAATTCAGGAATATAAAGTCATATATAAAGCTTAGTCCATTAAATTATATTCATGGATACAACTAGATTTTGTCCTTAAAAGGTTGTTGGTGATCCTAGACTTTATAAAGAACATTGCAATGACAAAAATATAACACTTGCAAATGCAAATAGTGTAAGTAATGTACATAAATCCATAGCTACATACAGATCCTGACAGATGTCACTGCATCAGTGAAAATCCTGAACCACTCTTTATGTATTTTCCTAGATATTTAGTTTAAGAAGTATTTAATCCAATTCAACATGTTAGGTATTTCTGTGAAAACCAAGACGCTGGACAAAGAAACAAAAATCAGCTGGTTTTAGCCATCTGTGAACTGATTTTTCATTTCAGTAGGCAAACAAGCCAAAATAAAAACATCCCCCTTTCCTCTCAATTGTGGGAAATGAACCACTTTTATTTATAAATCTTCTGCCAAAAGAAACAGACCTTCACTTCACTGTCACTTCCCCTCACACTTAAACAAATGAAGTGAAACAGTCAATTCTTTTAGATATACAACAGTATATTTCTTTTCAGGTTTTCTGAGAAATTTAGAGAAAAATATAAGACTTTTCACAAAGCTGCCGGAAGAGGATGAAAAGTTATTTTAAACTTCTTTTTTATCAATTGCATACTAGTAGAGGCACTCAAATTCAATTATTTTCTCTTCCCCTGAGGGTTCAAACTCTGGGTCTCACTTCCCAAGAGGCCCAACAAGTTAAAAATACATTGGGAAACCAGAAGAGGAAGTGTCCTTAATCTCTCCTTTCTAGTCTCTTCTATCTTGTATAAATAATTCAGTATTCATTATGATTAGGAATGGAGGATAGGTGCCTCCTCTTTCCAAAGCACATCAGGCTGGACTCATTCTCACTTTTTCACTCCATATTCCAGTGAATATTTCAGTATTTTATCTGAAAGGCAAAAGATTCAGAAGGAGGGAAATGGGAGATTTGCTGGTTAGCATATCCTATGTAAGAAACTGACAGATTTAAGAGTTAAGAAAACATAGTTCAAGTCTTTATCCTGACAGAAAAAGAATTCCAGCATATGTGTCTCCCAGGCCCCATAGAATTCCGTACTCTACATAAATCCATTCTTTATCTGAAGGTAAAGATTTCATAAATTACAGGTTAAAACCATTTTAAAGTAAAGAATGCATTTATTTAGGGAAATAATACAAGACCTATGGTAAGTGGAAATGGGATAAAATCCAAAACAAGTTATCCAAGAATCATTGAATCAGATTAGCCTCATATCTATAGCCTATAACATAACATAAGTGGGGAAATAACAATATAGTTAATCTATCAGACATATGGTAAAACATCTGATAGATTACCTATGGGAATTAACAAGTGGGACAACATGAGAGCTGGTGCAAGAATTGTGTGGTGGATAGTGCACTGACTGAAAAACAGCTGGCAACTAACAGATCTGAGAAGGGAATAATCAAGCCAGGATCAACTACTAACAGAGTTACTCAAGGATTAATCATGGTACAGATCTTGTTTAATATTTTCATTACATTTCATGCAGACACAAAAACTAAAGGCTATCTGATAAAATTTATTAGTAACACAACATGAAGCAGACCACAGCACGATACAGAAGTAACTGGAGGAATATGGCGGTGAACAACACTAAAGCAAGCTGATAGACTTAAGGAGGAACAAAAGTTAGTTCTGCTCTAAACAGTTGGAAGAGAAGAAACGTAGTGTGATGCAGCTGGGTTATTGTTGGCAATAACGTGACACATCCATCATATAGCAAATGCAATTCTAAGACGTATGCAATGAGGTCCCCAGAGTACCACAAGCCCTATGAAATAAGACAAAATGGTCTTGTCTTGTTTAATTTAGTTAAATGAACTGAGATGTGATAAGATTGCTCTATATAAATAGATGGAGTGGTTAGGGGTAAACACAAGAGAAGAAGAAAAGCTATTTAAAATAAACAACAATGTTAACCTAATAAAAATATTTCTAGATGGCCATAAAACATTTGGGTTGGAAATTAGAAGTTGTAATCATCAGAGCCCGAATATTCTGTAACAGCTTTCCAATAGGAGTAGTAAGGGCAATAAACCAAACTAGTTATAAGACGAAGCATGTTTCAAAAATAAAAATGTTGTATATAAACATCTGTTTCAGCTAATGCTTGCCAAAACATAGACAAGTATCCAATAAAACCTTGCCTAGTATTCTTGCCAAATTGCCCAGTGAATTGCAGAAGAACAGAGATTTTTAGGATCTATGACTCTGAGACGACTCCTCTATGACAACTGCTTTGGAACTGGCAAATTCAGAAGCATTGAGAGCGTCAGTTTGAGATGATTATCTGCTTTTCAAAATTCAAAAGCAACCTGGTAGTTCAGGAAGTTCAATGTTGCATTTTCAGAGTCCCCTTTGTGGTGACGTTTACACTGAGCTCTGGAAAACTTCTGAGTCACAGAAAAAAACATGCACTTTCTAACTATTGGTCAGTTAGGAAAGTGATGAGGATGAAGATTTGTTTTAAGCACTGGAACTCCTTGGGGCTTTAAGGGTGACCCTAAAAGTTTTCCTGTTCTAGCTTACTTAACAGATACTGATTTCAGGGCAGATAAGATTCCTCCACCTGACTGCCACTCAAAATAAAATAGAAAGGGCTGCAGCAGTTTAGATTTGGCAGCTAAGGGTAATCCTTACATAGAGCGAGCAGAACATTTGGCCAAATTTTCTGTGTAAGACAGAAATTACATTAGTTGATAGGTGTATAAGAACTTGCAAGTAGTAAAAAATACAGACACAGAGCAAACCTTCATACTCTTTTCAGCAAAACCTATTACAGAACCAGCTGTGCTCCCAAGGGACAGAAGGAACAAAATACCTATAGAATCAGGTCCGAATGCTTTGACAGTCTACAGCTCCTTTCAGAGAAAACCAGCAGAATTTTGTTATACTGGAATTAGGTCTTCATTGACATAAGACACTGATCAGACTTAGATTTGTTATTATCTGAGAAGATCTAGTTTTCCAGAGAACTGCACCAGGTAGCTTTGTCAATCATAAAGCCAATATCCATACCAACATAAATCTGCAACTGATACCATACGATTTAGTCACAGTCCTGAGATGTGTTAGTACAGAGATGCCTCAGGAACAGCTTTGAGAGAGACAGAGGGAAGGGATTGCCGAGAAGCACATCCAGCTTAACAGTATGCACTCAGAACAGCTCACCTTGTCCTCTGACGTGTTGTAAGCGCAGAGGCAGGAACTAGACCATGTTTCTAGAATGTTTCCAAACCCTATGAGATATGTACATCATAATTAAAAGAGTGCCTAGATTAATCTTTTTTGCTCCAACCATAAGAAAAGTTTCCTTCCTTTGACTGTAAGCGGCACTGTCTTGTCTAGATATATCTTTGGCTCTTCATACTGCTATCTTAGACTGTAGCTTTCTAACCATTTTAATTTGGCTTTATTACCATAGGTGCAGCACTATGATCTCATGACATTAAAGAACATGGCACCAAATTACACTGCCTGAAATTAAAAGCTAATTAAATATTCAAATATACTCTCTATTAACATAGCATACTATAGAAATTATGACTTTCCAATAACATGCATTTACTCCTTTAGACTCATTGGGTTAACAAAAAATTATGGCCAAATTTATATGACAAATTAAATGAAGGCAAAGCACTTGCACAATTCATATGAAAAATCATCATTATAGTATGTCATTAAAGGTTGTTTTCTAAATGATACTTATAATAAGACATATTAAATATAAAAGTGAATATACGAAAACAGGTTCAAAGCAAGGGGATTATAGTAATCAATATTTATTGCTGAATCTTTTGTCCCTTAAATCTAAAGGTGAACTATAAAGGTACAGTTTGATGATTTTTTATGATTAGTGAAGTTCACTACCTCAATTAAACCTGTTTTAGCTCTCATTATATACAAGTAGGAGTGCTCATGTAGTCAGCTGCCACATTTCAGCTGTGTAGTACCTTTTTATTAAGCTGTTTCAAAAAAATAATGGGCAGGTTTTTGTCCTCTGCTTATAGTAAAAACATACAATTTCAGAGAAAAAATGGAGATGACAAAAATTGAGTATATTTCTTTCTGCTGTCATATTGTTTCCACCCCTCTCAAGCTGCAGCTATCAAGGGGGGGGGGGGGGGGGGAGAAAAAATAAAAAAAGCATACATAAGCTCTGAAAAGGATTTGCTATTGTTTCTATTGTATCTGATAAATAGCAACACTGACTGACCCGCTAAGAAAAAAATGGAGAGTAGTAATCAACAAATCATTGCAAATGTCACATCAAAGGAAGATTGCCAGTGTATTTTGCTGTGAATTCTGATTTTTAATTTAAACCAGAGAAAGGCACAGTGATTGAAAAAAGTCAGGTGAAAAATAAGATTTCTTCTAGTAAAATTTTGTGACTTCTCTATATACAGAGTTTCTAATAAAATCTAAGGCATGAAGTCTAGGCATGTTCAAAAGCAAGATTTGATTCTAACACCTAAATTCTAAATGAAGCAGTATGTAAAGACCCAACTCCAGAGAGCACGTAAAGTATCACACTTTACAGAAAGAAACAGGTAGCAAGTAAGAAACACAATGTAGAAGTGAGGACTTAATGTAAGATCAGCAGTCATAATATACTAACCACCCACCTATCAAAAACCCAACCTATTTCAGGGGGAAAAAAAAAAGTCCTTCTACAAGAGAGTCTGATCAGCATTTTGGTGTGTGGTGGGTTAACTTTGGCTAGGAGCCAGATGCTCACCCAGCCACTCTCTCACTCCCCCTCCTGAACTGCACTGGGGAGAAAATAAGGTGGAAAAGCTTGTGGACAGAGATAAAGACTGTGAGATCACTTACCGGTTACCATCATGGGCAAAACAGGCTCAGCTTCATTCCTTCATTCACGATTCCTCTACGCACTGCCCCTCATCCTGAGTGTCACAGGGGGATGGGGAATGGGGTTTGCAGCCAGTCCATAACAGTTCCGCTCTGCCACTCCTTCCTCCTCACACTTTTCCCCTGCTCCAGCGTGGGTCCTTTCCAAGGGCTGCAGTCCTTCAGGGTAAACTGTTTCCAGTGTGCGTCCTCCGCAGGCCATAGTTCCTTCAGGTAATATCCACCTGCTCCAGCATGGTCCCCTCCACAGGCTGCAGGTAAATACCTACTCTCCCATGGTCTCTTCCAGGGACTGCAAGGGAACCTCTGATCCAGCACTTGGAGCACCTCCTCCTCATTCTTCTTTTCTGACCTTGGTGCTCACAGGGTATAATTAAGTTGAAAGAAACTGTATTTATATCATATGATAAAACACAAAATCAAGTCCAAGAATTATTCCCTTCTCAGGATCTGTTTTATTAAGTGTGCAGCCTATGACAGCACACTTACAGAAAAGAGTAAGCCTAAAAGAACTTGAAATTTGAAATCTGAACAGGTCTAAAATCCTTATTGAGCCTATTGGGTGGATGAATCTGCCAGATGGTGTTGAAGATGTTTAGAAAAAGCACCATCATGTGTGAAATGTTAATTTTATATAAAACAGCCCAATGTGTATGTGTCTTGCTTCAGTTAACCTAATTAGTATGGAGAAACAACTGTGTGATAGAAAGAGTTATCAATGCAATGGTAAATAAAAGACAATAATCTAAAAATTGCAGTGGCATTCAAATATTCTTCTCTTTCTGTGAATCAACAGCAACAAAAATTGTATTAGATGATTTATCTTCTTTTCATAACAAAGCTTTATCAGTGTTGTCTGATGATGAGAATATGATGTCAGGGGTATGAATAATGTCATGAGTCATAAAATAAATTAAGTTTGTTATTTTCAGTGAGCAGAAACACAGTATTCAAAAAGGCTAATCTTGTATATTTTCTGTGACTGCAATTAACTATGTGCCAAGCGCTGTTACACACAATTTATATTTTTTTTAAATTCAGGGGTAGATGAAAGCCTCAGTGGAGTGAGGAATATCAGGGGACTGTACAGCTTAATCCATGTCACATGAGATGGTGCGTGCATGACGTCAGCCAATAATGAAGAGGAGAGGAAAGAAAGTACTCTTTCCACCCTGAGCTCTTCTCTCCAGTAAATCTTCACCTGAAAATGTTCAAAGTAAAGCCTTAGTGACACACAGGCTTTGGGCTAACCTGCAGCACAGTGATGGGTGAATGTCGTGTAACATGGAGAAAGTCCACATAAAACCATTTGACATGAGAAAGACTTTCAAGGTAAAGGCCTAACCATCTTTGGAAATGCTGACCTATTTCTCACCCACTGCTGCTCTCAGGAGTCCAAACAAATCTGAAATTTCCTACATTGCAGAGAAAACACTGTTGCAGTCTAAAACTCAGATAAATACGAAACCAGGACTGTATAATAGAGACACGAAGCATGCAAAGGAAGACTTGTCTTTTTTTTTTTTTCTCTCTCCCCATTCCCCCCAATTTCCCATAACCTTCGGAAGAGGAAGAACTAGGTTAAACAATCTGATTAAAGTCAGCTATGTGGACTGAAAAAAGTCACCTCTCTTAAGCTTCTCCCATCTGTGTGAATAAATGGGCATGCCAAGAATGAAAGCCTTACTGCATATTTAGCATGTCATCAGCATCAGTAGTCCTCATTCTGACAGCTGTTGCAGTAACAGTTGTGCATGTGTAAAGAATACGAAGGAGAGTACCAGCTTCACCAAAGGGTATGAACCTGTGAAGCTGGCCTGCAGCAACCTTCCTCATTCTTCAAACCTGGTTAAGAAACAAAGGTTTCTACGTTTAGCATAGCACTGTAGCTGTGCAAAATTAATGCCCTCTAAAAGAAAAGGTTAGTATATGTATTCATGTGCACACACATATGCGCACACATACACACACACGCGCACACATACACACACACACACAAAATGTATATTTTTGGGACTTAACACATTTTACTTGAGATGTTTACACTTTTCCAAATGTTGCTGTACCACTAGAAAATGGGTCATGAGTTTCTGTTTTACTGCCTGAGAAAACTCAAATGCTAATTTACTTCCATTTTTCGAGTATAAGTACAAGTAATCCATTTTCTTATTATTTTTCTTGGAAATTTAATTTGATGTGTTCAAAAAAGGGCATCAGCCATGCATTAAATCTTGATAGTTTTGCATTTAATTCAGATTTTTATATAATTTCCCATTTCACTTTAAGCATTACTTTTCTTGATGATAAGTCCTATGAAAATTATTAAAGTAACAGAACTAATGACTTTGAGAAATGACTATGTAATTTGGCCTTCTGAAAACTGTGGGATATTGCTACAGTGCTTTTTAGGGTGCATAAACAAATCTAACTTCATTTACAGTAGCTAGCAATATTTGGCTGCACCTCTGATGTAATGAATTCAGAGGACAGAAATCAACTTATTAAAAAACATATCTCTTCTATCAGTTCATACAAGTGCAATTTTTAGAAATATTACTTTTTTAAAAAACAAATTGGTGTATTGCAGTCCTGTGTCCCCATCTCCATTCATTGACAATTTCCTCCATGCACTGATCCACACCTTATTTGTAGGAATAGAACAGAAAAGCAAAAAAAAAGTTTAAAAGAATAAGGGTACCTGCAACTGCACAGAAGGCAGCATGGCAGCTGAGAAAGATTCTGTGGCATTACCTCCAAGCAGAGTATATTCCCACTCTGCAATTAATGTTAATGAATCTGACCTGGGCACTGCATAGAGCATCATAAAACTTAAATTCCACATCTAAATTATAGAGCAGAAGTAGCCTATAGGCTTAGCTTGAAACTAAATTTACCAGCTGTCGACTTTGCTTAGCAAATAGTGTATCCTAAAAGCTGGCTCTGGGTAGTTTATACTGATTGACCCAGTAAGAAGGGAAAGGGGGAATATACTGCCTATACTTCAGAATTCCCTCAGTTTTTTATATATATATATATATATATATATATATATATATACACAGAATACATAGGAACCCCAGAATTCCATCTGACTGTGTTGACTCAAGGGCTGTGTACAAAGTATCATTTGTTTGTAATGAGGTCACATGGTTGACAATAAAAAGGCAAGAAATCCTGGGGTCCTTCCTAATAAGTAAAAGACAACAAGGACAATAAAACATTTAGGCATTCCTAAATTACCTATATTCATTTTTTCAAAATATTTTAAAATGTATTTTATTTCCCTACAATAACCTTTTTTTTTTTTTTAATCACTATTATTTGGTTCCAAAATGGAACCACTTTTTCACAGAAATGATGACATTTGGTTAGCTGCAATAATGGCCCCTACAAACATATCATCACTCTTCAGAAGCAACCGGTTCCTCCTACCCACCCTTATCACTCATGCTTGGGTGTTTCCAGATAAGCTGACACATTGGAGGATTTCAGCAGTCACAGACTGCCTCCAGCTCAGCCGAGCTCTTAAATTACTCGCTATGTTTGTGTGGCATTTCTGATATCCATGGGGAGATCCTCTAAGCTGGCCCAGCCACTGTGAAGTAAACAACACTCAGCTTCTCTGCCTGGCTTGCCCTCCCACCTCCAAGCTGTGTCCAGCTACAGAAATGTGCCCCTCTTTTTGGATATACGTCTTTTTTCTTTTTTTTTTTCCTGTTATGTAGGTGGAATTCCTTCTGTTGCCATTGTTGCTGCTGTCTTTTCAGGCCTTATTTGTTTTACGAGAAGTGCTGTAGGTGCCAAAACAGCACTCTGGTTATTCCTGTGGGCCATATCTCTTTTGCAAATAGCACACTCCTAATAAATATCAGGATTAGAATTTAAAATACTGGAAACAGAAACCAGCAAACCTTACATGCTAAAGGGAAATGAACCTTACTATACCAAGACCTCAACTTCTGTTTGGTCTATAGTACATCTTTCATAAAACTAAACAGTCTTGCTATGAAGTTCTTACATAGCCTGAAATTCACCAGATCTCTGAACAGATTGCTCCAAGTTAATTACCTTTGTCATTAAAAACCTGTGTTTGATTTTGTCCCCATTTTTTAGTTTCAACTTTCAATCTTTGAATCTAGTCTTCCCTGAATAATGTTTTTTTTCTTACATGTTAAGGAATTATCTTCAGTCAGGAGTCTGTTCCCCATGCAGGTATTTAATTGGTTAGATGGCTTGATATTCAGGTAAACCTGGTAGTTCAAAATTCCTTACTCCCAATTGTGACGGTCTGACAAATTATAGCCAATGTCTCAAAAATTCGTTAAAGAACTTTGGTGGAGGAGACAGCCTCTGTAAAAGTGCTAGAGCTGTGTGAACAGGAAAGCGTGGCTGGAGGAGAAGGCCCCACAGGGGGTGGGACCACGCTTCTGCAAATCCACAATTCCTTATCTTAAGCGACCCTAAGAAGAAGCACAGCATATGCACCTGAAAGGCCAGACAGCGGTCATTCCTGCAGGGAGAGAGAAGCAACTCCCCGACGACCCCCAAGTCCACCGACCATTTCCAGAGAATCCTGGGAACGTGAACTATGCGTGTCAAGACCACCAACTCATTTCTGGAATTCCTGAGCTCACACTCCGCTTGCTCAATGACAGCAAATCCCCACCTACAGGGGCAGACCCTTTGGGTATGAAAGAAGGGAGGACAAGTTCTCAGAGCACTCTCCAGAACTGGATCTCTAGACTGGCTGGACCAATGCTAGACCCAGGACTGGTGAAATCCTTTTCTTCTCTCTTTCTCCTTCTCTCTCCCCCCGCCCCCCCCTTTTCCACAATCTCTACACCTTATCCTTTTACATATAAACTGTTGACCAAGTCTGGGACTAGGAGTGGATCCAGCCACCCCAAGGCTCCTTGCTGAGAAGGAGTCTAGAAAGCGAGGGGGTCTGCTCTGAACCTCCTGACTCAACAGGAGGGCTCTCCTTATTTTCTTCTCTGAATTGATTCCCAAATAAGTAAGGCTTGCGTACGGTTAGCACGTGTTGCACAGTTTACTAACATAGTTTCATGTTCCTTTTTCCGTTTCTTTTTCTATACCTCCCTTCTCCTTTCAAATGGTGGCATAATGACATGATGCAAGGTTGATATTGGTAAGTTCACGTGTACTTGAGCAAGGTTAGCTTGGCTGAATAAATGTTGATTGTTGTTGAACTCCCTTGGTGTTGTTTCACCTCAATACTGACAAAGGAAATCCATGAACTGAATCGCTCCACCCTTGGGACACGACATCTTAAATGGCATCATGGTTAATGGTTAAGATGCACAATATAACCCCAACCCCCTGCTATGGTGCTAAGACCATAGCTGCTTGGTTGCTTATTTACGTATTTGTTACTTTTGTATTTCTGACTAGTGACGCTGTGTTGACTTCTCAGCATTCCTGAGCTGGGGGGAGGACATAGGGAGCTTGGCAGCAGACAGTGTTTGAGTTCTTCCAGCGGCACCTATGCCACATAAGAGCAAGAGGTTGCTTTTTTATCTGATTAAGATGTGGTTCCTTCATCACAAAGTTCAGGCAATTATTTTTTTTTTTTTTGACACCACACAGGAGCAAGAGGTCACTATAAATTACTAGCCTTTTTACACACAATAAGCATATTCTACTGATCTACAGATGCTTTAATCAAAGCAATTCCAGTCAAGAGGCCTTGAAGTTTAAGGCTAATTTGTATGCATCCATAATAATTAACACATCCTGCACATGGCCTGTATGAGGGTGTTTTACGGAAGGTGCATGAGTACCTCGGGGGGTGCTCCTCAGCCTTTCAGATGGATCCTGACCACTAGCGGCACTGCTTGATATCTCCTCTGATCCCATCCCACCAATCTTTGCTTATCTTTATATGTATTTTGCAAGTTGTCAGAAGCCCACCACAGGATTTGTGGTTTTGGTTGTTTAGTGGGCCATATCTGCATTGTTTGTTTCATTTTGTTTGTAATATTCTTATGGTACAAGGAAAGATGGTTTGGAGCTCCTTCTTCCTTGCCTTTCTTGCCTTTGGTGCATCTGGATGAGGAGAAAGAGCCTCCAATTTAGCTTGGAAAGTGATACAAGGATTCATACATGCCTGGAACAGAATGCATCAGGGGATCTGTATTCAGATTCCTACTTCTGCAGAGCAGGGGATTAGACTCGGTTTGATACCCATGAGCCTCAATATTGGAAAACATAATACGAACAGTGGCACTATAGGGTTACTAGATGCTCCATATGAGTACCAATGTTGAAGTGATTAAACCTCCTCTGGCAGATGGTGGCAAGATGAGGCAGCCTTCTATGAGATCCCTCGGGACACAGCGTGGCCTGACTTAATAAACAAAACTTGTAAGCGCTGGAAATTGGACGTCAGTTGTGAAATTGGTATTAGTCATAGCCTGCCATGTCCTCCGGGATTCAAGGAAGCCTATTCCATATGATTCCCACCTTCTCCATCCTTGTGGAGAATAACAGGCTGCCCTTCCTACCACAATATGTCTTGTAATCTAGTGCCCTTTTGGCCCTCTTCCCTGGAAGTTACCTCTTTTGAATTACAATATAATGTAAAATGGGATTTGGCTTGGTGTATTCACATACCTGATGTGAAAGGAAAATATCTTTTAATGAATAATGCCCACACTGCTTGAGGATGGTGTCAGAGATGGAAGGAGTTAATGTCTCAAACATTGTGGTGGGGCAAGTTCTGTTTAATGGCACACTCTGCATAACAAGGAACCCTGCACAGCAAGGAACCAAGGCAGGTGAGAAGTCTGTTAGCAACAGGGAGGGCACATGCTGGAGGGTACGAAGTTCAGTGTTCTGGTACTCTGAGCAGGTCAACTCACCATATATGGCCAAAGGTCAAAGAACGCTCGTACTTGCAGGGAGGGAGAAGTTACTCCCCAAATGACCCCCAAACCCACCAACCCATTTCCCAAAGCTTCTGGAAGCACAAACAGTGCATGACACCTAATTAGCCTAATGAGTTTGAGTGCCTGCTTGAAGGATGGCCAAGGAGATTATAAAAGGACACAAACTGAAGCCCTAGATGTGCTAGCCCACCAGAACTGGACCCCTTGGCTGACTGGACCGCTAGGCTGACTGGACCAATGCTGGACCCAGGACTGGTGAAATCTTTCTCTTCTCTTTGTCTCTCTCTTTTTTTTTCCCCCCATAATCCCTACACCTCATCCCTTTAGACATAAACCATTGACCAAATCTGGGACAAGGAGTGGATCCAGCCTCCCCCAAACTCCTCTCTGAGAAGGAGTCTAGAAAGCAAGGGGGTCTGCTCTGAACCTTGTGACTCAACAGGATGGATCTCCTTACCGTCTTCCCTGAACTGATCCCCAAATAAGCAAGGCCTGCAGTATATGTTTGGTGATGTATGGTTAGCACATGATACACAGTTTACTGATGTAGTTTCATGCCAAATCTTGTTGTGAGCATACCAATTTTTGCTGTGAGCATGCCAATTCTTGTGAGTGAATACAAGTTGAGTTTTGTGAGTTAAAGTATCCCTGGTGTTGTTTCACCTTAATTCTGACTTGGCAATCAGCAAACCTGGGTTGTTGTCCTGAGAAATTGGGACGTGGTGGATGGTCAATGAAACACATGTTAAAAACCCACCCCCTTCACTTATTAAAGAAAGAATTTGTGGGCATGTCCAACCCCAATAATGCCCATTTTTTAAACTGTACCCACATTATAAACTGTACCACAGGTGCCAGCAATCCCATTGAAACGTGGGTCAGTTTGGAAGTTAGAACTGCACGAGATTATGTGCACCTGTTGGGGATATCCTAGTTTTGGATACCAAAACTGAGATAGCCAATATAATCAGATCACCAATAACATTAATATCTGACTAAAATGCAGAATTCCCATTAAGCACTTCCAAAGACATAAGGTGGGAGGGGATAATCAAATACCCCAGGGAGACACAGCTACTAGTCAAAATGCTTTGTATGCCACCCCTGAGGGGAATGTCTGGGGGGTGTTTCAGATGGGAAAATATACTCGCACTTGAATGTTATCAAACAGGCTGGTTTGCAGTGTGGTTTGGGAATTCCTACTATGTGCCCCACGTGAATTTTTGAATATACCACACCACCTATTTGAAATAAAAAAAAAGAGAACTTGATGAACCAAGTAGCACCCAGAAGTGGATTCATAGCATTCAAAAGCCTGATTATTAGATCTGGGGACAGAAGGTATTGTTAGAGTTAGAAGTATTCTTTGCACCATCTGGATATATTATTCAGCACCAATAGGTGCTATAAAACCTAACTTAGCAAGTACATGTATTAAGTAATTGGACCCGACATGCCTTTGGGGAATTAAATCTGCAAGTGCAACAAGGTAAAAAATGGCGTTACAGAATTGTTTAGCCCTAGATATGTTATTGTTAAAAGAGCACAATGTGTGTGGTATGTTAAACTTGACTGAATCCAAATGTTGTATTACCATTCATAATGCCACAACCTCCATTGAAGAAGAATGGGCCAAGATGAAAGAAATTGCTGACCAGACCAGGGAACTCTTCTGCTCAATGCAACCAGCTGCCTGGTTTGACAGCTGGAGTCCAAACTCATGGCTACATTTCATTTTGGGATCCTTGGGACTGATGGGATGGGGGAAATGGCTTGTAAATATTGAGCTTATGATATTAATGGGGTTTATATGTTTAAGCAGGCCTTGCCATAGTAAGAGGTATGATTAGCCGCTTACTATCCTCAGCTCTCTCTCTTCTCCTACTGTCCACTATATTAAAATCACCACAGATGAAGAAGATATGAATGAGAATCAAAGTCCAGCAGCTGTTTGAGCTATGTGGAGGTGTCACAGTCTGACAAATTATAGCCAATGTCTCAAACGTTAGTTAAAGAACTTTGGTGGAGAATATGGACTCTCTAAAAGCGCTGGAATTGTATAAACAGGAAAATGAGACATTGTTAATTATAACTTCAGTATGGGTCATCTCAAAGTTTTAGCAAGAATATATTTTTTTTTTCTTTTTTGATAGACAATAAATCCCTGGGTAAACTCACCAGGAAATTTCTGACAAGAGTACTAAAAAAACACAAGTAAAATGCTGATTTTTCAAAATGTTATTGAACTTACCCTTTTCCCCAGTGATAGCACCACAAGTACTTTGACTTCTCTGTAAATATTACAGAATCCAGAACCAATAAATCCTACAAATGCACTTATTTCACCTAGTTTTACTTGCTGTGCAACCAGAAAATCAACACACACAAAGAAGCATAAGTTCTTTTAAATAAGAAATTACACAAGAAAGCTCATAATGCATTGTGAAAATACATTTCATATATACACTTAAATTAAATCATTGTGGTGGGTTGACCCTGGCTGGAGGCCAGGTGCCCACCAAAGTCATTCTATCACTCTCTCCCACTCAGATGGGCAGGGGAGAGAAAATATTACAAAGGGATAGTGTGTCAAGATAAGGACAGGGAGAGATCACTCACCGATTACCATCACAGGCAAAACAGACTTGAGTTGGAGAAATTAGGTTAATTTATTGTCAATCAAATCAGAATATGATAATGAGACGAAAAAACCCAAATCTTAAAAACACCTTCCCTCCCATCCATCCCTTCTTCCTGGGCTTAACTTTACTCCCAATTTTCTCTACCTCCTCCCCTCCAGCAGCACAGGGGGACGGGGAAGGGGGGTTGGGGTCAGTTTTTCACACCTTGTCTCTGCTGTTCCTTCCTCCTCAGGGGGAGGACTCCTCACACTCTTACCCTGCTCCAGCGTGGGATCCCTCCCACAGGAGACAGTTCTCCATGAACTTCTCCAATGTGAGTCCTTCCCACGGGCTGCAGTTCCTCAGGAACTGCTCCAGCATGGGTCCCTTCCACAGGCTGCAGTCCTTCAGGAGCACACTGCTCCAGCGTGGGTCCCCCGCGGGGTCACAAGTCCTGCCAGAAAACCTGCTCCAGCGTGGGCTCCTCTCTCCACAGGTCCACAGATCCTGCCAGGAGCCTGCTCCAGTGTGGGCTTCCCACGGGGTCACAGCCTCCTTCAGGCACCCACCTGCCCTGGCGTGGGGTTCTCCATAGGCTGCAGGTGGAGATCTGCTCCACCGTGGACCTCCATGGGCTGCAGGGGGACAGCCTGCCTCACCATGGTCTTCACCATGGGCTGCAGGGGAATCTCTGCTCTGGTGCCTGGAGCACCTCCTCCCCCTCCTTCTTCACTGACCTTGGGGTCTGCAGGGTTGTTTATCTTACATCTTCTCACATATTCTCTCCAGCTGCAGTTTCTGTGCCTGCGACAATGTTTTTCCCTTCTTAAATCTGTTATTCCAGAGGCACTATCGTTATTCCTGATGGGCTCAGCCTTGGCTAGCAGCAGGTCCATCTTGGAGCTGGCTGGCATTGGCTCCATGGGACATAGGAGAAGCTTCTAGCAGCTTCTCACAGAAGCCCACCCATAGGCCCCCACTACCAAAATCTTGCCACACAAATGCAATACAATTATTGATTCACTATTAAACCCCATTCAGCTATACTGTCAACTGCTGGGAAGCTCCAGGATATCTATGGGTATCCATTCAGATATCAATAATTTTGGGTTGGGATCATAACTTTACCATAATTGGAGTTGCTATTGTAATAAAGCTATAGCAATGATACACATAAATATCAATTAGCTTCTGTGTAATTATAATGTATTTAAGTATAAGCCTCTTCTAAGCAAAGCAAATTGATGTTCCTGAAAAAACAGTAATGTTTTCCAGAAGTACTGAGTATTCTTCTCTTGAAGGAAAGACCATTTTATTAAGAATATACAAATCTTGAATTCTAAATCTTTCCAAATTCTTTCTTAGCTTCCCATCACAACTGCTAATGTCTACAATGACAAGGAAAAGTACTAAACCTATTCTAATCCCATAGACAAGTCATGTCTTCAAGTTGTCATAAACTTGCTTAATTAATTTGAAGTTAATTTAAAACTATGACAGAAGAAGACCTAGTCCAAGACTTATAAGTCATTTTAAACCCCTTTTTTATAAACATTGTTCATAAATATTTGCTTATTGATATCATTCTGTTTTATTCCATCCCATCTTTATGTAATTGGAAAAAGAATTATTTCATAATTCTGCTGGAAATCCTTGTAACTGTTTATTTGATTACTTACTTATTTTACTGTTCAAACAAAGCTAATACTACTACAATGTTTATTAGACCAGGTCTAATAAAACTGGTTGGAGGGCCATGTAAATAGCTGGGAATACATTATGTCATTGCAGTCTCTCTAATTCAGACCCGAAAGTCATGAAACTAGGCAAAGCTCCAATGAAGCTGTGCTAACCTATACTAGCAGTATCCCAAATTGCATGAAACAATCATATTTCCCTGTAGATGGAAGAGATAAAACTAACAAAATTAGACACAGATCAAAATGAATCACTGGTATAGTTTTGCTATTCAGTGAGGTAAAGCAGCTGTTAACCTAGTTCAAATAGCCAGCTAACCCAGGTTTAGTATGCTTTACCTTTTTGCCTCTCACAAAATAAGAAAATAAGAATAGATAAGAAACTGTTATCTAAGTCCACAAGTTTCAGAGAATCAGAGATATTTTGGATGGTACCTTTGCTAAAATGTCTTGGAAGAGGGGAAAAAACCCAGGAATTGCTTTTAACAGAATGAAAGCCTTTGCCTTCCTTGTAATTCTGTTCCTCTGAAGTTAGGGAGAGTTTATCATTGTCATTAATGGGAGAAGAGACATGGCAAGGCTTAGCAAGTCTGAAAACCCTACCTGTAATCTCTATTGAGGATCTAAATGACATTCTTGTAACTGGTATAGGGAGAAACAACTCATGCTGAACTAAAAGTGATAATACCAATAAAGAGGAATCATTTTGAGAATCATATAATCAGTAGAGAAAACCCTCCTAAGCATCAGGGGAACCATCAAGAGACTATAAGCAGTTGGGTAAGATAAAAACTTAGGAAAAGAGACAGTCAAGAAAATATAAACTGTCGGAAAAAAAAAAACCACATAAAAGAATGAAGCATGACATGTTTGTGAAATGATGCAATGCACAAATTAAAGCAGAAGTTTGCTATGATGGAGACCTAAAGAAAGTACGTTAAGCTTACATTTCATACGTCTTGAATTAAAAAGTGTAGAGACAATGTAAGTAAGGTAGAAAACAATGTTTGATTCAGCAGTCAGAATTCATTTGTTCAGAGGAAGACAAAGATTATGTTTTGATCTCTTGCTGATGAAGAGTCTCCAAAAAAAAGTAAAACATTTCTAAACAAGTAAAGTAAGATTAATCTCATCTACTGTAAGATTCTAATAGTGTAGCTAGTTTATTTTCATTGTTTAAGCCCCACTTATTGTCAACGTATAGAGATAAGCACTGCAAGGAAATTATTAATTCATCCCATCCATAACTAGGTAACTAAGAGGGGTTTCATTGCTTGTTCTTGAAAGAAGCCCTCCACTCTGCTGCCTCATAGCGATAAAGATGGTCTAGACAACTCTGCAAGTATTACAAATGTACTTTTGCTTGGCTAAGGGTAGATGAGATGAGTCTAGATCCTTTCCAAAATTGTTACTTTCAAGAAATTCAGATCAGCTCTCCCAAGTATGGCATTTTAGAAATCACACAACAGAAGATACTGCTGTTGGCAAGTTATCATGCTCCTAGCTCTATAATTTTTAATTTACAAAGATACTTTATACAAGAATTCCAGTTTAACCTGTCTTAGATTTTGTTCAATTCAGAATGGAACAGAGTTGAATCTCAGGTGAAGATTTCTAAAACAAAAAGCGACTAGTTATCCTAAATGTAAAGTCTTGGAAAAAAAAGAAAAAAAAGAAAATAAACCCCGTTTTATTTTTATTACATGCTTGCAGGAATTGTGCTAATATCTCCATGCAAATCCACTTCATCTACAAATAAGCATTTCTTTTTATTTTTTTTACATACGTGTTTTAACTTCTAGGTGATCAAAAATTAAAATATTATCATTTGCAGTTCTTTATGGTTTATTATTCATGTCACTATTTCCCAGGGTGTTTATTCAGTTATAATCAAGGAGTTTTCATTGACTTTTAGAGGATATTAAAAAAAAAAAATCATGGACTACACATATTTAACATTAAATTTAACATTAAATATGTGTAATATATAGCTATTTTTACTTCATCTACTGTCTAGCTGTCCTCAGCTGATACAAAATTACTATGTAATGTGAAAATGGTGCAAAAGGTCTTCTGCCTTCCTGTACCACAGATCTTCCCATTAGTAGCTATTGTACTTCCATTCAAACTAGCATGTATTTCTAGAGTTGTGGAAGGAATAAGCAGCATGAAGAAACATGACCAAGGGATTCCCTATTCTTAAATGCACTAAACAAATACCACAAAGAGGACAATATGGGAAATGAAGTCTAAATAATATTACTATGTATTTCTTACATATCCTGTAGATTTTAACACAACCCTAGCACACCTCCAAAAAGAACTCATTTCAAAATGTATGACATACAGAACATAAAATATGGTCATATGTGTCTTAGGACACGTCATATAACTTCCTTTCAAGCCTATGCGTATAAAAACTGGGTATCACAGCTTCATGAGTTGTGTATATGTATTTATGTACATACACACATACACATATATGCACAGCCACAAGCATCATAAAAATCTTTATTTGCTCCCAAATCTTTACATAAATGTTCATCTAATATATAAGCCAGTTTTATTTTGCCCATGTGGCTATGACTAAGCTTGACTCACGCCAATGACAAATGTTTCCATAACAACTAACACACTCTGAAATGGGAAAATGATAGAGAACTTCTTAAAAAAAAAGACAAAAGTTTACCCAATCCAGCAACTTGACAAAATAAACAACAATCTGACCATATGAAACATTCATTTGCTTTATATAATTCATTGAATCCTGATTTGGCAGCTGTTGTCCACCTAGCAGAAATAGCATAGAACAGTCCCCAAGCTTCATTATCAGTGATATTTAAGTAGTCAGAGTGGGTTTTTTCATTATTATCTGTACATCAGTCAGTCTTTCTCACATGTTGAAATTCAAATAATGGAGGACACTGACTAGTCTTTTTTAAGTCTTTTAGACCTGCCAGATAGTTCTTAAAACAAAAGGAAACAAAACCAAACCAATAAATCTAACCTGAATTAGGGTGTGGGTTGGAGAATGAAATAAGAGTCATGATAACAGTTCTGCATATGAAGAGTTTCCTATGCTTACAGCAGCAGACTTTTCAAGCTGTCATGCTAAGTCAAACAGATGCTCTGCCAGACCTTGCTCTTGGTGCAGATCTCCAGGATCCCAGTGTCCTGTTCCTCCAGATGAAACACATGCCTAGAGTGCAGTGCATTGTCTTCTCATACCACTGCCTTTGCTTCCTTGTCCCTCAAGGAGCGGGAAGAGGCTAGTGCACATCTAGATCAAATCAGCTCCAGTACAGACCACAGCACTCACCAAGATCCAGAAAAGTAGCCTACACCACTAGTTTAGGTATAGCCATAAGTACCTTGCTATCTCCTGTCAGTTTTCCAACCAGAAAAAGACCTCATTAATTTGGAAATGCAGAGACCTTTGATAGTTTGTGTGCATTGGGAAAGAAAGTAGATCACTGGTGAACCACTAAGAACATTTTTTGTGTATTTATGAATGAGCTGAGATGCTTCTGAAGAGTCTGTGTTGTCCTTCAATCTGGAGGAAAAGGTGGCTATGGTACCAAGTCCTCATTTTGGAAAAGGAGGCACCATGGACATTGCATTTATTTTATACTTAGGTACTTTCAGTGAAAATATTTCTGGAAAAGTAAAGGCTGCCTGACATTTCCTCCACTAATCCTTTCTTAGTCTTTCTCTGTCTCCTATCCAAATATCAAGAGCTGGTATCTGTTCAAGGAAAATTTTGTGGACATGAGAAGGGGGAGTTAAAAGAGTCCAGATTGAATGAAATTACAAATATTGAACAAAACACTTCCATCATCCTATATTTCACTGCCACTTTTTGCAAGCAGTTCTAGCACAGAAGTAGCTGGGTCTAGGAAGCTGAAATCTGTCAGAGACGTGCTGCTTAGAAGGGTGCTTTTCAATGTGCCAGTGAAGAAGCTTTGATTTAGCCAGAAAGAACTATTTAAATAGAAACTGGCATATGCAAAATAGATTTTAAAACAGAATTCTTTATAATAACTATCTCTTTTGGATATCCAAGTGAAGATTTGACCCAGTAAATGTCAGATACAGCAGGAGCTTATACATAAGAAGTGTCAGACTGATTGTTCTGTGAAACCATTTACAGAGCATGTCTTTCTTAAATCTCCCACACTCTATTTCATAATTTTTCCTGTATCCTCATATATAAATAACAGAAGATAACATTGATTAATATTTTAAGATCTTAACATATTAGAAGAATAAGCTATGGTAAAATTAAATTTTCTCATGCTAAGGATGTTTACATGAATGAAGCCACAGTAAAACATCCTCATTTACTGTTATCAATATCTTTCTAAAATACATACAGCAGATCTCCTTTCAAGTAATATAGTAATTCTCCCAGTCTCTATTAGCAGAAAGCATTTTCTGAAGCATAAGTACTGACTCCAGTTTGGATGTTACCAGCAGCTGGTATACCCCCAGATCCTTTCTTCTCACCATCTGCAGCTATGGATTTCTTGCCATTTCACAATGAGCAATACATATATTGCTTCAGAATTTTGAAAGGAAATAGGAAGGTGATTCCAACAACAAAATGTAATTTATTTAATCACAGAATGGTTGAGATTGGAACGGGCGTCTGGAGATCATCTTGTTCACCCCACCTGCTGAAGCAGGATCATTTAGAGCAGGGTGCCCAGGACAGTGTCCAGACAGCTCTTGAATATCTCCAAGGATGGAAACTCTACAACCCCTCTAGGCAACATGTGCCAGTGCTCAGTCACCCTCACAGAAAAAAAATGTTTAATATATTAAATACACTTTTATTTTGAAAAAGAAGGAGTTTTACTTCTTTATGCTGAAGCATTTTTTCTCTGGGAGGGTTAAAGGATTGGTTTCTTTTGGAAAGAGATCAATGACAATCTAGTTACAGAGACTGACCCAACTGATGACACTTTAAAATAGCAGTTTAACAATTGTTTCCTGAATTTCTTTGGGGTTTATTTTAGTGGTATAATGAAATCACTTGTTTTTAATACACATATGATGAATCTAAGATTTCCATTATAGTTCAGCCTGAATTTAATGCATCATTATTTTACCTCCACTAATGATACAACACTAAATCAAATTAACATACTTGGCATATCACTCATATTAGAACCCAGGGGAAAACTCTCTAAGGAAGCTGTGAAGAAAACCATATTCCCTGCCTTGTTCTGTCTGCATTCTGCTCTTCCTACGGGCATTCCCAGACAATGGCTCATATTTGCTCAAACACAGTTCTTGTTATGCCATATAATAACACACAGCCTAAATCTTTAAATGAGTGCTGTGCTCAGCCATTCCAGAGATGATGACCATTGAAACACCTGCATTAGATGGGAAGTTCTTTTATCCCCCATGCTTCACGATAAAGAAATGCAAAACAGACATACTCTACTTGTTGTTTTTATTGTATCAAATAATGACATGCTTTTTCAGTCTGCATCATAATGTATACAATGCCATCTTCATAAAAGGACAGCATGATGATATAAATTTTCTAATGAAATGTGAATAGCCCAGAAACATCTCATTATTCTCAATATCACATCAACTGAAAGCCTATGGTGAAATTCCTATACATTTCAGTAGGGTTGCATCCACATTCTTAGTAAATTGCTGGACAGTGGACTCTAACAGATTTAGTTTGTATCTTAGTTACCTGCCCATGTTCTGCAAAACAAAATATATGTTCAGAATAATGCCTGGCAGATATTAAGTCAACTTCTACTATTGAAAGGTCTTGAGAATGTAATTTGTGAGCTAGTCAGCACTGAAATTATACTTTCAAATATAGGTATCATTTATGTATGTAGATATACACAGGCAGATCTTAGCATGGAATAAAAAAATCTTGTTCTGTGCTATATGTATGAGACCATAAGTGCTAGTTTTGAGATAAGTAATTTTCAATTATTAACATATTAGTTTTCTAGTACCTATGCGATAGTCTTCTCTTTAAGGTCAATTTCATTGCTATGGACATATCAAGTGAGTGGATGTCAAACACAGACTACAGTGTATTTAATTCAAGCTGACAATAAGTATTATTCTGGATGCTAATCACTCTTCTTAGGGTTGTAACTAAGGTTCAACATAGCATGGAGCCCCAGTATGTTAGGTCCTTTGCTTGGAGAAATACATGCGTTTTTGTCTGAAAGAGCTGTGAGCTAAAACAATGCAAACACAGGAAGGTAGAAGAAGAAAGCAAACAGAATAAATTATCTGATGGCTGGCAACAATGTTTGAATTCACATTTTTAATAGGGTGAAGGGTACTTAAAGCTAGTTGAAGCTAGACTGAAAGAGCAGGAAAAAGGAAATGAGGGGAAGTTAGAGCAATGAAAAAGGGTGAAAGGGCAAATGTGGAAAAGAAATTCTGAATGACATTGAAGATTAGACCAAACAGCTAAATCAGAGTAGATGAAAGTCTAGGCAAAACTATGCAGGGCTTTGAATGAATAAAAGTCCAAGCTTTGTTTGCTTCTGCAGCTGATATTAATAACGTTTCTTACTGATCTTCTTGTCTGCCCATCAAGATCAGTGATACACTATTTTGCTATCTTAAGGCTTCATCTTTTTTATCAGTTTGTCTCCAAACGGTGATTAGATGTCTGTGCTCTCATTTAGTTTAAAGGTGTCATGAATTCCAATATAGTAGGATATTGAAAAATTAAATGAAGATACCTATAGCTGCATTGCACTAAATGGTACATTTTCATTAACAGTAATGGCCTTTCACAGATGAATAATCAGGTAAGCATTACATGAGATGTTGTCTTAATTACCCCCCCCTCCCCCCAATACATGACTGAATGTATTTCTTCTTTTGGGTAATCAAATATGTGATTAATTTTGCAACAGATTAAGTTTTCAATTGTGAAAAAGTTATCACAGCCTTGTTTGTCACATCTTTGAATTCTGTGTATTGTGTTGGGAACAAGACTTTACTTGAATAAGCTGAATGTTTATTAAAAGAATTAACTCATGCTACTATTATTATTATTATTATTACTTTTTTGTTCTTAAAATACAAGAAACTAGATATTATCTGGACAAACAGCAATGTTTGAAATACTACTAGCTGAAACAGAAACGCATCTTTGTCAGAAGGAAAAAAAATATATTGCATGGAATACACATAACTTCTGAGAACAGCTGGTCAACAGAGGATAGCTATGGTAGTTTTTCCCAGGCAGCAGACTTAGGACGTGATTCAGTTCACATTTACACAAACCAGATCCTTTAGATCCCATGGTAGAGGTTGATACTGGAGTGCAGAAGGTCCTGGATTCTGGTACTAGTATTTTGAAGGATTGCTCTCTATTCATTGCAGGACAAACAACTCTTCCTCTAAAATCAGCCTCTTAACTAAGAAAGATCAAAAGCATGCTCCCTCTCCCCCAAAATGTGTTTTGTTGCTCTTGTGGGATGTTTTAAAATAGTATTTCCTTTAAATTGTTTCACTATTTATTTACACATTCACTGGTAATATTAAAAGTTTATCCCTTTCTTATCACACTGTGTAATTGTTTCAAGCCTCCCCAAGCCCTTCAGATTCAATCACTGGTTTCAAATAGTCTGTAAATATTTTCCAGCTTCTTCAGAAAATAATCTTATGCTCTGTCAGAAGTTTTAGAAGAGGACTATTAAAGAATATATACAGAGGCAAGAGAGAACAGTCATTTCCTCAGAATGAAATTGGTTCTGAAAGTTTTCAATCAAACTATTTATATAAGCTGTGTTATACTGGGAATTTTTTCAAATTCCTGTAAATTGCTATATGCTATAGGGTAGTGAGTTTCTGAAATACGGCTTCAGCAGCACCGTCTGCATAGCTGCCAGATAAACATTCAAACCTCTGTGGCTCTGTGTTCCCAAGGACGCTGATGGCAGAGAACAGGGTGAATGGGAGCTTTGCTCCAGGAGGATGACTGGGTGTCGCTGGGGATAGGGGAAGGAGTCTGGAAGGGAAAAACATTACCTGTGTATTATTTCTTCGTACAGGCTATTGAAATAAATTGAAAGACTAATTAATATGTACAATGAACAGCCACCAAACAGGCAAGTATGTTGAACAAAAATATTATTTTCTTAAAAATTACTTCATTTGGCTGATGTTTTCTTAGGAGGGCACCGCAGCCTCGTGGAATGTATTTTATTTTGATTCATGAGAAACTGAATCATACAATGGGCCTATTTTATTTAATCAGGCTGTATTCCTACTGCATTTTTGTCTTCTTATATACTGAAAAAGATATTACTAGTTGTTTTTTTAAAAAAAAATTATTCCAGACTTATATATATCATTCAGTCACTTAGCCTATTTCAGTACACAATATACAGAATAAGCTTAAGATTTCTGGTGATTTTGAGTTACTTATTTTTGAATACTACTCCAAAAGGTGTCCTATTTTCAATGTGTTCAACCTCTGTTCTCATTATTATTATTATTCCCTTAGGTCTTACATAAGAACTAGAGGGGATGCTTTAAATGACACACCCAAAAAGTTACAGGGAAAATTAAAAATAATATTTAAGCTTGAAAATGTAAAAGTATAAAAGTTTGAGAAATTCCAAGAAGAGCCCACAGAAAATTAGGTCTCCATCCAGAGAAATTTTGAGAATTTAGAAAGGTTTTCCTGTTATGGATCAAAATGAAAAGAAAAAGAACCAGGTGAATTCATTGCAAATATTTCATGTCTCTAGCTCTGAATGTTACATGAGCTTATTTTAAAATTTTATAATATAACTAGCCAAAATTTAAAAGTCTCATTGTGACATGAGAATCTTTTCATTGAAATAAGAAATCTGACAAATATAACCTAAGTGGACTCCTTTGAAAATTAATTTCTATAAATTTTTTTTTTATTTCTAAATCAATTGATCAAAACTAACCTTTTTTCCTTTTGGCTAATACATCTATTGGGATTGCATGGCAAGGTTTTGGTAGTGGGGGCCTATGGGGTGGCTTCTGTGAGAAGCTGCTAGAAGCTTCCCCTATGTCCCATGGAGCCAATGCCAGCCGGCTCCAAGATGGACCCGCTGCTGGCCAAGTCCAAGCCCATCAGCGACAGTGGTAGTGCCTCTGGGAGAACAGATTTAAGGGAAAAAAATGTGCAACAGAAACTGCAGCCATAGAAGAGAGGAAGAATATGTGAGAGAAAGGACTCTGCAGAGACCAAGGTCAGTGAAGAAGGAGGGGGAGGAGATGCTCCAGGCGCCAGAGCAGAGATTCCCCTGCAGCCCATGGTGAAGACCACGGTGAGGCAGGCTGTCCCCCTGCAGCCCAGGGAGGTCCACGGTGGAGCAGATCTCCACCTGCAGCCCCTGGAGGACCCCATGCCAGAGCAGGTGGGAGCCCGAAGGTGGCTGAGACCCCGTGGGAAGCCCACACTGGAGCGGGCTCCTGGCAGGATCTGTGGACCCATGAAGAGAGGAGCCCCCACTGGAGCTGGCAGGTTTTCTGGCAGGACTTGTGACCCCGTGGGGGACCCACGCTGGAGCAGTGTGCTCCTGAAGGACTGCAGCCTCTGGAATGGACCGACACTGGAGCAGTTTCTGAGGAACTGAAAGGAGAAGTTCATGGAGAACTGTCTCCCGTGGGAGGGACCCCATGCTGGAGCAGGGGAAGAGTGTGAGGAGTCCTGCCCCTGAGGAGGAAGGAACAGCAGAGACAAGGTGTGAAAAACTGACCCCAAGCCCCCTTCCCCGTCCCCCTGTGCTGCTGGAGGGGAAGAGGTGGAGAAAACTGGGAGTAAAGTTAAGCCCAGGAAGAAGGGATGGATGAGAGGGAAGGTGTTTTTAAGATTTGTTTTTTTCTTCTCATTATCATATTCTGATTTGATTGACAATAAATTAACCTAATTTCTCCAACTCAAGTCTGTTTTGCCTGTGATGGTAATCGGTGAGTGATCTCTCCCTGTCCTTATCTCGACCCACAAGCTGACGAGGAGGAGTAATAGAGTGGCTTTGATGAGCACCTGAAGTCCAGCCAGTGTCAACCCACTACAATATGTTATCAGATTTACAGGCAAACTTATCAAAACCTACAGCTCTGGTGATAAACGCCAGAGTTCCCAATGACACAGACCCAACATGAATATGCCAAGCACAACTAACACCAAAGTGCCTATCTGACTGTTTAAAGTGAGAAATATGACATCAAAATCTTCTTGATACAAGAACAAAAGGACAAACCTTACTTTCCACCAAGCACCTTTACTTCTGAGATATTGGCACCAATCCAGTACTCAATGGTTGTCTTTGTTCTGCTGCAGCCCCATTCATTGTGAAATGTGCACTTCATCTAATCTGTCAAGCAAACTTCTTTCCAATCGACAGCAGAGAATTAACTTTCTAACTGAGCAAGGGTGCACATTCTGAGCTATAGGGAAACCAATATAACTGCTAGTTAGCAGATGTGTCATAAAATCCTCCCAAAAACATGTAGGTAATGTTCCCATGGGCTCCTATCAGAGGAAGACTTTCAGCAGTATCTTGTCAAATAATGCAGCAAAAGTAATGGAATATGTTGCAAGATGTACAGAATCGCAAAAAAAAAAAGATATAGTCAATGTTCCTGTCATCCACTATCCAAATACTCGCAAGTAGAATTTCATCTGTATGTCTGTGCTCATAGATTTAATTATTCTCTAGAATAAATATTATATTTTGAAACTCCTGACCTACGCACAATTTTTCTTCTGGTATTTTAACACACATGGCACACATCTCTCAATACTTAAAAGGGGATTATTATGCAACAGTTATTTTCACCTCTCTCTGCGGTCCAGAGAAAATCAGCTGAATCTACCCATGAAGAGGCAGGCAAACATAAATATAATCTGTGGCTTAATCCTGCATATCCATCATCTCTAAATAATTTTTAACTCCTACATTTTTCTAAAAAGTGTGGTCACAGTGCTCAAGGTAATTCAGTCTGGGATCAGTATGCCTGCTTCCATTTTGTATGAACTGAACTTCAGACTTGTCTGTTACAGAGGACCATACTCTCATGCAGTTCAAACTCTCATGGAAATGTACCAGTTCATTCTCAGAAAAACTGCCAGTGTTCATGGTTCAGCTGGGTGTCTTACTAGTAATATGAACATGGAACACAATATTATGGAAAAACAGAATGGAGAATATGTGTCTCTCAATGTACTGGTTTTGGCTGGAGTAAAGTGAATTTTCTTCCTAGTAGTTGGTATAGTGCTGTTTTAGATTTAGGATAAGAATAATGTTGATACCTACTGATGTTTTAGTTGTTGCTAAGCAGTGTTTACACTTAAGGGCTTTTCAGTTTCTCATACTGCCCTGCCAGAGGAGGCTGGGAGTGCACAAGAAGCTGGGAAGGGACATAGCAAGAACAGCTGACCCAAACGAGCCAAAGGGGTATTTCATACTGTGTGATGTCATGCCCAGTATATAAACTGGGGGGAGTTGGCCAGGGGACACAGCAGCTCAGGGACTGGCTGGACATCAGTCAGTGAGCAAAGGTATTGTGCATCACTTGTATATTCTCTTATTAATATTAATATTATTATCCCTTCCTTTTCTGTCCTGTTAAACTGTTCTTAACTGACAAGTTTTACCTTTTTTTTCTGATTGTCTCCCCCATCCCACTGGGGGGGAGGAGAGAGCAGCTGTGTGGTGCTTAGTTGCCAGCTGGGGTTAAACCATGACACTCGAGAAGGGATACCTCACATTCAGGAGTCTATAGGCTGCTTTCATAATGCATGGGGCACCTCAAAATAGAAGAGACTGTTACTGAAAAGGAGAAAGACATGAGATGTGGGTTCTCCTCTGATAATTATCTTTGATAAATTATTTTTTCTAAGGTCCAAATCGCATAACTTCAGCCTCTGTCCAGTATGCCTTCAGCAGTTAGACATACAACTCTAGACCTCACTGGGAAAATTATCTAGAAGCAGACCCAGACAAGTACCCACACTTGAGAATCAATGTCCTAAATAGCAAAGTAGCAAATGCACTAGCTCAGGGTAACCGAATTAAGTAGATAGCAAAGAAAATCACATCGGTATTCAGACTTTGTGACAGACCTTGCCATCCTTGTTCTCCATGTATACCCATGAATGCAAAAGAAGTGGAACAAAGCTGTACACCAAACACTTCAACTGAGAAGCATCTTAGGAAGCTGTTTATTTCTCAGCTGTTAGTAACTACCTCTTAAGTGAGAATCAGTCAGTAACAGGTTGTTAATGGTACTGCTCTGAGCAGCTCCAGCACAAGGCAACTGCAGAGCCTCTGGGAGGAGTGGTAGCACCATCTGCCACCAGCTTCAGCCCGAAGGAAACCACCACTGTTAGTCTGTGGCCCCTCTGTAGTGACCAGTGTCTATGTGAGACTCTTCTGACTTTCTCCACCCCAGTTTGTGCCACAAAGGTGAGGAGGGAATGCACAGCTCTGCATGAACCCTACCACCATGGGCTGGACACCTCTGAGGAGCAGCAGCTGCTGGTGCCTGCTGAATCCCAGTGGGGACAGGTGCCTGGTCACAGGGGTGCTCCTCCTCTGGAGCAGCTTGGGCTGGCATGAGAAAGGGGTGATTTATACTGGTACAGAGTGACGGAAAGGTACTTGCACAATTAGAAACTCTCTCAGTTACCCAGCGCCAGCTAGCAGCCGAGAGGCAGCAAGATCCCTCTTAGTTGTAACTGACTGTTTCAAAGCAAAGTCAAGCATGTTGTCCCAAACTACCTCCAGTGACAGTTCAAACTAATGTTTAATTTTGCCATGAAATGGACTGTAAGTGCTCACAGAGCCAGGAAACAGCTGAGAAGCAGTTCAAAAAGCTGTTCAAGCCAGTCATCCCCTGTGCCTCTCAGCAGCCAGTTACTGTCTGCTGGTTCAGAGGTGGTATGTGAGTGTTACCCATATAAATGAACTTAATATGGATAAACATGTCAAGTCTATGACAAGTTTGGGATTAAGCTAATTATATAAGCATTGGAGATCAAGACAAAGTTTCACTGGAAAATTCCAGTTCACTCAACCTATAATATACTGTCTGAAATAATTTATATTCAGGAAACTTTCACAAAAATCCAGGTGAATGAGATCTGCTGCAGAGCACAGCCTAGTAATTCACATTTCACGGAAGTTTTTAACAGTATAGAAAGAGTTGGCATATCCAGTTCCCCAGAGTTTTGGGTTTTTTTAAATAGTTGTGTCTGTCTCATTCAGACCAAAACAAATTCCAAAAAGCAAATAAATAAATTCCAAAACAAAACCTAAAATGTATTGTCACCAAAGTTTCCGAGAACCAAACAAGTACTTTGTATAAGTGCTATGTAAAGCAGTAAATGAAACCCTTTGACATAAATGACATAACCATCTGTCGTGGGTTGACTGACCTTGGCTAGCTGCCAGATGCTCACCAGTCTGCTCACGCTCTCTCCACCTTCTCAACAGGACAGGAGGAGAAATTAAGATAGAAGAGCTCATAGGTTGACATAAAGATAAGGAGATAATTTACCACAGACTACTGTCACGGGCAAAACAGACTTGACTTGGGGAAAAATTAATTTAATTTATTGCCAATTAAAAGTAGACTTTGGTGGTGAAAACCAAAAACTAAAACATCTTTCCTCCATTCCCCATCCCCCTCCTTTCCATGCTCAACTTCATTCCTTCATTTCTAACTCCTCTAGCTGTACTTGGAAGGGAGAAGGGGAATGGGGTCAGTCCATAACAGTTCTCTGCTGCTCCTTCTTCCTCATACTTTTCCCCTGCTCTAGCATGGGCTGCAGTCGTTCAGGATAAACCTGCTCCACTGTGGGCTCCCCATGGGCTTCAGTCTCTGCAAGAAACATCCACCTGCTCCAGTGCGGAGTCCATCACAGGCTGCAGTGTAGACATCTGCTCCACCGTGGCGTCTCCATGGGCTGCAGGGGTGTAGGGTTTAGGTATTAATCCGTGCGGGGCCCGGACGATGGAACACCAATGTGATAATTAAAGTCGCCAGTTTATTGAGCTTAGCTGATCGTTTTTATACAATTCTCTAAGTTGTTCAGAAACTTTGATTGGCTACTACACGCAAGCATTTGGTGTCCACACGCACAAGCATAAGCGGTGATTGGTTACATCGGTACTGTCCACGCACACAAACACAAGACATAATTGGTTGTGTTAATTAAAACATACAAGACTTGTCTTAGTCCAATTGGTCAAGATAAGCCCCTGAATTGAGGTTGTTTGTGCCAAGTTCACTTTATCGTGGAATGTGCACCTGTGTTTTTCTAATTGGGATCTTTCTTCTTCCATCTTCTTGTTTATTCTGTTCAAGGCCTTCTAAAGGTGCCTGGAACGATCTTGTGACCATGAGCTATTTTCAGGCCCAATAACTAAGTTCCATATAACTGAACCCTACACAGGGGAATCTCTGCTCCAGTGCCTGGAGAACCTCCTCCCCCTGTTTTTCCTCTGGCCTTTTTCCATTACTCCTCATTAGTTTTGCAGCATTTTGACCTTTCTTAAATATGTTTTCCCAGAGGAGCCACCAGCTTGGCTGATGGGCTCAGCTGTGTGCTGCGGTGGGTCTGTTGGAACCGGCTGTCCCGCACAGGGCAGCCCTGGCCTCCCCTCACAGAGGCCGCCCTGCAGCCCCTGATGCCCACACCTGGGTGCCGACACCCAGTACACCATCATGGTGTATTTATGGTTTCACCCCTACTTTTCACACCTTACTAAATTGTAATGAGCATTCAAATATGCCATCCAAAGGGGATAATTTAAAGAGAAGTACTGGGTACTGCCACCCCACAAAATACCCAACTGAGCAGTGGGTTAAGGTACTTTCATGGCCTCACGGAATTAATTTTCTGTTCTGAGGCAGAAGAAAGGATTGAATCTGGGACTGCCCCATGTTTGACATGTTCTGCCAATAAATTATCATATTAACAACATAGGCAGAAGGTCACCTTCTCCGGCAGCTCTGTCTTTATAAAGGGTCTTCTTTTTTAATTCTGTATAGCATAATCTGTGTAATTCTGCTGAAACTCAAGGTGTTCTAAGGCTTAAATATATTTTCTAAGGCAGAAATCAGACAACCATTGCTTAGTCAATGACCAAAAAAATGGTCCAAATAAATGTAAAAAGAGAACAAAGTTTTCAGTCATTCTTGACTTAATTAACCACCATACATAGTTGATTAATTGTATAAATAAATAGTTGCATCTAGGTATTGGTGAAGGTGAAGTGCACAAACATACTTCTAGTGCCTGTGAAGGATGACAGTGACCCTAATAATGGTTCATTTAAATCTCAGCACCTCTGTTTTGTCATGTAAAGGAAAGTAGAACCCATCTTCAGCAGACTTTTATCAGTGGTAAGACCTCTGGTCTCATTTGTTCTATAAATATAACCTTAGGCAGTGAGATAACTTGTTTACTTATATGTGATGAACTAAATGTACTTTCAGTAAACATGTATGTGTTTGATCCATGAACTTTTCCGAATCTTTATAGGTTCATTGGATTAGGCCCCTCAACTCTCAATTGTTCATTAAAAAAAAAAAAAAATCAGTAAGTTTTTAGCCATTTAATTGAAGCTTAACAAAGTAAAGCTGGAATACATCATGATGATGTAAGGGAGAAGCTTGTACTTTTCTTATATGTGCCATTTGAAGGCTGTGATAGGCTGCCATGCAAATTATCTTATTTCTAAAGACAGCAGGACAAAAGCTCTGATGTTTCCAGGACGTTTATAGCAGTCTAGTAAGAAGAGATAACAAAAGTGTGAGCACCAGCCCTTTCACAGGAAAGAAATGAAAGTGTTTTTGTTAGAAAACTATCTAGTTTTCAATAAACATGGAATTAATCGATCCAAAAGCAAATATAGTAGATATTCTGCATATGTAGTACATATATTATGTACAAGTAAAGAAATAATCAGTGGCTGTGTATAGCTGTTTTCTAAATTTCATTGTGTTACATATATTTAGAAGATGAAATATACTTTTTGCTTGGATCAACACCAAATGTCAGTATCAAAAAAATAAAAGGGGAAGAATGAGTTTTTAATGCTTGCTTGGTATTTCATGGAAGTAACATTAATCAGATTTGTAAGGTCCTTAACAAAAAGCAGCAATACATTTCATTATTACTGACAGAAGTTTTTTAAATCTTAGAACAGTGAGAATGCAAAATTCTAATATTGCTCACTTTTTTCAGTTTTTTGACAACCAGCTGAAAACTGTGTTGCCATTTGTTTGATTTTTATGGCAACCACAACCTCACATATTATTACAAGTATATTCCTACTCTCTATTACCTCCAGTAGCATTACACTAACACTCTGTTTCAAACCAATGGAAATTATTTGAATATGGATCTACCAGGCAATGGTTTAGCTGAAAATAAGAAAGATGAAATTAAATATGTGACTTTTTAAGTTTAATTAAAATAGGGTGACCAATCTGCCACCAAAATAAACTTGTCAAAGGGTAAGATAAGTGACTTATCACTTTAGAGGAAGACTGAAATCTTTTTACTAGAAAAGTATGTTTGGTGCAACTATTGTCCCACAAACAGGGTTCATTTACCTGGTGTGCAAGCCAATAACACACAGAGTTGAGGTATTTGCAAATTAATTTCATTGATGCACATGAATGGGTGCCTGTCTCAAGACAGCACACCCTTGTCTCCAAATTCCTCACATTTATACACTTAACCAATACATATTCATTGCTATTTTCCTTAATGATTGGTTCTTTCTTCTTCGCCTTTCATGTAAATTAGTGCGCAGACGCTGTCTTCTTCCTTCATTGTCTTGAGTAGGTGGTATTGCTGGAGTAGGTGGTCAATGAGTCAGTGGTCACAATCTCCCTCTGTAGGAATTACCTTTAACCTACTTCTTCCCTAATCTTGGCAGTTCCAAGTGGTTCTTCAAGGTTTATTGACCAGACCACAATCCATTACCTTTTCTGACATGAACATAAAGCCTCATTGTCTAGTAGTTGGTTCCTAAACCCTAAATCATGTCTAGTTATTGTTTCCCTTTTTTGAATGTTAACTGATGGGGGCTGTACACAGGACTTTAGCAGCTCCATGGTTATTTCAGTCATATGATACACCGTGATGTTAAAGCTAAACAGCAACTATAGGTGTCTGGGACCATGAATTTAAACACCAAAGTCTAAATGGTTTTTTGTTAACCTCAGTCTTAAGCATGTGTTTTTGAGTCTCTGTGTTTTAAACAAGGCTTTCATTTGCCTTGTATTCTCAGTAAGAGGGATGTGTCTTTTGCTCAGCGTTTAGCTTCACGGGAAGAGCAGAGTGAAATCTCCCTAAATTTTCTATTATCTAGATTTATGTGACTTAGTATCCCTCACTTCTTTGTAAAGGTGCATGTGGCCAGGGCACTACTAATGCCATTCTAATTCAGTTTAGCTTTTTTAAGTTTTCCTGCAGGCAGCCATGTGAAATGTCAGGTGGGTTTTTTTGTCCTGTTTCATCTCAATGGTTGGAAACTAGAATGTAATGTGCCTCTCTTGCTTTGAGAAAAAAGTTTAAAGAACATTTTAGCAGTTCCAATATTCCACCTTTTTTTCTGTTCTTTTCTGAACTGAATTTTATTTCAACAGCTTTTATACCTTTGATACTCTGTTAGATCACCTTGTTATATTAATGACTGTGAAAGGGGTCCTTACTCCTACTTCTTCAAAAAGGAACCGCTAGAATACATAGCAGCAGACATGGAATCTTTACCATATAAATCTCTAAAAAATTAGAATAATTGCCCCTAACAACTTTTTTATCATGTAAATGTTGTCATTAAAATAACACTTCCTTTTTTGTTGATTTTCTTTAACTATTAAGATACTATATAGGAAGTATATGTACAACACATTGAAACATACAAGGATTGGTATAAATATTTGCATGGTCTTAATGCATCAGACAACTGCATAAATGTGACTATTCTGCTGAATTTGGTCTTCAGTAACAAATGGTTGCAAATTTTTATTATGCTGTTTGACTATTTTGTCTTCCTTAAAAATACATATGTAAACTTTTTACAGGTTATGTATGTGAAACCTGGTATTTCTTTAGTCAATATTCTAAAGACAATAGGCACACTGGACCATAGAAGATCATTTAGAAATTTTTAAACATCCTGGTCAGTTTAATGCCTTGTATAGTCCTCTTGATTTCAGTTACGATGAATCTCACCTGCACAATCCACCTCAGTGTCATTAATTGGTAAAGAATAGCAAAAAACTTCATCAGACACCTGATCCTGAGTATTCACTACGTGAATTGTAGCTTAAAAGTCTAGCTGGAGCATCACTGTTTTCCATGATACCATATAGCAAAATTGCTTGCATATGTGGACCCATTTATGGGAGCAAAAGCCAGAGTGGTTTGTTCTGTGAATAAAGACAGAAATCCTAAGGTAAATGCTGTGATCTGCCTTTCTGATAGAATGTTTGTGGGCAAATCTTAACTATGGAAACTGCAACTACGAGTAATTTCTGTCTGAGAGCTACTTAAGCCTTTTGAGTGTGTTTGACTTGACTTTCTATGTAAAACAGTCTTAGCATTTTCTTCTAGTAGTTGAGGCCAAGAACAAGTGGTTGTGTTATCAATTAATATGTATCATATGACTGAAATAACCATGGAGCTGCTAAAGTCCTGTGTACAGCCCCCATCAGTTAACATTCAAAAAAGGGAAACAATAACTAGACATGATTTAGGGTTTAGGAACCAACTACTAGACAATGAGGCTTTATGTTCATGTCAGAAAAGGTAATGGATTGTGGTCTGGTCAATAAACCTTGAAGAACCACTTGGAACTGCCAAGATTAGGGAAGAAGTAGGTTAAAGGTAATTCCTACAGAGGGAGATTGTGACCACTGACTCATTGACCACCTACTCCAGCAATACCACCTACTCAAGACAATGAAGGAAGAAGACAGCGTCTGCGCACTAATTTACATGAAAGGCGAAGAAGAAAGAACCAATCATTAAGGAAAATAGCAATGAATATGTATTGGTTAAGTGTATAAATGTGAGGAATTTGGAGACAAGGGTGTGCTGTCTTGAGACAGGCACCCATTCATGTGCATCAATGAAATTAATTTGCAAATACCTCAACTCTGTGTGTTATTGACTTGCACACCAGGTAAATGAACCCCATTTGTGGGACAATAGCGGTGCAATTAACTGCAAGTTTCAACCCTAAAGCCCTTCAATATCTACAAAATTATCACTCCCTTTCATCTACCTCGAGAAGCTTTAATCCAGTAGACAACCTCAAACCACAGTGACTTGACTCTATTCCACACAAAATACCATTGCAGTTGCTTTCTTTCACCATTCACTGCTGTCATTGCCCAGTGGATTGCCTATGTAAACAAGGCCTTCTAATTCCATCCAGTTACTCATGAGCCCAATAAAGTACATCAAATTACAACATAGCTCCAGAATAAGAGTCTCCAGACTTGGCTAGGAAGAATTACTGAGAAGAAGCAGTTTTTTCCCTTGATATAGATTTTTGTTAATCATTCTCAGTGTTTAAAAAGGAAAAAAAAGGTATTTTATTCATCATTACAATTCATCCGGCTTCTGCTTCCAACTCTTTTGCTTTCTTCACTTGATTAATGCATCTTTTTTATTCAGTTCTGTTATGGGGACATGAAGGTAGAGAAGTTCATACACTTCTGTTCCTCTCTAAAATCAAGGACAAAGTAAGTTACAGGAAGAATGATTCTGCCAGTAAGCAGGGTGACAATAATTATTTCCTCAGCTGCTATCTCTCAGTTTCAAATGATCAGAAACCCTGTTTTGTTTCATTTCCCAAATGTTGGTACAAAAGCATGAACAAAGACACTAAGAATCACATTATTGATGCCTCCCTAGGGATCACCTCCACTCACACAGAGACTGGTAAAATTGCCCATAGAGAAAAAGAAGTACAAAAAGCAACAAAGAATGGAATGAGAAAAAAAAAAAAAATCAGAAAAATGCAAAGAGACAAATATGGGTAAATGCATTCTTTTTACAGAGAGAGATTATTTTGAAATACTTACTGACAAGAATGCCAATCATATCCTTTATATTAAGCAAAATTATTGCTGGCACCAAAAATATAATTTATTGCCAGCAAAACAGAAAACTGCAGGAAAAGAAAGTCTCAACCTATGTAGAATAGAGAATATATTCAAATGAAATCTACAGATTTTTCATTGATCAAGGTCCCACAAATATCCACATATTCAGCAATGCTTGTAAGAGATATTTCACTAAATATCTGCCTTCTAAATTTGTATGCACAAATACCTAGACTCCCTTAAGAACTTGAGACCCATTAATAGTTACTTTAAAAAGTAGGTAAGGGAAAGTACCTAATAGATAAGATTCAACTTTGTATTGCACGTGAAAGTGTGGGGTTATGATTTCTGTATAAAATTGGGAATCAAATAATTTCCTGGTGAGGAAATCATCATTTCCTGACCAGAAAAGTGGAAATTTAATTAATAATAAGAGTAGGCTATGGCTATACATGTCTTGTAAGTAACACAGGCATTTTGTATGCTATGTCTGTTGAGCTGGCTCAATATGCCAGAGAAATGTGTATACAGTCAAAACAAGGTGGTCCTAAAACTGTCCCCAGAGTAATGAATACTATTTTATTTTACATTTCTTATAAGATCATTTTCATTTAGAAACCTTATTATTTTCATTTCTTTCAGTATTTAAATGTCATTTTAGCTGTAGAATCATTTCACAGTGAAGATAATCTCAAAACAAGTGCTCAATACTTCAGAATTGTTGACTTGAGGATTTTTCTTAATTATCTTTAACTGTATTATGAATCTCAACCAGCATTTAAAAAAGGAAACCAGAACACGCCTGAAGAAGTACATGTATTTGTAAATAGAAATTGAGAAGAAATTCTTGTTTGTAATCTGTGATTTACTGTGTTAATTATAGGAAACCTTATGCCATTACGCATTACCATGCAAGCTAATATAATAGGAAGAGGACCAAATAAATATTGCCTGTTTATGGATCAGATTGTCTTTTAGAGTTCAAGTCTGATAACTGTCATTTCGCTGCCAAATATGCAACCATCTTTTCAGATAAGTCTATCTCCAATATATCCTTCTGCTCTCTCCCATCTAGAAGTTCCCTGTTAAAGAGCTGTGATTTTTGCAAAAACCCACCCTCCTTTGCTCATAGCAATAGTCACAGTGTGCTCATTCTTCCACACAAAGGAATGGTCCTTGCCCTGAGGAGTTCACGTGTCAAGAGCAGACACCTGTCAAGAGTAGACAGAAACTGGGGAAAGGACAGGCTGTGGAGAATGCTTACACAAGCTAATTACGATCATTTGGGGCACTGTAACTGACAGTCTAGGGTTAAGATCATGCTTTACTCAGGCTGGGTTTAAGCCTAAAATTCGACTCACTGATGATATTGAAATCTTTATGGTCATAATTCTTTACAAACTTAGGGAACAAAAGGTAAGTAATAGATGTAAATCACTTGGGTAAGCAACTCCTGACAAGACAACGGAATAGAAGGAACAAACTGACCTAAAACTAGCAACCAGAAACTTTAGTGGGCTGGCTGTCCAAGAAGCTTGGCTATACTGTATGAGTCAGCCAAAAACATGCCCTTTAGGTGAACTTAGCTAATTATAACATGAAAACAATACCTCTAGAAGTTAGGATACCCACCTTCACCTGAAGACACTCACTCACTGAACTTGCGCAGTAAAATGAAAAGATGCTGCACCTTTAAATGAAGACAAGGACGCTATACACCAATAAGCTTTAAGATATGGAATTATGGGTACCAGTAAAAAGTTGATAAACAATGAATATGGTAATTATGCTAATTGTCAATGTATAAAAAAGTGACTGTTTTAGTGGTGGGTATGCTAGCTTTGGAGGGATACTCCCTAGCACCCTTTTCTGCGCAGAACTGGCAATAAGCAGCTAATACCCCAACTCTGTGTATTATTGGCTTGCACACTGTGTGAATGATCCCACAAGTTTTGGGACAACAATGAGACTGCTGATTTGCCAGTCATGCAACCAGAGAGGCAGGTGTCACATAGAACATAGTAGTTAACATCCTCAAAGCTAATACTAACTCTAACTTTGGAGTCTTATCCTTCTTACCAGACATTTCTGGGAGCCAGGCAGAAACTGTTCTCAGTTGAAAATATATGCTGTTGACTCTCCCTTTTATGGAACTGGGGAGGGAAGCTTCAGCTAGTGCTGCTCTGAGCTAAGAAGCAAACATCAGTAGCTCCTGCCTCCCAGCTGAATTCAGAGCCCAAATTACAGCAACACGATTTTTCCTCTCCTAAAAGGCAACACCAACCAGCGGTTGTCATAGCATTTATGGGTGTCTATCACCTTCCATTTAGTAATTCATTCTCATCTCATCCATAAACTGATAACTAGCATCTAGGAGCACTCAGGAGCAGTCTACTATGTTGTCCTTCCAGCTACTGATTCATTATAGGGTGGTTTTGACAACAAAGCCATCCAAAACTGTTCATGCCTGAACTGGGATTCATCATCAGGCCAGCTGTGTCAATAACTACTTATGGGACTCTAGGGATGATGACTGATTTAATCTCTATTAAAAACAACCTTTTCCTTTTGCAGATTTCTTTTAAATTCAGTCATTTCGGTAACCTTTACGATGGGGTCCATACACAATTATACTAACACAACTGAGTGAACAATGAAATGCAGCATGTGGCAAGAGCTTTTTAAATCAGCTTTGTCATCCAACTAGCACACTGAGAAACTCAGCTGTGACTCATCTTCTTTTTGAACAGCTTATTAATGCTTAGCAGCTTAACACTTTTGATTGTAGGCCCCCCTACATATCTAAAACTCCACCTGAGGAGGCATTGTAACAGACATGTTAAGGGTGGGAGTGCTACTGGAGTGAGTGAACCTAGGTTGCCTGATGAATTTCAAACAGAAAAGAACACTTAACTTCTTTATCTTATACTGATGAGTAGACCTGAAATTGCAAGTATGTAAGTTCCATGATCTTTAGTTGGACTTCTCCAGAAAACAGCCTCCCCTATGCCCTATAAAAGATCTTTCCATTTTAATTTGAGAAAATTGAGGTGCTCAGAAATTATGGGTACAATCTTGGTCTACACAGCATGATTCATCATTTGTTTAAAGGGTACAGGATTCCACCCTATTTCTTTAAAGTTCATTTTTGTCAAAGTACTATTTAACTACTTGGCATTAGGTACATATGTACGTATAGCTGTTCTGCAGAATATGTGCTAATATCAACCAATTAAAAAGAGGTCATTACAATCTACTATCACTAGGTTAAATTAGTTACCAGGGAGGTATTCAATAAAAAAACCTGTCCCAATTAAGTAGAGTATACTGCAATAATATTTTACATTTATATAGCACCTTACATTTGGCATTTGACCAATTAGGCTGAGAGAGCAATGTTAAATCACAGCAGGCCTCTTTGAAAAAGGGCAGCAGCTAACTGTCAAGTTGTTCTACTTCACAGTGGGAAACTTTTCACAATAACACTGGGCAAAGTCCTAATCTCACAACATGTAACAGAAATTTTTCAATTTTTGGAGAAAAACAACACAACTTCAGAATGACATTGATATCAATGCTCTTCAATAGCCTCAGTATTTTAGCCATAACGATGTTTCTTTTATCTGAGTACAGTCTACAGTGCCTGCAGTGAGGATGAAAGCCAAACTGTCTGACTTAAATTTGAAGGCACACTAAATATTTTAAACCTGTTGTTTAAAGTAGTTACACATCTACTCCCACAGAATCCAAAGCTCTTTTGGCTGTACTCTCTGCACAGTTTTATTAAAATCCCTCAAATGACTGTCTCTGTAAAAAATATATACCCTCCCACGTTTCCTGTATTAAAACTTTGGGACTTTCCCTATTTAGTCAATCAAAATTAGTAAATTTTAGGATCTAGTTTTCAAGAAAAGTCATCCCTCAATCTGTAGCTATGTATGCTCACTTTATCTCTCTCTGTTTCTATAAAATGGGATAACAATGACAGTCATAATTTTAAGGATGTGTCATCACACAAAATAATGTTTTATATCTTGTTATGGAATTGTTAAACAGTAAAGGTTTTTTCAGCAAAGCATTTTGTCTACCAGGTATATATGTAAAAAAAGAATCACCCCATTTCTTTTTCCTTTTTTTTTTTCTCCTCTTCATTTCTAAGTATTACAAGAACATGATGAACTCAGCTATATTGGAAAGGGTTAATGGCTGTGGTCAGTAAACTGAAGCCACTGGTTCAGTGGTTTAATTGAGAGGCAGATGCACAAAGACAGCAGGTAGAGATGGAAATTAGGTTAGTAAAGGAACAGTGCAAGGTGAATGCAGAATTCTGTAACCTAAATAAAACCATACATATTTAAACTGTGTTTTCCTGTACTCCGTTCTTTATAAATGATGTCAAGTAGTTTGTATTTTATAAAAAGCTCATGATTTTGCAGTACATGTTCTCTAATATGTGTGAGCATACCTCACCAGTTATTCACTGTCTTGCAGAAAAAAAAAATACTATTTCTTATGAGAAAAGAGAGTATGTTCTAATTTCCAAGCTGCTGTTTGGCATGCATAAGGGGGTATTTCTACTTGCACCCTAGATGAACTAATGATTTGATACGCTGTTTGCTGAGCTTCTAGCAGGAAATATATCCTATTGCTCACATACTGTTAAAATTAATCATCTAATAGGAAAGGCCAAGTGCTTCAATCACAACTCCTTCTTAATACAATTTTACAGTGTATGTTTTAAGAGGAAAAAAAGAAATATTATGTTAATAGGAAGATGTGCAATCATAACAAGATGGGATGCCTTGGGTTAAGACTATTGTTGCAGCACTGCTGAGCCCTAGTGGTAGGAAGCAGCTTGTACTGGTAACCAAAAGGCAACCTTTGGCCAAGATTTTGCAGCATCAGAAAGGCTTGGTTGAAATCAGTGCCCAACCTGTTTAGCTGGAAGGCCTTTGAAAATGTTAATGTGGACCACTAAAAGCATATGTACAAACTGAAAAAAGCATTAAAAATATATTAATACAAAGGTGCTATTTTATCTGCTCAAGTATGTCTTAGTTCTTTAAATCTGTTTCAGCCCATCTTCAATTTAGGGGAGACATGTCTAAGCAATCTTTTCTTATATTTTCATAATTGAACACCCTATTGTGTCTGGCCCATAGGCTCCATTGAAACTATGGCCCAGGGGCCATAGCTGAAAAAGATTCTTGCAAAGTTGCTCACTGTAACGTGATGTTATGGTTTTGCTTGACCCTGTACCTACTGTTAGATCATGTGAGAGAAGTCTTGCCCTGCATACAATAAGGATTCCAGAGGAGGCAAAACGGCATGGGGAGGAAACCACAGTTACCCAGTTAGTGAAATAACACCTTACCTCAGATGCTCCTAGGTCTGCCAAAGGAGTGTCACCAGCCCCATGGGCTGGAGATCATACCCAGCACCATAAGGAAACAGGAAGAGGCAGCTGGAGCATCTCACGGACCGAGCAGGGTTACTGCCTAAAGTGCATGGGACATGTTATGAGGTGTCAGGAAAAGCATTTTGGGATTAGACAAGAGTTATTACAGGATGTTTAGGGGAGAAAAAGTGGGGGAAAGGATTGGGATCACGGTGGTTTGGGAAGGAGCAAGAACTGGAAAATAGAGGAGTAAGGGCATAAAAGGGCTTGGTGGTGTATAAACAGGTTGCTGATCAGTGTGCTTGTCTGGCCACATTCCATGCCTGGTCAATGCAGTCCGTTCTATCTTTTCATGAAAATCCATCTTTCTGGGTGAGAGGTTCTCTACTTTATGACCATGTGCGTGTCTGAGTGCTGCAGTCATGGGTCATAGGGGTCTGTATGCCTGAGGTGCCAGCTACTGAAGTGTGTGATGGCACGTATGTCAGGGTGTGATTGCTAGTAAATATCCATCCAGACTAGCCATTGAGTAGGACAAGCAGCCTGGGAACCAGGTGTTGATGCAGCCCTAGGCCTGGGCAGAATACGTGCATGAGTGTCTGTGACTGATGTGGGATGCATCATAGAATTGTCCTGCATCATGCATCATCCTTGGGTAGACAAGAGGGCATGATCTTGAAGGAAGCTTGGAAAAGCCTTGAGATTTGTGGAGAGTCAGGAGAAAAAGCAAGGTGTATTAATGTCATTTGCTCCAGCTTGCTTGCAAATTAAAATTTTATTCTTATTTTTCACCATGATTATTGATAATTTATAACTGATTGTAATCACAAACCAAAAATTAATAACCTTACTTCCCACTGTAAAAAGAGTATCTGATGGATAGGACTAAAACATGAATGCTATTATGATTTCTTTTCATTGCTAAAAGATATGTGCACCGAAGAGTTTGGCAAATAACCAAAAACACCCTTTGCAGAGCTTACTTCGCTGTGATATAAATAAAATGTGTGAGAGTGTGTTTGTGAGGGGGGAAATCCTATATCTGTAATATAAACAAGTTCTCTTTGATCAATGATGCTGATCAGTGATATCTACATCTATGTGAGCTTCACTGGCTTATTTAGGCAATTGCATGTCCCAAAACTAATGGAAGCCTTTCTAAAACAATATCACAATAAGCTCACCCAATAAAATAATTATACAGATCAAAATAGGGGGGAAAAAGGATGAAGATTTCTAAAGAGGTTATATTGCAAATCCTATATAGAATTTATAAGACATTTATTAAAAACATCTATTCTCACCTAATCATTCAGAGTCTGAATGTACACACAGAGAATTTGATAAATCATAATGGGCAACATTTAATGCTGTGCATAGGGTAATAGGCATTTTTAAAAAGCAACTAATCAAAATCTTCTGATAAAGTTGCTGCTTTTTCATTTCAGTGCAGATTATAGATATAATTCATTCCAGCATTAGCTAGTTGATTAAAAGCTTCTCTCTTTCAGTTTCCGTATGAACTGAATAACTGACAATCTTACTTAATTACATCTATATTGCACTCTTAAATGGAGTTAGAATGAGAAATAATTGAAAAATAGTGTAAGGGAACAAACACTTATAGGAATCCTTCTTTAATTACACATAATCTATTATTTTACTCTAGGTATGCACAAAAGTGAAATTGTTTTGTGAATTTATAGCTTAACCAAAAAATAAAATGAGACTAACTAACCATGGCTTGCAGGAAACTGTCTCCATTGCAAATGAGGTGCTAACTGGATTATATACAGCTGTGGTCGGCCCTGATAACATGAGCAGTTCTGAATTAATTCTTCCTTAGCAACTCCTTCAGGCTTTGCAACTTCCTGAAAAATGTTCAAACAGTAACATTAGACAATATATAAAAGAAACAGAAAAGAGCTAGCATAAAAAAAAAATTACTTATTGAAAATTCTGTTAGAATTTCTGTTAGAAAGTTTTCAGAAACATGAAATTTATCTTTAAAAGGTTTTACAAGAACATAGACAAATCTACTAACTGTTAGTAATTATAACCTAAGAAATGGCGATTTAAATTAATTTTCCTAATTGTGAAATGCTTTGGGGTCTTTTTTCTTAGTGAATAAAAGCATAATCTAAAATCCTGTTTCTGCTGCAGAAATTAAATACAAAAGTCAATTTTGTCATTCTCAGCATAGAGGTGCTGATCCTTTGAAGTATTAAGGTTCTGTTTAGCAAATCAAAAACAGCTGACCTATGAAGCAACAAAATGGTACTTAAAACAGGTATGCCATTCAGGATATCCTTCTGCGCTCTTTGAATTATATCTCACCGCAGCTTAAAAGTCGCTTAATACTGAGATCTTTCAAACATGACAATATGATTTATGATACCCCAGAGTCACATATCACTACCTACGCCTTCATCGAGCTTGAGAAATTTTACGGTCTAGGATGAAGAAATGTGAGCCAAAGAACATAGTCTTACATTATACAACATATATTGGTTACAGGATGATATGAAATAGTATGAAAATAAGTTTATCATTTGGTCTGTCTCCATCAGTCATTACCCTACCATTTAGCACATAACAACTTTCCTCAGTCAAAAGAGAAAAAAAAAAAACCTGTCCAAAAATGTTTAGTAGAACATATAGGAAGAAAGAATGGGAAAAACACAATGTTTTAAAAAGCTTGAGGTTCATCTGAAAGAAAGTAATTCTTCAGCCCATCAGTTCTTATCATCAATATAAAATTAATTTCCATTTAATTTGGAAATCTAGCAACTGCTGGTTTTAAGCTTTCCTTCTTTAGAAATGTATCTAATTACAAATTCCAGACTTCCTTTTACAAAAGCATATCACTGCTCGTTCAACGTCCACTGACTGAGTTTTTAACCTATCCAATCACTGCCAAAGTCAAAATACTGCACTGTGCACTTTATTGAATAACAGTCACCATAAAGAAACATGGTGCCTTTCTTAGGTTTCCAAGCACTTTTACAAGATCATAGTCACCCTCTGTATATACAGAATTACAAAATAACAAGGTAAAGCCAACTCCTGGAAGATCGCCTCGGTGCAATCTTTAGAAGTCAGTCTGCACACTTTCCTGGGACTCACCAGAGGAACTCCCTCAGGAACCTGGTCAGAACAGAGAACACCTCAACTCAGCCTCAGCAGCAAGTGCAGCTACAAGACTTTCAGTACTTGTGTTTCCATCCTTTAGGGAGCTTTTATGTACACAGTTTGCGTAGCCACTTTATCTTAGATGTATCTCTTGTGGGATATCACTAATCAGAGACTGAGAGACTGACTGAAGATGTCTTTCTCAGCTGCCACATTTTCAAGTATACCTATACAGCCTAGTGGAGAATAACATATTTGTGCACACAAAACTAAGATGTATAACATGTACTTGAATACAATTTCCCAAGTGAGCCATTGGTATTTTCTGGTTATTGGTCTTATCTCATATTTTAACATGGTGAACATTTGGAATGTGCAATAATTCGTAACTTGGAAAAAATGTGACTAGGAACTTATTGCTAAGAGGTTTATTTTCCCGTTCAATGTGGGTAATTTAAAGGGCTACTGTTACATATAGATCTTTTTGTAGTTTTAGTGGCTTTTAAATTTTATTTCCCAAAGGGCCTTCAGCTGTGAGGAGTCTGAAGGTTTTTGAACCTAGATCTGAGAGCCTGGAACCTACGTTCTGTATTGGGGAATCCCAGGTTAAATCCAAAATAAAATGTCACTGTAAATATATCTGAAATTCCTTGACAAAATTTGTCCTGGATGCTTTTTCTCTGGCATGCCATTTTAAAAATTCCAACTTTCTCCTAGACCTTCCTGCTTGACTGCAATTTCATGCCATGTCCACCTTCTTACATTTGTGCCAGCACAAATGCTTATGGGACCAAGCAGATACACAGGTTAACTGGGGGGAGAAAAAGGAAAAGGAGGAAAGGGTAGACATGAGAAGAAAGAAGGGGAAGGGTCTCTGTCTAACTTTGCTGCCAGTAAAAAGGTACATGGAACTATATCCTAAATCAGAAAGTTCACAAGTTCAAGCTTAGCTGGGGAATGAAGAGCTAGCAAACCTTTCAGCCAACCTTTCTTAGCACTCAATAAAACATTAATTTTTCATGTCTTTTGATTAGCCACAGGTAGGCACATTACTGCTAATTTTCAGTTTAGGTTAAAACTCCACAGAGACCTCTGGTTTTCAGTGCCTGAGCTGGCATTTGACAATTTGTGAGGTGTCAGGTGAGTACTGATGAGGTTGAGAACTAGGTGTGGTCTTGTTAATGTTCTTGGCAGGGAAGCAGAACAAATTCACAGCAGAAAGAGCCTGTAATAACTCATGGATGAAGATACATCTCAGAGTGGATGATGGGTTTGAGAGGTATGGATACAGCACTTTAAAACTGGATTTGGAGTTTTGATATTATGAAGAAGGAAGGTTATGATTGCAACCAGATTTTGAACTGGGTTTGCATACAGTCTAAATGTAACTAAAAGCAACTTTATTTATATGCTTAACGTAGATGGGTTAAATCTGAGACTGTAAGTGGAAATATAAAAAAATTTAAAAAATTAAGTTACATGTCAGAGATATTTAAGCTTACAGATAAACTCTATAAAAGAAAAAAATTACTAAAACATCCTAAACATAGTATTCTAGCTGTTTACCTCTTTCACTCTCAGATAAGCTGAGCAAGAAATTTTCAGAATTTTACAGTTTTCTTCTGTAATGGTTGACAACTGGATACTCTGCATTTTTGATGGTGTCCTAGTTTCAGCTGGGATAGAGTTAATTGTCTTCCTAGTAGCTGGTACGGTGCTATGTTTTGAGTTCAATATGCAAGAATATTGATAACGCTGATGTTTTCAGATGTTGCTCAGTAGTGTTTAGTCTAAAGTCAAGGATTTTTCAGCTTCTCATGCCCAGCCAGCGAGAAAGCTGAAGTGGCACAAGAAGTTGGCACAGGACACAGCCAGGGCACCTGACCCAAACTGGCCAACGAGGTATTCCATACCATGGGACGTCACATCTAGTGTATAAACTGGGGGGAGTGGGGGCGGGGGATCGCCGCTCGGAGACCAGCTGGGTGTCAATTGGTGGGTGGTGAGCAATTGCACTGCACATCATTTATACATTCTAATTCTTTTTTAATTGCTGTTGTCATTTTATTAGTGTTATCATTATCATTATTACTTTCTTCTTTTCTGTTCTATTAAACCGTTCTTATCTCAACCCACGAGTTTTACTTCTTTTCCCAATTTTCTCCCCCATCCCACTGGGTAGGGGGGGAGTGAGTGAGCGGCTGCACGGTGCTTAGTTGCTGGCTGGGGTTAACCCACGACAGATGGAGCATTCCCAGAGTTCCAAAACAGCTTCCTTTGACAAACCACCAGAAATAAATAAATAAAACCATAAATAACTCAGGTAATTTCTCTGCTTCTTTATGAAATAAGCTAATAGATTATTTTTTGTGCAACCACTTCCGTTGAGAATTTTGTATGCAGCCAAATATTTTGATGCAGTTGTCTCTGCTAAGTCTTGATGTATATTACTTTTGCAAAGCACAGCCAAGTTATGCTCCTTGGCAATGACTGACATTTTATGCATTAAACATGTAATCATGTGGCAATTAAGAATGGTGAAATTATATCAGAATAGTATGATAATGAAGTTCATTTTGAAACAGCGTTTTGTAAACAACCTTTGTGCAGGATCTCCTAGCAAACATTTTGATTGTCTCTTCTGTTTAGTAGAAATTTGTTGCAGGAACATCATAGGAAAGTGTTCATGAAAGACAGACTTTATCAAAGACACCAGAGGTAATGTGTCAAAACCAAGGATGATGTAAATCAGGGAATTTTGTCAGTTTATATAGAATCATAGACTCATTTAGGTTGGAAAGGACCCTTAAGATCATCAAATCCAACCATTAACCTAACACTGCCAAGTCCACCTCAAAACCATGTCCCTAAGTGCCACATCTACATGTCTTTTAAAAACCTCCAGGGATGGTGACTCAACCACTTCCCTGGGCAGCCTGTTCCAAAGCTTGACAACACTTTCAGTGAAGAAATTTTTCCTAATACCCAATCACAACCTCCCCTAGTGCAACATGAGGCCGTTTCCTCTAGTTCTATGACTTGTTACTGGGAAAAGAAACCAATCCACCTCACTACAACCTCCTTTCAGGTAGTTGTAAAGAGTGATAAGGTCTCCTCTCAACCTCTGTTTCTTCAGGCTAAACAGCCCCAGTTCCCTCAGCCGCTCTTCATAAGACTTGTACTCTAAACCCTTCACCAGATTTGTTGCTCTTCTTTGGACACACTCTAGTACCTCAATGTTTTTTTTTGTGGTGAGGGGTCCAAAACTGAACACAGTGTTCAAGGTGCAGCCCTCACCAGTGCCAAGTACAGGGAGATGATCACTTCCCTAGTCCAGCTGGCCACGCTATTTCTGATATAGGCCAGGATGCCATTGGCCTTCGTGGCCACCTGGGCACACTGCTGGCTCATATTCAGCTGGCTGTCAACCAGCACCCCCAGGGTGTTTTCTGCCAGGCAGCTTTCCAGCCACTCTTCCTCAAGCCTGTAGTGTTGCATGGGGTTGGTGTGACCCAAGTGCAGGCCCCAGCATTGGCCTTGTTGAATCTGATAGAGTTGGCCTCGGCCCATTGATCCAGCCTGTCCAGATCCCCCTGTAGAGCCTTCCTACCCTCAAGCAGATCAACCCTCCCTCCCAACGTGGTGTCATCTGCAAACTTACTGAGGGTGCACTTGATCCCCTTGTCCAGATCATTGACAAAGATACTAAACAGAACCGGCCCCAGTACTGAGCCCTGGGGAACACCACTTGTGACCAGCCACCAACTGGATCTAACCCCATTCACCACCACTCTTTGGGCTCAGCCATCCAGCCAGTTTTTGACCCAGTGAAGAGTACACCCATCCAAGCCATGAGCAGCCGTTTTCTCCAGGAGAATGCTGTGGGAAATGGTGTAAAAGGCTTTACTAAAGTCTAGGTAGACAACATCCACAGCCTTCCCTCATCCACTAAGCAGGTCACCTTGTCATAGAAGGACATCAGGTTAATCAAGCAGGACCTGCCTTTCATAAACCCATGCTGACTGAGCCTAATCACCTGGTTGTCCTGTACATGCTGTTTGATGGCACTCAAAATGATCTGCTCCATAACCTTCCCTGGCACCAAGGTCAGATTGACAGGCCTGTAGTTCCCCTGATCCGCCTTCCGGCTTTGCTTGTAGATGGGCATCACATTTGCTAACTTCCAGTCAACTGGGACCTCCCCAGTTCACCACGACTGCTGATAAATGATTGAAAGTGGCTTGGTGAGCACTATCATTTGAATGTATCTGCACCAAAGTAGCCAAAGGAAAGTGATAACTACCATTTCTGTTTTAATAACAAACAACGAGCACAACAGACTGAGAAGCAGTCAGCAAATGTTCAAAACCAGGGCTGCCAAATATTCTAACTTCTCTTCTGTTGAACTCTTCTGATTCTTCCTTGCTTGATATTTATAACGTGTGTCTCCCTTACAGTTCTCACTCAGATGAGAAACATGGTGTTGAAGGGATTCTCCTGACCTTCCCCACCTACCACACTTCAGTTCACACTGTAGAGCAGTCTTGGGGAGTAAACTTTCATCCTTTTAAATGAAATTAAACTAATGGGTGGCTGTTCATTGGGCCTAGCAGAACTAGTCCACAATAATGTCCTAAAATCCATGTAATGTACATGTTGGGTTTTCATCTCTTTCACTGTATTGATTGGGTTGCACTATGTGCTCCTACATAGCTGGACATTATAAGGTACAGTAACACATGTCCTGAGATTTCTAAGAGGCAAATGTACTAATTAAATACACTCTACAAATCTTATCCAATTCTATAGCTACTGATTTTGCAATTTTCAGGAGAGTATCAAAACTTTTTAGAAAAGCTCAGCATTGGCAAGGACAGGAATCTCCATCTATCTTTGTTAGACTTGTCAGATTCCTTTCATGCCAAGGAGATGCTCTTGTCCATAAACCTTTTTAAGCTTAACCTTTACAAGCAGTTGTAACATTGCAGTGTAACACAGACAACTTCTCTTAAACTGTTTGTACGATTGTTTCTAAGTAGCATTCTTTGTAGTGCTAATCAAATGAGACAGCAGCTCATCATATATTCATGATTCCAGAAATTGCAAATGTCAGTACTGTCAATGTTCTTACACTGCTCTGACATAAGTAGAATAAGCTGATTTTGAATTACTGATATTATTCCCTCATTCCATTTGCTTTATTTTCAACAATAATGTTCAAGTAACAAATAATTTCAGCAAGAAATATTCACTATTTTCTCTGAAACTGAAGGTTCTGTTTTCAATGTTGCTTTCACAATAAACTGCAACAATTGCATATTCCTTTAAGTGTGAAGGTATTGAAATCAGTTGAGAACTGGGAACATTAAAAAACAGAACTGAATGAATAACTACTTTTTCTACTTTCTGCTTTCTCTTCTTTTGCTTTTTAAATGCAAGTAACTTTAAAATAAAAAAACTCATTATTATTCAAAATATTTTCTTTTTAAAATGTCTATCTTTTTTTTATATTTCCCAATTTTCATGTTAATTTAGTTTGAAAAGATAAAACATATTTTTATTTTTATTATGTAACAACTTTTTTAAAAGTTTCAAAATAACATGGCTGGAAATCATCCTAAATTTAAATTACATTTTTAATATATCTAAAATCAGCTAACTTAATTTTTTTCTCAGAACTTTCAAAAAACTTTTTCAGAAATGGATAATACTACAAAGACCCAGAAGTAACTTTTTCATCCCGTGAATTTAGTACTAAATGTGAACATTGTTAGTTTGTAGTTATAAACACAAGGTAGCTGTTTTTGTTTTCCTTCCTACTTCACATCAGTTGCCCAAATAATAGTGCAGTAAAATTTGAAGAAAGCAAATTCCAAACTCATCTATTTTGATATTTGTCTAAGAATAGGTAAATTTCAGATATTACAGGACACTGCTTAGACACTTAGCAGGTGGCCGTTGTTCACAAATTCTTCTTCAGATCCCACATATAAAAGCAATAAAGGCTGAAATGCTTCTCCCGTTAGTGCCAAAAGCAAACATCCTATTGACCACCATGTTGTGAATCAGTCTGAGCATGCATGGGAGAGACTCCGAACACAAAACCTGCAGCCAAGAATGTAAATGAGCATGTGATAACTGTATATGAGTGTTAGAGGAAAATGCAATTTGAATTATATATTTGGTCTACAAATTTATTGCAAAACTAATTTTTCTATGTTTACTATTTTGAAGAAGCAGAAATGTAAACATTATCCAAGCTATCAAATTTCTCTTCATCTCTCTTGCTCCTTTATTACCAAAGTGTATTTTCCTCAAATATTGAAAGCTTCAGTGTTTTCTTCAGTTCTTTCTGACTATAAGGGTTGTTTCTTGAATCAAAACAAGAAAAATAATACCAATGATATATATAATAATGTGATCGGATCAGCACAACTTTCGTGTAGAATGCTGGGTAACAAGTATTTACAATAAACAGCACACACTAAAGCCAGAATCTGAAAGACTTTAAAAAATTTTAGTGAAAAATCACTCCCACAAGAAAAAGAAAAAGGCTTTCTCCCTACTCACACTGCCAGATCATTATTGCAGCTTACAATTCATTCACCACCTTCTCTGATTTATCCTCAGGAAGGCAGACAGCTGGGAATAGGCTGTACGAATTTTTCATGCTGTGGGAATATGCTCTAGTTTCTGTGGCAACTCAGGGAAGTCCTTGTGTCATACACTCTTATCCCACATGCCATGCCATCAGTTCGGGCATGTGCAGCAAGTCTGTCACTTCCCTGAAGCACCAGTCCCACTGTGTCTTTGCAGATGGACTGTAAAAGATGTGGCCAAACTGGCCAGAAATGTTGGAGTAGATACCACATTATTACAGAAATGGATATAACTCACTTCTGTAGCTAAACTACATTGTTTTGTTTATAGGTCTTTCTATTCTGTTTCAGAACTTTGGCCCACTTCTCAGAAAACATACCTTATTGTGCAGAGATACATGTCTAGAGTTTTACTAAAGTGAATTAATCAAATCAGTATTGGCATCTCCCAGCAAAGGTGTTTACTATTTAGGGCTTGGGGGTTTTTCCCCCATAAAATGACCCTTTATTTACTCATGGTTTTGTTTCACTTTGGAGCTTCCAAGGATTCAAAGGTCTTTCCAAATATCAAAAATCCCTGAGGGGCCCTTCTCTAACACAGAAAGCTTCATTGGTTCCAAAAGTATCTCTTAAAAATGATCTACTATTCTCTGAAACAAAAACCATAAAAATACATATATATATATTTAAAAGGAATTAGAAGAAACAGCTGGGGTAAGTAAAACTAATCTTTTAGTACCAAAATTTGACAGCATCAGCTGAGAGGTTAATTAAAGGTTAATTCCATCAACTGAAATGGTAAGCAAAAGTATACTGTTACTCTTGTAACCATAGCTAAACTGTGACCTGAGTAAGGATTGTAAATATTTGGTTACTGACCCATATCATAGGCTAAATAACTAATTCAAAGATATTGCTAAAACTTATGGCTTCAGTTTCACTTTTTAATATGCTAGAATTTATTTTATTTCATCTCATATTTACTTGATGGTTAATGCACACTATGGATATTTAACTCATGCATAAACCACCCAGTGGATACTTCCAATGTTCTGTTTATCTCAGAGATATTTAGATGAAATATCTAACTCCTAACATCAAAGTCCATCCTAAAGGAGAAGGCAATCATGTTAGTTACTCAGTGTTCCAGTACAGCAAATGGAAAGGCCACTTCATGCACACAATTTAACTTGTGCAAAAACAGGGAACCAGGACACAGTAATCTTTTCTGTAAATGGAATAAGTATGGTTAAAAAGTAGATATACAAATTCTGATTAGGAACCTTCCTCTAATTTAGTCTCAATTGACATAGGACCGTATTTATCTCACATTATTCTAACATTATTTCCTTTGGCTTACATAACTCTAACCCTTGTTTGCATTCTTCTTTCTCTTACCACCATATTTCTAAAAAGGAATTATATATCTTATAGCCTTTTTTTTTTTTTTTTTTTTTTTTTTGTATGACAGTGGAACTAAACTCATTTTGCTTTCTCTTATAATTTCTATGAAAACATCCCTATAGTCCCTTGACAATATCACTGTGCTTAGTTTCATGTCTTTTTTCCCTAAGCAGGATAGTATCCTTCATCTTTAACACTCTTGGCAATACTAACCCTTTCCCCAGGAGTTCATACAGTGTGACAATTGTGAAGTACATGTGCAGAATATCCATGTAATTTTAAAGTAATTATTACATTTCAGGATGTTTAGGATCTTTTTCTCTTATAGGAAACAAAATGAAAAAACTACAGGTATTTTGTTTCCCCTTTCCTTTATCAGAATTTAATATGTACCTTATAGAATCAGACTGCAAATATGACTGTTGCCAGTTAACCTCAACTGGCAGCTAAGCACCACACAGTCACTTGCTCACTGCTCCTGCCCCCAGAGAGGACAGGGGTAGAGAACAGGAAAAGCAAAAGCAAGAAAAGTCCTAGGCTGATATAAAAAGAGATTATTAAGTGAAGGAAAGAGGAAGAAAAAAGGAACACAACATTTAGGCAAAGACAATCACTCACCACCTCCCACAAGGGGACCAATGCTCAGCCATTCTCAGAGAAATGTCTACCTTCCTGAAAATGACACTTCTTTCAGTTTTTGTTGCTGAGCATCGTGTTATATGGCATGGAATATCCCTTTGGTTAGTTTGGGTCATCTGTCCTGGTTGAATCCTGTCCTAACTTCTTGCACACCCCCAACCTGCTTGATGGAGGAGCAGAGTTGGAGAAAAGAAGAACACCTTGACACTGCACAAGTACTGCTCAGCAATAGCCAAAACATTGTGTTATCAACATTGTTTTAGTCACAAATCCAAAGCACATCACCATATGGGCTGCTGTGAAGAAAATTAACTACATCCCAGCCAGACCCAGTACAATCTCCACATCTTATTCCATACAATTTATGTCATGGTCAAGTCATGCAATCCAACACATCCAACACATCCTCATTAATCCACCCCTTTCCTGTCCTTTGATGTATACACAGATATCATTGCCTTATGCTATGGGCCATATCCATAAAATCTCCACTGAGTTCATGCCTTGGGTTCTATCTGTTATGTTGGTCACTCAGGACAGGAGTTATGACATATTGTGTTAAGTTATTGGGTACCAAAGCCAGCTCAGGTCATGTCAGTGCTGCACCTGCACAGCTTCTTGCAAGGCTTGTCCTCCATTGATTCAGGTGATTCCTTTTGCAGTACTTCCTGTAACATATAACTCAAATCATGGGTTATTTTCTCCCAAGGTTAGATGTCCTTGAGGTACACACTGGATTTCCCCATTCTCCTACATTACCTACCAAATGTACCCAAGTCCTTGAGTGAAAGAAATCCCACAAGTGGGTTTGCTTTTTCTGAAGGGAGGAGCAACCCATGCCGTCTTTCCCAGTCATTTCCCTACACACACTATGGGGAACTTATGTCCTATAGTATGTAAGGGGTTTGCTCAGTCAGGACCAGGTCAGTTATTTTATCCTATGTTATTAACCAGCCAAGCAGCTTCTGCTACATTTGCAGCCTAGTGCTTGTATGTCTCAGCACCCATCACTTTCAGCATAGTCTTTAACCATCCATTGTGTTATTCAATCCTTCTGGAGGCTGGTGTGCAATAATGAACTGTGATGTACCCAATCAATGCCATCTTTCTTGGCGCAGATGCTTGTGAGGTTGTTTCAGAAATAAGTTCCTTTAGTTGACTTGACCCTTTCTGAGGTACCATACCACCGAAGAACTTGGTTTTCAAGACCCAGGATGCTGTTTTGGATGGTGGTATGGGCTACAGGGTGTTTCCAGCCATCTGATGGTCACCTTCACTATGATATACATGTGATGCTTGTCTTGGTGGGTTTGTGGCAGCGTTATATAATCCATCTGACAGGCCTCTCCATATTGATTTGCAGCCACTATCCTCTATACCAGATAGACGTTAGTCGCTTGGCTCGCTTGTTTATGGCATGTTTTGCATTAATGAATAACTTGTGCAATCGCTTTGGTGGTCAGGTCCACCCCTCGACCATAAGCCCATATGTACGTTGCATCGCTCTCTAGGTGTCCCAGTGTTACATGGGCCTCCTGAGCTACACATAGCACACCCTTATGGTCTGAGTGCAGGTCCATCTGAGCCACTCTGATTCTGGCATGCCACTCTACTTGCTTATTGTTTCATTGTTCTTCAGTGGCACAGCTCTTAGGCACACAGGCATCTACGCGATGTACCTTTACAATAAGGCTCTCTACCCAGCAGCAATGTCCTGCAGACATAATGCAGCAGACCAGATGGGTTTACCTCTGCGCTGCCAGTTGGTCCATTTCTATTGATGTAGCCACCCCTACTGGGCATTCACCACGATCTATGAGTCAGTACGGAGACAGAGTACTGGCCATTTTTCTCGTTTGGCAGTCTCTAAGGCCAGCTGCATGGCTTTTACTTCTGCAAACAGACTTGGTTCACCTGTTCCTTTGACATTTTCAGCAACTTGTCATGTGGGACTCCACAAAGTGTATAGAATCATAGAATAGTTTGGTTTGGAAGGGACCTTTAAAGGTCATGTAGTCCAACCTCCCTGCAGTGAGAAGGGATATCTTCAACGAGATCTGGTTGCTCACAGCCCCATCCAACATGACCTTGGAGCATCTTTCCACCTCCAATGGATCCATCAGTAAACAGAGTATATTGCTTGTCATCCTCTGGTGATTTATTATACAGTGGGGGCTCCTTGGCACAGGCCACTTCCTTGGATGATGCTTGGAAATGTCTGCCTTCTGGCCAGTCCATGATCTTTTCCAGGACTCCAGGGCAGTTGGGGTTCCCCATCTGGATCCATTGCGGGATCAGTGCTACCCACTTACTTCACATTGTGTTGGTTACATGATGTGTAAAGGGGACCCTTCCTTTGAACATTCAGCACAGCACAGGCAATTGCGGTACCAAAAGGAGCTGCACTTCCATACCAAACTGCTTCTGAAGTGCTTCAACCCCTTTTATATGCTGCTAATATCCCTTTTTCATTTGTGGTGTAGAAGACCTTAGATCCTCTATATTCCCAGATCCAAACCCCTAAATATCAACTTCAAATCTCTCTGGATGTTTTCTGCCAGAGGCTGCAGGTAGAGTCATGCTCCCTGACTGTGGTGCAGAACACATTTCTCACATCTGATCCTGCCCAGACTGGCCGAAGGGCTACTGCACAAACTGTCTCCTGTTTGATCTAATCAAAGGTTTGTCACTGCTGTGGGTGAAAAGTTCTTCCTTCAGGTGACTTGATAGAGACGACTCACAATCTGACTGTCATGGATTAATCTCAGTCAGCAACTGAGCACCACAGCTGCTTACTCAGTCTGCATTGGCCAGCTGTGTGATACTCGGCTGCCATCCGAGGTTAACCCACAACGATGACTATTCTCAGTCACATTTGTGATGCCTTGTTCTGGAAGCAGTGCCAATAATTTCACTGAGGCTGCTGAAGGAACTGGACAATATTCACTCTAATTAAAGGCTTAGAGACCATAAGAATAAATGGCAAGCAAATGCCATTATAATCTACATTGCTGCTTCAGATCAGATATAAATGGTATACAATTTTATATACTACAGCAGCTTTCAAAATATTTTAGCTGTCCTTATATCACTGAACTTACTAAATCTGAAATTGAAATCTTTCACTCTCAAAGACATGTTCTGTAGCTGAAGAAACAGGTGAAAACAGAAACGTAGTTCCAATGCACAAAAGTTGAGATGCCATATGTGTTAACTCCTTAGCCTATTACAGCCCAAGAAAATGCTCCTTAATTTTCCTGCTTACAGACATAGGAAGACTGAAGAAATAATGTAAGAAGGCAAGGTTAAAATTTTGGAAAAGTCTGCACTACGTAATGGCTGCAACATGAGTTGATATGCTCAAGGTAACTTTTTTTTTCCCCCTTGGTAAAATGCCAAAAGCAAAACCCCAGGGATAAGATTAGAATCCCAGACCTTGCAAACTTGCTTCAGTTTTCAAGTTTTTGCTTCCTAAGGTAGCCTATGCTAGCAATGGTTCTTTGCTGCTAGTATTTAACCTGAGATGAAAGCTATGGGCACACACAGCCATATAATTTGCAATACTATCCTGCCACTATAGCATATATCTGAACTCACCAGCAAGAAAAGCCATAAAGAGCATACCTTCAGGAGTATTTCACAAGAAACTGCTTTTATCATGACTTAGCAGCAAGATTTTCCTGGGTTTTTCTCTTCATCTAAGAAAGTATGAACATGAATTAATTAATGAGCAAGTTTTTATTGTACAAATATGGAAATTAATATAGTCCAAAGCCACAAGACACTAGGTACTGTTCATGAATTGTAGCTAGCACACATACTATCCCAAAAGCAAATTACATGACTATTTTGGGAAGGACCACACAACTCAAACAGCCATTTATTAAGGCTGCTGAGCACATCATTACAAGCATAATATGACTTCATCAGGGATTTAAGTGTTTTGATAGGATTAATAAAGGTTAGACAGCTCCCATTGGGTTCCAGATAAATGCTATTCAAGCACAGTTTTCCATCCAATCACTCTTCTGCATCCCTCTGCTTTGTTTTCTTTACCTCCTCTTCCTCAACATTTTCTTACTAAATGAGACTGCCACAGCTGTGACTTCTTTTAAATGGCAGTACCTTCCTCAGAAGTCTAAACCACCGGCAGCAGGTACATGTTATTCCGTGACAACATCACCTTACTAACAAGGAGCAATTATGAGAATGAAACAGTTGGCATACTTGCTATCAAGTACTTTAATTTGTTGTTTAAGAAAACACCATTAAACAGTGATCTAATACAAACCCTCAAATATAATAATCTAATATCTGCTGCAAAGTAATTTGATTCAAAATCCTCTAAGATTTAACAGAATATGTTGGTAGAAAATGAAGTACATGTTACTATCGCTGAACACTTAATAGAAATTGATGGTGTTTCCCTTTAACAGATGTCAGCTGCTGTTTTAAATCTTACATAGTTTTATTATCTGTAGATAGGAAAATAAGTGATCTATAGCTGATTTGGGGGGGGGTTGCATTGTAAAATATCACAAAAATATGGTGTAAAAGAAAAAATGAGAGAAACTCCACCCAAAAAAAGAGAATCCCTAAAGAACAGCAAAATAGAAGATTGTCTTTTAAAAGGATGGGATGGAAACAGGAAGTTTGGTAAAATCTTCAAACTGAAATTACTTAGTGATTGTAAGTTTTGGGTCCTGCATTGATTTTTCACTGACGCAGTAGTAATAAATTTAAATTGTTTAAATATGTACAAAGGAAATTCTCCCTTTATTGTTTCTGTAAAGGACATGAATAAACATTTAATATATGCCAATAAAATTTAACATTTTCATGTATTTTATGATGGGAGGCAGTAAACAAATTCAATACGCACTAATGCTTTCAGTCTCCCTTAAAATAATATATATATATATATATTCAGTTCCATGGGTATGTTTACCCTACAATGGAAGAAAATTACAAAGATTTTCAGAATATTTGGCAATGTATGCTCACTCTTTACAGGTTATAGAGGAGTCCTAAAACAAATGGATCCAAATAGCTATTCTGCCTCCTCCACCATGTGGGAATATAGGAACTGGACATGGCAAATATGCCTGGAAAAGTCACCCTGACAGGCTGTTGTACAGCTATTATCAGACCTACTGAAATAGACACTCTTGTACTGCTACTTTTTTCTTGTGCACAGAGGGTAGGAAAATATATCTATTTAATCATATATCCATAGACCTCAGGCACCTGTTTCTTAGACTACTTGCTTCTGCTTAACATGTTCCTATTCATCTGGTTTGGAGGAACATTAGGGCTAGTCTCTCCTCCACAGGTAGAATAAAAGAGCAGGATCTTGGCATTGTGCAGCTCTTTACACCTATGCATGTAAACTAGAAGAAAATCTATCTTTAGCATCCTGCAATCTAGCAGGAGAAGGAGTAAAAATTGTTCCTGCTGAACAAGAGCAAACTTCTCTATCTTTTAGCAGATTTAAAAGGTGGAGGTAAAAAAAACAAAACCACAACAACACTACTACCCCTTTCCTTTTGAATAAGGGGATTACAAAATATATGGTATCTTCAAATTCAGGCATTAATAAGTGTGTATGTTTTACATCGCTTCAGAATACAGAGACAAAGATTAACTTCACGTTATCAGAGCTTACCCAATGGCAGAACCACTTCTATATAATGCTTTAAGATCTGGTCTCTTAGAGTTAATGAATTTATTGTTAAGTTTTATTGTTGAATATTCTGTGTCTAGCAGATTTACACTACTTCACAAAAATTATTTTCTGTTCCTTTCTTCCTGATTTAGCTTTATCTTGTAGAACACACATTTAGGCACCATGTAGATTGTGAGCTTTTCCCACTGTTTAATTAATGTACATAATAAATCACAAAATGCCACAAATGGAAAACTGCAGTGTTTGTGATATTTTAATAATGATTTCGTATCCTATATCTTCCAATGCTGAGAACTGAAATTGACTCTGTCCGTATACTGCTGCCTTTGTTTCTATATATAAACCCCACTTACTTAAACACACGCCCCATCAAAATAATCCAGAACGGAATGGGCCCCCCTTTTTCAAACCTGAAGTAAATTGGGCTTTATGGAGGGGAATTATTACAGTCTCAAGGGACAGAACTCAGCTACCTCCTCTAAGCCATAGGTGTAGAGCTAATTTTATTTCTCCACAGAGACTTTCCTTCCTCCAGGCTAGAGCAGATGTCAAAGCTCCTCCATCTAACTTCCTGGCTGCCTGAGCCCTCTGACCTTCTGCGGCTCACCTTGCCTAGACCCAGCATGTCAGGGAAGATCCACAGTTCCACTAAGATTTTGATGGTCCAGGCTTCTCTGAACCCTTGAAGCTAGAATGCATTTCTCCCTCTAATATGGAAATAGTTTTCCAACTGCTCAGCAGGTGCATAAATCGTATTATGGCATTCAGCCCAGTGCCATAACACAGATGCAGTTTTAGTTTACTGTTTATCTTGGCTGATGCATTAAAATTATGTCCTCAATCACCTTTCTTTCACTTCAGTTTCATTCAAGTAGATAAGCTTATAATGTGGTGGTAAAATTACAAATTTATCCACGATATATGTGTGTGTTGCCAGTGCTGAGTGTGCAGACATCAGAAAAAAAAAATTCATGGTTGGATTTCTCAATAATTTTGCTTGAAGCATGCAACCTGCTCAAACTGAAGAGCTCCAAAGAGATACAAAGTTTAATAAACACACACACTGCTTAATTTGCGTTGAATCATTGCTTAAATTTCTGAAAGAGAAGAAGCCATGTGTCTATCTGCACTTCATACTATAAGAAGTAGAAGAACAAAATATTAGCAGTTAAATAGCTTAAACTCCATCCATGTGATTTCATAACTATGAAATTTACTTCATTGCATATCCTGATTTTAAAATACTCACAGCTGGAAATATCTTCAATAGCAACATCCGTTTCCAGCCAGAAAATCCAAATATTAGCTGTATGTAGTTAAATCTTTTAATCCCAAAATAAGATGCAAAGTCCCTGAAAGAGTGAATAAATTTAAATATCAGAGGAATGATTCTTCTTGATTGTTAGGTGTGTGATGCAAGAGAGCACTAGGAGAAGAATTATATTATTTTTATATTTCCCATATAAATTATATCCAAGTATTGGCGTATAAATTTAAATAATCCTTAGAACAATCAGTATTTTTGTAGCAGGGAATTTTCTGCAGATTCAAAAGTAAAATGTGGATCTCTTGTTTGTCATTTCTCTGTATAGAGGATCTTTTGTCTAATCACTGTTTTTGTTTGGAATGTATTCCTAAAAATAGAAGTAAATCAAATGATTTGTCTTCACAGCTCATCAGCTTTTATCTAATCAGAGTGCCTTCAATACTGATTTCTATTCTAGTTCATCTATTTATATTGCATTTGCTTTGCTTTTTTTTTTTTTTTTTTTCCTTCTTAGCCACATGCTTACTATCAGTGATGGTTTTGTTTAAGCATAAATTGTCCTTCTCTGGCTCATGGCCTCTCTCGATGGAAGAGCCAAGTACACCACAGAACTGAGAGCCATAAACTACAGAAAAGTTGAAATACAGGCCCCAGTGAGCTCCTGAAGACAACTGGAGATAAGGCATCCAGGAACTGATCAGATCAATTCCTAAAACTACAAAAAGTAGTAATGCTAATTTTAGGAATCCACACACTTTTTTTTTTTACTTTTTTTTTTTTTTTTTTTTTTAACAAATTGTAATACAGACCTCCCCTTTCTCTGCAGGATGTGGAGAGTGGGAAGGAAAGAGGTCTCATTCAAACATGAAGTGTCTTAAGTAACAGCATAGGGAATAGAGAAAATGGCAAGGCAAAGAAATTGGGTTTTGTACCAATGTTGTCTTTTTCCAAGTGTATTTCTGTAGAAAGTTGTCCTTTAAGGATATGTACGGATTATTGCTACAAACATCCCTTTTCAGGAGGTCATAACATGAATAGAAGAATTTGCTTGAGGCCAAAACACAGTAGACAAGATACTGCCAACCTTAGGACTGCATCAGGAGAGAGGCTGCTGGTGAGGACATGGAAATACTAGTGCCATTAGAGTAAAACTGTGTGGCACAGTTATATTCACCTAGCAATTGCAGTTGAATCAATCTGAAGGGGAAGGGCAGGATTATGAACAGTCTATTTTAAGAGAATGCTAGAAAACCCTTATTTGTTTAGTCTCGTTTAAGGAAAAAAATGCTGAGAGGTATATGTTTGCTCTTTATAAAGACATTGGGGTAAAGTCAAAGAACAAACAAGCACTATCTTAGTGTGGTGGGTTGACCTTGGCTGGCCTCTATGTGCCCTTGAAGCCTCACCTTACTCAACAGGACAGGAGAAGGAATCATAATGAAAGAGCTCATGGGTCAAGATAAGGACAGGGAGATCACTCACCAGTTACTGTCATGGGCAAAACAGACTCAACTTGGGAAAATGAATTTAATTTATTTCCAATCAATGATACAGTAGGATAGTGAGAAATAAGAACAAAACTAAAAACACCTTCCCCCACCTGCATCTCCCCGACCTTCTTCCCAAACTCATCTTCACTCCTAACTCTACTGTCTCCTCCACCTGAGTGTTACAGGGGAGTGGGGAATGTGGGTTGTGGTGAGTCCATTAGCTTTAGTCTCTGCTGCCCCTTCCTCCTCACAATCTTCCCCTGCTCCAGCATGGGGTCCCTCCCACAGGAGACAGTCCTTCATGACCTAGTCCAACATGGGTCCTCAACATGAGCTGTAGTTCTTCACAAACTGCTTCAGCATGGGTCCTTTCCATGGGGCACAGTCCTTCAGGAACAGACTGCTTCAGCATCTTAGTCAACAAAGAACTGAAATAGATAACCCAATGTCCATTACTGCCAGCAGGCAATTAGTACATGCCATCATCTATCGTTTTACTTATTTATTTTTTTTTTTAGGTTTTCAATTGAGGAGTTCCTGATTTTACTTGACAGCAGTCAAACACAGTTTCTTCTGAGTAAATGATGGTAAATCTAAGGGTCATTTCTGAAATAAATGGGCTCATAAAATCAGCAATCATCACCAACTAAATAAGGAACACACAATTTATGTTTGCTGGATTGGGTGAATCGCATAACATTTAACCCAGTGTAACAAAAAAAAAAAAAAAAGTCAGATCAGGACTATGATCAAACAAACAAAAAAAGACTTTACAAAAAAACCCCACCAAAACCCAACAAACAATTGGAATAGTGCCTGCAATCTGCAAGAGGATCTAATTTTGAATGGACTGGGTAAAAAAGAATTAATAGTCTCCTTGCCGTTCTCCTCAAGGTCAGCTGTTTTATTTTAGTGAGATGGCATCAAGTAATTTCAATGTCCCTGTTTGTGAGAAACTAAGTCTCAGTCCTGAAGGCATTTAGAATTCATTTATTGTTTGTTTTGATGAGACAAGATATGTGAGTGACAATAATGCTTAATGTATTCTAAAGGAAAGCTTAACATCAATTTCAGCGGGTTGATGTAAGCTTACTGTAAGTGACAAGGCCATCCACACAAAATCAAACAACTTCCCAAACCTCCAAATATCAGTAAGAGCTATTCAGACTACACAACAACAAGGACAGCCAATTCCAATTTTCACAAATCATCTTAGTGTTACCCACCCAGTAATTGCTGGGTGCTCAGTTAATCACCCATGTTTGTGCATACAAGCCTTTAACCAGTGCTTAAGTAGGAAGCATATTATTTCTCAGAATGAACAGGCTATAATATAGTAGTAGTATTTGTTAACTGAGAAACAGAGGTTAAGCTTATACATGTAGGCATATGCTTTATCTAACTCATTATAATAAGTAACTACACAAGTAAATATCATTAAACCTTTTTTTTTCTATTGAGAATTTAATAAAAAATGTAAAAACAGAAATCTTGAAATTATTAATTAACAAAATAAATTTTAATGAAAAATTAAAATAAGCTTTCTGATATTTCTCTGTCTAAAACAGGTTAACACAAAGAATTCTTAAAAAGCAATTGCCAAGATACAGCAGCTAGATATTTGAGGACTAATTTTAAAGTGTAATGAAAAGCTTTTATATTGAAATTTTGTACCCAGAGATTTCAAAGTCAGCAGTATTATGTCCAATTTTACAGATGGAAAAATTCTTTAAATATGACTGAGTAAAATACAAGTTTAAAGCACTTTTGTTATATAAAGCGTTGCTGAATTTTTTCCACTTTAAAAGGGCTGATAAGAAGCATTCACAGATCTCCACCTTACTTCTATAAAGCATCCTATGTGAGGGTGGTAGTGAATAAGATTCTGATGTTGCAGACAATTGGAGCAAGTGTATATAACATGACATTATTTCACAATACTTATTAAAGCAATAGTAATTATGTATTTGTGTTTGTGGTGTGTTGACCCTGGCTGGACACCAGGTGCCCACCAAAGCCACTCTGTCACTCCACCCCCACCTCCGCTGGACAGGGGAGGGAAAAAATAATCGAAGGGTCATGGGTTGAGATAGGGACAGGGAGAGATCAGTCACCAATTAACATCATGGGCAAAACAGACTCAACTTGGGGAAATTAGTTTCATTTATTAGCAATCAAATCAGAATAGGGTAATGAGAAAAAACCCCATATCTTAAAAACACCTTCCTCCCCACCCATCCCTCCTTCCTGGCTCAGCTCCGCTCCCGTTTTTCTCTGCTTCCTCCCCTCCAGCAGCACAGGGGGCAGGGAATGGGATTTATAGTCAGTTCATCACACGTTGTCTCTGCTGTTCCTTCCTCCTCAGGGACAGGACTCCTCACTCTTCCCCTGCTCCAGTGTGGGATCCCTCCCATGGGAGACAGTCCTCCACGAATTTCTCCAATGTGGGTCCTTCCCACGGGCTGCAGTTCTTCATGAACTGCTCCAGCACGGGTCCATTCCACAGGCTGCAGTCCTTCAGGAGCACACTGCTCCAGCGTGGGTCCCCCACAGGGTCACAAGTCCTGCCAGAAAACCTGCTCCAGCGTGGGCTCCTCTCTCCATGGGTCCACAGGTCCTGCCAGGACCCTGCTCCAGCGCGGGCTTCCCACGGGTTCACAGCCTCCCGCAGGCACTCACCTGCTCTGGCGTGGGGTCTCCATGGGCTGCAGGTGGATATCTGCTCCACCGTGGACCTCCCTGGGCTGCAGAGGGACAGCCTGCCTCACCGTGGTCTTCCCCACGGGCTGCAGGGGAATCTCTGCTGCAGCGCCTGGAGCACCTCTTCCCCCTCCTTCTTCACTGACCTGGGGGTCTGCAGGGTTCTTTCTCTCACATATTCTTATTCCACTTTTCTATATCTGCAGTTTCTGTTGCACAGCAACTATCTTCCCTTCTTAAATCTGTTCTCCCAGAGGCGCTACCACCGTCGCTGATGGGCTCGGCCTTGGCCAGCAGCGGGTCCATCTTGGAGCCGGCTGGCATTGGCTCCATGGGACATAGGGGAAGCTTCTAGCAGCTTCTCACAGAAGCCACCTATGTAGCCTCTCCTCACTACCAAAACCTTGCCACGCAAACCCAGTGCAGTGTTTATGTAACTACATGTCACCATATACCTTAGATCAAAGAAAGGTTCTCAATAGCTAAGTGGATCACTTGAAATCATACAAACCCATTAAATATTAACCTGATGCAGTGCAGTCACTTTTTAACCAACATTTGAGCCTAATGTATTTTCGTACTCTTGCATTTACTCATCATTTACTGAGCCCCAAGCAGACTGAGGCTATGTCTCCAATGGAATCAAAGTTTTCTCACAACATTCTTCCAGAAAGCCTTCTTTAAGGTCTACCAGAAACTACAAATAGTGCATAAAAACCTTGGTTTTCAACCACTGGAATAAAAAAGAGTTTAATTTCTCAAGCTGTTATGGATAGCCTTACTAGGTACACTTAGCTGTATTCACTTTTTTGTTTTTAATTTATTTACAACAACAAATGTAAGAAGCTTTTAACAAAAGATATACAAAGAATAAAATAAACTTACAAAAATTACCTACAGCATAAATATCCCTTGCAGAAGATCTAACAAATTTTTCTTTTCTTATTTTTAATTGAGGTTCATAAATACTGCTGTAAGAAAAGCACCCCAAATCCTATGATTCCTTAAAATTGGTAATCCGTCTTTTCCTGATAAGTTCTAGTACCTGGGCCATAACAGATTTCCTGTCAAGTAAGAATGCCATTTTTAAAAATTTTACTTAAAGAAATTACATTCTTAAATCATTTAACATAAATTAATAGTGCTGCAGTGTAATCACTGGAATATTTTATACCTAGATGAATGTGATTTTTTTAATGTTTAAATATGCATTGTAGGAAAAAGTGCAAGCAGAAAAGTGACATTACGAGCTAAACACTTAATGGGATAAATACATTTGCTTTTTTTTTTATGAACAGCTTGTTTCAGGTAATTTATTTTAGATTCTAAATTGTATGAAATGCACCTATAAATAATTTGGATGCAGTAAAAATTTAAGAACACTTTAAAAAGTAATTTTAATCAATTTGACTCAGTTTGTGGTTTTATCTGTGTCATGTCACAAAGCTAAAGTACCCAGTCTTGTGTTACTTGGGCATATACATGCTGAGCAGAAGTAATTGCAAATGTTTATAATGTTATGAGGCTCAGACCAAGTAGTAAGTATTCCAGGATTTCAGAATCCTTTTGGTGATGTTATTTCATGTAAGAGATTTGAAAGTCTCTGCTTCAATTCATTTTGAATGATTCAAGACAGAAGAACGACTTTCCAAAATCTTTGTAATCCATGTCTTTACAAAATGTTGTGAAAGGTAATATTTTAGATCACCCTTTAGATGATCATCAGAGGATCCTTTAGATCATCCATGCAGCCCATTCACAGTTTCAAGCACTACAACTTGTCACAGCAACAGAGAGCATTTTGTAATCTCATGGCCTGATATGCTGACCGTTACATCTAGCAATATTTATAAAGTACTCTTCCTCATCTCTATCTTCTTTACTGCATTAATGTGCCCTAGAAGTTATTTCTACCTCAGTTTTTTTTCACTGCACCAAGTCCTAGAATACAAGAGATGAAACAAGCTCTCGCTAAGGCAAGTGATACCTTATGCCATACGCTTCTGTTTTTTTAAACAACCATGCTTATTAAATGACATTGATCACTGGCTGTGATGATAGAAAAGATGATTTGTGAACATAAAACAGCCTACATTGTTTGTTTTTCTTAAATTAACTGTGCCTCTCTGGTAGTGTAAATCATAGGTATAGCTATGGCATGGGTTAGTGCCAGTAGCATTTTAGCATCTGGCTGTCAGTCTTAAGAAGCTTTACCTCAATTCCACTCACTGCTATAGTTTAGATCCCATGTGTCATACTTCTTTGTCTTCTTTATCATTCTAGTTCTTCAAAAAGTTTGTAGGTCTTCTCATTCCTTAATCTTTTTTCGGGAAGAAAATACCTTACTTTTCTACACAAGCCAATCCCATCAGCCTCTGGATTCATTGATTTTTCTCCAAATTTTCTGTTATTTTCTCAGCATTTCTGACACTGAAATCACCTGACTGAAATTACCTGAGGATTTCTATGGGGTTTCTACATGTTGTATCAAGAATTACATAATAAGACATATGAAACTGTTAATCTATGGTCCAAAGCTACAGACCACAATTAGCCCTGTCAGTCTTAAATTACTGACTGCTTCATCATAGAACTTTCTTGGTATTTTCACAGCACTGTATTTGCATAAGTCTTTTGGGACCTTATCACTTTGTCTAGTGAAGTCAGTGGAAGATCTGCCTTTGATTTAGCACTCACAGAAATAATCCCCTGAATTGGAAATACCAGATGTATTTGTGTCAGAGGTACCTGGAAGCAAATGAGGGTGGAAACCTTTGTTACAGAATACATTGGGGTGTATAAGAGAAATAATGTGTTGGTTTGTTAACCTGTCCTCTGAAAAATAATCTTTGGAGATTAAAAAGACATTTGTCATGTATTATTTGAACAAGTCTATTTTACTTAGTATAAAATCAATTTACTGTTTATTTTGAGGTCATAGCATCAGATTAGACTGAAAATGTTTAGTCTCATTTAAGAACTGGAAATTGTTGCATTTGGGTGTAAAAAAGCTTAATCTGCAAGGCGTAATGTGACCATGAGTCATTAAAATCAGCTTTTTTTCTGTCACCTTTCTTCATGATCAGCAGTTTTTCTCTCCATGTTACACCATCTAATAGTTCTGAATTAGCTATTACAAAAATCGATGAAGCACCCCATCTAACATAACATGGATGTCCCAGTGACCAAGATTTATAAGGTAATTCTCAACTAAGGTTCTCATTCTTTCTCAAATATGAATACCACATCAAGAAGCTGATTTTCATGACTATCACTTGAGTCATGAGCTATGACTTTACATCTGTCCTTTTCATTATTACCATATAATTATGCAAATGTACTTCCTGCCTGCTCACATCTTAGTTCAGTCTGCCTGTTAATTACATAGCAATGATGTAATGTAAGCATCTCCATCCTGAATTTCACACTTTGATTTGTATAATAACTTTGAACACATTATTGAAAACATTTATCAAAATATTCCATATTAAGACTAAATGCATCTCTATAACAAGGTTCCATGGCTGAAGCTGTAAGTCCATCACGCCATCACTACCTTTTAGCTTTATGGCTGTATTGCCCTGGTCTACAATTCAATTCACTGGCTAGCGCAGCCACAGATGACAACAGAAAACCTGCTATATTCTACTTATTGTCACAGTGAAATATATTCTGTAATTAGACAAGCAGTGTCGGAAGCATCATTTGGTCTACAGAAAGAATGATGTATTTGTGTATTCCAGACAGTGCTTAATTTTGGAGACATAGGCAGCAGAGTTATTAACCAATGGTATCTAATTTTTACAGCTCTATTGTGTAAAAAGAGACTTGCTTTCAAAAACAGAACAAAAACAAGAAGCAGGGATTAGCTTTTCTCATTTTGTCCTTATTTCATGCAATAAATGTGATCCATGCCACATCTGTAAAGAGATTCCATTTCATATTATGCACTGTCAGACCAATGATACCAATAGAGTATATAGCATTGATTAGTATTGCTGTGATGATAGATAACTCCAAGCAACTTGCTCTTGTTATGTATTTTACATCAGGATTGTCCCCTTACTAGAATACATCATCAGAGCAATGGCTCTCTGTGTTATCCATCACTTCAGCAATGTTGCCTAGTGTTATTCATCATAAAGGCAGTGACACTTAAAGTCATACATCATCAAAATGACAGTCTTCCTTGTACAATGCAAAAAAGCCTTTCTCAATATTGTAGGTGTGGTGAAGAATTTATAGGAAACCTTTTGAGGATTTTTAAAGACAATAATTTTTTTGTAAAAAATAACCACACCACCTAACAGTATCTAATCTGCATGCATTTAATTGCACATTATTATCTCATGAAATAAACCAAGACAGCTCTTCTAAATTTCATTGGAACTAGCAGGAATTTTCTAGGGGAAAAATAAAAATTCTTTTTACAGCATAATTGTGAATGGAAACAGTGTCACAAAATGGAACAGGAAAAGAAAATTATCGAGCTGCAGCTCCAACAGTGAGTCACCCAACGTCACTTGTCAGAATTCAGAAATCTGAACAGTATTTCCTATTGTTAGTCTTTGACTGATCTTCTGAATTAGCAAGTTCTCTGAGAGGACATTTCTTGAAAGAGGTGCCCTGGTTTCAGCTGGGATGGAGTTAACTGTCTTCCTTGTAGCTGGTACAGTGCTGTGTTTTGAGTTCAGTATGGGAAGAATGTTGATAACACACTGATGTTTTCAGTTGTTGCTCAGTAGTGTTTAAAGTCAGGGATTTTTCAGCTTCCCATGCCCAGCCAGCGAGAAAGCTGGAGGGGCACAAGAAGTTGGCACAGGACACAGCCAGGGCACCTGACCCAAACTGGCCAACGGTGTATTCCATACCGTGGGACATCCCATCCAGTATAGGAACTGGGGAGTGGGGGCAGGGAATCGCCGCTCGGGGACTGGCGGGGTGTTGGTCGGCGGGTGGTGATCAATTGCCCTGCGCATCATTTGTACATTCCAATCCTTTTATTATTGCTGTTGTCATTTTATTAGTGTTATCATTATCATTATTAGTTTCTTCTTTTCTGTTCTATTAAACCATTCTTATCTCAACCCACGAGTTTTACTTCTTTTCCCGATTGTCTCCACAATCCCACTGGATGGGGGGGAGTGAGTGAGCGGCTGCGTGGTGCTTAGTTGCTGGCTGGGGTTAAACCATGACAGAGGACAGCAAGGACTCTTGCAAATTTCTTGTATTCAGTCTAACAGAATTAAAACTTAAATTTTATGTCCAACCTAGACTGCAAAGACATTTCTTTCCAGAATTCTTATCTATGGTGATCCAGTTTTTCCTCTTAAAGAATATAAAATCTGCCTTTGATAGCATCTTCAGTTCTGTTTTAGGAAAGAGAAGAATACATTTTTTTTTGCATAAGTGTAACTCTAACAGATGACATCATACACAAAAAAGAATATAACTGTTTCAGCACCTGCAAAATCAACATGTTATTGTTTTGTAACCTGATGATAAAAGTGATCTCAGTGATAGCTATACCGCTACCTGTGCTTCCTTTTTCCTGGTATTCCTTGATAGTATACATGCTGAGATCTTTCCGTTCTGCATCAGAAAGCTGAACATTTATGTCAGGAATAAGTTTTATCATTTTGTACACTGTCTTATGCTTTTTGGCTGTTCCTTGAACAGGTTCGCAAAATAAGTTATTAACACATATGAATATATGTACCCTTTGGGGAGTTCAGATTTATTTTAATTTGTCACTGTTAATCACAATGATGTCTAATAAGTTCATTTATTCTCCTGGAGTCAAATTCAACTTCAAAGAACCATTGCTTCAACCTTAGTGGTTTATGTTGTTTTAACTAGCATTTACCAGTTAACAACCCTACACTTTGTACCAAGCCTAACAATTGCAATACAGGTACTATTTACATGAGGTTTACCTTGCAAATTTGTGGCCATGCACTGTATCATTTATGGCATCATATAACCCTATGATATCTTCTCACAAATGTTTGTGCAGTTATTTATGCCTTTTGCAAAACTTACTGTTAAACCCCTGTATGTTACACAAGCCACACAGCTTACTTATTGAGCATAGTAATTAAAGTATATCTAAGTTGTTCCATCAAATCTAATGTTTAAATCATAGGTCACTCTTGCAGTGTTAACTTTGTGTTTGTAGTCTCTTCATTCACTACTGACTTTGACAGCTTTAGTCTTTGTGAAACACTCGGCTAAAGCAATTCCACAGTGATAACAAACAGTGCAAAACTCATCATAGAGTCTTACTTTGGGCAGTTTCCAGATGCTCCAAAGAACAGCACTCCTCTTTAACAAATGATCCAAATAATAAACTTTAGTGCACTTAAGCCACAAATATTTAATGCCCCAGGAAGTATAATAATTTTAGGTATTTAAACTGAAAAGCTCTTTCAGGTATTTTTAATGCTATTGAGCAGGAGCTCAGCCATTTGCTTGAGAAAAGATTGTATAACACAGGTTATAGAATTCAAAGTGAACGTTTAAGTGTCTACCATGAGAGAGATTATCAAGGCTCTTTACAGAAAAAGGAACCCATTTGTTTTCATTATTATTTAACTCCCAGCAGCAGCAACAAAGCAGTGGACTATTGCAATAACTTTTAGTTACTATGCCTTTGTTAGGGAATTCGAACATAAAGTATGTAGTTTTGCATGTGCTAGTACTTATTGACCAATGTCTCTTCCATCCATTAAATAGGAATTTCCCTCCTGTCTCTGCTTCTCTTACTTTCTAATGGCTCTTTGCTCTTTTCTCCTTTAAAAAAGAAAGACATTATCTGGTAACCTAAAGGGAAATTGTAGCTAAAAAGCACATTTAATAATATTGATCTTAAAGAGCTCTTTAATTTAGAATATAAAAGTAATTTTTATTCATCATGATTTTCACATTAAAAAGTTATTGTGAAACTAAACTTGCATCTGTACCAGTTCTTTGCAAGTTAAAGTATCTGTCTATTTCTGTCTGAAACTATTAGCCATACTCTGAAGTTACAAAGGCAAATCTGAAAACCTCTTAATTCCTTGGTCTGTGACATAGATACCGGATTTCTGTCTCGATTTCCAATATAGTCAAAGAAGTGTTAAAAAAGTGCTTGAGAAAAAATAGTGGTCAGTTAGAAATATATTTTCCCACATAAATGTTTTATTTTACTTAATGTATATTAAACATAGATCTTCATCACATTACATTTTTTCTAACCCATCTGCCCATATTGTTTCATAATAGCTGGATAATCACTCCTTCAACTCAGTACTTTTTAGTGTTTATGTATTAAAATCAAAGGAAATAAAAGGAAATAAAATAATTGAATACATGAACCAAACAAATGAAAGATGATTTTCTATATTGTTACTACAATAGTTGTTCTCATTTACAAACCAATAGATATTAGGGTAGAAATTGGCATTTCATCTATTGCTCCTATTTTTCTCCATTTGTACTGGTTTTGGATGGGATAGAGCTAAATTTCTTCATAGTAGCTTGTATAGGGCTATGTTTTGGATTTGTGACCAAAGCAGTGTTGGTAACACAGGGATATTTTAGGTATTGCTGAGCAGTGCTTACACAGCATCAAGGTCTTTTCTGCTTTTCACACTGCCCTGCAAGTGTGCTGGGGGGTGCACACGAAGCTGGGAGGGAACACAGCTGGGATAGCTGACCCCAGGTGACCACAGGGATATTCCACACCACGAGACAGCATGATCAGCAATAAAACTGTGGGGAGAAAGTAGGTTGGTGGGGGCTGCCATTGCTTGGGGACTGGCTGGGCATTGGTCTGTTGGTGGTGAGCAATTGGGTTTTTGTTTGTATCATTTCATTTTCTTGGGTTTGTTTCTTGTCCTCTTTATTGTTTTGGGGTTTGTATTCGGGTTTTACCTTTTTTTTTTTTTTTTTTTTTTTTTTTTCCCCCCCTTAATTAAACTGTCTTTATCTCAACCCACAAGTTTTCTCACTTTTAACTTTCCAATTCTTTCCCCCATCCAACCAGGTGGGGGAGTGAACGAGTGGCTCACTGCCTATAAAACAATGGTGCATCTCCTATAATATTTATGAGGTCTGGAATTAAGACTCCTCAGTTCCCTAATATGGGCTTTTTTGTTTCAGAAAACAGTAAGGACATCATCAAATAAGGCTGGTGTTAGTCAAATACTTATTCTCTGAACAAATTAAGTTATTCCCATGAAAAAGGCAGATTAGAGAGCTTGGGGAAGATGAGGAATGAGCTCTGGTCAGAGAACCTGAGCAGAATTTTATAAAAAATCTAGATAGCGATGTCAATTCTTTAACCAAATTGATACAGAGCAAGATAGGAAGACACCAGGATGAAACACCTTCCAGACACCAAAACTTTGTCTTTAAAGAAACTAAGGCCTACAGAAAACATTTTAATATTCCTAAGGAATTAATATGTATTAATGCCTTGAATTTTATGGCCGTATGTTACAAGTACACAACACAATAGCTTTCCCATATCCAGTAACTACCTCACCCAACACATGACCTTTCCAAATGTGAAGACTTAGTTGGGGCTAAAAATTCAGTGACATAAGCAAATGATAGTGCCCCAAACATTCTGTTTACCTTTGGTCTCTCATTCAGATCCAATTAATCTTTGCATTTTTAGGCCTTGGCTGTCATTAACGTGTGCTTGCAATTTACATTAAGTATTAATTTGCAGGAATGAATCATACATCATGAAAAGGATGTTTATCACTGGTCTGAACTGTATTGTTTGTTCATTAATTGTGAAAAAGTTAAGAATAAAATACAGGAAAATCCATGGCTACAGCCTGTTTTCAACTATATACAGCTTGGAATGTCAGGGTAAGAATTTACATAAATTTCTATTGACTTTCCATTAGGCACCAGAAGTAGCTCTATGTAACTTAAAAACTACAAATAATGTGTTTCCTTAAACTCTCATATGCTTTAATGCAATACCTATGCAATATCACTTAAAGCATTGAGGAAGTGTCATTTTATATGAAATATACAGGAACTATAAAATGCATACATTTTAAAGCAGAACTACTATTTTAATCAAGTAATATTTACTCACCTAGAACAATGTTTTTAAATTATGTGAAGGAAGGAAACTGAGTGTTTTAAAAGTTACACTAATGTTATTATATCTTTAGTGAGTCTAGAAGAATTATGCTTTTATTTTCAGGTATCAAAATTGTGGGAAAACTCAGGAATAGCCATAATCAGTATTCAGCTATTGTTCCAATTCCCCTATGTGTAACTCTTGTTTAGATATAAAAAGGACTTTCCTGGCTAGTAACCAGGCAATTATTCATGTTTAAAAAATGTAGTTTTATTGCCACTAGGTAAGATAAGACTGTTGTGTGGATGTCTAGCCCACATGAAACAAATTGCAAATCTCAGTTCTGGCTTTAATACTTTGCCTGTGTAAGTAATTAAAGTTTTAAGAATAAAAGGTCTAACGTAAACCAGGTAGCTATAATTTATTCAGACATTTTTAAAGCTTTAATAGAAGTTCCTTACTAAAATGTGAGAGTCTGAAAAATCACTGGCTGATTAACACTGCAAGCTGTTATAATGAATAAAATTAAAGACTAGGAATTTAAGAAGTGGGAATAAATAAGAAAAAAAAAATATGCTGTTTTCTCTGAGTGAAGAGTATCCTGCTTCAAGAACAGTTTCTCAAGGTTTCTAATGAGTAACCCTCAGAATGAAAATAATTGGGGGATCAGGACTGTTAAACATATTTAAATGGTGGCTTGAAAGAAGTGAATAAAGAAAGTTGGAAAAGAGGCTGTTCATGAGGAGTTATTTTTCATGTTGAATGCTGCAGGCTCTAAGATTGCAAAGATGAATAAAGTGGGCCAGTACAATGACAAAATTATGTATCAACAATGGCAAGGAAAATTACATGAAAATGATAAATTTTGTCTGCTTATATACATTGATAACTGTGGATGAAAACACTGTGGAAAGAAAACTGTGCAACTGTAAGGAGAAACTGATGAATGATGAAACACAGCAGTCATAAGCATAAATAGCATGCTAAGATATATATAATTAGAAATGGACTAATAGACATTAGATATAATTGTCTTAAAAGCAGCTGTGAGATGACCATATTAAGGTGAAAAGTCTTTTCACACTTAAAAATCAAATATTTTCTTTTCTTATAATGTCCACAGAGCTAATTTAATCTCAGGACCTTCCTTGCATATGTGATGTTCAAGCAAAGTGTACTGGAAAAACATATAGAAACATTTAAGAGATACTAGGGCCATGCCTTCAAGAACAGATCTGCATCTTAGTATGAAATCTAACAACCCAGTTATTCTGCAGAGCCCTCTGTGCTATGATCAGTACTGCTGATCACTTCAAAGATGTTTCTGATACTAGGAAAAAGCAGCATGTCCCATACGTACCTTTGGAGGAGTGAAACAGTGTCATATCTGTTCACTAGGTTACCTGGCAGCAGAGGTAGAAATATTTTTTTGTCTGTTTGTTTTAACTGGCATAAAAAAAACCCAACCATGCTCAAGGATCAAAATGAAATTTCTAATCTGGCTCTGAATGATGCTCTCCTTTGAAAGTAAACTAGGCACAGAGCTTGGTCAACATTTCCAGCCATATTTTCCTGAAGCTTCCTTTTCAATACGAATGTTCTCAAGATAGTAACAATAAATCAAATTGTAGACAGACATACATACATAGAATTTTGGTAGGCTGAATTAGGGGTGGTAGGGGAGGATATCTTGTACTGAAATAAGTAACTAAAAATGTAATGAAAACTAAGGGCAAAAATAAAGCAACAAAAACTTACTTTCTCTGTGGCAAATTATGTAATCATTTTAAGAATTATTTTCCATGACTAAAATTTGGATGAAATACCTTTTGAAACTGGTGTTCCCTTTCTTGTTTCTCTCTGACCACATTGCCCTGTGCACTTTCTTCATTTATTCAATCTCTTTATTCATATTAACTTGGGCAATAAAACAAAAATCTAGGAAGACATCTTTCAGATAAGTCATCACTGCCTACAAGGATGTCTTACATGTTCATATTTAGGGAAGTCCCTGTTTTCAGACAAATTACTTGTAAGGCTGTAGATGAGAACATACAACACAGTACCATTGCTGGGTGTTGTATCACTATCTCAAGGCAGTGCTTCCTTTTGCATAATAAGTCTGCATGTTTACCTTAAAGAATGTCAATCATTCTATATTCAGACTGCCTGTCAATTAGACAGCTGCAGTGAAGGACTGTTTAAATACTTCATAGCAATTATTGCAGATTAGAAATGTTGCTTTCTTTTACATACATTTTTTACATACACCCCCCCCAAAAAAACCCTAAAAAGTAAATGATCCTCCCTTCTTCATGAAGAACTGCCAATCTCACTGACTTTGGTGGGAGATCTACCAAGCACTACCTGCTTCAGATTTACAAATTGCTGGCAGCAGAGGTTGAAATAACTGAGTTGCGCACTTGAAGTCCATGCAGGCACATGCAACACATCTCATGTATCCTGACTACACCAAGAAAAACCATGCAAGTGGTGCAAAGACAATTTGCTTACATGCAGCAGAACTGTTGCTCCAGGGACCTGTCTGCCAAGCTGTGTATGCACAGTTCAGTCGTGTTAGCTTTCATTTCCCTGACCTGATGAGTAGTCAGAAAGGATTCAGAACAATAGGATCACAGCCTCAAAGTTTGACAGCAATCTTGATTCTATTTACTAGTGGTTTAGAGCTTGTAGCTCACATAAAATAACCTGTAACATTTCTTTACTTCTATCACAAACTATACAACAGTTGCATTTATACCTTAGAAACTTCCCCATTTCTGAGCTAGACTCTGCTTAAGTGTCTTTTTTATTTCCATTGCACAATACAAGATATTTGCTCTCCTAAATCTCTGTGGCTTTACCAGGATTGTTACTATTGTTCTCCTGAACCTGTTCCCTCTTGGTCCCTGGGATGCAATGTGGCAAGCATGAACACCTGCAGGTGTGCAGTTCGTGAACCTGCATATGGAACCCCCCATTGCTTTTTCAGCCTTTCTTTACATATAGTTATTTTGGTAACTGGTTTCCTAGCTTTTTCTAAACTTTCCCCTTAATCCCACAGTTAAGACAGGCTTTTCTTATCTCCTTCCTGTTTAACACTTAGAATTTTTGGAACAAGCTCTTTTTGTATATTTGTAACTATTGTATATTGATCTAATCCCAGTACTACAGGTGTCTGACCATATCCTGTTCTATACTTAGCAGATATCTCAACAATTGGATAAACTGAAATAAAATAAGTTATTTTCATTTTCTATAGGCAAAATTTATAGGTACTGTTGAAATGACTCCAGAACAGAGCTGAAATTGGGATTTGTTTCACACGTTAAATAGCCGTGTGTGACAATTAGAGATAAAGCCCATATAAAAAGTCCAGATGTTAAACACCTCTGAACTTTGTATGTCTCCAGAACTACAGAGAATATTTTCAGTTTGCAACCTGTCTTCAAGAAAAACTCAAACAAAGCTACACACTAAACTCATACTAAGCACATACTAGGTATTGTGCATTGCTGTAACCTTCATTACAGTATGACATAAAGTGCAGATTTAACAGCCAATCAAGAGAATCAGTTTTTCTCTTCAGGTTAACTTTATTGTGGTCATTTAGTTTTGCAGGCACACAGGAAGTAACCTTCTCGCCTAAGGAATTTGTATGAACTACATTAAAGTTATCCTATTACCTGGCTATGATGACATTTGTTGTTCATAAAAGGAAGTAAGATATTTTCACTAAATTAGAATGTTCAAATCATTTGCCATAATTGCTTTTGGTTTGTAATTAAGTAAAGGTTATTCTGTAATAATAATGTAACTATGGTAATATGATAATAAGTAGGGATGTAATTTTGTTAAAAGCGATCTGTGCCGCCAATAATAATTACACTCTCCTGTGTTAACCAGTGTGATTAAGAAATGATTAGAAAATTAATATCTAAAGTCGAGTGTAAAAATCATGTACACAGGATATTTGCTTGGAGCTTCCCATATGGGTATTGGACATCATGCCAGGCTGCTTCTGCTGGACAATTTTAAGATAAACAATATAAATAGTATAAACAACTGTTTTGTTTTTAACCACAAAGAAGGATGGCCTGGGAATTACTACTTATTCCATGTGTCTGGCATGAAATGAACCTAGAAAACATATTTTTTTAATGTTTAGGCCATCTATAATTTTAAATTTTTCAAATGTGATTCACAATAATGACTGATCTGTGTCACTGACAAACCTGGTCCCCACAGCAGCTGTCCCTCTCCCATAGTGCAACTACCTGCCTACCTTTAAGAGCCAGTGCCTGCCACTCTGAAAGAGGCAGTTCTCCTGGAGCCAAATGTGTGCACATTTGTGCTCTGAAGAATTTTTTACTAAATTAAATGGAATATAGCGTTTTACAGTGTTTGGGGCATGAGACTGAAAATTTATCTAGTCTTACAGGTTTCCCCACCTGCGAGACAAACTCCTCATGTCAAATGACAAACCCCAGAAACACCAGAGATTTGTACAGCTATAGAATATGCACCCAAATCCTGCTTTATCTATTTCCACAGTAAGTCACTACAGGCCATGGGCTGAACTGGTGCATACAGGATAGAGATCAAAGGACAGCCCACAAGCAAGGTTCACAGCCAGCACTAGGAGCATGTGAATGTAACCTGCTCTGAAAGCAAACACTAGCGGTTCCTAATCCCATTCCAATAAACAAGTCCAGTGAGTCAGGAAAGAAGATATGCAATAATTTTACTCTCAGAGTGGGTCTTAGGTAGTTCACAGATTGTTAAGGAAAAGGGTCATAACAAACTACGGGATAAAATAAATGTTGTGTATCCTTTCCTAGACTGTGGTAAAAATCCCATTAATAGCTTCATCCTGCCAGCAGATGTGCCAGGCTGTGTAATTTACTTGAATACACAAACTACTCAGAACTTTCTCTCATTTCTCTCCCAATGCTCACACTACACAGATGATTTTGCATTAAATGTGATGCCAGCTGTGCATCAAAGAATGAAATCTGCCTCTTAGGTTACTTACTGTTTTGTACGGCCCGCACAAAGCTGCCTTCCTTTCAGCTGCAAGATTTACAAGGTACAAGACCTACAGGTTATCAAGGACAGCATACCTCACCCCATTTCTAAACTGCCTGTTCTAGGATGGCAGAAGGGATTCAAAATAACCCAGGGGACTGTGACGAGACATTAAACACAGAGGTGTAAGTTCAGGATAATCACCCAAAACTCACTGAATTGCAGTGAACAGAGAACTGACTTTTGGTCCCTATACTCCAGACCATGAGATGACCAGACAAGCACATGACAGAAGAAAAGAAAAAAAAAAGGAAAAAAAAAAAAAAAAAAGGAAAAGTGCTGCTGGGCTCTCAGGGCTAGGTGTTTATCAGCATACTGCCAGGCAAAACTAAGCCCTAAATGTTATAAAGATGAATGAATATATGACAAAGCTGCACGCTAATCATACATTCCTCTCTCCTTAATCACTGGATTATTCCTAACTGTTCCCTCAAACCCTCAAGACTCCTTTCACAGACTAGGTTGTAAAAGGCCACTTGAGTTAAGCAAAGAGACAAAAGCTATTAGAAAATCTGCCCAGCATTTTGTTTTATCTGGCACTGAGACACCAGGTCATTGTCAAGGAAAACCATTAAGAAACAGATGCTCGAATGTTTCACTTCTTCACTGAACAACAATTACAGGTAAGTAATTTTCTCTACCATGAAATATAGTAATGTGCTTTATTGCCTTAACCTTTCAGCATTTTATCATTTGGCTAGCAACTATACCTTCTCCCTCAAATTAGCAAGGCCATCAACAATAAAAAGAACGAAATAGCAAACCAGTCACATATAGAATGTGGAAAGGTGAAAGTAGAATGCCACACTACTAAATTTTTGAGAATAGATCAGACTTTAATATTGGGAAACATCATTTTTGTGGCAAAGTTTGTGGACACCAAGTTCATGTAATTCTCTATTTTATTTATGGGAAGTGGTTTTGGCACAACTGCTTTCTGTGGGGATGTTGCTATGGTAAAGGGCCCTTTTGGAGGCAATAGTGTAAAACTTTTAGTTCAGTACTAAGGCTTATAAATTGTGTGCTTTTGTGGGAAGAAAGTGTATTTTATAAACAAAACTTCAATGTCTCAGCTGATGAAAAATTAGAATTTCTTGTTACAGGAGAACGATATACATCAAGATACATATGTCTAACACTAAAGCTGTATAATACGGGGAGAACTTATCCCAAATATGCCCCAATAGAGAAAGCTTTTGGTTACTGAGCTTACTGTATACTCAAAGCACCAATTTTTATTGGGTTTGGGTTGGTTTTTTTGGTAGGAGTATATTTTGGAAATGCAGTCTTCTGGTACTGTCATTTCCTCTTAGTGAAAGTAAAACTGTACAATAATCTCACACTTTATGTATGACAAACTGAAGAAGAAAAGGTGTGATAGCATACAGAATTGGTGCATTTTAATTGTAAATGCAAGGGAGAAAACTGATCTTTGTAGTTCTGTTCATCATTAAACATTATTCTAATGCCATATTTATATATGATCACATTTTTTTAAAATATTATCAGAATTTATGTGCTCGCAAGAAGAAAATAGCAGCATCTTCCTAAAATCGTGATGGTAAAAAGCATTGTCAATCAAATAATGTATGCAGTCATTAGACAAGAAAAATCCAAAGCAGAGGTTTCTTAGCAAATAAGAGCAAAAACATTGAGTAAAATATGTTCTATTTTTCAGAGGATTTATAAACTGTTGAAACAGTAAAAAGGCAAAGGATTTGGACTCTTGTATGACTCATGCATGAGCTTAACCAGAAAATGAGTGCCTGTGTCTTAACAGGTTTTAGAGCAAGAGGGTTGGCATAGGTCTAAGAATGTGCTTGTTCCCTTTTTAAAGCAATCTTCAAACTTGGAATCTTTTTCAGTGGCATTTAAAGAATATAAATGCTTGTCATCTTAGAGCTATGGCAGTTTAGTTACAAACGAGTTCCCTGAATGGAAAGGTAAAAATGGCAAAAACTATTTGAGTTGTAGCAGTGAGTATATATGTTCAAATGCTCTAGGTTCCAAGATGGACAATTCACAACCAATTTTTAGATACTGCATGTCTAGCAACCTTATTATGAGTTAACAGCTGGAAGAAGAAAGACACTTTTTTTTCACTAAGAATGAATTACTGAGCCTGAAGGAGCAAAAGTAAAATATCCTATGTCCTATGAAGCAAACTTAACCTGAAAAGATTTCTAGTAAGAAACTGTAATGAGAGACTTATTTTCAGGAATCTCAGAGCACAAATGGGGTGCAAACCTCACTAATTTATCTTGAATACCACAGCTCTCCATTCTGGTTGCGGATCAAATTCATTCTCTGAGAGTGAAATTCAGTTGTGGTAACACGTTAAGGTATCCATTTACCCAATTAAAGTCTTTTATAATGATTGAAGAGGTACAGAGCACAGGTACAGGGAATGTTTATAACTACCCTAGATACCTGCTGAAGCTGTGCAGTGAAAATTTCTCGCAGTTGTAGGTCAGAGATGAAAATTATCTATCTTTTGTTTGGATATATCATTGTCACATATTGCTTGGAAGTCACACTTGATAACATAAACACATATAAGTTTTGCCTGTCCACTTTCAAATGCCATTAGTTTTCAAAAGGCATGAATCAAAAAGCTCAGCAGAAATCAGATGGCAGCGCACAAGTCCTTTTTGGAGCTCATGATATCTCTCAGATTTCATGGCCTGTCTTGTTGCTTCTCCTGACCATCTTTGCGGTTCCTCCCAAAGGTCTAAGAGCTAGCAGTGTGGTCTGAAGCTTTTGCAGCTCACCTCCCTTGAGCTTGTAGACATTATTTCAAGTACATTTTTTAATATATGTTGTGTTCCTTTATTTTTAAAAAGTAATTTCTTAAAGAGGCAATTTGATCCTAAAAATGAAGTACCTAAAGTTTCAATTCAAATTCCAATTGAGTCAAAGCCTTTCTGAAAACTCTAAAGAGACTGACTCACAAATTCTCCCCCAACACACACATAGTCCCCTGCCCTTCCCAGCTTTTTCTCTTTTAATGACATTCAAAAGGAAAGAAAATCTATTATCACAGAATTTCAGTCTAATGCTAGAAATGCTGAAAATCCTAACAGCTTCCTCTTGTGAGATTTCCCACCAGATTCACAGTGCAAAAAGACTGTGAATAAGGAAATATAGACCCCATTACTCTCTGAAGCTCACTCTTAGGTTATACTATGTAGAATATTCATTTCTTTTATTAATGCTACATTTTTGTTGCATCTACTGTGCTAGATGCATGTCACTGCTTTTGCAAAGAGATTTGTAAACGATCCTTAATGCTGAGAGACACACCTCAATTTGAATAAACATAGTATTCTCAGTTTCCATCAATTTTAATTGACGTGATGTTTGTTCAGTTGCTACTGGAAACAGTGGACAACATGCAGGAGTAAAAAATGCAAAACAGTACTGAGATATGGCACATACTGCATCATCCAGTCAGCAAAAGAATAAAAAAGCAATCGTGATTAGCAATTATGTACATTAGATTTTGCCATTGGAATACTTTAAGTATTTTTTTAGCAGAAAATTTAAATACATAATTGGATTTATTGACTTGCCTGTTTTAGTTCTGGTGTCCTACTCATTTACTATCTTGCCTAGCATTATTAGAACCAACACTAAAAAACAGTTGAACAACTTACATGTAAAATATGATACACAGCTCTCCAGGCCAAATGTAACAACACTGAGCAGGGTCAGTAGGTAAAGTGGGAGAAATTAGCTATTTAGAAAATAAGAATTCCACTTCCTCAAAAGTGATAACAGATACCTTTAAGCAAAGTTATATTAATATTTTTATAGTGTTCTACATTCAAATAACATTTGTCAGTCCCCAGCTAAATGAAATGTCAATCTAAGATCTACTCATCTTCATCTTTCTATAAAGTGCTAGTGGCCAAAATGCATTTAAAATGTCAAGGATCTTTAAGTAACTGAGAAGCAGAGAAAGAACTTTGCTGTCTCTGCTGTGTTGGAATTCACCAACAAAACCACATCCATTCCCTCTGTGAACAACTGTACCACTTTATTCAATTACCTAACCAAAGATAAGCGTTCAAGGACACACAGCACTTTCTAGTGTTTGCTCCTGTGCTGCTCTATAAATGCAAAAATTGACAAGCAATTGAAGACCAGCATTGTCTAACTGTGAAACAAAAGGAAGAAAGAAAAGAAGACTACTTTCATTGGAGGTTTATTACATTTCTTCTGGATTTTTTAGTAAGTCTGTAGACTGTTTACTGAAAATTAAGGGTATTTCTTACTCGCTTTCTTACTTACCTTACTTACCAGTCTGATAGAAATAGAATAAAAGTAAGGCAGAAATGAATATATGATGGAGAAAAATCCATTACTTATCTTTCCCATCCCACTTTTTTAAAAAAAAGTCATACTGAGTTATTATCTTTTCATCAAATTTATTTAAAGAACAGCACTATACCTCTTTGGTGTCTCTTTATCAGCATTAATTCCAGCCGGTGAGCAGTGTACCAAGCGCTGTGTCCTCTAATGTCGGAAAACCCAAGGGAGATACCAAGAAAGATGCATATGTCAGATATGCACTACCCTAAACTGTTTTATGGGCACAGAAACAGACAGTACCACATTTTGGAGCCTTTCAAGTATGAAATGGCCTTTTTTATTTGAGTCGTCATAAGTTAGCTTCTCTGTCAAAAAATACAGAAAAATAATTGAAATTTAAAAGAATTATTCCCTCTGAACAGCTTTTAAGAGTGCACAGTGTGTCAGTCCCAGTGATTACAAATAAACTAATTTTCTGATTGGAAACTGTATCTCATGGATCTGAAAATACTTTGTGTGAATTATGGTAAATTAAATTATAAAAGAGTCAGCAGAAACCAAGTGATCTAATTTAGCCCTATGTCTAAGTAGGAAGAACTATAATATGCTTCACAGCTTGTGTGTCATGCTGCTTAAAGCACAAAGTAGATGATCCCCAAAGCTGGGGGGGGGATAGGTGAGGGGAGGGCTAGAAGAAAACAGCTATCACTGACTTTCAAATGGGAGCTGGAAACTAATTGTACCTCTGTGTATCTCTTTCTGAATACAATTCACTACTATACCATATGCTGCCTCATATTATATGCACTCCAATTCAATTTTCTTATGAAGGAGAGAAACCTGGGACAGTGATGCATCTTTAACTTCTAAATGGGAAAATACAGACAAACAGAAGCTGAGTTAAAAGGGAATTAAAAGTATTTGGTGAAAAGTAAAAATATTTATATGCAAAATGGTGACTACTAAAAATTTAAGTAAATATAATCAGAAATAAAAAAAAAGGTTTCAGAATAATACAAAGCAAAAAATATTCATTAGAAAATTAAAAAGCTAAGAGTAGAAAGACAGCCTTAAAAAACCAAGTAATTTCTAAATAGGAAAAATAAAAATACTGCTAATTATATCAAGTTAAATAAAAAATCACAGTATCTTGTTTCAACTTATTATTTTCTTGCAATGTTTTTTATTGGAAACAACAGGGTCAGGATGTTGCCAGAAGCAGAAATGTTGGATATGCATTGGTAGGTTGCGGTTTGGATCAAGAGTGCAGTTTCTCTGTACCGTCCCCGCTCGTGGTGGGCACAGTGCCTTCGGTGCCTTTGTACTGCTTATGGTCTTCTGGTTGCAGCTTGGTAGCTTGCTTTTCCCCGGCATCTCTCTACTTTTCCAGGCCAGCTGTTGTGGCACTGTTTTCCATTGTTTCTGGGCAGTATTTTTCTCCAGGGCTTTTGTGCTGTTATTGTTATGGCCTTTAACTGGTAAATCCTAATTACTCCCATGGCTAGTTCTCAGGGGAAGCAACTGACATTCACATGAGAATCAACCCTTTTTTCTTCTATTTTCTACCCTAGGGTTGTAGCTTTTGCATTAGGGCTTACATTTAATTTACATTACCCACTAAAAAGCATGCACAAAGTTTAACAACCAGCCAGTGTGCAACTGTCCCTAATAAAACTGTGCTCCAATCAGTGCTGATACCATTATAAGCAGAAAAAAAAACATGGTAGGGAGTTTGAGTGAGTCCTTACAAAAACTGTATAGTTACCATAGCCCAAGTACTACTTGGGAAATCTGCTGCACTGGAGCGGATGCCCAGAGAATATGTTTGCCTTGAGATTCCTCCACCACTTCCTTTCCAGACATCCACTAAGTAAAATTATCTCTTTCTCTTTTCCCTCTCTCTCTCTGTCATTCTCTCTCCTTTTGTTTAATTTATCCCCAGAAGTAACTTTCACTGTTTGAGTCAATGTATGACATCAGGTACTTAGCCCACACAGAAATCTTTGTGAACGTGAACTTGTTTCACCATCCTTTGTTCTAGGCTGAGTAGCAATCTTGGAGTGCATGAACTAGATTACTTTCAAATGAAATTAAACTGGAAGGGATCACACCTAAGACATGCCAGCTGGGTGTTCGGTCCATAGGACTAGATTAGAAGTAGACCAAAATTTATATATTTATTTTTAAAAAATAATGTATTGTGAGATACGGATAGTGGAGTAGCAGCTCCTTCTCAGCAACAACCATATCACTCTACAGATTGGTCTGAACTCCTTGCTAGTGTAGATATACATGGTGAAGCTAATTGCCAATCATAACATAAAAGGATCACCTTAGCAGAATGTAAAAGAAGGATTCAAGGAAAGCAAGGCCTCATGAGGCCTGGAGCTGAGATTTCCATAACAGAGTCATTCTTTATAGAAGGTGAGACTGAGGAATCATCTCCAACTGGTTTGTCAATAGAAGAGGATTTAGAACAAGCCGAATAGTGACAAACTGCCAGGAGCAGATGGTATTCACTCAAGAGCTCTAAAAGAACTCAGATGTGAAATTGCTGCAGGGTACAGCTTATCATTTAAGTCAGCCTCCATACCAAGAGGTAGCAAATGTGACACAATCTGATAAAAATCTCCTAGGAGAGATCAAAGAATGATAGCCCAGGAAGGGTGACCTTCAGTCCAGGCAGATCAATGTCATAAAGAATAGAATGAGGACATATGTGTATAAACAAAGTATACTGGGGGAGTGTTTCCCTAAGAAAAGGGTAGTCTTGCCTCATTTTTTTCTTTCACTCAAAGACCAGGTGTACAAAGATGTGATCAGTGAAATACACTTGGATTTTCAAAAAACTTTCAAGAAATTGTTTCACTAAAAGCTCTTAAGGAAATTAAACCTCTGTGAGATAAGAAGAAAGTCCTTTTGCATTCACAGTTGTGAGGAAACAAAGGAAAATGGTGCTTAGAGTTTAGACCAGAGAAAGGTCTGCCCAACAGAACATACAGGGTCTGTGATGATTAACAGATGTATGAGTGGTCTTGGAGAAGGGGTCAAAAGTGAAGCAACAAAGTTTGCTGATGATGTAAAAGTGCTCAGAGTATAGTCTATATCACTAAATAGAAAACAATGCATACAGAAATAAATCTGACTATTCAGTAACAATAACACTGTCTAAATTAACCACTGGCTTTCAGTAAAGAGATTTTAAAAGCCTCATGGTGAGAAATATTCTGAGGACTGATTATTAGAAGCATAACTGCTGGTGATAAAACCTTTTTAAAACCAACAGAGGCATGAAACTGGTCAGAGAGTTGGAGGTACGAGTAAAGCATCAAAGAGAAAAGATGTTCTCTACAAGCCACAGGTGGATTCCAGGCAGTGGCTAAAACACAAATAAGAAGCATTATTAGAAAACTCACTGAAAACAAAGCAGAAAATATTACAGTACCACTGTATAAATGCATTGTGTACCCATATCCTGAATGCAGTGCATAGTTTTATCAAAAAAAGATAAAGCAGTAAATATAACATAAAGGAGGCAAAGCAAATAGAGGTATGAATAGGCTTCTGAAATGCATTTAGTAGGCTAGGGGTTTTTATTTGAACAACAGGATATTTGTATATGTAAAAAATAAATCAATGTTATAGTGAATTCATTGGGGATCACTTACTATTCCTCACTAGTCAGCATGTAAAAAGCACAAAAGTTAGATGAAAACAAAAGGGAGTATGTTTTTACAACATGTAATTAAGTTGTAGAATTAATCGCTACAGAACAGAGTGGAGAGCAAAAATATAAATGAGTTCCAAGAGGAATTACATTACATAATGTGGGGTAGGTTCATCAGTGGCCATTACACCTGGACACCTAGGAGTTGTCTTGGCCTATCTGGGAAATTCTTTTAATTTGCAACAAAAGTAATTTAAAGACTAGGTAACTATTACCTACTTTGGTCGAGTTTTTGGTTAGCTTTGTATAACAGTTTTAGGTAACACTTAATGCTATATATATAGTTTTGTAACTAGTAGGTAGTAACAACAAGTAGTTATTTTGTGTAGAATGAACTGTCTGTGACTCTAGAATAAAATACTGCATCAGGGAGCAAAGGCATGTGATGATAGCAGATGCCTTGAAAATGTAATGGATGATACTGGGGTTGCATGGCTATTAATATTACACCAATGGTCAATTATTGGTCATCAAAAGAATGCAATCTTGGAAACTGGATAAAACTAGTTTTAGAAGCAACAGAAACACAAAGCCATATGCAAAACATGCTACATAAATTAACAAAGACATTGCAGACCAGTGAAGAAAGAGCAAGATATAGAACATGTTTCCATTTTCATGTTTCCATTTTCATGTAGAACACATGGAAATGGTCCCAAGTGACCTTGAATGAGGAGGAAAAAGCCATAAAAATCAACATCACTCTGCTGCAGGCAAAGGTCTTGCATGGATGATGATTCACCTGTACACTGCAACCCTCCTGCCTGACCAGTCACCAGCCTTATGAGATTGAGCATAACACCAGAGAGAGGGACAGATACCAGAAAGCTTGTTTATATATCATTTTAACTGCATATGAAGTGACGGTATCATTGTCACTGGACTAATAATAATTCTTTGATTAGACCATTAAGACTCTAATTAAACTAACAATAAATTCTTGGCTTTGCATATAAAGTGTGTTCCTCTTGCCCATAAGATTTTTAGTTTAGCAAACTGGTAGGCATTTAAGCAGCCCAATTTGTAACTTCAATGCAACAAACTGATAAAAAGCTACTAACGCAGAAAGCATCTGAAAAACTGTTTGTCAGAATTTGCAAAATATACTAGTGGAATTATTTCAGTTCACTAGTTTTTATATTGCTAATCAACTAACTCTAACTGTCCAGTATATAAATTATACAAAGAAATTACTAGATGTTTAAGCTGCAAATTCCTAAATGGGCAGCTACCCAAAGCAAAGCATTGTTAAAATCTCAACGAATATGGAATGTAACTATTGGGGGGGGGGGAGGGTCAGATCTTTCAAGAAGATTAGTTATATTAAATGATTTTAAAAGAAAAAAAAAAAAAGAGTCCTCTTACTTGTATTACAGCTAATATCTCAACTGAAGAAGCAATTTTCTTACTTTCAGTGATGTGACTGCATATAGCAGAAATAGACAAACTAGACAAACTTGCAAGATACAGATTGGACAAGTGGTCAGCAAGTTGCATGGGAAATTAACTAACAGGATGCACCCAGAGAGTGATGATTGATGTTTTTTACTCAGGTTGGCAGCCTGTCACAAGTAGGCCCTACACTGTTCATTATCTTCATAAATGATCTGGATGATGGGGTTGAAAACACCCTCAAAGTTTGCTGATGACACGAAACTGAGTGGTGAGGTAAACGTGTCAGAAGGGAGAGCCATCTCACAGAGAGCCTTGGACAGCCTGGAAGAGTGGGCAAGCAAGAACAGTATGAAGTTTAACAAAAAGACAAGTGCTAAGTCCTGAACCTGGCACGGCATAACCAAAGAGCCCAGAACAGGCTAGAATCTGCGGGGCTGCGGAGTAGCCTTGCTGAAAGGGACCTGGGGGTTCTGGTGAACAACAACAAGCTGAACATGAGTCAGCAGTGCACCACTGCAGCAACAAAGGCAAACTGGATCCTGGTCTGCATCTGCAGGGGCATTACTACCAGAGACAGAGACATAAACATCCCACTGTACTCTGCACCTGTCAGGCCACACCTGGAGTACTGTGTGCAGTTCTGGTCCCCACAATTTGAGAAAGAGGCAAACAGACTGTGGAAGGTTCAAAGGATGGCCCCAAAGATGATCAAAGGGCTGGACAACCTGCCCTATGAGGGAAGACTGAGGAGTTAGGTCTTTTCTCCCTGCAGAATAGAAGGCTCAGGGGGACCTCATCACAGTATTCCAGTACTTAAAGGACAGTTGCAAAGAGGGTAGATACTCTCTCTTCACAAGGAGCCACATCGAGAAGACAAGAGGCAATGGGTACAAGTTGCACCAGGAAGGGTTTCATCTTGATCTAAGAAAGGAATTTTTTACAGTGAGAACAATCATTCACCGAACAACCCCCCTAGGGATGTGGTAGAGTCCCCATCACTGCAAGTTTTCAAGATGTGACCGGACAGGGTGCTAGATAATCTCACCTAGCCTCCCTTTCCCATGAAATGTTGGATCAGATGATCTTTCAAGGTCCCTTCCAACCTAGACTGTTCTATGATTCTGTGAAATAATTTTAATGTATTCTAACAACCATAAAATTATACACTGCTTTAGCTTCTAGGCCTACAATTGCCCCCCTAAAACTGATTTTATAATATATTATTTTACACTATTTCATGTTTTTTTTTAATGCTATAATACCTGTGACAGGCAAATTTTGTATTATATATAAAAAGGGGTTTAGAGATATATGATTATGCAGATGTTGTCAATTTTTGCTGTTATTAACTGCATATTGGAATCGGAGATTTTAGCCAGGATCAGGGCCATTATCTTGGTTACAACTCCATTATCAAAAATTCCTAGTTAAAGAAATCCTTATAACAGGTCTTGGTCTAAAACAAGACAAAGTTTGAGGCATAGAAAGGCAAAAGCAAATATAACCTAAACGTTACATGGCATTCAGTGGACAAAGCCAGAAACAGACCTCAAGTTTCAGGAATCCCTGCACAAGACATCTGATAGATCATGGCAGAAGTCCATAGCTGTAAAGAAATATGTGCTTTTTCCCCCTACTTTAAGTCTATTAAGACTGAGAATTTTGTTTTTCAAAGACCATATCTTGCTCCTTGTGTCCATTTGAAACACATTAAAATAAGCTGAAATTATTTTAACTCCATTCTTATATCTGAGGGTTTTGCATAAAAAGTGCTTCTGTAGATGGCTACAAGTAGGTTTGAAATACAGAGCTAATGACTGTCCTCCACTATGGACTACAGTTATTAATACATGCCAGTATAATTGTTCAGAAACATCTGCATGTCACTGGAAAATGCTTGCGCAGACATTCTGGCAATGAAGAGAAGCTGAGGTATGACCATTTTAAGTTTAAATTGATGAACAAGGAATAATTTACAAAGATACCATAATAAAGGTGATATTCTGTTAATATATTCATTAATAGATTTCCTTTTCACCTTATGCACAGAAGCAACTAGATTAAATTTCATGGCTTTGGCAAATAGAACATATTTATCTTTTTACTTTTTTTAATTCTCTGAGCTGCAAATGCTCTTTTTTTAACATGAATCTGGCTTATATTTATAAAGGAATGGTTTAAGAAAACTAGTCATACCATGAGGTTACAAACTTTCCAATACAAATCAATCTCTGCTTTTCCTGTAACAAGATTTTTTTTTAACTGTAAAAGTCAGTTTGGATCTTTACCTTTCACCATTCATCAGACTTTACATTTCATGATAAGTGCAGGGTTTTCTCTTGGGATACACCTTTTTATTGTTCATCTAGTAAGGTAGTTAATGCCCCCCAAATTTCAGAAGTTGTACCTACTTGACAAAGTGCCACTTAATATTAATGACTAATACAAATAATTAGGCATATATCAGGACACTTATTTTCAAAAATTACATTGACAATCAAACAGGAAAGTGACCTGCAAAAACAGAGCTTTCAATTCTCTTTCAAGAATAATCTAAGACGTATAAGCATTTGGATCAGGCACCTGAATTGCATGAAACATCATGGATCCAGTGTAGACAAGGTGTTTGTTCTCTAAGGACCATCATCTTGAACAAAATAAAAAAAGTTTTGTTTTCCCAGTGAAAATATTGCTAGATATGCAACTGTTCTACACCACCCCCCTCCCCGCCCCCCCCCCCCCCCCCCCCCCAAAATAAAATAAATAGTCACACTGAACTCTGTTTGGAAAGAAACAACTTTTACTTAGGTTGTACACTTAATTTTAAATATAGTTTGTGGTTGCCTTCCCTGCCCAATTTGGTCTCCATATTGAAATAAATAATAATTAAAAAAATCAATTGTCATACCTTGGGCACAATTAACAGTGGAAAATATCACTAAATTTTTATGATCTTTCAATCAACTGGAGCTTGCTAATGTAAAAAATTGGCTATTCAGCTTTTCAAGCCTGTAAAGGAGGTAACTGAGCTGTCCCACATCATCTGGTGTGGGACTTTGATTACATGACACAGCTGAGCAGGGAATCCTTGAATTAAGTAGCTGAAAATAATAAAGAAGTTTCTCAGTAGACACGCTAGAACCTTGGAAAGGAGGGTGGAAAGACATAAATGTACAGACACCTGCCCCAAGATTTTAAGGAGAATTCGGTGGAAAACAGGAAGACCCCTGGATTCCATTAGGGATTCTAATATGTAGGCCAAACCATGTTAAGAAGCTTAGAAAAATCAATGCATGAAAAAACATGGAAGTATTTTTTATTAATTTGTCTAGTTCTGCAAATGTCTTGTACTGGCTAAAATAACAAGTGATTATGAAACCCCTACATGGTCTGTGTATCTCCCAGCTACTGACCGAAGAGACGAACTTTAACCAAAGCCAAAATTTCTACACAGGGGTTCAGGACAGAGCACACACCCGCTCAGATAGCTGAAAAGCACAGGGTTCTAAAATTAAAACTGAGACCTGGCAGAGTAACCAACTGGACATCTAGTTGAAAGGGAGAGTTGTTGCCAGGGCTGTAACTAACACACAGCAAGAGTCTTTTTGATCATAGTTCATCAGGTGACTAATAAGTATAAATTTTGACACTTGAAAGGATTTCTAAAATTCCCTTGATGCAGAACCATATCTTGTGAACAGGCGTTAAGCCTAAATTGTCTTTGAAACTAATGATACATTGCGTTTGAATACTAAAGGTATAATATAGTCTATAGCAAAAAAAAAAAATCCACTTTGAAGCAGACATTCAAAATACCTGATTCCACTCTTACCTTATGGAAATTACAGACAGATTTCATGAAAGATACTTGATTCAGTTTATTTGTTTAGCTTGACATTATCACTAAGGACGATGGCATAAAAGTATAATCTTTTTATTGATGAAGCATATTTATCTCAGTTCTCACTTGTGACACCATATGCATTCAGAGAGCAAATATTTCAGATGTTACAGGAGAGGTGATTTTCCATTAAAATGGAGTTTTCAAGGTTAAAATGTAAGACCTGCCCTGTATCTCTGGTTTGTTATTGACATCTTATACATTGACAAGTTCTTTTGGAAGAAATTCTTGAAGTATTATGTGAGCTTGTGGTGGGTTGGCCATGGCTGGATTCCAGGTGCCCACCAAAGCTGGTCTATCACTGCCCCTCCTCATCTCGACAGGTGAGAGAAAATATAACAAAAGGTTTGTGGGTCTAGATAAGGACAGGGAGAGATCACTCACCAATTACCATCATGGGCAAAACAGACTTAACTTGAGGTAATTAGTTTCATTTATTAGTAATCAAATCAGAGTAGGGTAATGAGAAATAAAACCAAATCTTAAAAACAACTTCCCCCCACCCCTCCCTTTTTCCTGGGCTCAAGTTCAGTCCTGATTTTCTCTACCTCCTCCCCCCAGCAGCACACGGGGATGGGGAATGGGGGCTGGGGCCAGTTCACCACACCTTGTCTCTGCTGCTCCTTCCTCCTCAGGTGCAGGACTCCTCACACTCTTCCCCTGCTCCAGTGTGGGATCCCTCCCATGGGAGACAGTCCTCCACGAATTTCTCCAATGTGAATCCTTCTCACAGGCTGCAGTTCTTCAGAAACTGCTCCAGCGTGGGTCCTTTCCACAGGCTGCAGTCCTTCAGGAGCACACTGCTCCAGCGTGGGTCCCCCGCGGGGTCACAAGTCCTGCCAGAAAACCTGCTCCAGCGTGGGCTCCTCTCTCCACGGGTCCACAGGTCCTGCCAGGAGCCTGCTCCAGCACAGGCTTCCCAAGGGGTTACAGCCTCCTTTGGGAACCCACCTGCTCTTGTGTGGGGTCCTCCATAGGCTGCATATGGATATCTGCTCCACCGTGGACCTCTCTGGGCTGCAGGGGGACAGCCTGCCTCACCGTGGTCTTCCCCACGGGCTGCAGGGGAATCTCTGCTGCAGCGCCTGGAGCATCTCCTCCCCCTCCTTCTTCAATGACCTGGGGGTCTGCAGGGTTGTTTCTCTCACATATTCTCATTCCTTCCTTTGGCTGCAGTTGCTCCACCATGTTTCCCCCCCCCCCCCCCCCCCCCCCCTTTCTTAAATCTGTTCTCCCAGAGGCACTACGACCTTCAATGATGGGTTCAGCCTTGGCCAGCGGCAGGTCTGTCTTGGAGATGGTTGGCATTTGCTCTATCAGACACAGGGGAAGCTTCTAGCAGCTTCTCACAGAAGCCACCCCTGTAGCTCTCCGCTACCAAAATCTTGCCATACAAACCCAATAGAGAGCTTTACTTATATTCCCTATTTATGTTGCCCTTTTTTTCCATACTATCTAAGCATTTGATTAATAAAGTTATCCATGCAGCATCCTTGTGGATAAGGAAAGTAGGACAGTCATCATGTCCATTTTTGCTGTGGTGAAAAGAACATCTTTTAGTGTAACTGTATACAGCAGAGCACAGCTCTCTAATTGTTTACATTAGACTTGCTGAACCCATGTATTAACTCATGCTTATTTTCAGAGGCTCACTTGATCAGTCAGGGTGAGAATCAATGCTACTGGAATCAGTAGCAATACCTTTTGGGACCCTGGAGAAGAATTTTAACTGGTCGCAACTGAGAAGGAATTTTATATCTTCTCTGAAATTTTCTTTCTTCTCTACTCCCCCACTCCCAGAACATGGAGCTGCTACTCTGCTCTTTCCTTAGCCTTCACTCAGAAGAATGGTTAGGAGAGTAACATGCCTCTCCAGACCAGAATTTCAAGGCTGCTGGAATTGACTTTGGATCTGAAGAATTTACTTTAGTGTGTTTGTAATACAGTGCAAGTGTAAATGGGCCTCTGGAAAAGAAGGCGCTGTGGACTTTAGTTTCAGTCTCAGTTGAACTGCTGGAATCCTGAGCATGTTGAAGGCCTCTGAAATAATTTTAGCTATGTACAGATTGTTCTTTTGCCTTGCATGCTAAATCAGAAGAGTACTACGTGGAATTTTGTAAACCTTCCTCTGGTATTTGAGAGTTTAAAAGGCAATTGAGGCATTTGTAGAACATAATTGCAGTTTAGGTTGGAATAGACCTTTACAAGTCATCTGGTCAAACCTGTTCTCAAAGCAGAACTAACTCTGAAGTTAGATCAGGGTCACCTAGAGCCGGTTGCCCTTGCCCATGCCCATGTCCAGGTGACTTCTGAATATCTCCAAGGATGGGGACTCCACAACCTCTCTGGGCAACCTGTTCCAGTACTCAGTCACGCTCACAGTGAAAAAGTGTTTCCTGAGGTTCAGATGGAGTCTTGCCTGTTTCAGTTTGTGCCCATTGCCTCTGGTCCTGTCACTGGGCACCACTGAAAAGAGCCTGGCTACATCCTCTCTGCACCCTCCCTTTAGGTATTGATAGACCCCTCCAAGCGTCCTCTTCTCCAGGTTAAACAGCCCTGCCTCTCTCAGCCTTTCCTCATAGGAGAGATGGTCCAGTCCCTGTGATCCACAGTAACATCAGAGACCATAATGCAGTAACACATGCACACATGGTTTAACAGACAACATCCACAGAAGCTAAGGAAAATTGTAAAAATCACATGCAACACATTAAAGCAAAACCTCATGTGTTTTGGTAAGTTTGGTGACTGAGGATAACACATCTCATATTAGTGGAGGAGAGATCAAGAAAGTATTTGCAGGATCAAAAAATTAATAGATTATAATATTTGTTCAAGGTCAACACAGTCTTTATTTTACCTGAGGCATACGGTATAATGAAGCTTCAGTAGGCTCACTACCACCACCAGAAGAGTGGGCATAACTGTCTTAATCTACAGACATGGCCCACGGTTATGGATTCACTGAAAACTCTCTTTTTGCAGACTAAGTCTGAAATGAATGCAATACCTAGCTAACACTGCATACAGATGCCATAGCTTCGCTCAACAGAGGGAAAATGTCAAACAATAGTAATTTCAGCATGCATCTGAGATCTGAATTTTCTAAGGAAAAAATAATAATGACAGCACTTACATAGTGCATAGAACTACTCTAGAATCACAAAGCATTTTTTCAGAGACTAATGAATTAAATGCCAATCTCTGTGTGAACTACAGAAGCTAGCTTCTTGCTCCAAAATGTTCAACAAATCGGGGGAAGAGGAAAGAACTGTTAACTTCAAATGCCGCAATTTCTGTACTGAGCAAAAATATAGGAGTGTGTGTAAAGAGTATAACATTTATACAGAGTCAGACCACATCCAAGAACTCTTAAAGCCTAATGGCATATTTGAAAAAATAGTTTTACAACATGAAATGAACATAAAAATAGGTCAATCCATTTTTGAGATTTTAAACACCACATATTATAATAGAGTGGCATGAAAAGGCCTGATTTATGAATTATAGTGCAATCACACTTTGAATTTTACATTAATTTCTGAGCTCCTGCTGTGGCATGTGAGTCAGCTGAAACCACAATAAAATGAAGACAGAGCAGAGCAGAACTTACCACTTTGCAATAATACTAGAACTTAGTTAATGTACAGCCCATTTTATCAATCAACCTCTAAGCCCTTTACCAAAGCGGTAGTTCTCATCCTATTTATGGTAGACTGAAAGACCAGGAATACAGTTCCAATTTTCTGAATCCAGCTGAGCCAGCTTGACCATTAAAGATAGTCTTTTGGGGGAAAATATTCCATATGGAATGCTGAAGATGCAAAACAGTGAAAACTACACAAAGCTGCAAAGAGGTGATACCTTTCTTTTTTTTCTGGAGCCAGAAAGGCTTATGTGTACACAGATGATCCAGTTCTATCTTCAGATAGTTAATTATTAAAGGATTTTCAGCAGCCAACTGCACCTCTGTTTGGCCTGGACAATTTTGCTAATAGAACAGAGCCTTGCCCCTACCTTTCTCTGTGCTCAATAGGGATTTTCCCATGGAGCAATCACAGCCAATGGCAAACCTCTGGAGTCCTGGAATATAGGCACACACAATGTCTTTCAGCAATATCTGCTCAGGCCTTTAAAAAAAGGTAAATAAACAGGCAATAATATGTAGATAGCCACTGCTTCCAGACTAAATTAGGGCTATCACTGTGACTGCATCATGCAATGAAGAAATGCCCATTTCTCCATTTGCAGAGTGCCTGAGTTAAAGACATTACGGTCCCCAAGATCTTACTCTGGAAGTCAGTCTGCAACAACGTGTATGTGTACATATGTATATATGTGTAAAAAAGAGGAAGAAAAAGTGTTGGAAAATGTAAAGTGGAAAAAATTGAAATGGCTATATAAATATAGAAGTCAACTGATTCCAGAACTGAGGTTAAAAATAAAAATCAGCAACACAATATGTTGGATTTTTTTATCCATCCAAATACTGGAATGTGAGAAACCTGCATAATAAAGATTAAAATATGAGTGCCTTTGGCTGGGAAAGGAAATTGCATTTCAGGTTCATGCATATACCATTTTATAGAGCTAGAACTTTAAAGTAGTGTAGCATTGCAATATGCCAACTATGCATCACAATTATATGAAAACTAGAATGACTTCACTTGGATGTTTATAATACAATAGTAATAAGCCAAAAAAAAGGAATTTCAATTCCATGACTATTTTATATGATATAGCATGTGCCCAATGCAAAGAAATTTCTAGGTGCTTCTGTAGATATTGACAAATAATTTTTAATAATACATGATATCATATGGGATGCAGTCAATAGTATGCACTCTTAATAAATTCTCTTTTTTTTCCTTATTGCACTTCCTGAAGTGGACAGAAGTTAGCATATAACATCAAGTCCTAAAGTTACTCAACATCTGGAACATTCATTGAGTTGAGGGGGTTTTGTGGATACTTAGCACATCACTGCCTTGAGGACAAGCACACACATGTGAGAGTACAGTCTGAGACTTAAATGGGGAATTGTCCGTGTGCTACAAAGGCTCTTAGTTCTATCACACTGTGTCCATCTTGAACAGTGCCCATTGTCAGCAGCTACACACCAGTTATTTTCTGGTTGAAATTTTTCATTGTTATCTCATTGCTTGATAGGGATTTACAGATTTTTGATTCAATCCACAGGTATAGAGGGAAGCAGATTATCCTCCATGGCTTAATCATGCTATCTAAAACCTGTAATCACTACAGTAGATAACGCCTCTGTTTTTCTTGTGTATACAAAAAAAGAATAAAAATTAATCCTATCTTGTATATAGTCAACAAGGGCTCACTAGGGATTAACTGCTCTTGATTGCTGAAACATAGATGTGACCTGCTCACATTGTAAATCAATCTAAATTGCATCAGATAATATAAGACTATTTTCCAACACAGTTTGGAATTAAGACAGAAGGTTACTGTCAGCAACATCTTGGGTCCTGCTGTTTTGGATTCATTAACTTTAAGGCCATTGTTTGACAGCTACAGAGTGGAAGAGGGAGGCTGGGGAATAGCAGCAAACCTCTCAGATTCCAAAAGGAGGAATGATGTGCATAAAACAATTTAACTGAGGGAAAAGTTTCACCCAGTTATAAGCAAAGATGAGAAAAAAGACCAGCCTCATGACAGAAGCAAACTTGAGATAGAATAAGTTTTGTTTTGCTAGGGAAAAACAACAGAAGACAAACAAATATAGAAATTAAATTAAAAAAAAAAAAAAAAAAAAAAAAAAGAAGAAGAAAAGAACATAGTCAGATGTATACATATTTAAGAAATTAAGTCACAATGTTGAATCTACAACAAATGAAGGCCTGACTGAATGTCCACTGGGATCTATCAGAATAGTCCCATTGACATTCCAGCTCCAGAGTGAAATTCTGTTTGATATAGGTAGGGAGATATATTAACACACTCCAAACAACTGCATCTATGTGCAATTTGTTTTCAGAAGGTATATCTTAGCTAGACAGAAATACTCAGGTCTTCATCCTTTTTTGTTGTTGTATCTACTTCAAAAATGTTTTTAAGGCATATCTATTCTGGTGATTATGTTGGTCCACTCTGATTTCTAATGTAATTTATAGAAGACTTGAAACTTCTGTTAAACTTACCTGCTGGTCCAAAAAATAATGGCTTATTCTGTCCCCCAAAGAACATCAGGCTATGGTTGAAATATGGCCACAAAGCCTCTCCGCTGACCACGCTCTATAAACTAAGGGTTGACAGGGTCTTTATCACCTGAGAGTACTCTCCACCCTGGAAGAATTCCCAGGGACCAGATCAGGCTGCCACTTCCCTCTCCCTTTGGCTCCACCAGCTTTCTAAAGACCTTAACATAAATGCAAGCTCCAGAATTCTGCTGTGGTGCAAACCAAAGATAAGACAGAACAAGCCTATTTGAAACTCTTCATATTTTATCTTTCTAGCCTTCTCATTTTGATATCCCTTATCTGTAGCTTATCACTACTAGCACAAGTCTCTACTCTTACCTACAGCAATTCAGTCCAAATACCTGAAAAAATCCACTTCTTTACATTCTGATGTGTATATAACTGGCTTAGACAACAAAAAACAAAAAAACATTTCCTGTTATTCATAGGTCAAACTTTCCACAGTACCCATAGAAGTTAACTTCACAGGCACCTACTTGGACCATACACATAAGAACTCCATTATATAACAAATTTAAAGCTAAACAATGCCATATTTTTGTTTTTTGAGGGAAAAGGAAAGGGAAGGGAATAAGGGGAAGGGAACATAGGGAAGGGAAAAGGGAAAGGGAACGAGGGCAAGGCATTGAAGAGAATTTCACTGTCTCCCCAAAAAACAAAGCTTCTCTTGTGAAGCATTGCCATAAATCTTCTCACTTGTGAACACACAAAAATTAGGCTAAATTTTAAATGTACATTCATAGCTTTATTTTCCTCTATTTCATTTGTTTCCTTGCTTGTGTGTGGAGGAGTAAATATTAGCATTTTTAAAATAATTATATTTTGCAGTTCTGTAGGTTACATTACATTTTTATGTCCTACAAATCAATAAAAATATAAGTAGGCTAAGGTTAAGAAATACCAATAAAAGGTGAAAAATCCTATTAAGATCTATATAAACCAATTTTCCCTAAGTTCACATAGTTCTGTGAGTATTCTTTCTGATTCAAACTGTAAGTACCAATTACAATCTCAAATTTTTATGCAGCTTTCTGTCTTATTTCCTGCATCTCTTGTCTTTTCCCAATCCCCTACCTCCCTCCCACCATTTTTTCTAACCTTTTTATTATTAGAGAAGACTCTTTCCTTATGAAAGAATCACAGCAATAAAATCTTAAGCATTTTTTAAAAATTATTCTTCCATAAGTCAAAACTCTTCAGAAAGGCTATTTTATAAATAGGAAAACAGCACCTGAAGAGTTAAATCACTTTCCCAAGATTATGAAAAAACATCAGTTACAGGAGGAGAAAATAAATTTACATTTGTAGTTATTACAGTTTATCAAACATCATGCTACCCTGTAGGACAAGGCTAGCTAACAACTTCTTTAAGTCTTTGCTTTAGAATAGGAATCTAAAGTTTACAGTACTATTCCTCACACCCCAGATGTTTAGAGTTTTGGGGGTTTTTTCCCTGCTGCCAAATTGTTCTTGGAATCATCACCTTTCCCTTCTACCTTATCAATGTGAGGTATTTCAAATTAAAACTATCTCGCAAAATCTTCACAGCATGACAAATTTATAATCAGCTAAGTGATTTTCAGACCCTGAGACACTCAGAAGTACTCAGCACATCACCTTAGAAATCTTAATGAGCATCATTAGGGCAGACACTTATTCAAGCACATGCACTGCACTCTGGGAACTGTTGAATGAGTTCACAATCTTTATTAGACTTCAGCACATTTTTCTTCTCGTCATTTCCATAACTTTAGAAATGGTTTGCAACCTAGCTCATCATGCTTACAATTTACCTTGTAAAGGATGAAACCTGCTTTTGGGCTCAGTTCTTCTCAGGTATTCTTACTTTTTACACAGATTTTATATCTGATTAGTATACATTTCTTAAGAGTTCTGCTTTCTTCAAATAATCTGAGATTTGATGGCACTGCTTGACTGTAAAGGCTTTTTCATCAATAAACATATTTTATATACTGTAAATATTTTATAAATAGATACTACATTGTTATCAGACAACATTTTAATCTTACTCTGTACTCATTACTGCAGTAATGGTGTGCTTTCACACACATACTTTAGCTTTGATAGCTCCTTTTATGTCTATTCCATTAAAATCCTGTATCAATTATTCTGTTCAAGACTGCATAATATGTCTCCTTGTCTTTCAGATTTCAATTTCATCAACTTAAACAAGTTATTTTCAGAATTATTAGAAAACGTAATTCCTTATATGCCATGTAAGCAATAATTATTAAATGGCTAGAAAGACACAAAATGTTATGGTGAATAATGATTAACAAATATTTTCTAAGGACAATTATCATCATCAGGGGAGCTAGTATACAACTACAGATTTTTTGGGGTTTTCTTTAATGTGATTGAAAAAAGTTCTGTATTCTCCTGTTCTGCTGTAACTAGGTTTCTTCAGTAATTTTGCATCACAAAATTCTAAGTAACTAATGAAAGATTTAAACACAATAATTCACTACTGAATCCTTACCCATGTTAATGAAATGCTGGATTTAGAGACAATGTACATAAACATCTGCTATATCAGGCTTTAGTGATACTTTATATACATATTTGGCTTCCTAGAGAGGTGGTCCATGTCCCAAGCCTGTCAGTGTTTAAGAGGCATTTGGACAATGCCCTTAACATTGTGCCTTAACTTTTGGTCAGCCCTGAATTGGTCAGGCAGTTGGACTAAAATATTCTGAAAATATTCCATTCCATTCTATTCTATTCTATTCTATTCAGCACTGACTGAAAATCTTCCCGAGTGCCACTGTGGCATCTCATTTACACAACTAATAGGGAGATGCAAACTATAACAGTTTGGCTTTTGTTAAATGAAGTATCAGATAGCTATTTTATTTACAGTAAAAAAAAAAAAAATAAATAAAATTAAAAAAAAAAGAGGATTTGAACAAAAAGTGCTGATAATTTTTTTTTAAATTGACATAAACTAAAAACTACTGTTAGTTCCTGAACGGAATACATGTGCGTGTATACAGCTGTACAATATTATTATCTCCTTGCATAAGCATTTATAGAGTGATCTTGAAAGCCTTTTCTGATGTCTAAAACTGAGGCAGAATTTAAGCCTATCTCTACAGATCCAGAAAGCTCTCAGTCTAAGGGCTTTGAAGCTCTGAGGATGTCCTTTTTTATGGGATGCTGGCAAAGTACAACCTCTTATCTGAAAGAAGATTTAAATTCACTGCTTAAATCCGTATTAGACACAAAATTATCTATGTACCTCTCACGGGTGGCAGAAGCACCCAGCCTTGCCCATGTTCTGTAAAGGAACCCCTGCACAAATTTCATTTCTCCAAGTCATTCAGTGGTGTCCAGGCACCTATATGTAGTTGTTTGGGGGCAATCTAACATCTGAACAGCCCCTCCAAACTCACATCTAGAAAACCTGATATCTGATTTATAATTAATTTTGATTCATGAGGTTTATGGGAGTATGTGGGGGATGTTTGGGGGTTTCCCACCCTCCAGTATAGTATTTGTATGTAGATTCTGTCTTATTTTGGCACTGATATTTTAAAGACCTCTAATAACACATTTATGCTATCACTATCAACATCTGGAAATTGGCTAGAGTGTTTGCCTCTCTTTGACTGTCACTTTTGAGATATTTATAATGTGTATATTTTAGTTGTCTAGCTCTAAGCCAAGAGCTGGCTAAAAATGAGACCCACCATCCTGCAAGTCATGTGGCCTCCTGTTCTCAAGCTCTGATCCACAGAGCTCAAGAATACAATTTTGAACAGTGAACAATTATATCTATGTTTTTATCTACACATATCAGATGAAGTCAGCTTTCCATTAGGCAACATAACAAGCCCTAAAAAAATGGATTAAATAAATATATGTTACAGCTGGAGTACAGGTAATTTTTTTTTGACTGGTTCTAGTCCCTGGCTGTCCTACGGCTTCTTTCTGGCAGGACCCGAAGGCTTGTGCTTGTTGCTACACAAATACTCGGGATGCATATGGACCCAGTCCAGGTCTGCCAAAGCCCTGATAGACCCCCGCCAGAGCTGTGCTTACTCAAGAAGCAACACATGCACAGTAAATAGCACAGTGAGTAAACTAATGAGCCCTGCTCAAGCCAAGCGACCTAGATCATTTGTGCATCTCCATTGCTCACACAATGGTTACTGGAGCGTTGCCCTCCCTGTCCTTTCATTTTAAAATTGTTCTGACTCTCATTATCTCATTTATGAGAAAAGGTTCAGTCCACTGATGATTCCTCACCCATGTAAGAACTGGCAAAAAGGCTGGCAGTCAAATATGAGAATCACAAACTTGGTTTTTAGCTGTTTCTTAAATGAAAAGTGCATAATTAAAGATAAATATGCAAATGCAGGTGATATAACTTGCCATTTATGTTTGGGTAGAATCTTCTAAAGCCTATTTCCACCTAAAGCACAAGAATCTGGAGCGGAAATTGGGAGAGGGGCATTGATTAATCTTTACTGAGACCTTAATTTGACAATTTTAATAGAAAAAAGTGGAGGTACATTATATTGTATGTGTACAATGCTGGTCAAAGTCAGGCCTCACCTAAATAATCACCAGTGTACAAATATTACAATGAAAAACATTTGGATTATATTGAGAAAGAAAAAAATCTTCAGTATAAAACACTGTGTTATAGACAATAAATTGCAAGAAAAGATTACACTTTCAAGGATTTATATCTGCAAAACAGAAAATACTGGTTTTGTAAGATATAAGAATTTTTCTCATTTCATGGATTATACAAAAAAAAAAAAATCATAAAGCCAAGCAGATGCCAATCTGTTTAGAGACAAATTTTCATTTTAGGACTAGATTTCCATAGAGCATAGACATAACAGAAAGTGGGTCTGGAAGGAACTTGAGATATTACCTGGTAAAATTACAAGATGGGACTCAATTTTCAAAAGGCTTCAGCTCCCATACAGACCCTGAAAAAATGGCAGATAGTCAGAATTGTTTAGCATCCAGTGGCATTAATCTCCAGATTTTCAATAGCTCACTAGCCAACACAGTGAGCTCTTCTGAGAATTTAACCACTTACCTGTCACCCACATGGGAATAGAGCATGTTAGAAAAACTGGCCTTTACTGAGTGCATTGAACACATCTGCAATCTTGTCATTAGTGCTTTTATTAGGATCAAGACTTTGAACTCTGCTTTGAAGTGAGTGGGAAGCCAACACAGCCAAAAAGTAAATGTTCACATCACTCTTCACTGCTAATGAGAATACACCTATATTCTGAGATTATTTTGTAGCTATTACCTCTGAACCCAAGTAGATTAAGTTAAAGTAGTGCAGGCTGAAAGTGAGGAGTACAAAAGACAAAAAAGAAAGCAAAAAAACCTTCATTACTTAAAACAGAGCAACAGGACAATATCTACACCCTTGCTAAAAATACCTGTCTCCAATACAGCGTTCATACTGAGTACTTGACCAGCTCTCACAAAACAAAAAGTGAATTGAACTAAAAAATCAGTCATATTTGGAAAAATCTGTATGTACAGTTTTAGTTATACCCAGAACAAGGGACCGCTAAATCACACTCCTTCTCTCTCTTATACTAGGGAGGGAGACACATGAAGCAACGTTAACTCTTACAGTGGTCTCTACCCAGTAGTGGGAGGAAATAGTCTATTTTGCTCTACAGTTGTCCCTGTAGTACCCTAGCAAAGCAGTGGTAATGCATAATTTGTAATCTTGAAAAGCAAAGTTGCTTCAGGCTTTTTAATGTGGCTCTGTGTAAAAAAACTATTTAGAAAAGGAGAATACTATTTTCCCAACATTTGACAAGACCTGTTATTAAATAAAATTATTAAATTAGAGGAAAAAACCAAAATGTTTGAATATTTTATGTAAGAGCTGTAGTAGACAAAGCATAATTTCTGAAAGATAGACAGTAAATTTATCATCCTGGTACAAACAATCCTGGGTTCAACCACCATCACTGACAAAGTGTTTTGAGGTCTCCAAGACACAATGGAGGTATTTCTGATATTAACAAACGACAACAGCATTGTGAGAAAGTTGACAAAGTACTGCTTATCTTTGTCTGTGTGCCAAATAATTTCTTTTTTCAGAAGGAGATGTGCAAAATATAGGAAATTACCAGTTTTGGAACTACAGGATGATATTAATTAAAAAAATTTAGTTTATATAGGGTCTTACAGATCTTACAGACTGTGTTGCTTCCATTTGCAAATTTTTCTTCTTGGCATTGTTATTAAGCACTACAGCAATTAACCATATCAAAATACTTCAGAGGTGTGGGAGGTTTTTTTATAAAAAACATGTAAAGTTTAATTTATACTTCATGATATTTCATCCTGCTTGGAAAGCAGAAAAAAAGGACAATTCCCCCCCCCCCCCCCCCCCCCCCCTCAAATTACATGAGCAAAGAAATTTTCATTCTGAGCTTTCAGTAAAGATCTTAATTAAAATATAGTAAGTACAGAGGAAAAGAAATACATGGAAAACAAAGGAGATGTTCTGAGTATGAGCTATTAAAGTGCCAAGATTGTATATTCTGTCTTATGTGGCTTTTTGTATAGATGTAACTGTATACCAATCTTTTATATTGGTATAACTGTATACCAATACATGTGGTATCCAAATAAATTGCATTTATTTGGAATAGATTGGTATACAGTTATTTCTAATGTTAATATGTTGAGTAGGCAAGGCTTTCCTGAAATGTTAGGAAAGCAGTTAATGGAAGGAAGCAGAAGATTAATTCTAGTGTGACAATAATCCCCCCCCATGGCATTAGAAACCTCACAGAATCATAAGGTCGGGGGGGGGGGGGGGGGGGGGGGGGGGGGGGGCGGGAAGCAGCTAAAGAAAACCTTGTAGAGTTCATTTGATCCAAATCTCTGCCAAAGGCATGTTTCTCCAAAAACTAAACTTTCTCTGTTAGATGATTGTCTGAACTGGTTACTTGAAAAAGTCAGAGGTGGCATTTCTGTAGTGTCCACAGAACAGTTCTGTCAGTTTAAAATTTTTTTTGTAATGTGCAACCTAAATCATGCTTGCTGCAATTAAAGCCCATTATATCTTATTCTAAGAACTGTAGTCATTGGGAACTAATTGTCTCCTTCTTCTATGAAGTTCTATGTTTTTTAAGACATATCATGGCCTTCCAGCCTTCTTTTCTAAAGGGTAAACAAATCCTGTTCTCTTGATCTTTTTTTTTGTTTATTTAACTCCTCTGGATCATTTCTGAATCTAGTTTATATGACACCCAAACCAAGTATCTCAGACCTACTGAAGGAGAGGGTCAATCTTTGTCACAAGGCTACAGATTGCCCTGGACAGAGCTTTGCAAGCCAGCTTTGCTGTTGAAGCATTTAACACTAACACTAATGAAGTTCTTCCCATAGATGATTTACAGACACTTAACTGAGCAATCTGGTCACAACTATCTCAATGATACTAGTTCTAGTGGAAAAGGCAAACTTATTTACTCTGAGATAATGTTTGAAATATCATATAATAAAATGCATTTAGAGAAAATGAAAAATTAATTTCATTGAGAAAAACAAAAATAAAGGACACAAAACAATATTGGATTTATATTTCAAAGCTGAGCCAATAGACCAGTCCAGATAATACCTATCATTACCACAACCTGCTAGCGCTATAGTAAAATACAGTTATAAAACTGAAAACATTCACTTCTAAGCAACATGTAGACTATCCAGAAGGTCAGTTCTAGAGTGGGTCTATTCCTGAGACTGCTGCATGATAGTGATATTTCCCATTTACTGGAAAATCAGTGGGGCAGATTATGAGAATATAAATCCATCAGACCAAATATCTTGCATCAGTGAATATTGTGTACTGTAGATAAAAGTGCTGCTATTGCCTAGCACCAGAAAATGAATCCTTTCAATGGAGTTTGGCACCTAAATGAGAAATGTTAATTTGAATATACTGCCATTAAATTAAACTTCACTTTCCTTTCACAAGAAACCAGTTTTTCTCTCCTCTAATATCCTAGGCTAAGTTGGTGTCATAGCTAAATCATAGCTCATGGCTAGGAGTCACTGAGTAAAACACTACTGCCCTAAGATTGATCTATTTACTTTCATGCCTGGTGTTTATCTGAAGTTAGTAAAGAGCCACATTTATTGTTCTGCTGTGTAGGGTTATAAAACAGTGCTGAAATTATATATTATAAAGCACTTATGCACTTAAATCCTTATTTATCAAAGAACTAACTGTTCCTTTCCTATTAAATATTCCGGGACAGGGCACATTTCCATTATACACATATGTTCACCCACAGTCATCTAAATTGGAAGGCTTGCTGAGTCCACTAGGGAGAGAATATCGTTCCAAGGGCATTCATCCAAAGGAAACCCTAAAAACCAAATACAGGTTCAACAGAAACTGCACTGAGACAGGCTGACATAAAAGGGTATTTCACTTGAGCCAAGGCAATTCAACACAACTGGCTTCAGTTTTGGCTCAGATGGATCTTGAGAAGTTCCTCATCCCAAGCCATTTGCTTCTGCACCTGTCACAGAATTCACTGCCTCACTTTGCCAGTATAATCATTTGGGAAGCTGTGTTGTAAACTGAATGGACTTTTGGTAAAAATTGTCTACAAAAAGTTTCTCAATGATCAAGAATAATTGCATTTCCTATTTGATAAGATTCTTGAATTAATGATTCTTTAAAATGTTTTCAGGAATTCACTGGATATACATTCCCATTGTCCTGATATATGGTATGATACCTTTGCTTAAGCCTTTGAACTGTCTGGATGAAGAAAATTTCCATATATATAAAATAAATAAGAATTTCAACAATTCATTCACTAGTATTATTCACTGCAGATTCTACTGAGATAAATTAAGAAGCCTCTGTTGTACCTGTGAGTTTCCTGTTAAAACGTGTTTTAATGATACGTAAAACTAAATTACTTTTTTTGGATGTTTGCCCCAAAATCTCTCCATCCATTGAAGAGTCACTAAAGAATGTCTTCATTAATTATAAATTCAGTTGATCAACACCATTTTTGTACATTGCAGAGGCAAAAACTGGTTTCTAAACTTGACTGGGGCTGAAGTTGTCTTTCTTGGATACAGGACTTTATCTGTCCTTGTAGAATTTGATCAGGTTAGTGCTGTCCCATTCTCCTAACTTGTCAAGGTCCTTTGAATGGTGGCCCTAACCTCCAAGTGCATTGACTGCCTCCCCCCCAGTGCAGCCTCATCTCCATTTTGACATGTCTGCATTCTCTCTCACTCTCCAGGAGGATACTGATAAAGAGATTAAGCAGACCATCAGGTCACATGGACTTGCATGCATTGATTTCTCTCAAGAGATCTCTGACTTGTTCCTCTTCCACTACAGGTAATTCTGCTCCTTCTTGAACCCTGTGTCTAGGCACAAAGGCATAAGAATCCTTGCTTGCGAAGACTAAGGCTAAAGGACATCCATTACTTCAGACTCAATTGTGACTGCTATCACTAATACACCTGCCTCATCCAGTAGTAGCCCCCCATTTTCCTGGTTTATGCTTTTACTACTAATGTAGCTTTAGAAGCTTTTCTTCTTATAGAGTCATAGGGTCAGAATGGTTTGGTTTGGAAGGGATCTTAAAGATCAATTAGTTCCAACTCCCCTGCCACAGGCAGGGACAACTTCCACTAGACCAGGTTGCTCAAAGCCCCATCCAACCTGGCCTTGAACACTTCCAGGGATGGGCCAGCTGCAACCTCTCTGGGCAACCTGTTCCTGTGCCTCGCCACCCTCACAGTAATGAACTTCTTCCTTACATCTAATCTAAATCTACTCTCCTTCAGTTTAAAGCCATTACCCCTTGTGCTATCACTACATGCCCTTGTAAAAAGTCCCTCTCCAGCTTTCTTGTAGGCCTCCTTTAAGTACTGGAAGGCTGCTGTAAAGTCTCCCTGGAGCCTTCTCTTCTCCAGGCTGAACAACCCCAACTCTCTCAGGCTGTCTTCATAGGAGAGGTGCTCCAGCCCTCTGATCATCTTCATGGCCCTCCTCTGGACTTGCTCCAACAGCTCTATGTCCTTTTTATGTTGGGGGCCCCAGAGCTGGAGGCAGTACTCCAGCTGGCATCTCACAAGAGCAAAGTAGAGGGGTAGAATCATGTCCCTTGACCTGCTAGCCACACTTCTTTTGATGCAGCCCAGGATACAGTTGGCTTTCTGGACTGCAAGCGCACATTGCCAGGTCATGTTGAGCTTCTTGTCAACCAACACCCCCAAGTCCTTCTCCTCAAGGCTGCTCTTAATCCACTCATTGCCCAGCCTGTATTTGTGCTTGGGATTACCCTGACCCAGGTGCAGGACCTTGGCCTTCACTTGGCCTTGTTGAACTTCATGAGGTTCACACAGGCCCATCTCTCAAGGCTGTCAAGGTCCCCCTGGATGGCACCTTCCCTCCAGCATGTCAACCGCACGACACAGCTTGGTGTCACCAGCAAACTTGCTGAGAGTGCACTCAATCCCACTGTCCATGTCAACAACAAAGATGTTAAACAGCACCAGTCCCAATACCAAACCCTGAGGAATGCCACTTGTCACTGCTCTCCACTTGGACATCAAGCCATTGACCACAACTAACTCTTTCAGTACGACCATCCAGCCAATTCCTTATCCACCAAGTTGTCCATCCATCACATCCATGTTTCTTCAATTTAAAGACAAGGATGTCATGTGGAACAGTGTCAAATGCTTTGCACAAGTCCAGGTAGGTGACATTCATTGCTTATCCCTTATCCACCAATGCTGTAACCCCATCATAGAAGGCCACCAAATTTGTTCACACATGATTAGCCCTTAGTGAAGCCATGTGGACTGTCACCAGTCATCTCCTTATTTTCTGTGTGTGAGCATAGTTTCCAGGAGGATCTACTCCATGATCTTGGTGGGCACAGAGGCCACGACTCCTCAGATATGACAGATAGTATCTTAAGCAGTTCATCTGCCACTTCCCTCAGGACCCATGGATGCATCTCATCAGGTCTCATGGATTTGTGCACCTTCAGGCTCCTTAGATGGTCTTGAACCTGATCTTCTCCTATGGTGGGCAGTACTTAATTCTCCCAGTCCCTGCCTTTGCCTTCTGCGACTTGGATGCTGTGGCTGGAGCACTGAAGTGAAGACTGAGGCAAAAAACTCATTGAGTACCTCAGCCTTCTCCATGTCACAGGTAACCAGGTCTCCCATTTCCTTCTGGAGAGTTCCCACATTTTCCTAGTCTTCCTCTTATCACTGATGTACCTGCTGCCCTTTATTTCCTTTGCTAGTTTCATTTCTAGTTGATCTTTGATTTTCTAACACTATCCCTATATGGCAATGTTTCTATATTCCTTCCTGATAGCCCATCCTCATTTGCATCTCATCTGTATAACCTTTCTGAATCAGATCTCACTAGAGAGTTGCCTGCTTAGGCAAGTTTGTTTCCTGATATGTCATCTTCTTTTCTTTAGTATAGGATAGTCCGTTCTGGTGCTTGGAGGAACTTGTCCTTAAAAGACCTGCCAAATCTCCTGAGCAAATTTTCCCTTCAGAACTCTATTTCACAGGACCTTTACCTGTTCCCTTAATAAGCCAAAATCTGTTTTCCAGAAGTCCAGAGTCTGTACTCTGCTAATTGAATTTCTGATTCACTTCAGGATCTTGAACTACCCAATTTCTTGGTTGCTGCCTTTAAGAGAAACCTATATTCTGTGGAGAGAGGGCATTAAATACAGAACAACATACAGAAAATTTTAACTTACCAGACTGCATTTCCCTACTAGTATATGTCATGTTCATCTCCAAGATAAATATTTCAAAACCAGACTCAATTTGAACGTGAATTCACAGTCCATGAGGATACTCAGATTCACTTGGTAGCCAACCATGAAAATGAATGGAAATTAAATGATCATCTGAATTTTAATGTTCAGCAAGCTCACATCATAATTTGTTAAAGTTTAATACAGCTGGTCTGTCCCAGATTAATGGGGCATATGCATTTTAAAATTTTGGAGCAAGAATAAATGAGAAAAAGAGAACAAGTATGAGGCTTTCTTATAGGTCAAAAAATAAAAAAGTCTGTTAAAACTGACAGTGAGATTGGCTCACTGAAAACTGCAGAAGAGAATGCTATACCTAGCTTAACTGTTTGTGCATTGGTTATGAAAAAGAAAGCTGAACACAAGTATTTCAACCACTTAAAAAACTTGATGAGAAGAAATACTTTTCAGTCAGAAAAGTGGGATTCAGCATTGGGCAAATGTTTCTGGGTACCAAAAGTCCCATAACAGCCAGTAAGGATCAAAGTTGTCATTCAGTGTGGGTTGCGGAGTCCTTCAGCTCAGTAGCCAGTAAGTACTTGTTTTAGGATGACCTGAATCACCATTTTGGCCCCTGGCTGATGATGACTAAAAGCTAAGCCGTATGTAAATGCCTAAACTGAATGTTTTAATTGCAAAGTGAATCCCATAGAAGTAAATATACTTTGTAGAAGTACTTACAGTTATGGAAAATGCATGTTAGTTGTGAAAAGAGTGTCTTCTGTTGTAACGTTGCACTTCAGTGCACTTTCCTTTGCATATGCCAATACAGCTTCTACCATCTCTTCTCAAAATGAAACAAATAAATTAGTGAGTTACATTTGTTAATTCCAGATTAAATTGCCCCAGTTATCCACATCGAGGAATGACAATAAATTGCACAAAAAGAGATCCACATTCAAGGCAATCAAGGGCAAAGGGAGCAAGTACCACCTATGTTTTGCTAACTCATACATGGAAAATCACTCAGAATGACACACACATAACAGCTGAGGTTGGTAGGGACTTCTGGAGATTGTCTAGTCCACCACACTCTGCTCAAAGTAGGGAAAATGACAGCATGTTGCACAAAGCCATATCCAGTCAGGTTTGGAATACCTCCAAGGATAGGGACTCTACAATCTCTCTGGACAAACAGCTCAGGTGTTTGATCAGCCTCAAAATTTCCCATGTTTAAACGGCACTTGCTAGTTTTGGGTTGTGCCCGTTGCCTCTTGTCCTGTCCCTGGGCACCACTGGGACAATTCTGACTCCATCTTCTTTACTCCATTACATCAAGTACTTATACACATTGATAAAATCCTTGCCCAAGCCTTCTTTTCTCCAGACTGAACAATCCTAATTCTCTCACCCTCTCCTTGCATGAAAGATGCTCAGGCACTTAGTCATCTTTGAGCCCTACACTGGACCTGCTTCAAGAAGCCCATGCCTTTCTTGTAGTAGGAGCCCAGAACAGGACACAGTAGTCTAGACGTGGTCTTACCAGTACTGAGTAGAGTGGACATATCACCTCCGATGACCTGCTGCTCTCCCTATCACAGCCCAGGATGTTGTTGGATTTTTTTTAGCTCGGGCAGATTGGTGGCTCATATTCAACTTCTTGACCACTAGGACCCCCAGGTCCTAGTTTCTTTGCAGCCATTTGGCTTGCAGCCTGTACTGGTGCATGGGGTTATTTCTTCCCTGGTTTGCATTTCCCTGTATTGAACTTCATGCAGTTCCTGTTGGCCCATTTCTCCAGTCTGTCAAGGTCCCTCTAAACGGCAGCACAACCATCTGGTCTATCAGTCACTCCTCCCAGTTTTATATCACCTGCAAATTTGCTGAGGATGCACTCTGCCCCACCATCCAGGTCACTAATGAAGATGTTAAAAAGTGTTCTACCAGTATTGATCCTTGGGGTACACTGCTAGTGATTGGCTTCCAGCTGGATTTCACTCTGCTGATCACAATGCTTTCTGCCCAGCAGTTCAGTCAGTTTTCATTCCACCTGTCCTGGTTTTGGCTGGGATAGAGTTCATTTTCTTCCTAGTAGCTGGTATAGTGTTATGTTTTGGGTTTAGTATGAGCAGAATGTTGATGACACACTGATGTTTTCAGTTGTTCTTAAGTAGTGTTTACACTAAGTCAAGGATTTTTCAGCTTCTCATGCCCAGCCAGCGAGAAGGCTGGAGGGGCACAAGGAGTTGGGAGGGGAGACAGCCAGGGCAGCTGACCCAAACTGGCCAATGGGGTATTCCATACCTGTATTGGTTTTGTTTGGCAAGGTTTTGGTAGCGGGGGCGGTTTACAGGGGTGGCTTCTGTAAGAAACTGCTGGAAGCTTCCCCTGTGTTCGAGAGAGAGCGAGCCCATATTAGCCGGCTCTGAGACGGACCCGCCGCCGGCCAAGGCCGAGCCAATCAGTGATAGTGGTAACGCCTCTGTGATAACATTTTTAAGAAGGAAAAAAAGTTGGGACGGAGAGAAACTGCCGCCGGAGTGAGGAGTGAGAACATGTAAGAGAAACAAGCCTGCGGACACCAAGGTCAGTGAAGAAGGAGGGGGAGGAGATGCTCCAGGCGCCGGAGCGAAGATTCCCCTGCAGCCCGTGGTGAAGACCCTGGTGAGGCAGGCTGTCCCCCTGCAGTCCAGGGAGGTCCACGGTGGAGCAGATCTCCACCTGTAGCCCGTGGAGGACCCCACGCCGGAGCAGGTGGGTTCCCGAAGGAGGCTGTGACCCCGTGGGAACCCCGCGCTGGAGCAGGCTCCTGGCAGGACCTGCGGATCTGTGGAGAGAGGAGCCCACGGAGCAGGCTTTCTGGCAGGACTTGTGACCCCGTGGGGGACCCGCGCTGGAGCAGTGTGCTCCTGAAGGACTGCACACCGTGGAAAGGACCCATGCTGGAGCAGTTCGTGAAGAACTGCAGCCCGTGGGAATGGCCCACGTTGGAGGAGTTCGTGGAGGACTGTCTCCCGTGGGTGGGACCCCACGCTGGAGCAGGGGAAGAGTGTGATCAGCCCTCGTCCTGAGGAGGTGAAGCGGCAGAAAATAACGTGTGATGACCATAAACCCCATCCCTGTCCCCCTGTGCCGCTGGGGGGGCTTGGTGGTGAAATCCGGGAGGGTAGTTGTGCCCGGGAAGAACTGAGGGGTGGTGGGAAGGTGTTCTGAGATTTCATTTTACTTCTCATTACCATGCTCTGGTTGATTTGTAATAAATTGAGTTAATTTTGCAAATTGAGTCTGTTTTGCCTGTGACGGTAATAGTGAATGATCTCTCCTGTCCTTATCTCGACCCGCGAGCCTTTTGTTATATTTTCTCTCCCCTATCCAGCTGAGGATGGGGGAGTGATAGAACGGCTTTGGTGGGCACCTGGTGTTCAGCCAGGGTTAACCCATCACAATACCATGTGACATCATCTCTAGTATAGAAACTGGGGGGAGTGGGGCTGGGAGGGATCACCGCTCAGGAACTAACTGGGCATTGGTCGGCAGGTGGTGAGGAATTGCACTGTGCATCACTTGTCTTGTATACTCCAATCCCTTTATTATTTTTATTGTAATCTTATTATTGTTATTATCGTTATTAGTTTCTCCCTTTCTGTTCTATGAAACTGTTCTTATTTCAACCCACGAGTTTTACTTTTTTTTTCCAATTGTCTCCCCGTCCCACTGGGTTAGGGGGGCGGGGAGTGAGTGAGCGGCTGCATGGTGCTTAGTTGCTGGCTGGGATTAAACTACGACACCACCTCACTGTTGATTTGTCTAGCCCATACTTCATCAGTTTGCCAAGGAGGATGTTATTGGAGACAGGATCAAAAGCCTTAACCATTTTGAATCACTGTTCAAAAAATCTAATTTTTAACACAAACAACACCAATTAAAAAATAGCCAGTCAAAAATTTGTTAAGTACATGGATTTTTTTTCTCCACTTTCTCGTCAGGGTGTACACTTTAAGTTCTGAAGGAAGAATCTGAGTATAACTCGTGCATTACAGTGCACATACGTATACAATACTTTTGTTTTGTACCCAGCACATAGTACATGAAAATTTCCTATGATTTATTAAAGATCCATTTCATTACTAGACAATGAAAACAAACAAATTCAACAATGCTCATAGATTCTGCTCAGACAATAGCCTAAGAAAAAGCTTGTATTTTTCTGATATTCTGTGAAAGGCTAAAATTTCTTCCAAACAAGGAAAATAATGTATATAAAGAGAAAGTATATTTGTGACAGTAGAGAAAATTTAAACTTAATACCAATATGAACAAGCTGATGTAACCTAGGCCTTCTTTTTCAATCAGTACACAACAATGCAATATCTCAATTCTATTGATGGAAGACAGACAATAAAAAGAGAAATTCTCAAACAGAAAAGCAAAGAGAAATAAAAATAGAATATTGAAACAAATCTGAAGACTAAGAATTTAAAGAAAGTTTTCAAACAATTATTCAAGGAAGCCATCAAAAGTTCCCCGAGCACATTTTCACGTGAAGTAAGGTAGGTTAATGCAGCACCAACAGAGTAACTATAATCATCATACAAGACTCTGGGCTTTTTTGTCTAAGATGGTATGTCCCCCAGAATCTTATCTGTCCATTAATAGTGCACAAAAGAGCTCTTTGTATGTCTCCAGAAGCAAATACAAACAGTGTTGGGATCAATAAGCCTAAACAATAAAGAAGCAGACTATTAAACTTGACTATGTAAGTAAATGAGGAAAAATGCCTTTAAACATCATTGGTAAGTACATTCATTCATATCAAGGAAGGTAACCCCCCTTTCCAAGCTTATGTCCACTTCACTTGTGGATTGCCAACTTTCTTACGGTGTGAGTAATTTATTATGAAATCGCAGATGACTTTGATAAATAACATGTAGGACCTCATTCAGAAATCACTGCATTTTCAGGTCATCTTAATCCTTTGGCTCCAGACTTTTAAATACCTATTTTGTCTTGCACATAATTCCCTTTCCCCAGCATCAGTATTCTGGTCATTTTGTATTTGCCTCCTTACAGTGCATCTGCAGCAACACTGGCATGGCTTTTTGAACTGAGTATTATACATACTATTCTGTACAAACCCAGCTTGGGCAAGTTGAACAAAGGGCTCCTTAGTTTTGTTATCCCCCCTGCATCAGCACCATCAGTGTTATCCAGCATTACCTAGCATAGCAGTAGCTATGAGCAGATGAGAGCTTACCTGATAATCATTATTTTATAAGTGGTGTGTCATAAGCCTAGAAAAAGATCTCAGACAAGGCCAAGAACAAGCTTGATTTTCTTATATTTGCAGAGGTGGTTGCAGCAAAATTAGACACATCTTGAAAGCCATGATCATTTAGATTAAGGTATAATTGTCTCTAATGAGCTCTCTTGGAAGCTGAGTTATTTACCAGCAGTTAGAATGGCATTCCAGAGAAATCCCTTCCTGCTTTTGAAATAAGGAAAGCAAGCATCAACAGCAATAAATGCATTTCCAAACTTGTACCTATACAAGAAAGCCCTGTTGATCAGTTTAATAAAGATCAGAGACATTATCTTTTGGATAATGAAATGTGCCTCTAAAGATCAAAGGAGATCTTTAGTCCTGACCAAACTTACCAAATATATAACAGATCTGACCCTAGTTGACCTGGTGTAGTGAAGCAAATTTCAACCCTGCAGTATATAGCTTTTTTTTAACATTCATTAAACTTCTTTTCTTTTTTTTTCTTTTTTTTCCCACCAGCAAGTCAATTTTCTCATTTGCAAATCAGCCAGCATGCCATTTCAGAATCCCTCTGAGCTGGGTTCCATGCGTGACTGAAGATACCAACAATGAGAGACCAGCAGTTGCTGTGCATTTTCACAGCAGCTGAAAGTACCCAGAGGCTCCTGTAAGGCAATCAAGCACAACAAACCTGCATATTTCAAGAAAGCATACTGGAAAAAAAAAAAAAATCTGTTCTTCACAATAATTGAGAAAGCATCTTTAATTAACTAAACTTTTATTTACTGTTGTTTCCTGAAGAAAAGTTAATTGTATTGGTTAACAGCCTGTTGCAGCAACAAGGCACTTAAAAAAAAAAATTAAAAAAAAATATTAGATAAACACAAGTAGAAGCTTGGATGGATCCCAGGATATCTCATACTGCCTATCCCTACCTTGTCTTGCTTAAGCAAGCCATCCTTTACGTTTTTCTTGTTTACCCTTTGCATAAAATTTCCTTTCCTTCTGTAGTGGCCCAGTATCAGTCAACAGAGAAAATGGAGACAGCTTTGCTCTAGCACCTCTTCCAGGCTGGCAGTTTGTGAGTTTGCTGGGAATCTGGAAACCATTGTCCAGACTTCCTCAGTCTGAATGCAATAAATGCATGCTTCTTGTTTCCCCAGTGAGTGTTCAAGCCACGAGGTTACTAAACCCCTAATCCCTACTCTGTCTTTTCTCCTGTTCCAATTGAAGAGTGATCATAGTCCATATACAAGAGGGACAACTTGGGCACTTGAATATAGGAGAGGTGTTGGGGCTAAGGATCCAACTTTCAACAAAGACTTTTATTGCCAAATGTGGGTCAGGGCTTACTTTAGGAGAGAGGCACAGGCTTATGCTTTTGTGTTCCTTGTTGGCTGCTGTGAGCAACCTCACTCCATGTGTCCATGGTCATACATCTGATTTGAGAAGTTAAAGTAATAATTTCTGTTATCCTAAATTGATTGTTTTCATATTTCATGCATTCCATTATTGATATATTTTACAAATTGGAAAAACAGAAGGTCTGAATAAGTATATAGGTCATCCGTATAACACTGTGGTCTATTACATAAAGCACAAACAAATCTCAGTCCTAAATCAGCTTTTTTTCACTGAGTTGCGTCATGATCCTGTGCATATCACTTGACACCTGAGATTGAATTTCTTTACTTATAAAGTGGAAGCTGCTATATTTGCATGCTAAGCTATAAGTACTACAAGTAATTTTGGCTGGAAGACTCTTTCACTGTATGACATTTCACCAAATGAGCTTTTTAGTCAAGAGGAGATGCTTTACAAAGAAATAACAAGTTTGATGAAAGAGAAGGGAATAATAGACTGATTATTAAAGGAAGTAGAGGTTCAAATCCTTAGTCTGCTGATCCAGCACGTTCTAGCAAGAAAAAAAATATCTGTCCTGATTCATGTAAAACAATGTAATTGAACCTGGGTTTCCCCCATGCCAGGCCAGTTCCCTAATCACATCCACATGTCTTGATACATAAACATTGATTTTGATAATTCCATTTCTGCTGCAGTGTTCCAAAAGGTTTTGGTCACGTTCCAAGGTGGAATGAAAACAAATGTTAATGTTGCTATGAAATGGAATTGCTTTAGCTGTGACACACAGCACAATACATGTTAACAAAGTATATTATACATAAAAATATCAGTTAAGGCCATGTCTGCAGTATGGTGTGTGGATGCTCAAGACAGCTGTAAATGACAATTTAAACAAAAAAGCTGTAGATACTAGCTTGTAGGGAGCTCTGTGACATAAAAATTGGACTGCTTTGATACCTCCACAAGCTTGTTAAATCTGCTTTGCATTCTACTTAGCAGACATACCAGTTTTCACTGGTGTTTCTCTAGCAAATATAATGACAACTGGGATCTAAGTAATTTTGTCTACTAATTAGATCATTACTGTACTAAACAAGCACAAACTAGGTACATCTGTACCTGGATGTACCTAGATAGGAAATTGGTCTAGAATAATAAAATAGTTACTGTTAAGTCTAGTAATGGAAGCTAGTGCTGGCAGAGGGCAAAAGAGCAGGAAGCAGGAAGGTAAGTTTGCTGTCCCATTGCCATCGTGTCATGTGTTCCGCCCCCCACCCCCCCCACCCTCCCTGGCCAAGGTTTCAGTCCAGGAAAAGAGGGAAATTTTCCAAACTTCTCAAGGAAGTAGTTCAGATGTTCACACATTTAAATAGAAATACATTGCAGGGCATCCAGTTTTCTAGGTCCTAGTGCCTTCTATTCTTCTAGTCCCTGCAGTCTCGAAATATGCTGCTCTTTTCAATGGCATCTTTTCCATCTAGCAGCTTTTTTCAGAATTTTCCACCTGGATGCATACTCTCTCAGGTTTTCTGCAGAAAAATCTTGCTCTTGAATGCTACCAGTACAGGATTGCATATAATCTCAGCCCAAAGAGTGCACTTAGAACTGGATCTTAGCAGGGGCAAATAGAGCATTTCTGGATGTGTCTGAGATGGGCTGTAATTACATGGTATAACAGCAGCTCTTGTTAAAGCTTGCAGAAAAGCAGGTCTGAGTCAGCTATTTCCACTAGGCTCTACTCTGAGACATAGTGACAGTCTCTTGCAAAAATTTTGCTTTTAAGAAAATCAAATTAGTTGAAATATTTGTCCTAATGAAATATCTAATTACACACTAAGGAAAATTATGACATAGATACAAGATTCATTACTATCTAATGAATAGGGGAGCTATTTAGCCATTTATAAGTATAGGTATGGGCACATCAACTTATCTCCTGTCATAAGAAAGTACACTCCTATACCTTTAGAGCTTCATGTAAAACCTTAGTTAAAACATCTTTAAATTTCTCTTTAAGCAAATAAAAGTTTTCCTTTTGTGTTGCATCTGTTCTTGCTGTCCCTAAAGTTGCTTTGTATTTTCCATCTAGAGGAAAACCATAAATATAAACAGCCAACAGCTCAGTGGATAAAATCTTAATCTTAGGAAAAATAAGACAGTTAAACAAATACATATTTTGCCTATATATTCTACAAAGTTTACTGTAGTCTAACATGGGACTGGACCCTCTTGGAAGCAGAGGGGAGAGAAGGGAAGGTAAGGAAGAGGAGCAGGGAGAGGGAGAGGAAGTTTTTATGGTTTTGTTATAGCTAACCTGTATTACTCACAGGGCCATTTGAAATAATTTCTGCAAAACCTGTTTCAAAGGGTATATTTGATTTTATCAAAAGAATTCTGAACGTTTCTGCTTTCTTCTTGAAATAAAAGGGTTTGTGAATATGATGAATTACTACCCTGCAAATTATCTGGGTTTTTTTTCTGCAGAGTATTCAGTACTTCCAAAAGCACAACCCTGCATTTCCAAATGTGTATGAGGACCAGTTCAGTCATTGAAAACTTGGCTGAAATACATTTATATCTACTTTATCCACTGACCTAAGTATGATTAATACATAAGTGTCTACCTTTATTTCCTTTCAGTAACCACTAATATCCTGTAGGTTTTGAACAGATGTTCAGTAACTGAAGTGGTACATCTACATCTGCCACTGAAGATTATGGCTTGTAATTATGGAAGAAAACTTCCAAAATAAAGAATATTCTCTTCATTTTTAACTAAAAACATAGCAGTAGGAAATTTTTTCACTTTGGAAGGAAGTATTCTTACTTCTCTTATACAGGTGGGAACAATACAGCACACAGTTGGCCGTAGTCACCAAGTGGGCCAGACTCAGAGCTGGTGACAGAAAGCAGGTGTCCTGACCATGAATGGCCATGTGCTGTACCTATGAAGTCACACTGAATTTTAACCAGAAGGCAAGAGACTCCGCTGGTTGTGAACTGTGACTATCAGACGGAGTATCCAGGGTTCATGTTTGGCACGCCTGGAACAGAAAGCTCAGAGGTAGCCTAGAAGCTATGGGAGGTCTTGCCCTTTCTGTCTGATTTGAACTAGGTACATTTATTTAAATACAAATGAATCTAAGATTAACTTTGTACTACAGTAGGTAGGAAACATGACTTCTACAGGCAAATCTCATGAGAGAGAACACTCCTGCTAGCCTGCTTGCCAGTATTTCTTGGTTGTGAAATACCTTTAGCGTTCCTGAGTGAACTGCACAGAAGGCAATGTACCCTTCAAGAACAGCTCTACAAAAGGAATGGGTGAAGTTTCAACTATTATTTCCTTAATTTTACAAAAATCTTGCCTAAAGAATATCATCAAGTCTTAAATGCAGAAATACATTGGAAAAAAATAGTAAATGTTATTGCTGTGTTATCTTGATTTTGGTAGAAATTCCTTCAGCTAGGCTTTTATATCAAATCCCATCTCAAGCATAAGCCTCACTGAAGAAACTGTCGTTGATGTCAGCAGGCTTTGAATCAAATCCGTTCTTCTCTGAGTTTCAGAATCCAAAATAGATTGGTCATTTTAGTCAAATATTCAACAACAAAAGGCGTGCACTCCAGCATTTATCAAGCTGACCTGGACTTCGCTTCTAGCATCTGAATGTCGTGTCAGAAACACAATTTCATCTTTATGAAAAGTAACCTAACCCTAATATTGGTTATCTTAATGGAGATGAGATAATTTTCTATTTAGCTTTCTGTGTAGGTGTGTTCGTACCTATACATAGCTATATGCATACACCCCTGTTACACACAGTGGTAAAAGCAATCTAATAATCTAGCACTTGTCAGAACATCACACACACGTGCAGACTTTTTTCTGAAGCAAGCTGCAAGTCAATTAACTAGGTTTTGTACTAAGAATTCTATATTTTTCCAAGTAGACTTCTGAATTTCCAGTTTGGTCCACTTTGTACATTCATAAACAACATTAATATTACTCAAATTCCAATTTCCAGATGTTATTAACTCTTACTCTTTCATCAATAGTCCAATGCTATTTGCCATAAATAGGTAAAAGCTCAGCTCTTGGAAGGGAAGTGAATGAGTTTCAGCTTTTAGTTAGGAAGGACAATCACAAAAAAAACCCAGTTCACTGGTTTCAGTGAGAAGCTTACAAATGCAGCATAAATGGTAGAATGTGCTGAAATAGGAGGAAAATAAAAATTTATAAAAAGACAAGCCAAAATTATCTTTTTGACTCATGAATTTAAGCCACCCCTGAGAGTTTTAAAAATTTGGGACTGACAAAACAGAGCACTCCAAAGTTCTTAGTGCTTTTGGGTTTGTATTTGCAACTTCAGTGGAAATTTGTGGTCTAAACTGATCATAGTTACATTATTATGAGTATGGTTTATATCTAGACTTGAAGCAGTAATCCCACTTTTAGAGCTGAGGGAGAGAAGTTCTCTTATCTGAGTAATCACATTTTCTAAGTATTATCTTTTCCATATGTTCATGGACAGGAAAACCATGAAGTCACTTGTGAAAAGATTTCTTAATCCTCTGCCTTTCTGCTTTTTCTTGTATTAAATGTTGATCTTTTAATACCCTTGAGCTTATAATCTAATTTCATATTCTAATTGCATCATTAAGTTTCTTATAGTGTCATGTATTCCCATGAAGATTTAGGGGTAACATACAGTACAGGAATTGTTGATTAACTTTTGTCACATCCAGAAAAATCTCATAGGAAGTTTCATAGGTGCATGCTTAGGCCAGACAGCTACGTAGCATCAATTTCAAACTGACTTTGTATCCAGATGCATCCTTCTTGCTAAATATTTGCCAAGTGAAAATCAAACAAAACCAAGGCTGTTCCTGCTACAAAATAAGTAGCTCATGACACAAAAATTACTCATCTTTTTGAATTCACAATGTAGTAGTACACACCTTTTTAAAAAAATGTATTTTTTAGAAAATATTTGCCAAATTTATAATTGAAAAAATACTAATTTAAAAAATGTGGAAACTTTAAATGTATTAGCTTATACTGGAAGAACATTTGTGTCTAAGAGCAAAAGAGTGGAGAGAATATGTAATACCTTGCTGGCTAACTAATTGTGGCTTTAGTTATTAAAAGTGAAAAACATGAAAATGGTAAAACAGAAAAAAAATTAACAAAATCAACAAAAAAGCATGCATATGCGTGTACAAGTCAGATCACATCAAGTTCAATCCTTGTATCCTTGTCAATCTCTCCTGACAAGATCTAGGGGCATACCTACACTTCTAGATAAAAGCCCAGGGAGCAAGCTCAGACACTGAGCCCCTTAGCACCCACATGGGTCTGTAGTTAACCCACCCTTGACTGCTCTGGACTACTGCAAGCAACAATTTCCAATAAAATTTTGCTATAGCTACCAGTTATCAGGGTAAGAGTTAATCAGGGGTAGAGATTAGCTCATGATCCTCTTTTTTGTTTAACAGTATGGATGTAGCCAGGGTCTTCCACAGCAGGCCAGGTAGAGACCTGAGAAGGGATGCATGCTGTGAGCGCATACTCTTTTCAGGCTGAAGGGCTACTGAGTTTAGGCCATTTTCCTGGTTGTAAAGTGTTCAAGTACTACAATAATAAGCATAGAAGACACACAGAGGCACTAAAATCTATCCCCATTACTCACATAGTCTCTGCCATGCATTTCACCCTAGAATACTCATTCAGGCAAGACAGTACATCAAAGCCAGCATTTTGAAGAGTGTCTCAGTCAGTCACTGAGACATAAATGTGTTCTTTATGAATTATAAATTACCACATAAGGGGGAATATTTTGTTATTTGATGTGTGTACAGAATGAAAAGCAGATATGAGCAGCGATGAATGAGACCAGGTTCCTCTGCTACTGGAGATGTCAATTCCTTGCACTAAGTAGGCTATTCACAGCTGAGCCCACTCCTCTTACACTGCTTACCCTATGTATTGTCCACTATCACCAGCTACAGCTCGCTCTCCTTTTTTTGTGTTGGTCCATGATCCTACAAGTGCAAAAAAAGTAATAGGATAACTTGATCCCATATTTGCAAGTGCATTCCTAGGCCCAGAGCCTGGGCCACAGATGAAATAGAAAACTCTATTACCATTTTTCATAAAGTATCCTGCTGCTAATTTTTTACAGCTTCTAACTAGTTGCATCAGCAAGTCCTTGTGTATTAAAGATTGCAGATCATCTATGCCCTCCAGCACTCACCTGCTTGTAACTTTGGGTGACAGAACATTTGTATCTAAAGACCTGTGAGATTAAAAGCATCCCTCTCATTTGACTGGGCTGCTAACTGTAAAATGTAAATCTTTTACTCTTGTCATTTAAAGAGATTCTATTCTCAATCACTTCCATCGAACCAGTAATACATGCATAACAGTCAAATATCTTAGTTTGATGTAAGCCCCCCTTTCATGCATTAAAATGTTCTCTTTCAGTCAGTGCAATTCAGTTGTATCAAAACTTGGTGGCATGCTAAAAACTAGAAAGATAGAGTTTTTTTCTTTTTTGTAAAAAAAAATGTAATATAAAAATTAATAGTGCAAAAACTACTGTATTGATTCTATTGTTCATTCTCTAGACAGTAAGTATAGAAAGAACAGTCTAATTAGGACCTAGACCACATTCGTCTTTCAATCCATAGTTTGATAAACGGACTACATAGTACAAGTCACCCAAAAGATCCGTTCCACCTCTGTTTCTAAAACAGGTTTGGTTTTATATTTTTTTTTAAGTAATGATATTACCAAATTTCCCCTCTGCCCTTTAGGAGCACTGACAACAATGAGGGCTTTCCGCAGAATTAACGTCCAGAATCAAAATACACAATATAAGGATAGGAGAACAAGGATAAAGTCATGGTTTATGTATAATATAAATTAATAAAACACCTTGTAATGACTGTAAAACTGGAAGAATGTTATAAAGATGGGCCACAGGTTTTACCTGAAGCCATACGTTGCCTGTCTTTACATGCAGAGCAATGGGAAATATAAGTCTTCCTGCCTTATAAACACTTACAGTCCTTTTCTGAAGGAAGCCTCAAGTTTTCTTCTCTGCAAAATAATAAACCCATTTTGTGTATCTTTGAGGTGGAATACTACTACTTTTTTCCATTGACATGTTTTTTAGATTCATTCTGCCAAACAGTCACATATATAATATATGTAAAGCAAGGGGGCAGAAAGAGAGAGGATAAGAGAAAGGGAGAGCTCGTGGCTACTTTCCATAATGGAAAAAAAAGGTTTAATGTGCACATATGAACAACAGATGTAGACATATTTAACATTACAACACTAAGCAAATGAGTTAATGTAATAGCCTTATTGTAAAAGACTATGAAGCTGTGATTTTTTTTTTTATCTGCAAGCATACTCAATCCTAAACAATGTAGGGTTCTGGCTGTGCCAAAACCTACCATGCTACATTAGAAGAGATGTTAAATCTCTTGAGAGAAAATACACTACTTAGATTATAGCCTTGCTGTGGGTATTGATTCAAAAAAACTGATACTTTATCATGAAGCAGAGCTGTAAAATTTTAAGAATAGATAACAATAAACAAATATTTGCAGTTTACTGCAATACTGCCTGTATACAAAGATTGCAAGCCCTTTGTATTCTGTAGTCTCAAATACGCAGTAAGATCTATTCTGGTGAAGCTTTAAAACACAACAGGGTTAGCAATTGGCTCAAGAGTTCACCCTTGTGAATCCAATTGTAGTATCAGGTGTTATTCTTGGTCTCACATTACCCACCACACCATTTGTGTTGCGGAGCAGGAGGGTAATTGTAGCTTTTTATCAAAGATAGATCTGAGCTGCATTAGACAACATTATAGTGATGCTACACAATATGTCAAACTAATTTTATATGGTGGCACAGGTCAGTAGACCAACAGCATTATATATAATCAGAATACTTCATAGGCAAACTGTTTACAAGAGGGAATTGCTAATATATGAGAAAATGCTCAATTCTCAGTCCAATGAATTTTGATTTTATAGTGCAGTATTGATTCTGCATTAATATAAGTCCCCAGCCCCACTTGCTGCTGTAATCTTTTTATCTCTCTCTAGTGAACAAATCACTACCTTAGAAGAACTGTCGCAGACTAAAAAAAAAAAGCACTGAATACCATTGCTTATTCCATTTCCTCTGTTGTAAACTAAACGGTACTGGCAATTTGCACTGCAGGAGACAATGACTACAGACTACAATGACTACCATTTTTAGCTGCTTTGCTTCTGCTCCTGTCCCTTTTCATACATAAGCAGTAAATATTCAGGCTTCTAGTTTTCATATAAAGTTATAGCCCAAAACATTATTCAAAATTAATATGTAATCAGAATACTTACACAGCCAGTTATGTAGGTGTTAATAGGCATTCTTAAACGAGAACACTGAGTTAAGATTAATTTGGAAATTACTTTTATTTTTATACACTCTTCAGTGAAAATCCCATTTATAAATTTGATGTATCAATTTCCATGTGACAGCCTTAACTCTGGTCTTAGCATAGATATAGATTAAATTTTCCAGTAAGTGTAATGAAACATATTCACATTCTTGCAACATATTCAAGGCAATTCAAGCATCAAAACATTAGAAAACAAAAATTCAGGCTGCCCAGGCAGCCTTGATTCAAGCTTTTCTATGCAAAACTTAGCTTAAAGGTAACTAACATGCAACTGAAGACTTTCAGTTGTGGTATAACATTATTTTTCACAAGACCTTTTGTTCCATTCAGTATCTAGTAAGCATGCTGCTCAGAATACTTTATCACCATTCAGTGATGGCCCATGTGTTGTTTACAACACATGCTATCCACAATCTGCAATGAGTATGGAATTACTAACTTTTTAAAGGATTGCCACAATATATGTATTACATATATGCTTCACAAATATTGTCTCCAGAAACCTGCTTTCACAAATTTCTGTCTCTGAAGCTAGTTGGCTGAAACTTTTGATGACATGGCCTTCATCAGTTCCCAGTAGTTCTTCATTCTGTCTCATCACTCACTATTTCATATACTACAGTCTTGAATCTGACTGTTTTAGAGGGCAGAGAGAGAAACAATACATTGAAAATATTAATTTACCATTACTTATTTTCACTTCTTTTGCAGCTGTATTTCATTATAAAATACCATTTCATATTAATCAGTGTCCATGGGTAGGTCATATAAATGAATCAGGTAACATATATTCCTGTTTAAGCATATATACTCAAACATCTGTCTTGTGTTTATGGGCGACAGTAAAGAAAAATGTTGTAGGTCACAGAGGGAAAATTAAAAAATGCACACACACTACAGTTCAACGCCACGCACAGAACAATTACACCCATAACTTATATTCCTCCTCCTTATTTCTTGCTCTCGTGCCTTCCTCACAAAGAATCTTTTCTTCTTCTGTCCCTTCCATGGCCAGGAACGGTAACTGAAAAAGGAATGGGCAGGGTGGGGGGAAGTAAGCCTTTCAGGGAAATAAGGATGAGGGGAAGATACACCTTCCTTTTCTCAGCCTGCTCTCCCAAAGGAGAGGGTCAGGTGCAGTTTAGTTTGGAGAGAAAAGTGAGGATTTTTTTCAATGGACATCAGATTTCTTTGTTCAGTCACACCCTTTTTAGTTATAATTTAATATCTATCCTTTCTAAACTAACTTCCATCTGGAAAGGAAGTCATGTTACATGCATTTGTAAGGAATGCACATGACATATCTGTTCTTCAGGCTGGGAAGGAGCAGCCAGTAGCTGTGGGTTTCTTCTCCATTCAAACTACCAGACAGCAATCTCTGAAATACTAAACAAGCATATTGCCACCAAAACTGTGTGACTTTCAACAAAGCAAGGCTTCCATTAGCAAAAATAGAGAGATTTCAGAGTGTGGACACCAGTAAAGTGAAATGGATTGGGTACTGCTTATTAATAGTTTATCAGATTAGAAGGCATACCCAAGCAGGCAGCAAAAAGGCAGGAGAAGGACTGACAGGGTGGAGAAGGTCAACACCTCATACCCCCAGGCTTAGGATGCACTAATAGGCAGAACTTTCAGATTTTCATTGGAAGCGTTCAAGGTCAGGTGTGATGGGGTTTTGAGCAACCTGATCTAGTGAAAGATATCCCTGCCCTGCCCATATCAAGGAGGGTGGACTAGACGATCTTCAAAGGTCCCCCAACTGAAACCATTCTATGATTTTATTTGTGTATTAGTTCTTTTAATTCAGTATAAAAAAGCTATATTGACAATATTTCATTTTTTATTTGAGACAACATTAATAGAAATTGGATGACTGAATCCTGTTTACAAACAACTGCTGAAAAGGAGGACGTGTTTCCATGAAATGGTGGAAGTATTTAAATGATGAACAAAGAGTAACAAATATTTCAGATAGCAGAGAAGGGGATATTTCCTTTTCATTATTTTATAAACTCATAAGAGATTGCTTTTATTAAGTGGAAGGGTCTATCTGTAATAATTATTTCTTAGTTTTTCTCCTTAAGACACAAATAAAAATTCATGTATATTATAGCAACAATATATCACTTCCAGCTGCTGGCCTATGACTTGTACAGCTGAAGATATTTAAACATAATATTTGTTGCTTGTTAAAACACCAACAGCTTTCTCTCTGGGTGGAGAGGTGTGTCAGTGGGCATGAGAAAAGGAAGTTTCATAATCAGAGAAATAAAACATTAAAAATGCTAGGAAAACATGTGGCATTAAAAAAAAAAAAAAAAAAAAAAAAAAAAAGAGTCCAAATCTGTCTCTAATATTTGTTTGCTTTCCTCTGTGACCCATCCTCATGTTTGGAGAAGATATTACACAACAGAGCTGATTGATTGACTCAGACCAACTAAAAATTGGTCTATTACTGTCCTGAGAGTCTTATGAAAAAGCAAGATGCACTTTGGGTCAATCTGTGCTGGCTTGTAGCAGGGGTATTGAGACCTGAATATTTCTTCTGTTCTATTTTAGAGTCCTGAAATTGTTTGGTTCTGAATTTGACATTTTGAACTCTCCCTACTGAATTGTTTGATCTGATATGAGACAGAGCATTTTGATCTTCTGCACTCACCAAGGAGCAGGTTTGGTTATCTGTGTTCATGTCAGTTGTCCTTTGAACCATTTGAACCTACATTTTCAACATGCCAGGAGAGTTCCCTAGTCATCATGTCATGAGGTATTCAGACTGTTGTTAGGAGACAAGTTTCTGTGCATGATTCTGCTAAGCCCTGAGTAAAACACCAAGCAGGCTGTACAGCAGGACTAGACTCCGGGGTTTCCCCATACCAAGTAGAGAGTCATTTTCATTTGATATCTAGCTCAGTGAAATGCAAAAAATTCACAGAAAGTGAAAAGGTTGAACTGAATAAAGCATGTTTTACTGCCAGGGAAATTAGGATAACCATATCAGATACTCTTTCAAACGCATACTCTACTGAGTGAGACCTAACATTTGGATTTTCTTTCATTTACCAGGTGTATGCCATTAGACTGAAAGCAAATCTCCTTTTGTTCCCCTCCTTTGCAAGGAAGATTCCCTACATATCGTAAGCATAAGACAAAGTATACTACTTCAGTTTTATAGTTAAAACGTTTCCTAGGCAGGTAGAATGCTGTTCCTGAGAGTTTCATTATTCACATAAAAATAGAGCAGCAGCAGCTGTAGAAACCAAGCGGTTTTCTTTGAATCACTTCCATCCATACCTCTTCTTTCCTCACAGCCCCCCAAAAGCCTGTAGTCTCATGGTTTGGGCACTCTTCTGAGCAAAAGGATGGTCCAAATCTCCTCAGAAATAAATCAGAAGTGAACATCTTCCACATAGTGGACGTGTGTCCTCTTCACAGGGAACCACCACCTGAGTGTATAGAGGGAACCCCTAGCTAATTCTCCAAGCTTTTCACATATTTGCTTGGAAATTTTTCTCTTAGGTACAACTTGAACAGCAATTTTGCTGGATTACAAAGTGGGATTGCTGAAGTAGTCAAGGCAAACTTCATCTTTGTTCAACACCATAAATTGTAAGTCTGAAGGTCTACATGTAAAAGTAACATAATGTGTGAAATTTAATATATAGTCATGTTGTTATAGTTCAAAAAAGGATGCATGTTTTGTTAAATTTCTGAAGCGAATAGAAAAATGAAACAAAATTGGGCAGTTTTGCTTTAAGTAGCCAAAGGCAAAACAGCACTTGTTTAATGTACCAATAAGACTGATTTTGCAGATGCTAATGTACACTTCCTGGAATCCTATTGCTTTTAGAAATTACTATGAATGTTTATATGTACTGTTGTTTGCAAGTTAATAACTTAAATCCGTTCCACTAGTAACTTTTCTGAGAGGGTAAAATACCATTAGAAAGGTTTTTAACTTGTATTGCACAAGTTTAGGAAAAAAGAAATCTTTCCATGGGAATTCCAGTGAATTCTCCAATTTATCACTGAAACACTTGTTTTATCATACTGGTTTTTTGTTTGATTAATTTATCAATTCTGGGATCTCATTTTTTCTGATATTTATTTTATTGGTAAAAGAGAGGGAACATCTGCAAATATTTTTTTTCCACAATGTGCATATGCTATTTTTTCCCCCACTGAAGACATACAGAGAGACCTCAATAGGTGTGTTATCCTTGAAATAACTTTTTTAAAAATATTATCTATGGAACAATTGCTACATATTTCCTACTTAAAAGTTCTTCTGATATCATATATTTCAAAATATAACCCTGAAGTTTACAGGGCTTTCCCAACATCTGGGAAATCCAAGAGGGCTTTTCCCTCCCCGAGATCACTGTAGGGTGTGTCTGGTGTGCAAAAAACTATCTTTGTCAAGCTTAAGCTAACACCATGTTTTTCTACAACATGTGTGTATAACAAAGGATCATTAACAGGTGCCCTCCAGACTTCACTCTACTCTTAACATTCCAAATATTGTACCTGTGAAAAACTTAAATGAGAAAAGAAAAGAAAAAAGAGGCCCAGTCGATGCCTGTTCTTTGAACAGTATAAAAGAGCAAGACTGGCTGCTCTATGAAAGAAAGTAATTGGGCCAGACAGGAAGACTGCCGCAAGAAATCAGTCTGGACATGTGAACTTTCAGTCCAAAATTTAATTGTTGAGTGGAGTTTCAGTAAAACATTCAGCTGTCTATAGCTCTCTGTAAACAAGTGCCTGCCTAATGAATGATAATACAAATCTGGACAATAATTCCAGAAAACCAGATTCCCTAATGTATGCCTCATATTCCTCCAGACAAATTATTTTTTTAAAAGAGATGAATAACAACAAACACAGATTTGCCAAGAACAATCATATTAAACAAATTTAATTTCCTAATGGATAGGAAAGAAATAGTTGTTATCACATATCTTGCCTTTAGAAGCATTTGTCTCATGTTGCAAGCAAGTTGGGAAAAATTGTCTTGATGATATGACTATACAAAATTACTTGGATAACATATTTAAAAACGATTTATCATCACCTTGTGTCAGCACTCCTTTAAAACACTACGGAGTCTTTGATGTTAAACAGGGATTTACATGGAGTAATTTGATTAATCAGTACAAATGTAAATTTGAATATTTCCTTGCCTGAGGAAGACAGGGTCAAAATGTAAAGGGATTTTCATTAAGGTTTATATCCCTGTCACACTTTCCCTTTCTTCTCCTCTTCCCCTTAAAGCAATAGGATAAAGGAGAGTTCCTTTGACAGGTACAGTGACAATCCTTCCTTGGGCTAGCTTTCAGAATGTAGGTCATGTTATTTCTTCCCTTGTAATGATAAATCTGAACATACACCCCACTGATTGTGCAACATGTAAGCTATTAGATGATGTGATGTGAAACCCAGAGTTACAATAGGCAGTTTTAAGACGTGGTCGTCTAACCCATTTTGGGCATTTGCTTTAAGGTTAGATGAATTACTTAACTCAGGCAAACACTCCAATCTTTACACTGACTATAAATGTAGCTTGGAGAGACTAACTCACATGCAGATATAAGCACTAAACAAGTACAATAAATTAATCCAAACATGAAAGATGAATATAATGTAAAACCTACCAATAACAAAGGGGACATACATTCAGTAGATCTTGAGTTATGTTTACTATATATTAATATGGCAGAGAAGGACAAAGAAAAGTCCATGTTGGGAAAATAAAATACCACAAAACTCTACTGGATAAGACAACTGTGTGACATGTCGATGGAAATACGATGCTACTTCATCAGTCTTAGAGATGTGATCACAAGAAAATTATTTCAGTACTCTGATTTTAGGTTTGTGAAATAAGATTAGATTTTATAGTTAGACATCAGAATGTGTATAGCAGGGTACTCCGGTAGTCTAACTTTTTGTACCATTAGTATTAAGAGCAGAAGATTCAGAACAGAAAAAAAGTTTAAAAAACAGTGCTCTGAAAGGTAAGTGTACAAATATCAAGCTTTTTAAAAAGCAGGAAAAAAGTATATACCAAGCAACAAAAAGTCCAAACTGTAACACGGCCTTATGCTGTCATTTAAATATGGACCAAAGCTAAAAATACATCTTTCAAGCCAAAATTTTCTATCTGGGTTCTTTAAAAATTGAAAATTATGCTTTCAAACTCATATTTGGAGAACAAAATAAAAGTAAATGCCTCATAAATTTATGGAAGTGAGATATGAATATTGTGGACTATGTTTTTCATTTTTCAGGAAGCTTCTTAGTACTGAAAATGGGATGAGTTAAATACTATTAACACACTAGAAGCACAAAAATAAAATTACAAAACAGATCTTTGCTTTCTTTACCATCTAAAGATTCCATATAAAGCATATCAGGTGCTTTGATTTCCATCAGCTTCAACTTCATGAAAGTAAGAGAACTGTCACTCTCTCCCTTTTCTTTCTTCGCTAAAAAATGCATATAGATGTAGTGGAGATTTTTTCTTAAAAATATTAGTCACTCAGTTATGACTCCAGTTCTATTAAAGTCAAGAGAATACTAAACAAAAAGAAGCAGAACACTCTGAAGAGCAAGTTTAGAGTCTGGAAAGAGGCTGATAGTATAATGCTAATGTTTTAAAATATGAAATTCACTATTTGAAATTAAGTAATTCCATTTACTTGAAACTGAAGAATAAATAAAATGGATAAAATAAAATGGAGAATTGGTAGTAAAGTAATAGGGATATAGAGAACAACTGAGGTTTATAATCTAGCTTTGGGATTTTAAAACAGAAAAAAAAAAAAAAAAAGCTAATTGGAAAGATTCCATGTGGAGGTTACGAGAATAATTAGAGTTTAAGAAAAATGACCTCTCTGGAAGTTGAAGGACTTTGTTTAGTCTAGAAGAGAGAAGACTGAGGAAGGAAGGACATTGATAACAATCTTCTAACTAAGAGGCTGTCATTAAGAGAAGGACAATCAATTGTTTTCCAAGTGTCTGGAAGTAGAATAAGAACAAATCAGCATAATTTGTAGTAAAAAAGATTTATGTTAGGTAGCATAGACATTTTTTCCCTCCCTGAAACATACCAATAGGTATTCTAGAGGCACTGTGAAATCCCTCTGAGGTTTTTAGGAAAAGGTTATACGTATGGTGGTATACTCTAAATATACTTAATTCTGCCATCCACAGTGAACTACATGACCTCTTAAGGTCTTTCCCTGGCTTACTTTTATATCATTTTGTAATAGGCTAACACAGAAAACAAACAGAAGCTCCATGTCCCCCCCTTTTTCAAGTACTCAGACACAAGACTAGATAAGTACCACAACAAACAACCATCGATTCTGTTTATGAGTAACAATATAAGATCATCTGTTAATGGTGAATAAACTGTCCATAGGAACTGCCAGCAGAAAGTTTACCTCTCGCTGTCTCATTAATCGCTCACAGGAAGACAAAAGTGGGACTTAAGACATGTACAGTAGGCCCTGTGGCTCTTTTCTACACTAAAATGAGTCTTCCAGTCTGTAAAATTATAGCATTCTTTCTTAGAGAACATATTAGAACCAACCAAACAAACAAAACCCACCAAAAAAGAAAGATGAAAACTAGACAAATTGTCTCTTACCTTAACTTTAAAAAATAAATATTTGCTGGAAGCAACCTTTATGCTTATGATCTTCCCAGAAGTTTTTACTGGGAAGTCATTAGTACACAATTGCCTAGGATTTCATTATGGTTATGCTTTTGCAAGAAATTATTTTGAGAGTAACCACAAATATGCAACAAAGCATATTGACTGCTTGTGGTTTAAATTTTTTATGCAGTAATTACTTTGATTGAGTTTAAGAATAGAGCTAGCTAGCTTGGAGCAGAAAGCCAAACAACTAAAAAAGAATGAAATCAAACAGATTTGCTTTGATTTTTTTGGAGGAGTATCAGACATCAAGTAATACTGACAAAACATGTTCACTAATTAAGGCAGCAATTAAGTATTCCAACTCACTGTGTGATTAAAACTGCTTGTTATTCATGACTGTAACAATGGTTAAAATGTGAATGTGATTCTTGAACTAAAATTTGACTAACAAAATTTACTTTTTAATAAAGATATTTGCATAAATAGTTACAAGAGTTTTTAATGACGGAATCTGTGAATGCATCAAAGTGAAATACAATATTTTGACATATGATGATCAATTACAAAATTGCTTTAAAAAAACTAATGAACATAAAAATATTCGGTTGACTTTAGTCACAAAAATACTATTATCAGCTTATTTAAAAATGCATATTTATCAAATCATCCAAACCAGAAGACTAGCAAAAAACTTCTTCCCAACTCATAAGCCTGCGAGTTGGCCAATGTTGTATGGGGAACAAACAAGTATTTGTATTTTTCTTCTCAAGAAACCATTGAAATGAGACATACTGCATTCCCTTCAGCTGCCTTTAAAGGCTATAGAAAAGTCTACAGCAAGACCTCAGTTGGTCCCTAGTCCAGGTAGGTGCATAACAAAATGTGTAAATGAGGACATGTGAATCATCAACACTTAAAAGTAGGTAGATGCTCGAGAATTCTGCTGAACTAGGAACCCTGGTTTAGGGATGCTGGATTAATTTGCTGGAAGATATCTGTTAGTTTTGCTTATTAGGAGAGGGTTAAGCTGAAAATGAGTTTTAAATGTGTTTTCAGAAGTTTACAGTATGTAATGTAGCAACTTATTTTACTTAGAAAAGAAAAATAAAAGGTTGTTTGGGGGGCTTGTTTTTTACAAAATGGGTTCTTCTGTGCTATTTTGGTAGAGTATTTGAAAATATAAATCAAACAAATTATTTAACACTCAAGTTTATAATAAAATTTGCAAAAAATCATGAATAGACAGATATGTGAAAAATAGAACATGAACAATATTAAGACAAAAACCTGAGTATACACTGTCAATAAAGAGATTCCCCAAGCCATGGAAGAAGTACAGAGTTGGGGAACACAACTAAGACAAAACCAAAAAAAGTCTTATACTGAGACAAAACAACCAGCCTTCAAACTACAGACTTGGATATGTCTTCCAAAGAGAAAGACTGATTAGGTAATGTGGAGATAAACAGAGCAGTGCTGTGGATCAAAGCTTTCAAAGCTCTGGACAATGATATTAGCATAAATCTGAGAAAAATACAAATCTCTACATAGGAAGGAAAGTTTTTATTCCTTGAACTAAATTTTAAGGAAATACATATTTTTAAATGGCAAATTCCAGTCTTTAGCTCTCAAAATCAAATAGTTACACAGCTTTTAGGAGCTGTCAGATTTATAATCCGACTGCATCTCTAACTGAACGTTAAGAGTTTCTTTCACTTTGTTTCACTTTTGTTTTTACAATACTGTGTTCTGTGTCCTTTAAAGACTAAATCCCGAAATCACCATGAACTTCTTAGATCATAGACCTAGATCTGCTCTGCAGTTTATGAATTTCATTTAGTACAGTGACATTATTGATTTTCCAAGATAATTATGTGCAAGCATCAGATACAATACCAAGATGCTAGTCAGATGTCCTCTGCTGCAACTAGCCCTGATTCTTATTCAAGCATCAGCTACTCCATCAAAAATTATTCATTTTGTCCATTATCTAAGCCATTCTTCTAATATTATTTAGCTAATAAGCCTTAACTCAAAAAATAGGCTTCATTATTGTTTTTTATTCTTTTACTGGAACACGCGAGATTACTACAGAGCATTACAGTACATTAAAGTGGCATGTTGTTTTTTTTTTCTTTTTTTATCTTCCTGATTACAAAACTTGATCAAAGACACCTTTGAAATTGAAATTTGCAAGATGCATGAGATTTCTACTCAATTCTTTACGTGATATAAAGCTAGAAAAAAATAGCATTTAGGAAAAGTGTAAATACAATAGGTATAAAAATGAAAAAAACTTTATGAAGAAAAAGTCGTCTTTCTGAGTCTTTTTAGAACATCTAACAGAAAGCATCTAGCACAAGGAAAGTAGTTGCATTAAAAATTTATGTCTTAGAACTAGCTTCACAAATACAGAGTAAAATTATGGGTACTGATCAGATATAAACAGACTACAAATTTACTCAGAAGGCTTTAATAAGGAATATTAAAGACCTAATTCTGCTGTGAATAATTCCCCAGAATCTCCTATCATCAAGCAGTAAGAGCCAAGTAAATGTTAAATCCTATTGCTCTTATTTGCATTTCCTAAAGCATCCATGAAAGATACTCATGACAGAATAGGTCCCTAAAATTAAAAATCAAAACCCATCCTAGACTTCAGCAATCATTCATATATCATGGGATCAGGAATTTAACAGTGCAAACAGGAAAGGTAAAGAATAAGCCTGAGAGAATTCTTGCCTGGTAACAGCTCTGATGCTGGAAAAAATTGAAGACTTGCCTTCTAAAAAGGCTTTAGAAAATGTTAGAAGGATAAATTCTATACATTTCTATAGAAACATATTCCTACAAATGTTGGCTAAGATTTTTAGATTGTTTCTACTGATTCTAAACCTTACATTTATTGAGGGCTGGCTATGAGAAGACTGATAATTACTTCTCTCTGAACATTGTGATTTTCAAAAGTCTGCTATAGTGCAGACACCTCAGAATAAATAGTTATTTGCTTAAAATTTCAGCTTTTGAATGTTATAGTCATTATAGAACATTGTGGTCATTATTTCTCTGTCAAGCAAGCAAAAGACCAGAGAGGATACCATATAAATAAATGGATATTTTTTTGCCAAATAAAATTTGCATGTTCTGACATGTGGTATGACAACCAAAGGGAATACAAGAGAAGAGAAATAGCACTGCAGAAATGTCACATCTTTCTGACTACCTGTGTAATAAATTAAACTGAGATTGTCCAACAGATTCAAAATTTATCATAAGGAACCAAAAGGCACAGAGTTCATTCCTGTAGGCATTGCTTTGGGAAACCAGGCTGGAAATAAAACCACACATTTCAGTTAGTTATAGTACAATGTGATGGTTCCAAATGGAAAAATAATGTTTAGCTAGAAGGAGATTTAATAATTTGACACTTTCAGGTATATTTTTCTTCAGATTTTTTAATTAGCTGAGCAGTTCCATACTGGCGTGGTAACCCAGCATGTTTAGGAAGAATTAGAAAAGGCCGTTTGTTTAAATTGTCTGGCCAAAGCATCCTAATTTTCACTGCAGTACATTTTTGTGAAACAAGGGGCTGTTGAGAAAAAAGAGATAGAGGCTATTGTGTCAAGATTATTTGGGCAATTTGTATCCAGTGATAAGCCTTGTGATACTAACTAATCTCTAAAAGCTACAGGAAAGTTGTTAGTGTTCTTTTTCACCATGTAAGTAGAAAAACATAATGAAGAGATAAAGTTACATTTCCACACATTTAAGAATGATTATCAAAGAGCATAACCTGAATGCAAAAAATACTGCAAACATGACTCTGAAGCCTTACTCGGACCCAGACACAATACACGGAAACAAGTGAATCAAAATAAGTACTACATATTCTACAGTGGAGCGCTTGACTTGACACGGCTGGGAAGCCTAGGAGAAGTTCACTTGTTGAGTGTTAACGCTTAATGCAGAGTTAACTCTTCCATTTCTGCACCATTAAATTGCTTTTTAACTGAAGCAGAACAAGAGAAGTAAGGAAAGCAACTCTTAAAACCTAGATGACTGTGTTATTAAAAAGCAAGGGCTGACTACATCATCTGAATAATAAGGATATATCCTCCACAGAGGAGATTAAATAGAAGACTAAAGCAGTTTCTTTACACATAGTGAAATTTTAAAGTTTGAAGCACATTGAAAGAAGATAGTCTTATCAATAAGAAAAAAATGTGAACACAGCAAAAATCTTCTTTCAACCTCATAGGAGCTGCAGGACATTAAATATCAAATGAAATTAATTTAGGAATGTTGCCAGCACGTATCTGAGAAACAAACCTAGTGCACCCTGCTTAGACATGGTCTTAAATAAAGACCACAATGTGTCCTCAATACACAAATACAAATCTAACAGCACACTGAAACAGGGGAAAAAAACAATGCAGACGCAGATGACAAAAAATGTTCTCAAGCAAAGAAGTGGTGTAATTCAACAACAGGTGTTTTGGTGGTTGGTTTTTTTTTTTTTTTGGAGGGTGGGAATCTCCTATCCAAAATAGAAGTCATTGTTGTAATAAAAATATTTCATAGAGTAAAGATTAAAGCAAATCTTCGCCATGCGGAGGTCACATTACCCCTTTAATAAAGGTCATGATGACCTAAAATACTGTACTGTATTAGATTAAAAAAAAAGAAAAAGCAAAACTGAAAATGAAAGAAACTGGAAAATGGATTCACACACAGGAAGAATTACTATACTTGAGGGAGCTGAACTTGGGGTGTGTTGCCTTTTCTTCCTGCCACTCAGCTGCAGGATAAAAGTGACCAGCACAAGCTCTTACTTGCATGGACTGTACATTCCGGACTGTTTTTCTTCCATCACAACTGTTCCCGAAAAGCATCAGTCTTCATTCTTCATTGAGAATTTTTGACACAGTTGTTAAGATGATGTTACTCAATTTTCCCTCCATTTCATGTCTTTTCCTCAGAGAATCACACATCTACAGCTACTTCTGTCACTCCTGGTTGCTACCAGAACTGGAGGGCCAAGCTGAATATGGGCACAATCAAAAAATGCAAGTGAGAAGAGGGGAGTGCCTGCCATACTTCCAACTGGTTTATTATCCACCACAGAAACAGAAATCAAAACATGTAGACAATTTCCTGTTTGCAGGATCCATTTATATATTTTTTTCTTTAAGTCTTCTCTAAACAACCACAAAGTGTTTGTGTGGTACTCAAAAGTCAATTTTCCTACCTCTATGATCACTTCTGTGACTTTTGTCTAGATACCCTGCAGCCAGTCTCCCTTCCTTCAACCACAGCACTCAAAAACAGACACAGTATCTCAGCTCAGAAGGGTGGAAGGATCACTTCACTCATTAGCCAGTTTTCTACTTACACTTCCTGTTCTCTGGCATCTTTCAAAATCACAAGATTGCTGACTCCTGTTCACTTTGTAGTCCTCTGTAACTTTAACTGCTTCCTGAGAAGCTGTTACTCATACCTGCTTCATTCTTCTGGTTTTATAAAAGTAACTGTGTCATCTACCAGCCAAGCAATTAGATACCAGATAAAACACCTATTGGACAGAAAATGACACTCCAAAGGTTACAAATATAAATTTAACCCTAGCAATCTGGACAGTCCAGCAACAACCTATTAGGCAGACATATACCACAGTTTTACACATGGTTGGTAGCGGAGGGACAGAAAGAACATAGGGAAGTTATACATGTCTGAAACACTAGGGTAAGCTTCTAGAGGGTGACAGGTATTACATGGGTTATAAAAAAAAAAAAAAAAAAAAGAGCTTTCCATGCAATTAATGAGCCAACTAAAGAGGGAAAGAACATTATTTATACTTGCCTCTTGTTTCCCTGGAGGAAAACAAATAGCAAAGTGCTGCAAACTGAATCATCTGTGTCTGTTACTGTTGTTGACACTGCAAACCAGAAGTCATATGAACTGACTCAAAGAACAGACCAAAAGTTTCTGGGTGCCATGAATCCCCAAAATTTTTCTTTTACGCTAGGTTTTATTTTCAAACAAGAATTCTGAAGCAAAAACAATCCACTCAAACTTTGCCAGCCTCAGCTAGCTAGAAAATGAAAGGACACAGCTTCCCTTCACTTGAACTTCCTAGGTCCCCTGACCTTTGCTGTCCCATTTATTGCTTCTGTACAGGAGGCAGGAAACCTTCTATCTGGCTTCCTGCAGGATATATCTCTATTATCATTCTTGAGTGACTAGACTGAAAGTTTTACAGGGCCCCGGGGGCTACAAAAGACTCACTGGTTTGTGCACACATGCTTGCAGGCCCAGAGTTCTGCTAAAAACCAATTTAGGAACCTTGGCTTTGGAATCAACCTCCATGAATTGCCAGAAGTAAGTTATGTTGATAATAAACAATCAAAACAAAAAAAATATATCAAGTACTTCATCCTATACTTTTGAAAACACAAAGAAGAAAAAGCAGTGCCTGAAATAATTGACAATATTAAACAATTAAAAGAGATCAAGACGTCGATCGATAAATGAGGTTGGAAGTCATTGATGGGGTGAAAATAGATGAACTACTGAGAAAAGTTTCTTTAAAAAACTATAAAGACTACTTTCTGGAGTTTTCTTATGGTTGTTTTTTTTCTGAACAACAAAACCACACATGGCAAGGGGCATGTAATCACTAAACAGAGTTAGTTTAGGCACAACAGTGCCATCATATGTCCAAAGTTCATGCATTTCAAAATGTTATTTGAGAATCAAAATGAGACAGAGGGTAACAGAGAATTAAAAAAAAAAAAAAAAAAAAAAAAAAAGCTGTTTTTTAAGCATGTGAACAGTGTAGTACAAAGAGCTTCTGTGCAATTAGATGTTGCACGTTTGACAATGGAAAGAGTTCTGCTGGGTCAGTAATAAAAAACAATTTCCATTTAGTTCAAATAGCTCGTAAGAGACTCTGAATTGGAGTTCTGTGTGCATAGAAACCTGATGAGCACAGTCACTGGAGAGAAATCCCCTATCCAAGCAGCCTAGAAATAACAGAAACCAATAAAACAAGAAACAAACAAACCCTCCATGCATATTTTTTATCTTCATCTTTGCAAGTGTTCTCTAAGTTATTATTAGAGCTGAGAAATGTGGTAAATTCTGTGATTCCTAACATTCTTGAAGCCAACAAGCCCACACTGGGTTCTGTTGCTGCTTTTCCTAAAGAGAATCACTTACAGCCAAGCCTGTGGCCACTGAATTGAAGCATCCTCAATGCCATTGAGGCTTCTCAATCCTAACAACTCTGGAAAAACTTCACAGCAATCTCAGATCTGTTAAGGAAAAGAGGATTCTCCTTAAATGAGTTTGAGCATGAATAATCAAACCAGCAGCCAACCCTTAAGCTTTTATTCAGTTGGGTTTAGATTGTCCCCAGCATTTTCAACTTAAGATCTGCTATAAGGTTTTTATAATGATAATGTTTGTTTCATAAAAGCTGCCACGGGAAATTGAAGATTTTCACAGTAGGATATTGGGCAGCTGGATTTTTTGGCACCTGAAAAAGCAAGGAAAGCAGCTTGCAACTAAGAGATAAGCATGCTGGTTAGATTTTTCTGCTCAAACATTTGGAATAGAAACTGCAAGCAAGACTGACATTTCTCTTGCCATTATGAAGTTTCAGAACAACAGCACAATACAGAAATGGATGCCACTCACACACTTACTGTTTCAGAGATTTTTTTGCAAATTCGAGAAGTCATTACTGCTCTAGCAATGGTGGTTCATATTTTCATTTTCACTGTTTCATATTTTCAAAAGAATACTTATAGTCCAAAATGTTTATTCTTGAGCAGTCTGGAACAGAGGCATTTAAAACAAAGGCAGTCCATTGCACATACAATGGAATAAGTAAAGCTTTAGGTTTGTTTCAAGCTTAACATATCCAGATCCAAAGTCCTTTGGATATTGAGTTCTGAATGTTTCATTTCAGTTCCCTACACTAAGTGATTCTTAAACTGAAAATGAAAAACAAGCAGCTGTAAAAAATAGAACGTGATATAAGGAATGGCAAGTTACAAAGTGACACAAATTTCCCCAGCACTCAGGTGATATCAGAATGGAAACTCATTTACGAAGAAAGACAAATTCGTATTGCATTCTGCAGAGTATATAGATATGATCCAGAATTTGTCTAGTAAGATGGTATAATTTTTACTTAATACTTATAACTTTTTTTTTTCTTATCAGGTAAGCATCCAGGAGGCAGTATATGTTTTGTACAGGACTGTGAAGATAAATGAGTAAGTCTTCAACTTTACTTTAGTTCCATTTAATTTGATGGACTTACTTTGACTTATATTAGAGAAAAAAAAAATAACAAACAGCATACTTCATTTGTGTATGTAATTCTGATAAATGAATAAATTAACAACAACTGCATGCAATTTGCTCAGCTGAGGATAAATTATGAGAAAGTCCAACAACAGGTTTGATACCTGCTTCGCTAGCATGACATTACTTATAGAGCAGCATTGTTAATGAAAACTTGTAACTGGTACAGTAATGAAGTAACCTGTAAATTGAAAGGCCAATATTAACCTTCAAAAGAATGTGAGATAAAGCATAGGTCAGTGTAAGTTTTCTAAATCGAAAAGATCATCCAAAAATACTGCTCTCCCCATAATTTCATGGTAAGGTATCCTGTCCACCAGCACCTGATTTGCCACAATCAGAATCCTGCCTAACAGAGCAAACATAGCATCAGAGAAATAAAAATGAAATAAATAAACATTTGTATTAGTATTTTGGCAAAATGCCATGCTGTCTCTTGGGTCTACTAACAAGTAGGTGCCCAAATAAATGAAAAAAAAAGGGGGGGGGGGGGGGGGGGGGGGGACGACACTGGTGATAGTAGTGATGGTGAGGAAATAATGCTACTTCTACTGTAGGGTGTTGCTCTTTCAGTGATTCCCTCTGAAATACATATGCTTCCTGGTGCAAAGGGGACAAGTTTTTTACATATGGCATTGCACACATAGTTGCTTGGTTTTGTGTTTGCTAGACAGACAGCTGGTTTTAGAAGAGGCAATAAAGGGATCCATGATACTTTTGAAGAGCAAGAGAGACACTACTTTGTTGGTGCTAATCACCAATAGCCAGATATGTCTACTTGAGTCAGTTGCTACTCTCATTTGTCCCTCTGTCCAAAGAGGAATAGTTATCACTATGGAATAATGGACTGCAAAATTTTAGTATTATGGGGGGGAGAATACCTTAAATTGCTAAACTTCATTAGTATGTTTCTTCCTCCTCACCACATACTTAACCATCTCAGTTGCATAGTGTTACTCTAGTAAAGAAACCTAAATTACATGAAGAGGACAGATAAATAAACCAATATTCTGCTATGTCATTTTGATTCCATTTTCTGTCTAAACCAGTTTTTAGGACCAGTCTATATGGCAACAATTTAACAGGCAAAGTAATCCATCATCTTGAAGCCACAGCTTCCGCAACATTACTCATAATGACAGTATCAAGCCTCTAATATAATTTCAAACAGTGAGATCAGCTAGATCTCTGTGATTTGTGGTGTTAATATTTATTATGCTTATGAATGTAAAATATAAGCTTTTACTTCAGCAAACAGAAAACAGTTTTAAGGGCGAAAGGATCATGGCAAACTGATCTTGTGTTGTAGGAAAATAACTCTGATTAAGAAACATCCAATTAGTAGGGGCCAGAAATGGACTTTGCATGAAGGAGATCTAAGCAGCCCAAGCAGATTACAGAAGTAGACAAATGACTACCTTTCATCTCCTTTCAGAAATTAGCATGTCATAGTCACTTGATTCACATGTCATGCATTTGTAAGGAAGTCTGATCTGGGTAAGGAACACCTTTTTTTAAAGTTCTACAGGATACAAGTTGTGATCTGCAAGTTCTATATAAAGGAGGGGGCAGGAGGGGAAGTTATTTCCAGAACTTTTTTCTCAGCTAACCCAGATGCCTTCATCCTCCCACCAGTCACACTTCAGTCCTCTTGGTGCCAGCACACACTCATGGGAACTGCACCGAGATGTTCTGGATCCTCACCTGTATACTACAAACCTTTGCATGGTCAGTTTAGATTTAGCTTTATTTTGATAGAGGAAAGTCACAGGAAGATGTTCCCTTTTCAAATACTTCATTTTTTTCACTGTGTTTTTGGTTTTGTGCATTGAGGTTTTGTATACTTTTCCTGAAGACACAAATTACAGCCCTATATGTGCAAATCCAGTCTCAATTATGTAAGATTTTTTGCAGCAATGGTGTCAGATAACTTCTGGAGAAGTGAAATTTGATCTAAAGACTTTGCTGACATGGAAAGGTTTTGCTAATACACCCCATGGGAACAGCTAACTACCGCCTGGGCTGTGGGAGCGACTGTGATTTTTGGATGGCGCTCTTTGGAACAACTCTGTACTGAACATTCTGGTGTCCCAACCTATTAAGGTCATCCAGAATAACAAATCAAAAATCTGTAGAGTGTCTTTTTTACCTCTGCTAATAAAGAAGCTGGGCTACCTCCCCCGCTTTTCCACAGGTTTTGTTTTGGGTTTGGTCGTTTGTGGTTTGGTGGGGTTTGTTTGGTTTTGTTTTTTTTTTTTTTTGGGGGGGGGGGGGGCGCTGTTTGGGAGTGGTGTTCTTTAAGAAATAATAGCTAAGTTTTTCAACATTTTTAAAAAATAGATATTAATGGCTCAGGGACTAAACACAGTTTCATGGGTGTAAAATCTTGCAAATATAATTACATGGGCAGAAAAGTTGAGTCAAAAATCAAAATCCTCTAAAAAATCACTTCCATTTCAGAATAAATAAATAAATAAATAAATAAATGGGATGAAAAATTATCTATCAGTGTTGATGTACTGAAGAGTAATTCTCCATGTGGGGATGTATGAGACAGGAATTTTACAGGGAGTGAAGCACCTGACAGTGGCTGGGTAAATGGTTCAGGGGAAAAACTAACATAGGTTAACTCTGTGTAAGACAGAAAGACAGAAAAATTGAGGAGATGGTAGCCACTGAAAAGATTTTCATTACTTAATTTTCCTTACATTATTTGGAAGTTTATTGAATTTATTAGGCCACTGGCAAGGTTACAGATTGTACGGGTTTTTTTTCTAGCCATGTTAAAGATTTCAGTGTTAAAAAAACCTTTCAATTCAGCATCATCAACAGTAGTATCTACTATAAATTCCTAATAATATTATTTATGTTCAACCATAAGCAAGCATTTAATATATCTCAGAAGCAAAGGTTAAAGAGCCCGCTTGGTACTTTTTTATCACAATTGGAAAGGTGAATTTAGAAGACTAGGACTTCACTTCAGAATAACATATTGAAAGAACATTTTCAAAACAGCTCCATAAAAGGTTTTGAAATAGACAATTTTCCCAAAGCCTTCAGAAAAATTAATTCCTTTAGTTCTGAAAATGTCTGCACCTATTCCCCAAATGACTGTTGTTAAAATAGGATGTTAAGAAAAGTAACATAATTTAGCTGAGCCATGGAAATAAAATAAATGAGGCCCATAATAGTTATCACATAACACTGATGAACTGATCCCATTTTAAAACAGAAATAGGGTTTTATCTTTGTTCTGACACACATGACCTTACGGTAATCTAGAATACATTCATTTAGATATCAGCACAATATTAATCCAGAAAAAAATGCCTTAAAATCATCATTGCTTATTCTTATGGAGTTTTACATTTAATAAGATTAATGTATTAGACAGAAAGACATTAGACATAACAAAATGATGCCAATTTGCCTTAGCAAATTGTTACATATATAGTTCCAATAAATATACAAAATATCCTAGAATTAGCAGGAAATCAACCCAAGACTTACTTTTTACTTTAAATATCCACAACTGACATATGAAAAAGAAACATCTGGTTACAGACTAAGAGCCTGATCCTGACTGCACAAGTGTACTCTGATTTGGACACAGGCTTCAAGAGAAGCAAAACTAATTTCATAATTTATATTACACTACGTGAGGAAATACCTTTTCACAGGAGCAGCAAGATTATTTATTAGCTATGTAAAGCAGGATGACCTCAACGTCTGGAGAACTGGGCTGACAGGAACCTCATAAAATTCAACATGGAGAAGTACAAAGTCCTGCTGTTGGGCAGGAACAACCCCATGTACCAATATAAGTTGGGGGCCACCCATCTGGAAAGCAGCTTGGCAGAAAAGGACCTGGGGGTCCTGGTGGACATCAACTTGCACATGAGGCAGAGATGTGCCATGGGGGCAAAAATGGCAAATGGTGTCCTGGGCTGCATTAGACAAAGAATTGCCAGCAGGTTGAGGGAGGTGATCCTGCCCCTCTACTCCACACTGGTGAGGCCACACTTGGAGCACTGGGTCCAGTTCTTGGCTCACCAGAGAGACTTGGACATACTGGAGGGAGGCCCACAGAGGGCCATGAAGATGATTAAGGATCTGAAGCATCTGTCCTATGAGAAAAGGCTGAGAGAGCTGAGACTGTTTAGCCTAGAGAGGAGAAGGCTCAGGGCAGATCTCATCAATGTGTACAAATACCTGAAGGGAGGGTGTATACAAGACGGAGCCAGATTCTTTTCAGTGGTATTTTCAGTCATTCTGGGAATTCTTAAAATATGTCCTTACAATTTTAGAAGAAAAACAAACAAAAAACTAAAAGAAAGGATTTTTTTCTATTGCTGTCGAAGTGCCTAAGTAACAATATTTAGAATGATTATTTTTTTTTCTTTCCAGATAATAATGAAGAATATGCTTGAATATTCTATGATACAATCCTTTACTAGTATTAGCTAATTTACAAAGACATCTAGCCTCTGTTGCTGCTTTGAGGTGATTTCAAATTTGGGGATTTTTTTGCAGCTTTTTTATGGACCCAATTATCTGTTGTGTAATTAGTAGATTCGCAGCTGAGGAACTTGAAACTATGACAAGAAAGGGCCTTTTCAGAGAGATCAAGGAGAAGTGTTTTGACATTGCATTTCCACCAGATTTTTTACTTGGGAGGTCAGAAACCAAGACAGTCTAGAACCGTGGGAGTTCAGAAAAGTCTTAAGGGGGGATGCCCACAAACATGAAAATAATTAGCTGTTTCAAGGGGATGGTTATTTGGGAAAGAGAATGGTTTTATGTAATTCCCTTTCTACTGGCTCCACTGAAGCAATTTTTAGAAGTTCCACATATATTCGTTTACCAAAGGAAGCCAAAAGAAAAAAGGATAAATATCACCAGAAAGTAATACTGTAAGATCAAAGAAAAAATACACAGGGTAAAATCCTGAAGTTATTATTCATCCTTCTGTTCAGGGGAATCAAAAATACCACATATTCAGTAGAATTTGCAGATGAGGGGATTTTTTTCTAAATAATAAGTGCATTTTTATGAAAACATTACTGTCTCAAGCTATCTATTTGATTCCTCTAAAAGGAAGGATTTCTGGAAATGCTTAGCATAATTTCACTTTGCTTCAGCTGAAATTAGTAAAGGAGCAGGGGCGGGTCAACAATGAACAACTCTGAAAAACTCCTTACCATAACTTAAATAGATCTATCTATTCACATGCTAGAGTTGGGAATGCAATACCAAAGTTGGCTGAGCAAAGGTCCAAGAGCCCACAGTAAAATTAGTGTGCAGTTCATTTTTGTAACTAGAATGGCACCAAAAAGGCACTGGAGATTTTTTATCTTTTGAGAATGTTTAGTTTAGATTATAACAGAAGAGAATAAAATGCACAGACTAGAGCTCTCAGCGAGACACCTGTATGAATTTATAAGATTAATCAGTGTAATTCCTTTTTAGTTGCACATTATACTGATTGTGAATCAATTCATCAAATAGTGGAACAAAGTTTTTGTTTTTGTTATTTTGAAGATTGCACATACAAAACCTATTTTCACCACTACGTAAAGAGAAATCTGTGGCAAGATCCCTTGGGAAAGAAACTGGGAGAAAAGTTCCCTAGCTACATTCCCATAAATGCCTACATAAACATTTCTTCCTGAAACAAGGATGAAACAGGGTGGATACCAGACCACTTTTCTACAGTTACATATCCGTGCCTCATGAATTACCTGAAGAACAGTATAGAATATTGAAGAAAATATTCAATTTTGCTGAAAAAAAAATGGAGCTTGAGACATCCCAAATTAACCATTGATTTCATGTCCCAGTTTCTCAGGATGACAACTCAGGTTTGTTGATTCCCAGGTCAGGATTAAGGTGAAGTTACACAAGGGTTCCTTTAACTCAAAAAACTCAACTTTTATTCACTTACAACAAGAATTGGCATGCCCACCACAAAAAATTGGTATGCTTACAACAAAAATTGACATGAAACTATGTCGGTAAACTGTGTAACATGTGCTAACCATACATGACCAAATGTATACTGCAGGCCTTGCTTATTTGGGAATCAATTCAGGGAAGACAATAAGGAGATCCCTCCCGATGAGTCATGAGCTTCAGAGCAGACCCCCTTGCTTTCTAGACTCCTTCTCAGACAGGAGCCTGGGGGCAGCTGAATCCACTCCTAGTCCCAGATTTGGTCAACGGTTTATGTCTAAAGGGATAGAGTGTAGGGATTATGGGGGGGAGAGAGAGAGAGAAGAGAAAAATTTCACCAGTCCTGGGTCCAGCATCGGTCCAGTCAACCTAGGGGTCCAGTTCCAGTGGGCATGCACCTGGGGCTTCAGTTGCTGTCCTTTTATCATCCTTGTCCCTCCTTCAGGTGGGCACTCAAACTCATTAGGCTAATTAGGTGTCATGCAAGATTTGTGCTTTCAGAAATGTGTTGGTGGGTTTAGGAGTCATCTTCCAAATGTCATAGCTCTCCTTTTTCTTTTTTCTGAGTTCCAGCCAAAGCTCTTTGTCCAGCCAGGTCAGTCTTCCCCACCAGCTCATCTTTTGGTACATGGGGACAGCCTGCTCCTGTGCCTTGAAGATTTCTTTCCTGAAGAAGGTCCAGCCTTCCTGGACTCCTTTGTTCTTCAGGACTGCCTCCCAGACTGTCAACCAGTCTCCTAAACAGGCCAAAGTCTGCTCTGCAGAAGTCCAAGGTAGCAATTATGCTGTTTAAAATAAGAAAGAAATTTAAAATAAAGTTTAAAATACAATCTTATAACCACAAAACAAAAGATGTCATTTTGGATCCAAGGAAGCATTTCAAGTAGCGTTTTTTAAATACAACTTTTTAATTTTTATGTTTATCTCTAAAAACCATCCCAACTCTCTAACCCCAGGTTTGAAAGAATCGCCCAGAACTATAAGTCAGTGTGCAGCTGGACTAGTATGGGATATGTCAAGGTACATGTGCTGGGAAAAACTGATTTATGTCAGAGTCCCCTAGCATCATTAAAACACCCTTGCCTTGGAGTTTCTGGGATAAATGGAATTTTTTGTAAACAGAGAGCTTTTTCCTACCCCTAATTTGCCTTTGAATCTGAATCTGGTCTGCAACCCCAGCTCAGCCTTCAAACTACAACATGCATATGGTCTATCCTCAATAAACTGTTGCATATTTCTCCCTTCTGTACAAATAGGACAGGAAAATCTCAAGAGAAGCATGAAGAGAGAAAAGGAAAGGCAGTAAAATGCATCAGCCCACAGACAACAAACAATGATATACTGGCTAAGGAAAAGTGTCCCTCAGTCCTCCGAGACTGTCAGCAGCATCTACCAGCCACAATCACATATGCCACCAAAGACAACATATTACCATCCTCCCTAACCACCAAGAATTTCTGAACCTGGGCATGACCCATCCTCCTTGCTGTGGCCACCAGGCCCAGAGACTGAACTCCCAACTCACAATACTCCTGGGACTCATTCTTTAGAGGCTTTTCCTTGAAAAAAGCCATGTATCATCATGCTACAGAAAGATCATGATCTTCAGATCCACTATCCTCATACAAAAATTGGTGGGAGTAAAAGGGATTTTTTTTTTTTTTCCTATTTTCTCTCAGAGGGTCTGAAACTTTCTGGCAGATTGAAAAGTCAAGAGAATTTATAACCACATGGTATACTGAAAGCTCAAACTGAATATTTTCACAGCCAATTTATGAGTTCATCTCCCCTCCAAAATGAATTACACAAATGTACCCAGAAATAATTCAAACAATTAAGAAAAACAAAGCCTCCTTTTTGTAATAGACAAATAGCTTTTCACAGCTGCAATTATTATAGAATCATTCTTCTGATCATCTTCGTTATCAGGAAGCCCATTTCTATACCCTATCTTTGGCTGCAGAAAGAAATCATACCAGGAATAAAAATTATTTCTTCAACTGATGTAGATATCACTGATTTCTTCCACTGTGTTAGGCTTGGAAAGAGTAGAGGGATGATTAACATTGTTCCAGTTTTATTATCACCTGTGAGCAATACAGGGCTAAAATTCTAGGTGTCTAAAAACCAGAAACATTAAAAGGCAAAGAACTAGCGAAGTCTTTCTTTCTCTCCACAATGAAACTACTAACATCGTATGGCTGTTCACACTTGGACATCAGGGAAGCACCAGATTAGCATTGTTTCTTACATATTTCAACTCACAGTAGATACATTTAAGAGTGAGATTCACTAGCTGCCTGAATAGATCTAGAATCAGGGCTACCACAATCAGAGTTTCTTCTGTTTCCTTTGTTATTCACCTGATAAAGCAATGAGGTGATTTGAGAAGTCATATGGTCAAAACCCAGTCATTTTTAAATGGATTTAGTTTTTGACTAGATTACTTCTCTGAACTTGGTTGCCACCATCACATCAGAAGAATACTGGCCCACGTGTAAAGGAGGGAACTGGAAGATGCAGCATGAGTGCAGGAGGCGTGGTTTAGATTAGATTAAGAAGCCTTAGAAATATATCCTAAATCCAGAGCTTTGGATGCTCTTTAAGCAAGCATTCCTGTTGTGAAAAGCCATCTCACTTTAGTCCTGGCCACTAAACCCTGGTCTGCACTATCCTTTCCCTTATGGCAATATATGAATTTGCATCACTATTTGGTAAACTTAATCCAGGCTAGTAATACCACAGGTCAGTTCTTTTGCCACACAGATGCTCGTGCTCATGTTGACAGGAGGGGAAGGAAGTGAGCTAGAGGGTGAGATTGTTTCTTGCAGAACATGACAGCACATTTGGAGAAACCCTGAGCTGTTGCTGACTATGGTGGTCTCTTCCGCAGCCTCAGCTGCTGTTTCACTCCCTTGCATCAGATGTAACTAATCCACAGCTGCACAATGAGTCACTTTAGCAACCCAGCCTAATGGAAAACTAATTTTTGTTTGTTTTGAATTTATTCTTTTAGTGGTGGGATGAATTTCTGTCATTGGATCTGACTCAGTGGAAATATTGGATACATGCAGCCAAAAGCAGGAGTGGAAGAAGGGAGGGAGTTTCTTTTAACACAGCTCACATTTACACATTAGAGATAATGTAGTATCCGACACTAAGAGGCAGAAAGTGTTGAGTATTCCATATTGTTGACTCCAGTGGATTTCAGGGTAACTGAACTCAATGGTAGTTTGCTACTGAACTTGTAAAAATATGAAATTTCGGTCTTATTGAACACTGACATCATCTCCAAGAATTTTCATTTTCCCTTCTTTGGAATATAGCAGTCTGGTTACATCAAGAAGTTACATTAGAGACTTCTCAGCAGTTGTTTCAGTCTGTTTTAAAACATTATCACCTCTCACCCACTGTCAGCTGTTTGTTCCCACACTTCTCTCCTCCCAGTTACACTGACACAACTGTTTAACCCTTCCCTAAACCAGATGTGTGAAATGATCTAGGTTAAGGAAAAAACTTCGGTAATACAAGTTACCTTCAGGACACATGAATGATTCTGTTGGAACTAAAAGCAAATGGGATTAAAGATGCCCTTTGCCTGCTTCCTCCTACCATTTCTGTAACTCTGCTGGAGGTTTCTGTCCCCACACTTCCACTGACATAACTAGATATTGCATTGCTTATTCAAATGAATATGTGAAATGATCTGTGTAGAAAGCAACAAGTACTTTTGTAGTGTGGGGTTTTTTCCAAACAGTTTTACCTACAACCCTTCAGGTCACACACTGGGTGCCAAAAATGACTGTTGTGGTTTAACCCCAGCTGGTAATCAAGCACCACGCTGCTGCTTGCTCAATCCCCAACTCCCAGTGGGATGGGGAGGAGAATCAGAAAAAAATCACCCGCCTGGGTTGAGATAAAGACAGTGTAATAGGTAAAGCAAAAGCTGTGCATGCAAGCAAAGCAAAACAAGGAATTCATTCACCACTGCCCATCGGCAGGCAGGTGTTCAGCCATCTCCAGGAAAGGAGGGCTCCATCACAGGTAACAATTGCTTGGGAAGACAAACACCATCACTCCAAACATCCTCCCTTCCTCTTTTTTTCCCCCAGCTTTTATTGCTGAGCATGACGTCCTATGGTCTGGCATATCCCTTTGGTCAGTTGGGGTCAGCTGTCCCAGCTTGTCCCCTCCCAAATCCTTGTGCTCCCCCAGCCTCCTTGCTGGTGGGGTGGGGTGAGGAGCAGAAAAGGCCTCGGCTCTAAGCACTGCTCAGCAGTAACTAAAACATCCCTGAATTAACAACATTGTTTTCAGCACAAATCCAAAACATAGCCCCATACTAGCTGCTATGAAGGAGATTAACTCTACCCCAGCCAAAACCAGCACAATACTTCAAAATGGATGTCTGCATTATGGCAAGATTTCTAATTTCTTTAACTAACCAGCAATTTTGAATACAAGCAAAGAGTCTCTCTTGAGTGAGAACAGCAGTGGAACAAAACCATCCAACTTTTGCCCAAAGCTGCTTTCACCTTTTTTCTATTCCAGAAGCAGCTTACAGGCAAGCTTTGTCCCTTAGAATGCCATGCAGCTCATGTATGGGCTTAAAAATTACATTGAACAATTTGAATTGAAAGTGTTAATAGTGTGCTTACTAGCGAAGTTCTATAGGCAAATTAAATCAACTACCTTATAAAAAGGTTTTTATTAGTGATTCTTATACAGAGGTTGCCTCATTAGTATTCTGCTCAGGTTGCTGGAACAAAATTATACATTTGTTTTAATTTTTACATCACTACAATTATTTTCATTGTGTTTTGTTTTGTTTTGTTTTGTTTTTAATATTGATACTATGTGTTAAAAGAATAGATTTGGATTTAAGCTATATTTGGATCACATGGCTTGCTTCACAGTAGACCTCACAGATCCTTGGCTATTCAGGGCTCCATCAGCTCTAATTTCAAGATTGCTTTCAGGCAACCTGCATAAAAGACCTCAATCATTTCCATGACCAGAACAGCCCACCACTGAGGCAGCCTGAACACAGTTCTTGGTGGAGAACAGTATATCCATTTTATATGTTTTTAGGCACCAAAATACTTTGGTGAAGTGTGTCCTTAGCTCACTTTTGGTAACTTTTTTTTTTTTTTTTCTTCTTCTTCTTCTGTGTGCTCCTTAGAGATGTGTGTTGGAGAGCTTTAAAAAACTTTAATCACATTTTGTGTGCTGGGGAGAAACTAACACAGCTTCTTAAATAAACAGTCCTGACAATTTAGGTGAATTTCACAGCCTAGGGATTCACTGAAGCAAACCCAGCTAGTAAAAGTGACCAGTTCTGAGTTGTTCTTAAATTTCATGACAGCATGGTGCTTATTGGACACTGAGAACCTTGTGACCCATGTACTACAGATAACACTAACTGTAAAATCCAGGTCCAAATCTAAGTTTCCCTAATACATCAAGCTATGTGGGTACACTCTTCTAATTCAGCCTATTACAGGAAGCAGAGAAAAGTTGTAAGTTTGCACAGTAAGTGACAAAGTTCATTAATCTTCAGATTTAGACTCTGCTGTTGAGGTACACAGGTCTGATTTTACATCACCCTGGGTACCGTGCTGAACAAACATAGTGTAATGCGTTCCCAAGGCAGCAAATTGCATCCAGTTTCCGCCGTGTAATTGATGACAGAAGCCTCTAGGAAAAAAAGAGCCAACCTCGGCACCCACCCACACAGGTTTACATAAACTGACTTTGAACCAAGTCCTTTCTTTGTGGTTGTAATTGTCTTTTTTGAATAAGCCAGTGGCTACTCAATAAACCACATCCATGGGAAGTTCTCAGGCATATCAGATCCTCCAGACAACAGAATTTTTATTCCTCAGCTTTTTCCATTTGCATACAAATATTGATAGTAACTCCCTGAAAATCAATTTTCTCATTTATCAGTGCTATTTAATACCCATATTTAGGTGAGGCCTAAAGGTCTGATTCAGGATCAATTTGCAGTGTGCTATTAAAGCACAGGGTCTGTAACTTAAAGAGCTGATTGCATAACATTTGCCAGAACTGTGAAGAGAATGATACACAGAAGTGTTGTACTGGGTTTGGCTGGAATAGAGTTAGTTTTCTTCATAGTAGCTAGTGTGGTGCTTTGTTTTGGATTTGCAGCCAAAACAGTATTGTTAACACACTGATGTTTTACCTATTGCTGGGCAGTGCTTACACAGAGCCAAGGCCCTTTCTGCTTCTCACCCCACCCCACCAGCAAGGAGGCTGGGGAGGCACAAGGAGTTGGGAGGGGAAACAGCTGGGACAGCTGACCCCAACTGACCACAGGGATAACCCAGACCATATGACGGCATGCTCAGCAATAAAAGCTACAGGAAAGAAGAAGGAAGGGGAGGCATTTGGAGTTATGGTGTTGGTCTTCCCAAGTAAAAGCTACACCATACGAAGCCCTGCTTTCCTGGAGATGGCTGAACACCTGCCTGCTGATGGGAAGTAATGAATGAATTCCTTCTTTTGCTTTGCTTGCACACACAGCTTTTTCTTTCCCTATTAAACTGTTGTTTTCTCAATCTACGTGTTTTCACACTTTCACCCTTTCAATTCACACCCCCATACTGCTGGAGGCCTATGAGTGAGCAGATGGGTGAAGCTTGACTTCCTACTGGGGTTAACCCACAACAAGTATATTTTCTGTTGTCATTAGAATCTGTTAGATGATATAATGACATGTGAATTTGATTCTTTTCAAGTATCACCAGCACATTTCACCATTCTCCTACATATGAAATAAATCATTCCTAAATGTTTCCTTTTTATTTAAAAGAACCTTTCACTTCCTCTTTTAAGCCACCGTATAACCTTCAAAATACATAAAAATATATACTTCGCTATAAAAAGGTAAAAAAAATGGGCATTACCTTATGAGCTAATAAAACACCATTGTTTATAGTTTTACAGTATTAAGAATATGTGCTTCATTAAATCTTAATTTAAAAAAGAAGAAAATTAAAACCAAGTTTTTTTCACTTGCCCATAGGAAGGAGCAAATTAGAGCAACAGACAGAAGAAAGTTATTAAAAAATGTAGACTCCTGATTAAATTTAAAAAATGAAAAGAAGACAAACTAAAATTATCAAATAGTTTACAAAGAAGTTCCTTTCCTTAATAGTTTAGAATAGTTTAAAATGATAAATTTCTGGTTAGCAGAATGTGAAACAAGCAAGACGCTATGACCCTAAAGTGATGGATTCTCATTCAAGCCCTGAAGTGAGTATGTTTCAAGTTTATCTATTGTTTTTCCTCTTCCTATTTCCTACAGGCTGCCTAAAACAGTATGGCATTGTAAAGCAAATTTAAGCTTTCTCTTTGATCAATCCAACCTCCATGGATTTTGTTAAGATTTCACCCCTTTCTACTTCCTTTTACTGGCTTGGCGTAACCGTCACTTCTGCATCCTGTGTTAACCTGAAGATGAATATAAAAAGAGGCATTAACTAGCCAGAAGTAAAGAAGTATAATTAGGTATTTATATATTCAGCCTGGCTTTTCTGTTATTCCTCCTCTCCCTTGTTTTCATTTTGGCCATGACCGTTACCTTGCTTGCAGATTTTACAGACTATAGACCAAACTAACTCCTCCCTTAGAGATAGCTAGTCTATTTTCTCTCACTTGGGAAATAAATCTGCTCCCACAATATTTATTTCCTATATTACTGCTCTTCATCTTCTTTAAAAGAGGAAAAAAGAAGATTAATTAAGCCCAGTGGTGCCAATACATTTTGTGTTTCACTTGATATAGACAGACCAGAGGAACCTATTTGCACATACATGAAAAATGAAATAACTACATGGGCAAAAAAAAGATTTCAGCAGGCTGAAGAGAAGTTATAGAAGCCCCAAGAAGAGGCATCACTATTTTTAAGATATCTGTTAAATTATATCCTGACAGAAAGTCATTGATGATAGGAAAATTATCATCTGTTGATGTTATAACCATGTCAGGATTTAATTTAGCCTTCAATATAGTCTCCTTATCAGAGCTTTGTAATTCTTAGTAAAAAAATATCTGCCAATACTACTGATATAAATACAGTGGTATAGCTCCCATGTCAACATTTATTTTGGTTTTACAGTACTCTACTTTTTCTTATCCCCCAATTTTCAAATTGCTCCAAAATTATCAAATAATCCAAAAATACCATTTAAAGGATAGCAGAAAACAGTGTTCTTTTGCAATGAAGTTTTGGGTTTGTGTGGTGGGGTTTTGGTAGCAGGGGAGGGGCCGCAGGGCTGGCTCCTGTGAGAAGCTGCTAGAAGCTTCCCCGGCTCCAAGCTGGACCCACCTCTGGCCCAGGCCGAGCCCGTCAACGACGGTGGCAGCGCCTCTGGGAGAACAGATTTCAGAAGGGGAACCGGCAGTGAGTAGGGGATTGGGATGTGAGAGGAACCCCTCTGCAGACCCCGAGGTCAGTTCAGAAGGAGGGGAGGAGGTGTGCCAGAGGAGGGGATGCCCCTGCGGCCCTGGTGAGACGGCAGGCTGTCCCCCCCAGCCCACAGAGGGGAGCGGGGGAGCGGAGGCCCCCGAAGATGGCTGGGACTCCATCGGAAAGCCCGCGCTGGAGCAGTGTGTGACTGAGGATCGGCCCTCAGAAGGGACCCATGCCAGAAAAGTTTGTGAAATTACTGCAGCCCATGAGAAGGACTCACATTGGAGAAGTTCATGGAGGACTGTCTTCCGTGGGAGGGACCCCACGGTGGTGCAAGGGATGAGTGAGGAATCCTCCTCCTGAGGAGGAAGGAGCAGCAGAGAGTGTGAAATGACCCCAACCCCCATTCCCCATCCCCCTGTGCTGCTGGGGGGGAAGAGGTTGAGAAAACCAGGAATGGAGTTGAGCTAGGAAGGAGGGGGAGGGGAGGGGGAAGGTGTTCTAAGGTTTGTTTTTACTTCTCAGTATCCTTGTTTTGATTTGATTTGCAGTAAATTAAATCGATTTTGTTTCTTCCCCAAGTTGAGCCTGTCTTTTGCCCATAACCGTAATTGGTGAGTGATCCCTCCCAGTCCTTGTCTCGACCCATGAGCGTTTCTTTATATTTTCTCCTCCTCATCCCACCGGGGCCAGGGAGGGAGGAGGGAGTGAGCAGTTTAGTGGTGTTTTGTTACCGGCTGGGCTTAAACCATGACAAATAAAAACTAGAAGATTTACCAGTGTTAGTATAGAGTTATAATTGCTTTGCAATGCATTTTCTTCATACAGAACACTTGTGACAATGCCACATACTAAACTATCTATTACAATTGGATTCAAATGAGATTCCCTTACTACAGATTGCCAGTTTTGCTTCTGTCTGTAACATCAGGGAGTTTTGAGATATTCAAAGGATTAAAGTTAATGTAATCTGTGTGACTAAGTTAAACAGCTTTGAAAATCTTTATTTCGTGACTGTAATCAAAGGCATTGAAAAAGACAGCAGTTGAATAAAATAATAATAGTAACATTCAAAGAAGTGAGACAGTGGCCCTGAGTATTTCTAGCAAATAATACATTCATTAAATTCAGATCATCCTTCTGGTTTTGAGTTGTCCGTGGACAGACTTTTTAAAAACTGTCCTACTCTTCAGAAAAAGGTAGTTTGTGTGAACATATTACAGAAGCAGAATACATGTGATTTGTTCACATCAAGCAAAACTTCAAGTAAATAGAGTTGCAATTAACTCTTAGAAGAATGGTTTGCTCTGTATCACATGGTAGTGCTACTGTTTCACAACAACCAACAAACTTTTTAAAGAGAGCAACTACATGAAAAAAACCAGCATTTTGATTCTGAGAGACTGGATGTGAGCAATTCAGATGGACCAATAGCAAACCTTGCTAATTTAATTAGAATCATAGAAAGGTTTGGGTTGGAAGGGACCTTTAAAGGTCATCTAGTCCAACCCCCCTGCAATGAGCAGGGACATCTTCAACTAGATCAGGTTGCTCAGAGCCCTGTCCAAGCTGATCTTGAATGTTTCCAGGGATGGGGCATCTACAACCTCTCTGGGCAACCTGTTCCAGTGTATCACCACCTTCATCATAAAAAATGTCTTCCTTATATCTAGACTAAATCTAGACTCTTTTAGTTTAAAACCATTATCCCTTGTCCTATTGCAACAGGCCCTGCTAAAACATCTTTCCCCATCTTTCTTATGAGCCCCCTTTAAGTATTGAAAGGCCACAATAACGTTTTCCCAGAGCCTTCTCTTCTCCAGCCTAAACAACCTCAACTCTCCCAGCTTTTCTTCATAGGAGAGGTGTTCTATCCCTCTGATCATTTTTGTGGCCCTCCTCTGGACCCACTCCAACAGGTCCATGTCCTTCCTGTGCTGAGGACTCCAGAGCTGGACACAGTACTCCAGGTGGGGTCTCACAAGAGCGGAGTAGAGGGGCAGAATCACCTCCCTCGGCTCCTGGCCACTCTTCTTTTGATGCAGCCCAGGATACAGTTGGCTTTCTGGGCTGCGAGCGCACATTGTCGGCTCATGCCCAGTTTTTCATTCTACAAAAATTAGACTGAATTAAACTTTGGGATTCCTTCTTTTTGCCCACATGCAAGGATCCTAGATTTCAAAAATGGCCTTGTACTTCTCTGACTGACTATAGTCAGGTTTGTGGGGCATGATTTGCAGTTCCCCTTCCAAAACACCTCAGGTTAACCATGATAGTTGGTCACAGTGTGCCTTGGAAGTTGTTAGGGTAATGCCAACTGCAAATGGTTGAAACTAGTGTCACACAGATAGCTAAGAGACATTGCTTAGTATATGGCTATTGTGTCTGTCAAAACAGTGCGCTGGCAACTCCTGAGTGTACAAAGGTGTATTGCACCTCCTTTCTTCTCATAGCAGTTTGCTCCAAGTGGCATGGGCAGATAACTATAAATCTGAGAAAACTGGAAGACATATGGCTACTAGTAGCAGGAAAAAATCCGAGCAGAGGGAATAACAACGAGGGAGCCAGAGAATCAACAGTAAGCCTCTACACAGTAACCATACATGCCATTCACAAAACAAACACATAAACTGCCTGGCAATGATCTTACCTCTGTATTGCAATTGTTTCATGTCCTTTTCACTAGAAAGTGAAATATTTGATATGTGAAAGATGAGAAAGGTGGGAGAATGGGTAAACAGAGATAAGTCGGTGAATACAAGCATCAACATTTGGAAGCCATCACTAACAGGCAAACAAAAAAAGCTGCTAGCAGCAGTGAGAGTCTGGGTGTCAGAAATGTTTGTTTCTCACTCTTGTGAAGGGTTCTTTCCATGAAATTTAATTACACAATTAAAGTCATGAGTGTTTTCTGTACATGTAATAACCACAATCTGCTGAGCAGAGCAGCTCTGTTTTGTAGCTTTATACTCTACAAACTCTAGAGTAGAAATTATCTCAAGCTAAACCCAATGGACTGCTTATATCTGACTGGAGCCCATAATGGGCAGTAAATAAAGAGCCTCCTTTTACATATACCACAGCATAAATTGTGTGTACTGGGAAATATATGCACTCCCTGATGCACCCACACATGGCTGTGGAAATGGGCAGCAAATGTAGTAGTTTTGCATAACAACATCACATTAACACCTCTGCTAAGACAGGATTCACTTGGGAAAAGAGCAAGCTGTGACACTTGTGTATGAGATGAGGATAGTTCTCCAAATGCTGTCAGAAAGGATAAGCATTTAATTTATGGGCTTCTGTTTAACTACGTCCTTCTAGTACCAGAAGTTTGCCTACATGATTGCAGCAAGGGTGATGCTGTGTACATGAGGAATAAAGTAGTAATGATATGAGATCTGCAATTCAGTTTACAGATCTGAAGATTTTGCTGCCTATCATGTAATGCCATCATAGCTTACACACAAGTACAAGCATCAGCTGCACTTAAAATAAAAAAAAAGTAATGACAGGGATCAAAGTAGGAAAATGGCTCAAAAGGCTCCACATGCAGGGAGAATGGGAACCAAAAGGGTGAAGGCATAGAAGTTTCTAAATAATACTTACAAAAGTGGCAGTGGCTTAACTTAAATTCCTATACAGATTCACATTTAAATTTAGAATGGCTTATTTCCATTCAGCTTGCACTTATGTCAAAGTCCACTTAAACCAACCCAAGATAACCATCCAAACAGTCTTCCACTCTGTAGTAACCATTATTTTTAAACAAGTCTCAAGACAAAGCTTCTGACAGCACAGTCCTTGTACTACGGAAAACATACATTTTTCTGAAAGTTTAATTTAACTTTCCAACATTTGGGAAACACCATTATAGACCCGGAGATCTTTTGACCACCTCTATTTCATTTTGATTAAACAGCTAGCAATTTAGATTCTCATTTAAAGGAAGCAATTTCTACAGCTCTGCACAGACTCACACACTGCCAAATCATGTTTTTCCAGCTAACAAAGAAAACTTAAATCAAGTTTTAAAACCAGTTCAAAAACCTTAAGCTGAATAAAACTTGATTTTGTTCACATACCTCTCAATGAGTGCCCATAAGTTACAGTGATGAATATTAACCAACTGTTAGTGTCCTACTCTGGGGAATGCTGCTTTATAAAGATGCCCTGATCATGAGATTGTTTTACTGGTACCTTTGACACTACTTTATGAGAAAATGGGTAAAAAGTTTCAAAAACTGGTAAAATACGAGAAGCAACTTAAGAAAAAGTCTTAAAGCCAGTTTCCAAAATCCACTTTTTTTCTTGGCTTTCAGGTATATTAAATCTGTGATATCTTTAATTTTCAGCAAATTCTGGTGGTTTTAACTGAACTGCAGTATCCTTTGGAGGAATATTTTTTTTTTTTTTTTTTTAATGTAAGGGGGGGGGTGGGGACGACAACAATCAAACCCCTTTTTTTACATTGAAAGATTGTTTAAATTTTTTCCATGTAATGCAGAAGCCCCTCTTCAGTTATTAAAAAAGTACATAACAGGTAGTCTCCATTCTTACCTCCATGTCCAATAATCTACTCTCCCTTCCCCAGTCTGAGAAACTTTATTAAAGATCCTTCTTTATGATATCTTTATCCTCTGGTGTGTAAAAATTTGAATTTGATTTAAGTAGACTGTGGTTGGGGTTTTTTTGCAATGTTTGAGCATTTTCATTAGGAACATTTATATTTCTCAGAGAAAACTGGAAGGGAACTGTTGATTACCACTCACCCCCCCTTCATATAACATGATTGTCCATCACAGAATCATAGAAACATAGAATGCTTTGGGTTGGAAGGGACGACGTTAAAGATCATCTTGTTCCAACTCTCCTGCCATAAGCAGGGACAATTTTCACTAGACTAGGTTGCTCAAAGCCCCATCCAGCCTGGCCTTGAACACTTCCAGGGATGGGCCAGCCACAACCTCTCTGGGCAACCTGTTCCTGTGCCTCACCATCCTCACAGGGAAGAACTTCTTCCTAACTTCTAATCTAAATCTACCCTCTTCAGTTTAAAGCCATTACCCCTTGTGCTATCACTACATGCCCTTGTAAAAAGTCCCTCTCCAACTTTCTTGTAGGCCCCCTTTAAGTACTGGAAGGCTGCTGTAAAGTCTCCCTGGAGCCTTCTCTTCTCCAGGCTGAACAACCCCAGCTTTCTCAGGCTGTCTTCATAGGACTGGTGCTCCAGCCGTCTGATCATCTTCATGGCCCTCCTCTGGACTTGCTCCAACAGCTCTATGTCCTTTTTATGTTGGGGGCCTCAGAGCTGGAGGCAGTACTACAGCTGGCGTCTCACAAGAGCAGAGTAGAGAGGGAGAATCATATCCCTCAACTTGCTTGTCATGCTTCTTTTGATGCAGCCCAGGATTTGATTGGCTTTCTGGACTGCAAGCGCACATTGCCAGGTCATGTTGAGCTTCTTGTCAACCAACACTCTCAAGTCCTTCTCCGCAGGCCTGCTTTCAGTCCACTCATTGCCCAGCCTGTATTTGTGCTTGGGATTGCCTCGACCCAGGCGCAGGACCTTGCACTTGGTCTTGTTGAACTTCATGACATTCACACAGGCCCACCTCTCAAGCCTGTCAACGTCCCCCTGGATGACATCCCTTCCCTCCAGCATGTCAACCATACCACACAGCTTGGATTCTTTGGCAAACTTGCTGAGGGTGCACTCCATCCCACTGTCCATGTCCCTGACAAAGATGGTAAATAGCGCTGGTCCCAATACCAACTCCTGAGGAATGCCACACGTCACCGCTCTCCACTTGGATATCGAGCCGTTGACCACAGCTCTTTGAGTGTGACCATCCAGCCAATTCCTCATCCACCAAGTGCTCCATCATTCAGATCAATGTCTCTCCAATTTAAAGGCAAAGATGTCATGTGGGACAGTGTCAAATGCTTTGCACGAGTTTAGGTAGATCACATCTGTTGCTTTTCCCTTGTCCACCAACGCTGTCACCTCATCATAAAAGGCCACCAGATTTGTCACACACAATTTGCCCTTAGTGAAGCCATGTTGGCTGTCACCAATCACCTCCTTATTTTCCATGTGCCTTACCATTGTTTCAAGGAGGATCCGCTCCATGATCTTGCCGGGCACAGAGGTGAGACTGATCGGCCTGTAGTTCCCCAGGTCTTCCTTTTTTCCCCTTTTTAAAAATGGGGATTGTGTTTTCCCTTTTCCAGTCAGTGGAAACTTCCCTGGACTGCCGCGATTTCTCAAATATGAAGGATAATGGCTTAGCCACTTCATCTGCCAGTTCCCTCAGGACCACTCTCACGACCTGGGCTGGACAGACCAGGGAGTAGTGTTGAATTCAGAATTCCCTTGGGCTAAATTAAGGTGAAATGACACCAATCAGTTAAACATTTTATTCATGACAGGAGCAAACTAAACTTGGGAGGCATAACAGTAGGTGACAGGGTTTCTCACAACATGAGTTGGCATGGAATTACCTCAGTAACCCATGTAAGCCATGGTAACCATATACATCAATTCAGGGAAGAAGGAGAGCCCTCTGGTTGAGTCACGAGGTTCAGAGCATACCCTCTTGCTTTCTAGACTCCTTCTCAGAGAATGGCCTAGGGGTAGCTTGATCCACTCTTAGTCCCAGACTTGATCAACAATTTATGCCTAAAGGGATGAGCTGTAGGTATTATGGAAAAGGAAAAAGAAAGAGAGAACAAGACAGAGAATGAAAAAGGAAGAGAGAAAGATTTCACTGGTCCTGGGTCCAGCATTAGTCCAGTCAGCTGAGGGGTCCAGTCAGCCGAGGGGTCCAGTTCCTGTGGGCTTGCGTGCATGGGGCTTCAGTTTGTGTCCTTTTATCATCCTTGCCCCTCCTTCAGGCAGGCACTCGAACTCATTAGGCTAATTAGGTGTCATGAGTGGTTTGTGAGACTTTGGAAAAATGGGTCAGTGGGCTTGGGTGGTCATTTGGGGAGTAACTTCCCCTTCCCTGCAGATGTGATCTTTCGCCATGCATGGTGAACGGCCCTGCTCAGCATATCAGAACAGCATAACAGAACATGGAGCTGTGCACCGTCCAGCATGCCCTCCCCGTCCTGTTGCTGATCTGTGCTGATCGGCTTCTTTTCACCTGTGGTTCCTTGCTATGCAGGGTTCGTTGTTATGCAGAGTTTGTCTTTAAGCAGAACTTACCCCACCACAACGTTTGAGACATTAACTCTTTCAGTCTCTCACAACCATGGATGCATCTCATCAGGTCCAATGGACTTGTGCACCTTCAGGTTCCTTAGATGGTCTTGAACCTGATCTTCTTCTACAGTGTGTGGTTCTTCATGCAAAGGTCCCTGACTTTGCCTTCTGCATCTTGGATGGTGTGGCTGGAGCACTTGCCGGTGAAGACTGAGGCAAAAAAGCCATTGAGTACCTCAGCCTTCATGTCCCAGGTAACCAGGTCTCCTTTTTCCTTCTGGAGAGGGCCCACATTTTCCTAGTCTTCCTTTTATCACAACCATACCTATAGAAGCTTTTCTTGTTGCCCTTGATGTCCCTGGCCGGACTGAATTCTATCAGGGCTTTAGGCTCCCTAGCTTCATCCCTGGTTGCTTGGACAATTTCTCTGTATTCCTCCCAGGCTATCTGTCCTTGCTTCCACCCTCTGTAGGCTTCCTTTTCATGTTTGAGTTTGTCCAGGAACTCCTCATTCATCCATGCAGGCCTCCTGGTGTTTTTTCCTAACTTCCGCTTTGTTGGGATGCGTCGCTGTTCCTGAGCTTGGAGGAGGTGATCCTTGGACTACTAACCAGCTTTGTTGGGCCCCTCTTCCCTCCAGGGCTTTATCCCATGGTACTCTACCAAGCAGATCCCCGAAGAGGCAAAGTCTGCTCTCCTGAAGTCCAGGGTAGTGAGCTTGCTGTGTGCCCTCCTCAGTGCCCTAAGGATCTTGAACCACTATTTCATGGTCACTGCAGCCAAGGCTGCCCTCCAGCTTCACATTCCCCACCAGAGCCTCCCTGTTGGTTAAGAACAAGGTCCAGCATAGCACCTCTCCTTGTTGGCTCCTCCATCGCCTGGAGAAAGTTGTTGTCATCAACACATTCCAGGAACCTCCTGGATTGCTTATGGCCTGCTGTGTTGTCCCTCCAACAGATACCAGGGTGGTTGAAGTCCCCCATGAGAACCAGGGCTTGTGAACGTGAGGTTGCTCCTGTCTACAGAAGGCCTCATCTGCTCGGTCTTCCTGGTCGGGTGGCCTGTAGCAGACCCCCACTATAATGTCGCCTGTCCCTGCTCTCCCTTTAGTCCTGACCTATAAGCTCTTGGTTGGCTCCTCATCCATCCCCAGGTGGAGCTCCATGCACTCCAGCTGGTCATTGATATAAATAGCAACACCTCATCCTCATTTCCCCTGCCTGTCCTTCCTAAAGAGCCTGTATCCCTCCATTCCAACACTCCAGTCATAGGAGCCATCCCACCATGTATCCGTGATGCCAGTAAGATCACAGCCCTGCAGGAATGTGCACATCTCTGACTCCTCCTGTTTATTCCCGTGCCTCATGCATTTGCATCGAGGCATTTCATTTGGGCCCCCGATGAAGCTGACTTACTGGCTGGAGTGGCTGGGATTCCTCTGTGCTGCTCTCCAGGTGCTCTCCTGCTGGCCGGTGACCCCCCTCCAGGCTCTGGGCATCAATTGCTGGCACTGGCATCAAACTAGTAGGAGTGGGATGGATTGATGTTCCCCTCCCCCAGCAACTTTAGTTTCAAACCCTCTTCATCAGCTTGGCAAGCCTATGACTGAAGATGCTCTGACAGATGGACCCCATCAGCCCCCAGTAGACCAGGTTTCTCAAAGCAAGTCCCATGGTCTAAGTAGCTGAACCCCTCGCTGTGGCACCAGTCCCATAACCATTTGTTGATTCGACAGATTCGACTGGCCCTTTCAAACCCCCTCCCATCAAGCCAGGAAGATTGATTAAAAACTACCTGTGCTCCAGAGTCCCTTACTACCACCACTCCCAGGGCTTTGTAATCCTTCTTGATACTCAGACCGCTCTTGGCTGTATCACTGGTGCCTACATGAAACAATAGCAGTGGATAATAGTCAGTGGACTGTATGAGGCTAGGTAGTGTCTTGGTGACATCCCTGATACAACCACACCTCTCTAGAGAGTGCGTCAGGTCAGCAAATGGGTGCCTCCATACCTGTCAAAAGAGAGTTGCCAACTACTATCACCTGTTGCCTTTTCTTAGTTGCACTGGTTGTTATACAGGGAGCAGATCAGGCAGCCTTACGCAGCTCCAGCACCTCTCCTGACATGATGAGTCTTTCCTCTTCAGTCTGCAGAGTGGTGAAGCAGTTCTGCAAGGGCATCTCAGGCTTTAGAGGAAGTCCCTTCCTCCTGCTGGTCCTTGCTGTCGCAGGCTTCCATTCTTCTGCATTATTGGTCCCCCTACTTTCTGCGTGTGCTGGTGGGGGGAGGTTTTGGCTGTTTGGCCATGGATTGTGGGTCCACTGCAGACTGCACTTGGAACCAGCTCCCTAACCCCTTTCTCGGCCTCCCTGATGCTACGCAGCCTTCTCACTGCCTCCTGCAGCTCAGCCACCCGCTGCAGGAGATCCTCCACCTGGGCACACCTTTTGCAGGCAGGTCTGCTGCCTGTACCTGACCCAGGAAAAAGGTCTAGGCCCTTCCTGCAGTCGGAGGTCTGCGCTGCAGCCTCTCCCTCCAGCAGCTCCATCTGGGTGGAGGCATCAGCCACCGCTGGGGTAGATGGTGCAGACCCCCCCAGCCTTGAGCTGCAGCCTTTGCTTTCAGACAAGTGCCCACCCTTCTGCCTTGAGGGTCAGGTAGGATGAGTGCCCTTGGCCTGTGCAGATGGTCACAGAATGGTTACCAGTGTTTTGGCTATTCGACCATACTTTAGAATTTGATGCTGAATGTAAACGAGGTATTTTTGCTTCAGCTTCAGTCATAGTTCCTCTTGTTACATCCTGTTGTCCTGGTGGTGCATAAACCAGAATCAGACTTTAGATGAGCAGGAGTGCACGTTACAATTTTCTTCTATATAGTGTCGATGAAGCAGATCTATACAGCAGTTTATAAATGAGGGGGGAAAAAAGAAGTTTCTCTTGTGAAGCGAGTCAGAGTGTATACGGAGTGCCATAGCCCTTTGACTCCTTTGGAAAAAGAAATGTTATTTTTCATGTTTTCCCTAATCTTTGAATCTTAATTTCTGTATTACTGTAGCTTTTTTTTTTTTTTTTTTTTAATTGAATGATCAGTTGGCAGAGATAAAGCATTGATGACATGACTCTTATACCTGAGTTGTTACCATTAATATGTTCTGGGATACATCAGAAAAGCAGTAGCACTGTGCAATATCACTTCCAGCTGCACCATAGTGCAAGGTCTGTGGCTGCCAGACTTGTAATCCAAATAGATACACTGGACAAGTTCTGATGTGGAAGATTTTGGCTGTTTGGCCATGGGCTGTAGGTCCACTGCAGACTGCACTTGGAACCAGCTCCCTAACCCCTTTCTCGGCCTCCCTGATGCTACGCAGCCTTCTCACTGCCTCCTGCAGCTCAGCCACCCGCTGCAGGAGATCCTCCACCTGGGCACACCTTTTGCAGGCAGGTCTGCTGCCTGTACCTGACCCAGGAAAAAGGTCTAGGCCCTTCCTGCAGTCGGAGGTCTGCGCTGCAGCCTCTCCCTCCAGCAGCTCCATCTGGGTGGAGGCATCAGCCACCGCTGGGGTAGATGGTGCAGACCCCCCCAGCCTTGAGCTGCAGCCTTTGCTTTCAGACAAGGGCCCACCCTTCTGCCTTGAGGGTCAGGTAGGATGAGTGCCCTTGGCCTGTGCAGATGGTCACAGAACGGTGCCCGGTTGCTGGGTTATGTGTACTTCAAGCCTCTCCACTCGGACAGTGGAAAGCCTCTCCTTCAAAGAGGCACCCTCCTGCACCATGCCATGGCTGCCTCGCCAGGCCCTGTTTGCCCACTCTGGTCACCGCGCTCCCGTGGGCTGTCCTTGGTGGGAGTGGGGGCCAGCTGCCGTTACTCCTGGCCCTGCCCACCGCTTGTCAGCCTCTCTCTCTCATGACAGCTGCCAGCTCCTGGCAGGTCTCCACAGTCCCCTGGGGTTTCCTCAGCTCAGGAAACACCCCTGTACACCATGATCCCCCACTCCGCTATGGAACAATCAAGTAATAAACAAGTCATTAGTATGCATGTACATATTTCTTTATTCCTTATACCTTGTAGTTAATATATGTGTATAAACTTATTAGCTTATTCATCTTCGGTTCACTTGTGAGCTAAACTACACAGGATATACAACAATGATTTAATGGGTCATTCAGAATATATTTCAAAAAGAGCTTTCAGTGCATCAGCAAAAATGAAAGCTTCTGCTTCAAAGTATACATATATATATTTCTTCTGTCTGAATTTTGAACAAACTTATCACTGCTTCTCTGTATTTTCTCTTGTAAAAAAATAAGTAACAGCACCCTGAGTGCTGTAATTTATTGAATGGCTTCCTGAAAGGAAAGAGATTGACTGTCTGTGACTGCTACAAAGTCCTGTCCCTGTAAACACTAGACTAGATTATATTTTAAATAATAAATTTTCATAAAGGAACTCATTCTGTCCTATAGCCATCTCCCTCCAAGACATTTCTGTTAGCTCAAGGATATTGACTGGGATGATTACTGCTAAATATATAATACATCTTGATTGCTCTTCAAGATTAAAATTTGAAAACAGTTGAGATGCTGTGTTCTCTGTACCTGCTGATACATTTTAGCACATTAAAAGTGCCAAAGCAATACCAGATTTTAAAATTTTACTTGCAGGAGACTGAACGTGCAAGTTTGAAGCAACTTCTCTACCCTTACATTCCTACCTTAGAGTCTTCACATTGCAATGGTTGGCTCCACACAATTGTGAAAAACTTCTGGAAAAATCATAGTGGTAAGCTTGGGTTTTACTTGTTCAACCTGCAAGACATGAGCTTGAGCGGGACCTTTGGTACAGTGTATCAATGAAGATGTTCTTCTCTCCTACTTTTGTACTACTAAAACATCCTCAGATGTACACTTCTGTGATAGGACTTAAAGATATGCCGATGTAACAGGGAACATTACTGAAGCTGACAAAACTCTAAAAGACCTGGAAGAAGAAGAATCTTCACACTTTGTTTTGTTTGGATTTGGGGTATTGTTTTGGTTTGTTTTTTTTTTTAAACTTGGAGTCAACCAAAATTACCACAGGCCAAACACCCACTCCTCAACATTCAAACTTCTTTCTTGCTTCAGGCAGGAGAGCAAGCCATTTAGCCATTCCCCCAGGGTGTACTGCTGGTTGTGGTTCATACTTAGTGGAAGTTGTAATGATAGAAAGTTCAAGCTCTATCTTCACTGCATGCTTCAGTACTACTTAAGAAGCCCCAGGCTAACAAATCTTTTGCCACAACCAAAGACAGCATATTTGTGCAAGAACCCGAATCACTCAACCCAAAGAAAAAAGGCTAATTATTGCTAGCAGAAAGAACACTAAGAGGTCAAGAAAGTGTGTTGTACAGGCCAGTGTGCACTCCACACTGCAAACAGGAAGAGCCGTAAGAAGTTAGCAGTGATAACTGTGCCACAGGTCCATACTGAATGGTGCAGACCGTCAGCCCATTCTCTACCCTACATGCAAATGGCTGGACTCCACCTTCCAAGTCTTCATTCAATAGTCTTAAAACACGCTTATCAAGCTGCACTGAAGATGCACCTTCAGTGAGGCACCAAAGACATTAATCTAGGATTAGCTAGAAAGGCCAGATGAAATCAGGGGATGAGGGAGAGAAAACTCACAAGCATGAGAACAACTCTCAAGACACTGGACTCCCATTGCTGGCCCAAAGTCAACTGAACAGAAGTGGGTTAAAGAAATTCATTTTCTTTGGCCACAAGACTTAAATGCTGTGAAACAGCAGCTCCAATAAGACACAATCAAGAATACTTCACCCCAAAATACCATGTAAACTACAAGATGGGAGACAGATGGAAAAATTATTTCGGATCTCCCTCTTCCTAGATGGATGCCATAACCACAAGAATACTGCATAAAAGAGATCACATCCTCTTTTTTCATATTTGCTGGTCTCTTGAAAGAAAGGATTGGTGGATGTATGTTTATTTAAGACAACTCTTGAGATTCACAGCCTTGAAGCCTTTCCTGGAATTAAAATGCCTAAATACCTACTACAATAAAAGCCTCCTAACTCTTAGAAAGTGTAAAATGATGGCACTTGCACCCCTTCAGAACTTCTGGTGAGCTATTTGCTTGGCATATTGAGTGGCTTTTCATTCTAACATTTAATTTTGGTTTGTAAATTCCTGCTGGCAGAATTTCCTGGCTCCCTCTAAGCACCCTGGTGCTTTTTTGTTCACTTTCCTCAGGCTTCTGTAGGCTGTTACAACATACCCCACCAGGCTGTGTGATCTAGTTGACTGGTTTTCCATTAATCATGTCCTGTCCTGTAACAGTTTTCCTAAACATGAGAGCCAAAACAGAACTTTAACAAAGTTGTTGTTGTAGTGAACTAACTGCACTATGTATGAAAAAACACCCATATCATATTAGCCACAGACATTCAAACTGTCTTGCTTTCTTCCTATCTCTCTGACCTTTTGAGATGCTTTTTGGTGTCTTGAGAGTGCAGCTTTCAGAGAATGCTCCTCTTAGGATTCCAGGCTTGACCTGCATCTGGGGAAGCCAACAGCTTTCTCATGTGTCATCCAATGATTTATTAAGTGAGATACTGTACTGGTCACACCTTTACTGCAGTGATTCTACACGCTGCACACATATGCATTTTAGGAATCAAAGTCAGAATAGATTAGTACTTTCAAAAGACATTCATATGATCAGATAGGAATTTTAAAGGCAAAGGAAATGCTTGGGGCAGGAAATCTACTGGAAGACATGCTTCCATGAAACAAAGGAGAAAACTGCCCAAAATAAGCAGTAGTAAATTATCCTAAGGTGGGTGGGGCTTGCACATAATTAAGATCTTGCATTCTAACTTCAGCAGTCCCAGAAGAAAGCAATTGCACGTCGCCTCAAAGCCTGAATTCCGTAGCAGGAGAATCTAAATATGCAAAGCTCAAGACTGCTTTGTTCAGTGCTGTTGCTGCAGGGCTCTTGTCTATAATCTAGCAATTACAATATTTGCCTAGTACTATGAACAATTCCCTATACAGTAGTCTGCAGCTAAGCCTGATGCAAACAAGCTCAAGTCACTAGGCCAAATTTTGTCTTCAGATACACATGCAATAATCCCACTGATACCTGTAAAACAAATTATTTCCAAAGGAAAAAAGGAGAGCTTTTTCCACAAGTTTGGATCCCAGTCCCTGCCAGCATTAACAAGGGTAAAGTAGAGACAGAAACAAGGAAACCATGCTACTAATCCTCTATCAAAAAAAAAAAAAAAAAAAAAAAGCAAACACCAAAAAAAAAAACAGAGAAAGGTAATAGTGAGGAGGAAAATTACAGTACTTCAGTACTTAGTTCAAATGTGTCAACACAGCTTTTACACATCTCGAAGTTTTATGAGAGAAGCACATGTAAAACCAGTATGATTTGTAGCTCTCCTTGAAGGCCATGAGTCTGTAAATCAAGGAATAATTTGATCTATGGCCTAAAAATGTGGGTTTAGGGTTTTTTTCCACCCAAACTGTAGCCATATAATACCAATAATTTTCATTTCACTTCTGTTTTATAGAGCACTGCTTATGCGAGACAACATGAGAGGATGTAAATTCAAAAAAAATGTGAGCAGAGGTAGAAGTAATTCGTCATTACTTCAAGCTACCAAAGGCAAATGCTTCTATGAAATGTACTCTTTTTTTAATTTAAGGTTAACTTTTAAAACAGAATAATCAGCATCTGTGGACAGTGATTCACCAAAGCAGTTTTTTGTACAGCAGTCTTAAGACTAGTTCAAATACAAAATTAAAAGGAGGCATTCACATGATGTTATATCCCGTATTTCCTAAACAAAAGTGAAAATTATGGCAAAAATTGCCATTTCTACAGGTATCTTACAGAAGGTAATTAGATATTTTCCTGTGGTTTAGTTACTTAAAAGCATACTACGTTTTCTATTTGCAATTACTGGGAATATTTATTAAAAAATAAGAAAAAATTTTAAATAGTTACAGAATAGTTTCAGAATTCATCTTCAACACACCTTTATAACAGGCAAACTTGCATACTAAGCTCTAAGCATAACACATTCCTGAGGCATCTTAACTTCACTGGTATTTTAACACCAACTTAAAAGTCCCTCTTAGTCCTTATGTGCAAGATATTGGACTGTAAGTCATCCCTGGAATACTGTACTTAGCAGACCACATGCAAACTAATGCTCATCAAGGGCATCCATTTCAGTAAGCCACAGATTTTGGGGGTAAAAAGTGTCCACTCGGCACACCACCACAGCATCAAAAAAAAAAAGATAAAGTGGTGCTTCAAGCAGCTAGTGCCACTGTCAAGAAGTTAACTTTCCCCATAGCAGCTGTCATGGTGCTGTGCTTCGTATATGTAGCTAGAAAGGTGTTGATGACACACCAGTGTTTCGGCTACTGCTGAGCAGTGCTCCCACAGCACCAAGGCTGTGTCTCAAAATCCCCCCACCCCCAAAGGCCAGTAGGCTGGGGGTGGCCAAGAGGCTGGGAGGGGACATAGCCAGCACAGCTGACCCCAACTGACCAAAGGGATATTCCATACCATATGACATCGCGCTCAGCAATAAAAGCCAAGAGAAAGGAGGCAGGGTTGGGTGGGCATTTGTTATTAAGGCATTTGTGTTCCAAAGCAACTGCTATGTGTACTGAGGGCCTACTTCCCAGAAAGCAGCTGGACAACACCTGCAGCTGGGAAGTAAAGAATACAACCTTTGTGTGTTTTTCTTTGCTTCTGCATGTAGCCTTTGCTCTCCTTTATTAAACTGCCCTGATCTTTACCCATGAGTTTTTCATCTTATTTTCCCTTCCTCTCCTGCTAAGGGTGGGGAGTGAGAGAATGGCTTCATGGGCACCTCACAGCCAGCCAAGGTTAACCCACCACAGGGAGTAACTCTAATAACATAATCAAGCACGGTCTTGGTTAAGAGTTTACAACACAGGTGCAAAGTATGGTGTGACTGGCATACATGTACTTTCTCATCAGCAATGTACTTTCTATACAGCTCATATTTTTGCAGACAAAAGACAATAAATGCAACCACACTTTTAATCTTTCCCCCCAACACACAAATTCAGCTCCACACTGGAAGTGGGTATGTGTAACCAAAATTTTTTTAAAGGCTGGACAAATGAACTTCTCAGCACTGAACAGATGTTTCTGCTCATGCAGAAAATGAATTTACCACTAGCTACTAATCTTTGTCTACTCCAGCTGCTCCATTGTATTCAGTGGTAAAGCTTGACCTGATAATATCTTATGCTCTTCTTTCTTAATATGCCTCAAGAACAGCAAGAAAAGAAACTTCATTCCATTGAAAATAAAAACCCCTCAAAAAATCAAAAGTATTTTTATTGCCTTTTGAGGTGTGCTTCAGGAATTCTTGGCAAAACACTCTTGTCTTGGTAGAACACTACAGGATAAAGTTCACTAAACTTTTGCTGAGCTCCTTGCATTAACTGTTTTGAAAAAAAAGACACCACAGTGAAAACAAAAATGCACATCATAGAAAGAAGCCACAAATACAATGTAACTAAAAAGACCAAGTATGGTTTCTCCAGAGGAAAGAGAATTACTACCTTAAGAGTAGAGTTCCCATAATAATATTAAATAGTTGATTAAAGTCTTTCAAAAACAGCTTTAACAGGGTACTGAAGAATCCAGGATTAATAGTATTCATCTCTCATTCAAGCAGCTACATAAAAGTATTGGTCTTGTCTGCGAGCATCTATAAACCATGCAAAATTCTTGTCTCCTGCTAGAGTACATACATACAGAAGACTATCAGGGGTCAGCAGTGCATTTCTATGGTTATGCTATGTTGTACACTTACAGCAAGTGTGCAATGGAAATAACCTTGAGAAAGTACTGGGGGAGGGGAACAAACTAACCAAAAAACAGTGATGGGTGTCACAAGGGAATTACTAGATGGCAGGTCAAAGCCAAAAAGGAAGGGAAGATTCTATGTTAGTTGCTTCTGAAATAAATTTCTGAGTTTCCCAAAAACTTGTTCAATTTTTACTCATTTAACCAGTCAGCCTAATAAAAGATAGTGAGATATTGCCTCTACTATGTTTCACAGATACCTCCTTTGTAGTTCCCTCTCAAAAGAGGTAGTACTTCATTATAAACAGACAAGCAAAATCTCTTTGCATTATTGAGATACTAAGTAAAGATATTCAATTATGCAAAACAAATAAAAAAAGTTATGCTCATAATAAAATGTGTTATAACACAGTATCAAGCCCTGCCAAAGTCAATGAAGATTTGTTTATTAGTTTCTAAGAGAAGAAAATATCTAAGACCAGCCCGATATGGTTATATACACAAGTTAGGATATTCATCCTTCTTTCTTTGCATGCTAAGATCATCCTTTAGACATAGAAATAGTCATCTAAAGCACATATTTTATTGAAAGAGTCAACGGAAATGAAAATTTATATCTTCCACTTCATAAAAAAAAGCAGTTTGATATGATTTTAACCAATTTCAAAAACATCTTAACATACCCATAGCTGAATTATTTTAATTGAATGCTATCTTGAAGAAGCTTTTATTGTAATTATTCAGAAATTTAGAATTATTCATTAATTCAGAAATGTCCCAAATTAAAAGGTTATTGTCATCAATAAATTATTCAGACACAGCTTAAAATTCATACTGTTTCCAAATTATTTCCTTTTGGATATATGTGTTACTACAAATTTGCTCTGTTTGTCATAGAGGAGCAGAGCCATGTGTGGTTACCATGTTCCTCAATGCTGAGTGGCCACTTTTCATTTCATAAGGGGACAACTCTGTGAGACTGGTTGCATGCATTTAAGCTCAGGTGTCAATCTAGTCTTCAGTGCAGTTACATTGCTAAAAATGCACAAGGAGGCAGTTTTAAGTTTTCAGGCACGGTTATGGATTTGAGGGGTTTTTTTGCTCTACAAATACTTGAAGTTCAAAACCACATTCTGCTATAACTCTTCATTATAAATGCAACAACAAATTATATCTTTCTTCTCTTGAGGAGCACATTCATAAGGAAAATTTAAAATTCTGCAGTCAAGACCAAGCAATTATTCTCTTAAACATCACCAGTTTAATGTTTCCCCTGGCAAACTATCAAGTAACCTCCCCCCTCCCCCCCCAAAAAAAAATAGAAGTAAATAGGCAAGCTCTGCATTAAACTTGCCCTGAATGTGAATTGCTTTATGAACTAAATCAGCCTAGACTGCAGATTTCATAAAGGTACTGTACAATTGTCTTCAAGCTGTCTGATTTCGTACTGAAATACATATCACATCCTGTACTATGATCAGTAAAGAACTATAGTTACTCTGGCTCTATATGAGGGACTCCTCAAACAGAGTAAAATGAACAAGTATGTTGAACCAAAATAAAGAGGTCAGTACCATAAGGGACATATATTACTAAGTAAAAATAATGTAATGTTTCCAGGTTTTGTTGCCTTTTTTGTTTTGGTGTGGTTTTGGATTATTTTTATTAATTCTTTTTTAAGAAAAAACACCACACCTTATCACCATGGAAATATTAAAAGAAAGATAAAACTGGTGAGGTTGTATGTTTGTTGTGTATCTGTTTCTGGCTTCTTATCGTTCCTTTCTCCCAACAATTATTTGAAAGACCATGGGATTACTTTGATTAATACCATCTTTAAAGTCATGCCAACAGCTCTCCAAACATCTTACTTTTCTTAATGTATAAGGTGGGTTTTTACTTTCTCAGATGAACAAAAAAACGTATTTAGAATTCCAGAGATTTTTGCTAGCATAACGCGAGGTTTCGAAGTTGCTTTCATACCATCTTTTCTGTCACATGCTCTGTGGTAATTGTAACCTTGGGTCACATTAGGCAGACTACTCTCTTCTAAACTGAAAAACAATGAACAGACTCAACCTCATACAAGGCCATATTACAAGTTTTCTGACCATAACATTCCCATAAATTTTTGTGTGGAGATCTGTCATGTAGGAGTTCACATATGAAAAAAAAAAAAAAGCAAACAGGAACACCAATTTAGCAGAGGGGGTATTAGCTTTTCTGCTGGAGGACATACTTATACTATATACTGCAGTTATAGATAAACATTGCAAACACTGGTGAGGCTGTTTCCTAGCAAAGTCAAGTTTCCCCATTTCCAGTCTTTTGTTTCCTAGATGATCTGATGCCAGGACTGATAGATTATGGCAGAAAGAGTAATTCCCAAATATTATATCCTCAGCATGACAGTTCAGGGTAAACTCTACACTAGCTAGTAGCAGTAATAACTGAAGCATGACTCATAGGAGAGGAAGGCTCATCATGCTGGAGCTATGACATGGTTGAAAGTTTCCTTGGAGTCTGACGTAACAACTGACAACACATGGAAAGGAGCTGTATTTTTCTGCATACCTGAATAAATAAAAATAAAGTTGGGATTACCTCTTCAACCATTTCATCCTCAGGGACAGAAGGGAAGCCAAGGAGAAGACTCTTCCGGTGAGCAAGTCAACGAACATGAAAGTACATTTGACTGCAAAAGTAGCCAAGCAATAAATTCCCTTAAGCTAAAATTAGTCTTGTTAAATATCTTCACACTCACTATATTCTGGCATCCATTTCTACTGTATATGCTTCTTAACATCATACTCTTCCTTTAAGTTTCCTAAAAATGAGAATAAAGAGGTCTTGAATCTGTAGAAGAACTAAAAAGTGCATCATGCTTCCTTTTGTTTGTTTCAGTGCTCAGAAGGTAAAAACCCATTTAAAGTGAATCCTTGAAGAAATGCATTGCTTTGAATAAGCTATTCTTCCAAGCAAACTACCCAAATTTTCTCCTTTCCTAAGGATCCTAACAAATGGCCAACTACAGGATTGATACTAGCAATGAGTTTAGCCTGCATGTGCCTGGGCATTAACAGCTGTTCTAACGTGGTTTTAATCTATTTACACACAGGAAAATTCTCTAAACTATGGTAATCAAAATTAGTCTAATTTACAAAAAAGTTCTGGAGTGTGAGCAGGATGAATGCACATGTTTAGCCAATTCCCTTGCTACTGCTGTTTTAATCTGCATTTTGCTATTTACAGGAGTCCAGGAAGAACAGTATTTAATTCCTGAGAGTCAGAAACTGGCAATCCCTATTTGACTTCCTAAAGGAATAAAATACTGTTACAACACAAACCAGTAAGCTTTCCTCTTTGAAGAAAGACATTACATCTGTCCTATTGAATACTGTCCATTTTAATTGTTCATAACAAAATCTGTGCCTGCAATCCTACTTGCTTGTTCTGATGATCTATGCTGTATATATGTAGCAAGTAAAAAAACCACCAACATAAAAATGAGGCACGTTTTCTTTGAGGAGCTGCTTGTGCTAAAGGATCCTTGATTTTTAGAGTGAAAAAGCAACCCTGAACAATTCATGTAACACAACATATTCACAGAATCATAGAATGGTTTGGATAGGAAGGGACCTTAAAGATCATCTAGTTGCAACCCTCCTGCTGGGGGCAGGGACATCTTCCACAGATTAGGTGGCTTAAAGCCCCAACTGACCTTGAACATTTCGAGGGATGGGGCATCCACAACCTCTCTGGGTAACGTGTTCCAGTGTCTCACTACCCTCATCATAAAAAATTTCTTCCTTATGCCCAATCGAAACCTACTCTCTTTCAGTTTCAAACCATTACCCTTGTCCTGTCCCTACAGGCCCTGGAAAATAAGTCTCTCTATATCTTTCTTATAAGCTTCTTTTATATATTGAAAGGCAACAATAAAGTCTCCATGGAGCCTTCTCTTCACCACACTGAACAATCCCAACTCTGATGTTTTAACAGCTCCCTCTCTTTCTTGTACTGGGGACTCCAAAGGTTGACGCAGTACGCCAAGTGGCGTCTCAACAGAGCAGAGGGGCAGAATCACCCCCCTCGACCTGCTGGCCATCGTTCTTTTTACATAGCCCAGGATACGATTGGGCAGCAAGCACATATTGTTAGCTCAGGTCCAGTTTTTCATCCGCCAGCATCCCCAAGTCCTTCTCTGCAAGGGCTGTTCTCAATCCCTTCATTCCTCAGCCTCTACCGATACTGGGGATTTCCCCAACCCAGGTGCAGGACTTGGCCTTGTTGAACTTCATGAGATTCATATGGGCCCACACCTCAAGCCTGTCAAGTTTCCTCTGGATGGCATCCCTTTCCTCTAGCAAATCAGCTGCACCACTCAGCTTGACATCATCTGCAAACTTGCTGAGGGGGCACTCAATCCCATAATCTATATCAGTGATGAATATATTAAATAGTATTGGTCCCAATATGGATCCTTGATGGACACCACTTATTAATGGTTTCCACTTGGACATCGAGCCATTGACTGTAACTCTTTGGACGTGGCCATCTAGCCAATTTCTTATCCATCTAACAGTGCATCTGTCAAACCTGTATCTCTCCAATTTAGTGGCCAAAATGTTGGGTGGGTGGGGGGGCTGTATCAAAGGCTTTACATAAATCTAGGTAGATTACATTGTAGTTCTTCCCTTGTCCACTGAGGCAGTCACTCCATGGTAGAAAGCCACTACGTATTAGCAGTAGGCTACTATTTATTAGCAGTAAAATAGAAATTTGGAAGAGATTCCAGTCCCTACTACCCTTGTATCACTTGGGATTTATTAAAGGAATATTAATGTTGAAGATAAGGAAAAAACCAAGGATCAGCTGAAAGAGGAAGTGCTTCTGAGAAAAGAGAAGTTTTCAAGAGGATAAATATACAAGACTGGGGAAAACATTAATATTTTTTACTATGTATCACACCTGTCTTTTTTAATTATCTTAGAAGAATACTAACACCAGAATTAGGGTAACTGAATATGACCTGAAATTGCTGGAAAGTGACAGCACATATGCCTAACAGCAGTTGTTACAACCTTCTCTCCACCTCACCTGCCTACCTTCGTATCTTGGATTTCTTTCTAGTCTTCTTGCTGGGGCTAGGTATAAGTGTTTGAATACCCCTTTTTCTATTAATTCCCTCTTTTTTATTGCTCTCCTCTTGATGCTGTTTCTGAACTGCTTATCATGGGGCAATGTTATTACGATACATGCAATATATTAGTCAGTCACAGCAATACGCAGCTCACTTCAGCTTTTTCCATAATGCAATCTCTCTGCTTAATATGTCTTAAATATTATTTTAATTAGAAAATAAAAATCTTTGATTTAAAATTTTTGGATAGCTGTATATCTAGAGAAAAAAGTGATTTACATGAGACTTATCCAAAAATCAGAGAAACAACTCATTGTACATGCAAACAAGTGAGCTTTAGCATAATAAATGAAATTGCTGCATTAAAGAAGTTCTGTGGCTGAGATTCTCCATGCTCAGAAATCTTGACAGCCTAAGACTTCTGTTTTCTTTCCAGGACAGAATTCTGTGTACTTGTATTATTTAGAGGGCCATATCACATTAAAGCATTTCATACAAAACACATCTATACCAATGCAGGACTTAATATACAGGATGTCTTAACATTATTAATACAGCCAGCTATATTTTCGTCTAATGCTAGGTTCATTAGTAGCATAGATTTGATCATCATGAGAGTTTATTTTTCCATATGATATTGTCAAGTAATTGGATTTGTAAAAATGTTTCTTGGAGTGACCCACCCTGCCTTGCATAGTCTAGTTTTAATATGGTTGCCATTCTCACCAGCATTAAGCCTACTTGCAGCGTGTGTCGGAAGAGATTATCTTCTCCTAAATAGCACCGAAGGATTTTACTAGTATTGGCAAAGTGAAGAAGTGTATTCCACACTATAGTACAAGTCAGTTTTTCAAAGCTGCCCTAATTCTGTAGTGTTTTTCAGTATAAGTTACAATACTCCCATCCCCAAAGAAAGAAAAGGGTGCTGAACATAAGAAGGGAGCAAATTACAGCAGGTATATTTTCCCCACAGACTTCTCAGACTGAAACCATGCTTTAAGAGCCTTCACAACTACTTTCGTCCTTCCGTGTTATTCTAACAAATACACTGGCATGAGCTTACAGTTAGTTACCTGTTCTGGAGCCCACTGATGTTACACAATTCATCCAAGTAATCATAATTTACCTTTTGAGAAGTTCTTTTCCTATCTGAAAGAATAAGTAAGAAAATATGAATTACATTCTCTGGAAAAGTGAAAGCTCTCAAAAATATTCAGAAAATATTATTTTTGGACAGGATTTTACAGGTCAGTCACAATCAAATGAATGACACCTCAAGAAAATAAAAGCCAAGCCTGAACTGTGAGGAATAGCTTGAAACAGAACCATAAGAGTCTAAAACACATATCCCACTGTAATTGCTTCTTAGTTTTTATTTCACTGGCTTTTCTGGTCCTGAACTTTTCAAGTATAACCTGTGGTATATATCCAGTTCAGAAAAATCAGCATTTCTCTTATGTGAGGAAACAGAACCAGGATTTAACCTTTATTTATCTAACATATAAAATGGATTGAACTAATGAGGTAAAAGAGAAGTGAGCTAATACAGTAATATTTTTTCCATCAAAAGAAAACCAAGAAGTCCAGGTTCTCAGTGTAGCTTTAATGTTTACAAGTCTGAAATAATTGCATAGAAGCTTTTTCACAGGACTTATTTGTCATGGATGGAGCAATGCACATCACTCGTAAGAGAGAAGCAACAATATACTTTATCGATATAAAACAGTGAGTTAACAAAATTCAGTGGTGAATGTGACAGTGGTTTAACAAGATTCAATGGCAAAGCCAATACAGATATTTACTGCATAGAGGACAGGGTTAGACAAAACCGTCAGGGACACCCTCGTGTTGAGTCATGAGGTTTAGAAAGGACCCCCCTTGCATTCTAAACTACTTCTCGGAGGGGAGCTTAGGCGCGGCTGGATCCACTCCTAGTCCCAGACTTGCTCAACGGTTTATGTCTAAAGGATTATATATACGCAATCAATCCTTTGTATCACTTAGCTAAGATTTCAAAGTTTAGCATGCTAGTAATCACTTACAGAGAATCTGTTGTGGCAAGGAATCTCTCAGTCTCAAGGAGTATCGTTGAGAGGTGTCCCTGCTCAAGAGGCGATCCCAGAGTGCGGTCCAGTGCCATGCAGGAGACTTCAATGGGCCCTGGGCTGTCCACTATTTACAGAGCAAGATAATTGACTCATAGTCATATTTGCATACCAGCAAGACATCTGGGCCACCATTCCAGACTTCCCTTGGCTACGATACTGCCGTCCATCCCCCAAAGTCCAGAGTTGGATACAGCCATCACAACCCCCACTGGTGGTTATGGCTTAAACGGGGAGGAAGGGGGAGCACACCGCCACATCATTTCAGGCTCAGTAACACACGTTATTAGGAAATGGTGCAAGATCTACACACATGAAGCTATTCATATATGTAGATATTTATGTAACTAAGGATACAAAAAATATGATGAAGCTAGATGGGTAAGTAAATGTTGCCTAATGCAACTCCTTGTAAGACCAGTTTTATTTATTTACAATTCTGTTAAACCAATCAGGCTGAAGTCTTCTACACCAGCTAGAATCCCAGATCTCAGACTGAAATAAGGTTGATTCTAATAATGCTTAGGTCAGAGTAAGTCAGAAACAAGTTCACTCACTCACAAGATCACACTTACTTTCATTGGCTTTCCAGTGGTTTAGCCAAAATCATAGTTAAACTATGTAGTTTTCTTCCTTCTGTGATCTTTGCTTTCCAAAGAAGACATTCTGAAACAAAACTTTTTATACGAACTTGTTAAAGTGCAGCTTGAGATTCAAATATTAGTTAGTTAGCTTCTTCTGTAGGAAGAAAAATATTAACTTGAAAGGCCTAGACAGGAATGCTAGATATTACAATTTTCTCTACCAGAACAAAAAACAAAGATCAATCATTCTTCTTTGCCCCAGGCTGAGACTTACTCAAATCCAAAGAGTAGGGACACAATGAATTCCAGAAAGCCTTACAATTTTATTATGGAGCCACAGAGCCAAAAAAAAAGGAGCTCCTGGCCAGGACCACGGACATATAAAGTTATTCAGGAATTTATGCTACGGAGACAAAAGGGTTTTTTTTCTGGATATGATTGTAGCGCATGCCTGCAAAACAAACAAGGCAACAACTAGAAGCTAAGAGAGAAGATACCAAAGCAGCACAGGATATAATCACCTTCTTCCCAGCACATTGACCCAAATAAGCAAGGAAGAGGTAGAATGGTTTTGGTTGAGTGTGGCCTTAGATAATCTTGGGGTTAAGTGCTAAACAGGTTCTTCCTATTTCCACCTTACTGATATTCAGGAGAGCCTTACTTTGCATGTGACACTTGAAACCACCTTTAATTTTCACCCCTAGCAAATCTATAAGGAATAGGATCCCATCCTGCCACCTCTCACAAGAAACTCATGTTATTCTCACTCCAAACAAAACAGTAGACATGCAATAAAACACATTTTCTCATAGCCAAATAAATTTGGAAAGCTTATAACATACCTGCTACACTGTATGTAGCTTATGCAAATTGCATCACAAGAGATTCAAAAGGAAAAATAAGTCTTCCTAACAGCAGACCGTATCAAACACCAAGCCTACACTGTATATATTTATATGACTTGCTTTAACGTTATCACTACAAGATTTTCTCTCACCTCTCTTCAATATAGGCTTTTTGTTTCCTTTCTATTTCTTTCAGCTGGCAAGCCAAGATCATTGCAAACAGGTGCTTTAAGTTAATATCAGACTCAGCTCATTAACCTCTTCTTTCCCTGATACTGTCTAGGTTTTTTCACCTCATCTCACAAAACTATTTATGAATGTGTCAGAAATCAAGAATTCAAAACTTGAGTTCATCGTTATGTGACACTTAATTTTTCATTAACTTTAAACATCTCCAGAGCTACCTGTAAACTTGCACTATTTGAAAACCTTAACCTTACAAGGACAAAAAAAAAAAAAATTATATATATATATATATAAAAACTATTTCTATGGGACTTAGACAAGCCATGTACAAATTTGAAGAACATCCATACAATTCTCACCCCAAAATAATTGTACAAACATAATCTACTACCCTAACTGGTCTGGGAAAAGGCTGGTCTCAGTCCCTATGAAATGGTTTCGTGGCTGCATGTTGTAATCACCTACAGCTATGGTGGTAGTCCTCTGAGCTGAAATCACTGAAAGTTATCATCATTCTTTGTCATACACCAGGAACATTTGCCATTTGGCTCCTGATCTCCTAGTGTGAGGATACCAATTATTAGAAAATTTTTTTTCAGTACAGGGAAGAAGATTGTTACTAAGTGAAAATTTTGCCACAGTAACATAGGTGGATTGGGAAACTGATGGCAAAATTAGTCCAAATAGGTCCTCCACTATTAAGCAAATAACATAGAAGTTGTGGTGAGGGTCGATGTCCAGTCCTAAAATGGCACATGCAAGGTATGTCTTGGTTTGATGGCTTTGCCTACCTGATTTCACTGTGATTTGGTATGCAGCAGACTAGACTGGGGCCATACAGTCCCAATATGCTAATCTTGGCAAAGAAACAGATCAAAAAGTTCCCATCTTTCTCGATCTCATCATCATTTCTGCCCATATGTTGCTGTCTGTGCCTTCTTCTAAGCAACATTTTAGCTTAGATCAGTCCAGTGATTCAGTTTTTACTGAAGACAGAAAAAAATTCCCAGCACAGCCAAGGAGATCATGAAATCTTGCTGAGAGCTGGTATCATCGTTTAACCTCAGCCAGCAACTAAGCACCGTGCAGCCACTCATTCTCTTCCCCCCCACCCATTGGGTGCGGGAGAGACTCGGAAGGAAAAAGGTAAAACTCATGGGTTGAGATAAGAACGGTTTAATAGAACAGAAAGGAAGAAACTAATAATGATAATAACAACAATAACAAAATTACAATAATAATAATAAAAGGATTGGAATATACAAAACAAGTGATGCACAATGCAATTGCTCGCCAACCGATGCCCAGTTAGTTCCTGAGTAGCCATCTGCCCCAGGCCAACTCCCCCTAGTTTATATACTGGACATGTCATCACATGGTATGGAATACCCCTTTGGCCAGTTTGGGTCAGCTGCCCTGGCTTTGTCCCTTCCCAACTTCTTGTGCCTCTCCAGCCTTCTTGCTGGCTGGGCAGGAGAAGCTGAAAAATCCTTGACTTAGTATAAACATTACTTAGCAACAACTGAAAACATCAGTGTGTTACCAACATTCTTCTCATACTGAACCCAAAACATAACACTATACCAGCTACTAGGAAGAAAATTAACTCTATCCCAGCTGAAAACAGGACAGCTGAGAACAAGCAGTAAGGAGAAGCCACTTCATAAAT